>NW_026691051.1:0-600000 GCF_020826845.1 Diceros bicornis minor
CACGGCAGGCAGCCCAGATGTAGGAAAGGCTCTGTGGAGTCAGAAGTGCCGAGACAGGCAGATGGCACCAGAGGGTTTGGGGGCCAGGGCGCAAGTGGGCTAGCCCCTCCTCCCGGGAGTCGGGGAGGCCCGGCCTTCCTAGTGCCCAGGCCACGGCTCCGGGGAGAAACCCGCCATGGAGGGCACGCGGGAGGCCCTCTGCCTGAGGTGGAAGGTGTCACGCCAGGGCCACTGCAAGCCTGGCTCGGCTTGCCTGCTTTCTCCAAAGGAGGCTGGCCGACCAGCCGTGCCTGGCACCTGGGCCAGGCCCCTTCCAAGGGGACGAGTTCCAGAGGCTAGAGCCCTGGGGGCGGCTGCCAAGTCTCCTGGGGCGTGTGCTGGGCCCCCGTCAGAGGAGGAAGCAGCCTGGTAAACGGTGTGCCAGGCCTGAGATCTGGAGGCCTCCCACAGCCGGGTCCCTGTCCTGCCCAGGCCCCCCGAGGGAGGACGATGGTCGGGCAGTGGCGAGCGGGGTGGGGCTGGCGCCGAGCCTGCCCTTGGATGCCCGGGGGAAGGGCGCCGGGGGATGGGCTGCCCCTGGCCGGGTCTGAGGGACCGACCCAGCTCGGGGCTGTCGGGGGCAGAGAGAGAACCCCCCTCCGCCCTTTCCCTTCAGGTTCTTAGGGCTGGCCAAATCCTTCCAAGACAGCTTGTCTGGAGAAAATCAGACCCAGCTGAAGAACATGTGTCCATGGGGGAAACCCGGGAAACTGAGTCTCCCCACACAATAGCAGAGATTCTCATCTTGCATCCTCTCCTGAGCTAATGACAAAGGTGGATGTCCCGGGTGGGCCTGTGGAATGGGAGAGGGGAGGAAGTCTATTGTCATGCAGAGGGACATGGAAAGACTTGTCTGAAGCTTATCCCCTGCACTGGGGTCAGGTCGGGAAGGGACGGCACAGAGGTGAGCAGGAACCAACCGGCCTCTCTGTGGTGGGGCTGGCCCCGGGGCAGGCGTGGGGGTGATGGCTGGAAGTGGGATGGCGCGTGAGTTGGCACCAGCCAGCGGTGGAGGCAGAGACTCAGAGGTCAGGGATCTCTCTCTCTGTCTCTGTCTCTCTCTCTCTCCCTCAGGGAGCTGAGGAGAGTAAGGTGGCGCCCCCTGCCCACCTCGCCTACCTCTCCATGGGCCCTTCTTTCTCTGGCCGCTCCGGGAGCCCTGCGGGCTTGGGTTCAACCCCCCACACACCGCACAGGCCAAGGGCGCATGCGCGACCGCCGGGGCCTAGGGCTGGCCTCGGGGGGGGTGGGGGGTCCTCAGTGAAGGCCCCGCCCTCCCTCCAGGCTCTGACCCAGCTGCAGCTCTTCCATCGCCGCCCTTCTGGACTCGGCTTCAGCTGTCTCCCTCCCCTCCCCCACTCCCACTCAGCTTGCAGGCCGCTTCCCTGCCTTGAAAGCATGGCTCTGGCCCTGAGGGCCACAGACCTACTGGGCTTCAAGCTCAAGGCTCTGCCTGGGCCTGCTGCTTCGGCCAGGGGCTCATTTTTCCTGGAAAGACAAAGCCATGGCCTCACCCCACGCCTGCACTTTGCCACGGCAGGCAGCCCAGATGTAGGAAAGGCTCTGTGGAGTCAGAAGTGCCGAGACAGGCAGATGGCACCAGAGGGTTTGGGGGCCAGGGCGCAAGTGGGCTAGCCCCTCCTCCCGGGAGTCGGGGAGGCCCGGCCTTCCTAGTGCCCAGGCCACGGCTCCGGGGAGAAACCCGCCATGGAGGGCACGCGGGAGGCCCTCTGCCTGAGGTGGCTGGTGTCACGCCACGGCCACTGCAAGCCTGGCTCGGCTTGCCTGCTTTCTCCAAAGGAGGCTGGCCGACCAGCCGAGCCTGGCACCTGGGCCAGGCCCCTTCCAAGGGGACGAGTTCCAGAGGCTAGAGCCCTGGGGGCGGCTGCCAAGTCTCCTGGGGCGTGTGCTGGGCCCCCGTCAGAGGAGGAAGCAGCCTGGTAAACGGTGTGCCAGGCCTGAGATCTGGAGGCCTCCCACAGCCGGGTCCCTGTCCTGCCCAGGCCCCCCGAGGGAGGACGATGGTCGGGCAGTGGCGAGCGGGGTGGGGCTGGCGCCGAGCCTGCCCTTGGATGCCCGGGGGAAAGGGCGCCGGGGGATGGGCTGCCCCTGGCCGGGTCTGAGGGACCGACCCAGCTCGGGGCTGTCGGGGGCAGAGAGAGAACCCCCCTCCGCCCTTTCCCTTCAGGTTCTTAGGGCTGGCCAAATCCTTCCCAAGACAGCTTGTCTGGAGAAAATCAGACCCAGCTGAAGAACATGTGTCCATGGGGGAAACCCGGGAAACTGAGTCTCCCCCCACAATAGCAGAGATTCTCATCTTGCATCCTCTCCTGAGCTAATGACAAAGGTGGATGTCCCGGGTGGGCCTGTGGAATGGGAGAGGGGAGGAAGTCTATTGTCATGCAGAGGGACATGGAAAGACTTGTCTGAAGCTTATCCCCTGCACTGGGGTCAGGTCGGGAAGGGACGGCACAGAGGTGAGCAGGAACCAACCGGCCTCTCTGTGGTGGGGGCTGGCCCCGGGGCAGGCGTGGGGGTGATGGCTGGAAGTGGGATGGCGCGTGAGTTGGCACCAGCCAGCGGTGGAGGCAGAGACTCAGAGGTCAGGGATCTCTCTCTCTGTCTCTGTCTCTCTCTCTCTCCCTCAGGGAGCTGAGGAGAGTAAGGTGGCGCCCCCTGCCCACCTCGCCTACCTCTCCATGGGCCCTTCTTTCTCTGGCCGCTCCGGGAGCCCTGCGGGCTTGGGTTCAACCCCCCACACACCGCACAGGCCAAGGGCGCATGCGCGACCGCCGGGGCCTAGGGCTGGCCTCGGGGGGGGGGGGGGGGTCCTCAGTGAAGGCCCCGCCCTCCCTCCAGGCTCTGACCCAGCTGCAGCTCTTCCATCGCCGCCCTTCTGGACTCGGCTTCAGCTGTCTCCCTCCCCTCCCCCACTCCCACTCAGCTTGCAGGCCGCTTCCCTGCCTTGAAAGCATGGCTCTGGCCCTGAGGGCCACAGACCTACTGGGCTTCAAGCTCAAGGCTCTGCCTGGGCCTGCTGCTTCGGCCAGGGGCTCATTTTTTCCTGGAAAGACAAAGCCATGGCCTCACCCCACGCCTGCACTTTGCCACGGCAGGCAGCCCAGATGTAGGAAAGGCTCTGTGGAGTCAGAAGTGCCGAGACAGGCAGATGGCACCAGAGGGTTTGGGGGCCAGGGCGCAAGTGGGCTAGCCCCTCCTCCCGGGAGTCGGGGAGGCCGGCCTTCCTAGTGACCAGGCCACGGCTCCGGGGAGAAACCCGCCATGGAGGGCACGCGGGAGGCCCTCTGCCTGAGGTGGCAGGTGTCACGCCAGGGCCACTGCAAGCCTGGCTCGGCTTGCCTGCTTTCTCCAAAGGAGGCTGGCCGACCAGCCGAGCCTGGCACCTGGGCCAGGCCCCTTCCAAGGGGACGAGTTCCAGAGGCTAGAGCCCTGGGGGCGGCTGCCAAGTCTCCTGGGGCATGTGCTGGGCCCCCGTCAGTGGAGGAAGCAGCCTGGTAAACGGTGTGCCAGGCCTGAGATCTGGAGGCCTCCCACAGCCGGGTCCCTGTCCTGCCCAGGCCCCCCGAGGGAGGACGATGGTCGGGCAGTGGCGAGCGGGGTGGGGCTGGCGCCGAGCCTGCCCTTGGATGCCCCGGGGAAGGGCGCCGGGGGATGGGCTGCCCCTGGCCGGGTCTGAGGGACCGACCCAGCTCGGGGCTGTCGGGGGCAGAGAGAGAATCCCCCTCCGCCCTTTCCCTTCAGGTTCTTAGGGCTGGCCAAATCCTTCCCAAGACAGCTTGTCTGGAGAAAATCAGACCCAGCTGAAGAACATGTGTCCATGGGGAAACCCGGGGAAACTGAGTCTCCCCACACAATAGCAGAGATTCTCATCTTGCATCCTCTCCTGAGCTAATGACAAAGGTGGATGTCCCGGGTGGGTGGGCCTGTGGAATGGGAGAGGGGAGGAAGTCTATTGTCATGCAGAGGGACATGGAAAGACTTGTCTGAAGCTTATCCCCTGCACTGGGGTCAGGTCGGGAAGGGACGGCACAGAGGTGAGCAGGAACCAACCGGCCTCTCTGTGGTGGGGCTGGCCCCGGGGCAGGCGTGGGGGTGATGGCTGGAAGTGGGATGGCGCGTGAGTTGGCACCAGCCAGCGGTGGAGGCAGAGACTCAGAGGTCAGGGATCTCTCTCTCTGTCTCTGTCTCTCTCTCTCTCCCTCAGGGAGCTGAGGAGAGTAAGGTGGCGCCCCCTGCCCACCTCGCCTACCTCTCCATGGGCCCTTCTTTCTCTGGCCGCTCCGGGAGCCCTGCGGGCTTGGGTTCAACCCCCCACACACCGCACAGGCCAAGGGCGCATGCGCGACCGCCGGGGCCTAGGGCTGGCCTCGGGGGGGGGGGGGGGGTCCTCAGTGAAGGCCCCGCCCTCCCTCCAGGCTCTGACCCAGCTGCAGCTCTTCCATCGCCGCCCTTCTGGACTCGGCTTCAGCTGTCTCCCTCCCCTCCCCCACTCCCACTCAGCTTGCAGGCCGCTTCCCTGCCTTGAAAGCATGGCTCTGGCCCTGAGGGCCACAAACCTACTGGGCTTCAAGCTCAAGGCTCTGCCTGGGCCTGCTGCTTCGGCCAGGGGCTCATTTTTTCCTGGAAAGACAAAGCCATGGCCTCACCCCACGCCTGCACTTTGCCACGGCAGGCAGCCCAGATGTAGGAAAGGCTCTGTGGAGTCAGAAGTGCCGAGACAGGCAGATGGCACCAGAGGGTTTGGGGGCCAGGGCGCAAGTGGGCTAGCCCCTCCTCCCGGGAGTCGGGGAGGCCCGGCCTTCCTAGTGCCCAGGCCACGGCTCCGGGGAGAAACCCGCCATGGAGGGCACGCGGGAGGCCCTCTGCCTGAGGTGGCAGGTGTCACGCCACGGCCACTGCAAGCCTGGCTCGGCTTGCCTGCTTTCTCCAAAGGAGGCTGGCCGACCAGCCGTGCCTGGCACCTGGGCCAGGCCCCTTCCAAGGGGACGAGTTCCAGAGGCTAGAGCCCTGGGGGCGGCTGCCAAGTCTCCTGGGGCGTGTTCTGGGCCCCCGTCAGAGGAGGAAGCAGCCTGGTAAACGGTGTGCCAGGCCTGAGATCTGGAGGCCTCCCACAGCCGGGTCCCTGTCCTGCCCAGGCCCCCCCCCGAGGGAGGACGATGGTCGGGCAGTGGCGAGCGGGGTGGGGCTGGCGCCGAGCCTGCCCTTGGATGCCCCGGGGAAGGGCGCCGGGGGATGGGCTGCCCCTGGCAGGGTCTGAGGGACCGACCCAGCTCGGGGCTGTCGGGGGCAGAGAGAGAACCCCCCTCCGCCCTTTCCCTTCAGGTTCTTAGGGCTGGCCAAATCCTTCCCAAGACAGCTTGTCTGGAGAAAATCAGACCCAGCTGAAGAACATGTGTCCATGGGGGAAACCCGGGAAACTGAGTCTCCCCACACAATAGCAGAGATTCTCATCTTGCATCCTCTCCTGAGCTAATGACAAAGGTGGATGTCCCGGGTGGGCCTGTGGAATGGGAGAGGGGAGGAAGTCTATTGTCATGCAGAGGGACATGGAAAGACTTGTCTGAAGCTTATCCCCTGCACTGGGGTCAGGTCGGGAAGGGACGGCACAGAGGTGAGCAGGAACCAACCGGCCTCTCTGTGGTGGGGCTGGCCCCGGGGCAGGCGTGGGGGTGATGGCTGGAAGTGGGATGGCGCGTGAGTTGGCACCAGCCAGCGGTGGAGGCAGAGACTCAGAGGTCAGGGATCTCTCTCTCTGTCTCTGTCTCTCTCTCTCTCCCTCAGGGAGCTGAGGAGAGTAAGGTGGCGCCCCCTGCCCACCTCGCCTACCTCTCCATGGGCCCTTCTTTCTCTGGCCGCTCCGGGAGCCCTGCGGGCTTGGGTTCAACCCCCCACACACCGCACAGGCCAAGGGCGCATGCGCGACCGCCGGGGCCTAGGGCTGGCCTCGGGGGGTGGGGGGGTCCTCAGTGAAGGCCCCGCCCTCCCTCCAGGCTCTGACCCAGCTGCAGCTCTTCCATCGCCGCCCTTCTGGACTCGGCTTCAGCTGTCTCCCTCCCCTCCCCCACTCCCACTCAGCTTGCAGGCCGCTTCCCTGCCTTGAAAACATGGCTCTGGCCCTGAGGGCCACAGACCTACTGGGCTTCAAGCTCAAGGCTCTGCCTGGGCCTGCTGCTTCGGCCAGGGGCTCATTTTTTCCTGGAAAGACAAAGCCATGGCCTCACCCCACGCCTGCACTTTGCCACGGCAGGCAGCCCAGATGTAGGAAAGGCTCTGTGGAGTCAGAAGTGCCGAGACAGGCAGATGGCACCAGAGGGTTTGGGGGCCAGGGCGCAAGTGGGCTAGCCCCTCCTCCCGGGAGTCGGGGAGGCCCGGCCTTCCTAGTGCCCAGGCCACGGCTCCGGGGAGAAACCCGCCATGGAGGGCACGCGGGAGGCCCTCTGCCTGAGGTGGCAGGTGTCACACCAGGGCCACTGCAAGCCTGGCTCGGCTTGCCTGCTTTCTCCAAAGGAGGCTGGCCGACCAGCCGAGCCTGGCACCTGGGCCAGGCCCCTTCCAAGGGGACGAGTTCCAGAGGCTAGAGCCCTGGGGGCGGCTGCCAAGTCTCCTGGGGCATGTGCTGGGCCCCCGTCAGTGGAGGAAGCAGCCTGGTAAACGGTGTGCCAGGCCTGAGATCTGGAGGCCTCCCACAGCCGGGTCCCTGTCCTGCCCAGGCCCCCCGAGGGAGGACGATGGTCGGGCAGTGGCGAGCGGGGTGGGGCTGGCGCCGAGCCTGCCCTTGGATGCCCCGGGGAAGGGCGCCGGGGGATGGGCTGCCCCTGGCCGGGTCTGAGGGACCGACCCAGCTCGGGGCTGTCAGGGGCAGAGAGAGAATCCCCCTCCGCCCTTTCCCTTCAGGTTCTTAGGGCTGGCCAAATCCTTCCCAAGACAGCTTGTCTGGAGAAAATCAGACCCAGCTGAAGAACATGTGTCCATGGGGGAAACCCGGGAAACTGAGTCTCCCCACACAATAGCAGAGATTCTCATCTTGCATCCTCTCCTGAGCTAATGACAAAGGTGGATGTCCCGGGTGGGCCTGTGGAATGGGAGAGGGGAGGAAGTCTATTGTCATGCAGAGGGACATGGAAAGACTTGTCTGAAGCTTATCCCCTGCACTGGGGTCAGGTCGGGAAGGGACGGCACAGAGGTGAGCAGGAACCAACCGGCCTCTCTGTGGTGCGGCTGGCCCCGGGGCAGGCGTGGGGGTGATGGCTGGAAGTGGGATGGCACGTGAGTTGGCACCAGCCAGCGGTGGAGGCAGAGACTCAGAGGTCAGGGATCTCTCTCTCTGTCTCTGTCTCTCTCTCTCTCCCTCAGGGAGCTGAGGAGAGTAAGGTGGCGCCCCCTGCCCACCTCGCCTACCTCTCCATGGGCCCTTCATTCTCTGGCCGCTCCGGGAGCCCTGCGGGCTTGGGTTCAACCCCCCACACACCGCACAGGCCAAGGGCGCATGCGCGACCGCCGGGGCCTAGGGCTGGCCTCGGGGGGGGGGGTCCTCAGTGAAGGCCCCGCCCTCCCTCCAGGCTCTGACCCAGCTGCAGCTCTTCCATCGCCGCCCTTCTGGACTCGGCTTCAGCTGTCTCCCTCCCCTCCCCCACTCCCACTCAGCTTGCAGGCCGCTTCCCTGCCTTGAAAGCATGGCTCTGGCCCTGAGGGCCACAGACCTACTGGGCTTCAAGCTCAAGGCTCTGCCTGGGCCTGCTGCTTCGGCCAGGGGCTCATTTTTTCCTGGAAAGACAAAGCCATGGCCTCACCCCACGCCTGCACTTTGCCACGGCAGGCAGCCCAGATGTAGGAAAGGCTCTGTGGAGTCAGAAGTGCCGAGACAGGCAGATGGCACCAGAGGGTTTGGGGGCCAGGGCGCAAGTGGGCTAGCCCCTCCTCCCGGGAGTCGGGGAGGCCCGGCCTTCCTAGTGCCCAGGCCACGGCTCCGGGGAGAAACCCGCCATGGAGGGCACGCGGGAGGCCCTCTGCCTGAGGTGGCAGGTGTCACGCCACGGCCACTGCAAGCCTGGCTCGGCTTGCCTGCTTTCTCCAAAGGAGGCTGGCCGACCAGCCGTGCCTGGCACCTGGGCCAGGCCCCTTCCAAGGGGACGAGTTCCAGAGGCTAGAGCCCTGGGGGCGGCTGCCAAGTCTCCTGGGGCGTGTTCTGGGCCCCCGTCAGAGGAGGAAGCAGCCTGGTAAACGGTGTGCCAGGCCTGAGATCTGGAGGCCTCCCACAGCCGGGTCCCTGTCCTGCCCAGGCCCCCCGAGGGAGGACGATGGTCGGGCAGTGGCGAGCGGGGTGGGGCTGGCGCCGAGCCTGCCCTTGGATGCCCCGGGGAAGGGCGCCGGGGGATGGGCTGCCCCTGGCCGGGTCTGAGGGACCGACCCAGCTCGGGGCTGTCGGGGGCAGAGAGAGAACCCCCCTCCGCCCTTTCCCTTCAGGTTCTTAGGGCTGGCCAAATCCTTCCCAAGACAGCTTGTCTGGAGAAAATCAGACTCAGCTGAAGAACATGTGTCCATGGGGGAAACCCGGGAAACTGAGTCTCCCCACACAATAGCAGAGATTCTCATCTTGCATCCTCTCCTGAGCTAATGACAAAGGTGGATGTCCCGGGTGGGCCTGTGGAATGGGAGAGGGGAGGAAGTCTATTGTCATGCAGAGAGACATGGAAAGACTTGTCTGAAGCTTATCCCCTGCACTGGGGTCAGGTCGGGAAGGGACGGCACAGAGGTGAGCAGGAACCAACCGGCCTCTCTGTGGTGGGGCTGGCCCCGGGGCAGGCGTGGGGGTGATGGCTGGAAGTGCAATGGCGCGTGAGTTGGCACCAGCCAGCGGTGGAGGCAGAGACTCAGAGGTCAGGGATCTCTCTCTCTGTCTCTGTCTCTCTCTCTCTCCCTCAGGGAGCTGAGGAGAGTAAGGTGGCGCCCCCTGCCCACCTCGCCTACCTCTCCATGGGCCCTTCTTTCTCTGGCCGCTCCGGGAGCCCTGCGGGCTTGGGTTCAACCCCCCACACACCGCACAGGCCAAGGGCGCATGCGCGACCGCCGGGGCCTAGGGCTGGCCTGGGGGGGGGGGGGGTCCTCAGTGAAGGCCCCGCCCTCCCTCCAGGCTCTGACCCAGCTGCAGCTCTTCCATCGCCGCCCTTCTGGACTCGGCTTCAGCTGTCTCCCTCCCCTCCCCCACTTCCACTCAGCTTGCAGGCCGCTTCCCTGCCTTGAAAGCATTGCTCTGGCCCTGAGGGCCACAGACCTACTGGGCTTCAAGCTCAAGGCTCTGCCTGGGCCTGCTGCTTCGGCCAGGGGCTCATTTTTTCCTGGAAAGACAAAGCCATGGCCTCACCCCACGCCTGCACTTTGCCACGGCAGGCAGCCCAGATGTAGGAAAGGCTCTGTGGAGTCAGAAGTGCCGAGACAGGCAGATGGCACCAGAGGGTTTGGGGGCCAGGGCGCAAGTGGGCTAGCCCCTCCTCCCGGGAGTCGGGGAGGCCCGGCCTTCCTAGTGCCCAGGCCACGGCTCCGGGGAGAAACCCGCCATGGAGGGCACGCGGGAGGCCCTCTGCCTGAGGTGGAAGGTGTCACGCCAGGGCCACTGCAAGCCTGGCTCGGCTTGCCTGCTTTCTCCAAAGGAGGCTGGCCGACCAGCCGTGCCTGGCACCTGGGCCAGGCCCCTTCCAAGGGGACGAGTTCCAGAGGCTAGAGCCCTGGGGGCGGCTGCCAAGTCTCCTGGGGCGTGTGCTGGGCCCCCGTCAGAGGAGGAAGCAGCCTGGTAAACGGTGTGCCAGGCCTGAGATCTGGAGGCCTCCCACAGCCGGGTCCCTGTCCTGCCCAGGCCCCCCGAGGGAGGACGATGGTCGGGCAGTGGCGAGCGGGGTGGGGCTGGCGCCGAGCCTGCCCTTGGATGCCCGGGGGAAGGGCGCCGGGGGATGGGCTGCCCCTGGCCGGGTCTGAGGGACCGACCCAGCTCGGGGCTGTCGGGGGCAGAGAGAGAACCCCCCTCCGCCCTTTCCCTTCAGGTTCTTAGGGCTGGCCAAATCCTTCCCAAGACAGCTTGTCTGGAGAAAATCAGACCCAGCTGAAGAACATGTGTCCATGGGGGAAACCCGGGAAACTGAGTCTCCCCACACAATAGCAGAGATTCTCATCTTGCATCCTCTCCTGAGCTAATGACAAAGGTGGATGTCCCGGGTGGGCCTGTGGAATGGGAGAGGGGAGGAAGTCTATTGTCATGCAGAGGGACATGGAAAGACTTGTCTGAAGCTTATCCCCTGCACTGGGGTCAGGTCGGGAAGGGACGGCACAGAGGTGAGCAGGAACCAACCGGCCTCTCTGTGGTGGGGCTGGCCCCGGGGCAGGCGTGGGGGGTGATGGCTGGAAGTGGGATGGCGCGTGAGTTGGCACCAGCCAGCGGTGGAGGCAGAGACTCAGAGGTCAGGGATCTCTCTCTCTGTCTCTGTCTCTCTCTCTCTCCCTCAGGGAGCTGAGGAGAGTAAGGTGGCGCCCCCTGCCCACCTCGCCTACCTCTCCATGGGCCCTTCTTTCTCTGGCCGCTCCGGGAGCCCTGCGGGCTTGGGTTCAACCCCCCACACACCGCACAGGCCAAGGGCGCATGCGCGACCGCCGGGGCCTAGGGCTGGCCTCGGGGGGGGGGGGGGTCCTCAGTGAAGGCCCCGCCCTCCCTCCAGGCTCTGACACAGCTGCAGCTCTTCCATCGCCGCCCTTCTGGACTCGGCTTCAGCTGTCTCCCTCCCCTCCCCCACTCCCACTCAGCTTGCAGGCCGCTTCCCTGCCTTCAAAGCATTGCTCTGGCCCTGAGGGCCACAGACCTACTGGGCTTCAAGCTCAAGGCTCTGCCTGGGCCTGCTGCTTCGGCCAGGGGCTCATTTTTTCCTGGAAAGACAAAGCCATGGCCTCACCCCACGCCTGCACTTTGCCACGGCAGGCAGCCCAGATGTAGGAAAGGCTCTGTGGAGTCAGAAGTGCCGAGACAGGCAGATGGCACCAGAGGGTTTGGGGGCCAGGGCGCAAGTGGGCTAGCCCCTCCTCCCGGGAGTCGGGGAGGCCCGGCCTTCCTAGTGCCCAGGCCACGGCTCCGGGGAGAAACCCGCCATGGAGGGCACGCGGGAGGCCCTCTGCCTGAGGTGGCAGGTGTCACGCCACGGCCACTGCAAGCCTGGCTCGGCTTGCCTGCTTTCTCCAAAGGAGGCTGGCCGACCAGCCGTGCCTGGCACCTGGGCCAGGCCCCTTCCAAGGGGACGAGTTCCAGAGGCTAGAGCCCTGGGGGCGGCTGCCAAGTCTCCTGGGGCGTGTTCTGGGCCCCCGTCAGAGGAGGAAGCAGCCTGGTAAACGGTGTGCCAGGCCTGAGATCTGGAGGCCTCCCACAGCCGGGTCCCTGTCCTGCCCAGGCCCCCCGAGGGAGGACGATGGTCGGGCAGTGGCGAGCGGGGTGGGGCTGGCGCCGAGCCTGCCCTTGGATGCCCCGGGGAAGGGCGCCGGGGGATGGGCTGCCCCTGGCCGGGTCTGAGGGACCGACCCAGCTCGGGGCTGTCGGGGGCAGAGAGAGAACCCCCCTCCGCCCTTTCCCTTCAGGTTCTTAGGGCTGGCCAAATCCTTCCCAAGACAGCTTGTCTGGAGAAAATCAGACTCAGCTGAAGAACATGTGTCCATGGGGGAAACCCGGGAAACTGAGTCTCCCCACACAATAGCAGAGATTCTCATCTTGCATCCTCTCCTGAGCTAATGACAAAGGTGGATGTCCCGGGTGGGCCTGTGGAATGGGAGAGGGGAGGAAGTCTATTGTCATGCAGAGAGACATGGAAAGACTTGTCTGAAGCTTATCCCCTGCACTGGGGTCAGGTCGGGAAGGGACGGCACAGAGGTGAGCAGGAACCAACCGGCCTCTCTGTGGTGGGGCTGGCCCCGGGGCAGGCGTGGGGGTGATGGCTGGAAGTGCAATGGCGCGTGAGTTGGCACCAGCCAGCGGTGGAGGCAGAGACTCAGAGGTCAGGGATCTCTCTCTCTGTCTCTGTCTCTCTCTCTCTCCCTCAGGGAGCTGAGGAGAGTAAGGTGGCGCCCCCTGCCCACCTCGCCTACCTCTCCATGGGCCCTTCTTTCTCTGGCCGCTCCGGGAGCCCTGCGGGCTTGGGTTCAACCCCCCACACACCGCACAGGCCAAGGGCGCATGCGCGACCGCCGGGGCCTAGGGCTGGCCTGGGGGGGGGGGGGGTCCTCAGTGAAGGCCCCGCCCTCCCTCCAGGCTCTGACCCAGCTGCAGCTCTTCCATCGCCGCCCTTCTGGACTCGGCTTCAGCTGTCTCCCTCCCCTCCCCCACTTCCACTCAGCTTGCAGGCCGCTTCCCTGCCTTGAAAGCATTGCTCTGGCCCTGAGGGCCACAGACCTACTGGGCTTCAAGCTCAAGGCTCTGCCTGGGCCTGCTGCTTCGGCCAGGGGCTCATTTTTTCCTGGAAAGACAAAGCCATGGCCTCACCCCACGCCTGCACTTTGCCACGGCAGGCAGCCCAGATGTAGGAAAGGCTCTGTGGAGTCAGAAGTGCCGAGACAGGCAGATGGCACCAGAGGGTTTGGGGGCCAGGGCGCAAGTGGGCTAGCCCCTCCTCCCGGGAGTCGGGGAGGCCCGGCCTTCCTAGTGCCCAGGCCACGGCTCCGGGGAGAAACCCGCCATGGAGGGCACGCGGGAGGCCCTCTGCCTGAGGTGGAAGGTGTCACGCCAGGGCCACTGCAAGCCTGGCTCGGCTTGCCTGCTTTCTCCAAAGGAGGCTGGCCGACCAGCCGTGCCTGGCACCTGGGCCAGGCCCCTTCCAAGGGGACGAGTTCCAGAGGCTAGAGCCCTGGGGGCGGCTGCCAAGTCTCCTGGGGCGTGTGCTGGGCCCCCGTCAGAGGAGGAAGCAGCCTGGTAAACGGTGTGCCAGGCCTGAGATCTGGAGGCCTCCCACAGCCGGGTCCCTGTCCTGCCCAGGCCCCCCGAGGGAGGACGATGGTCGGGCAGTGGCGAGCGGGGTGGGGCTGGCGCCGAGCCTGCCCTTGGATGCCCGGGGGAAGGGCGCCGGGGGATGGGCTGCCCCTGGCCGGGTCTGAGGGACCGACCCAGCTCGGGGCTGTCGGGGGCAGAGAGAGAACCCCCCTCCGCCCTTTCCCTTCAGGTTCTTAGGGCTGGCCAAATCCTTCCCAAGACAGCTTGTCTGGAGAAAATCAGACCCAGCTGAAGAACATGTGTCCATGGGGGAAACCCGGGAAACTGAGTCTCCCCACACAATAGCAGAGATTCTCATCTTGCATCCTCTCCTGAGCTAATGACAAAGGTGGATGTCCCGGGTGGGCCTGTGGAATGGGAGAGGGGAGGAAGTCTATTGTCATGCAGAGGGACATGGAAAGACTTGTCTGAAGCTTATCCCCTGCACTGGGGTCAGGTCGGGAAGGGACGGCACAGAGGTGAGCAGGAACCAACCGGCCTCTCTGTGGTGGGGCTGGCCCCGGGGCAGGCGTGGGGGTGATGGCTGGAAGTGGGATGGCGCGTGAGTTGGCACCAGCCAGCGGTGGAGGCAGAGACTCAGAGGTCAGGGATCTCTCTCTCTGTCTCTGTCTCTCTCTCTCTCCCTCAGGGAGCTGAGGAGAGTAAGGTGGCGCCCCCTGCCCACCTCGCCTACCTCTCCATGGGCCCTTCTTTCTCTGGCCGCTCCGGGAGCCCTGCGGGCTTGGGTTCAACCCCCCACACACCGCACAGGCCAAGGGCGCATGCGCGACCGCCGGGGCCTAGGGCTGGCCTCGGGGGGGGTGGGGGGTCCTCAGTGAAGGCCCCGCCCTCCCTCCAGGCTCTGACCCAGCTGCAGCTCTTCCATCGCCGCCCTTCTGGACTCGGCTTCAGCTGTCTCCCTCCCCTCCCCCACTCCCACTCAGCTTGCAGGCCGCTTCCCTGCCTTGAAAGCATGGCTCTGGCCCTGAGGGCCACAGACCTACTGGGCTTCAAGCTCAAGGCTCTGCCTGGGCCTGCTGCTTCGGCCAGGGGCTCATTTTTTCCTGGAAAGACAAAGCCATGGCCTCACCCCACGCCTGCACTTTGCCACGGCAGGCAGCCCAGATGTAGGAAAGGCTCTGTGGAGTCAGAAGTGCCGAGACAGGCAGATGGCACCAGAGGGTTTGGGGGCCAGGGCGCAAGTGGGCTAGCCCCTCCTCCCGGGAGTCGGGGAGGCCCGGCCTTCCTAGTGCCCAGGCCACGGCTCCGGGGAGAAACCCGCCATGGAGGGCACGCGGGAGGCCCTCTGCCTGAGGTGGCTGGTGTCACGCCACGGCCACTGCAAGCCTGGCTCGGCTTGCCTGCTTTCTCCAAAGGAGGCTGGCCGACCAGCCGAGCCTGGCACCTGGGCCAGGCCCCTTCCAAGGGGACGAGTTCCAGAGGCTAGAGCCCTGGGGGCGGCTGCCAAGTCTCCTGGGGCGTGTGCTGGGCCCCCGTCAGAGGAGGAAGCAGCCTGGTAAACGGTGTGCCAGGCCTGAGATCTGGAGGCCTCCCACAGCCGGGTCCCTGTCCTGCCCAGGCCCCCCGAGGGAGGACGATGGTCGGGCAGTGGCGAGCGGGGTGGGGCTGGCGCCGAGCCTGCCCTTGGATGCCCGGGGGAAGGGCGCCGGGGGATGGGCTGCCCCTGGCCGGGTCTGAGGGACCGACCCAGCTCGGGGCTGTCGGGGGCAGAGAGAGAACCCCCCTCCGCCCTTTCCCTTCAGGTTCTTAGGGCTGGCCAAATCCTTCCCAAGACAGCTTGTCTGGAGAAAATCAGACCCAGCTGAAGAACATGTGTCCATGGGGGAAACCCGGGAAACTGAGTCTCCCCCCACAATAGCAGAGATTCTCATCTTGCATCCTCTCCTGAGCTAATGACAAAGGTGGATGTCCCGGGTGGGCCTGTGGAATGGGAGAGGGGAGGAAGTCTATTGTCATGCAGAGGGACATGGAAAGACTTGTCTGAAGCTTATCCCCTGCACTGGGGTCAGGTCGGGAAGGGACGGCACAGAGGTGAGCAGGAACCAACCGGCCTCTCTGTGGTGGGGCTGGCCCCGGGGCAGGCGTGGGGGTGATGGCTGGAAGTGGGATGGCGCGTGAGTTGGCACCAGCCAGCGGTGGAGGCAGAGACTCAGAGGTCAGGGATCTCTCTCTCTGTCTCTGTCTCTCTCTCTCTCCCTCAGGGAGCTGAGGAGAGTAAGGTGGCGCCCCCTGCCCACCTCGCCTACCTCTCCATGGGCCCTTCTTTCTCTGGCCGCTCCGGGAGCCCTGCGGGCTTGGGTTCAACCCCCCACACACCGCACAGGCCAAGGGCGCATGCGCGACCGCCGGGGCCTAGGGCTGGCCTCGGGGGGGGGGGGGGTCCTCAGTGAAGGCCCCGCCCTCCCTCCAGGCTCTGACCCAGCTGCAGCTCTTCCATCGCCGCCCTTCTGGACTCGGCTTCAGCTGTCTCCCTCCCCTCCCCCACTCCCACTCAGCTTGCAGGCCGCTTCCCTGCCTTGAAAGCATGGCTCTGGCCCTGAGGGCCACAGACCTACTGGGCTTCAAGCTCAAGGCTCTGCCTGGGCCTGCTGCTTCGGCCAGGGGCTCATTTTTTCCTGGAAAGACAAAGCCATGGCCTCACCCCACGCCTGCACTTTGCCACGGCAGGCAGCCCAGATGTAGGAAAGGCTCTGTGGAGTCAGAAGTGCCGAGACAGGCAGATGGCACCAGAGGGTTTGGGGGCCAGGGCGCAAGTGGGCTAGCCCCTCCTCCCGGGAGTCGGGGAGGCCCGGCCTTCCTAGTGACCAGGCCACGGCTCCGGGGAGAAACCCGCCATGGAGGGCACGCGGGAGGCCCTCTGCCTGAGGTGGCAGGTGTCACGCCAGGGCCACTGCAAGCCTGGCTCGGCTTGCCTGCTTTCTCCAAAGGAGGCTGGCCGACCAGCCGAGCCTGGCACCTGGGCCAGGCCCCTTCCAAGGGGACGAGTTCCAGAGGCTAGAGCCCTGGGGGCGGCTGCCAAGTCTCCTGGGGCATGTGCTGGGCCCCCGTCAGTGGAGGAAGCAGCCTGGTAAACGGTGTGCCAGGCCTGAGATCTGGAGGCCTCCCACAGCCGGGTCCCTGTCCTGCCCAGGCCCCCCGAGGGAGGACGATGGTCGGGCAGTGGCGAGCGGGGTGGGGCTGGCGCCGAGCCTGCCCTTGGATGCCCCGGGGAAGGGCGCCGGGGGATGGGCTGCCCCTGGCCGGGTCTGAGGGACCGACCCAGCTCGGGGCTGTCGGGGGCAGAGAGAGAATCCCCCTCCGCCCTTTCCCTTCAGGTTCTTAGGGCTGGCCAAATCCTTCCCAAGACAGCTTGTCTGGAGAAAATCAGACCCAGCTGAAGAACATGTGTCCATGGGGGAAACCCGGGAAACTGAGTCTCCCCACACAATAGCAGAGATTCTCATCTTGCATCCTCTCCTGAGCTAATGACAAAGGTGGATGTCCCGGGTGGGTGGGCCTGTGGAATGGGAGAGGGGAGGAAGTCTATTGTCATGCAGAGGGACATGGAAAGACTTGTCTGAAGCTTATCCCCTGCACTGGGGTCAGGTCGGGAAGGGACGGCACAGAGGTGAGCAGGAACCAACCGGCCTCTCTGTGGTGGGGCTGGCCCCGGGGCAGGCGTGGGGGTGATGGCTGGAAGTGGGATGGCGCGTGAGTTGGCACCAGCCAGCGGTGGAGGCAGAGACTCAGAGGTCAGGGATCTCTCTCTCTGTCTCTGTCTCTCTCTCTCTCCCTCAGGGAGCTGAGGAGAGTAAGGTGGCGCCCCCTGCCCACCTCGCCTACCTCTCCATGGGCCCTTCTTTCTCTGGCCGCTCCGGGAGCCCTGCGGGCTTGGGTTCAACCCCCCACACACCGCACAGGCCAAGGGCGCATGCGCGACCGCCGGGGCCTAGGGCTGGCCTCGGGGGGGGGGGGGGTCCTCAGTGAAGGCCCCGCCCTCCCTCCAGGCTCTGACCCAGCTGCAGCTCTTCCATCGCCGCCCTTCTGGACTCGGCTTCAGCTGTCTCCCTCCCCTCCCCCACTCCCACTCAGCTTGCAGGCCGCTTCCCTGCCTTGAAAGCATGGCTCTGGCCCTGAGGGCCACAAACCTACTGGGCTTCAAGCTCAAGGCTCTGCCTGGGCCTGCTGCTTCGGCCAGGGGCTCATTTTTTCCTGGAAAGACAAAGCCATGGCCTCACCCCACGCCTGCACTTTGCCACGGCAGGCAGCCCAGATGTAGGAAAGGCTCTGTGGAGTCAGAAGTGCCGAGACAGGCAGATGGCACCAGAGGGTTTGGGGGCCAGGGCGCAAGTGGGCTAGCCCCTCCTCCCGGGAGTCGGGGAGGCCCGGCCTTCCTAGTGCCCAGGCCACGGCTCCGGGGAGAAACCCGCCATGGAGGGCACGCGGGAGGCCCTCTGCCTGAGGTGGCAGGTGTCACGCCACGGCCACTGCAAGCCTGGCTCGGCTTGCCTGCTTTCTCCAAAGGAGGCTGGCCGACCAGCCGTGCCTGGCACCTGGGCCAGGCCCCTTCCAAGGGGACGAGTTCCAGAGGCTAGAGCCCTGGGGGCGGCTGCCAAGTCTCCTGGGGCGTGTTCTGGGCCCCCGTCAGAGGAGGAAGCAGCCTGGTAAACGGTGTGCCAGGCCTGAGATCTGGAGGCCTCCCACAGCCGGGTCCCTGTCCTGCCCAGGCCCCCCGAGGGAGGACGATGGTCGGGCAGTGGCGAGCGGGGTGGGGCTGGCGCCGAGCCTGCCCTTGGATGCCCCGGGGAAGGGCGCCGGGGGATGGGCTGCCCCTGGCAGGGTCTGAGGGACCGACCCAGCTCGGGGCTGTCGGGGGCAGAGAGAGAACCCCCCTCCGCCCTTTCCCTTCAGGTTCTTAGGGCTGGCCAAATCCTTCCCAAGACAGCTTGTCTGGAGAAAATCAGACCCAGCTGAAGAACATGTGTCCATGGGGGAAACCCGGGAAACTGAGTCTCCCCACACAATAGCAGAGATTCTCATCTTGCATCCTCTCCTGAGCTAATGACAAAGGTGGATGTCCCGGGTGGGCCTGTGGAATGGGAGAGGGGAGGAAGTCTATTGTCATGCAGAGGGACATGGAAAGACTTGTCTGAAGCTTATCCCCTGCACTGGGGTCAGGTCGGGAAGGGACGGCACAGAGGTGAGCAGGAACCAACCGGCCTCTCTGTGGTGGGGCTGGCCCCGGGGCAGGCGTGGGGGTGATGGCTGGAAGTGGGATGGCGCGTGAGTTGGCACCAGCCAGCGGTGGAGGCAGAGACTCAGAGGTCAGGGATCTCTCTCTCTGTCTCTGTCTCTCTCTCTCTCCCTCAGGGAGCTGAGGAGAGTAAGGTGGCGCCCCCTGCCCACCTCGCCTACCTCTCCATGGGCCCTTCTTTCTCTGGCCGCTCCGGGAGCCCTGCGGGCTTGGGTTCAACCCCCCACACACCGCACAGGCCAAGGGCGCATGCGCGACCGCCGGGGCCTAGGGCTGGCCTCGGGGGGTGGGGGGGTCCTCAGTGAAGGCCCCGCCCTCCCTCCAGGCTCTGACCCAGCTGCAGCTCTTCCATCGCCGCCCTTCTGGACTCGGCTTCAGCTGTCTCCCTCCCCTCCCCCACTCCCACTCAGCTTGCAGGCCGCTTCCCTGCCTTGAAAACATGGCTCTGGCCCTGAGGGCCACAGACCTACTGGGCTTCAAGCTCAAGGCTCTGCCTGGGCCTGCTGCTTCGGCCAGGGGCTCATTTTTTCCTGGAAAGACAAAGCCATGGCCTCACCCCACGCCTGCACTTTGCCACGGCAGGCAGCCCAGATGTAGGAAAGGCTCTGTGGAGTCAGAAGTGCCGAGACAGGCAGATGGCACCAGAGGGTTTGGGGGCCAGGGCGCAAGTGGGCTAGCCCCTCCTCCCGGGAGTCGGGGAGGCCCGGCCTTCCTAGTGCCCAGGCCACGGCTCCGGGGAGAAACCCGCCATGGAGGGCACGCGGGAGGCCCTCTGCCTGAGGTGGCAGGTGTCACACCAGGGCCACTGCAAGCCTGGCTCGGCTTGCCTGCTTTCTCCAAAGGAGGCTGGCCGACCAGCCGAGCCTGGCACCTGGGCCAGGCCCCTTCCAAGGGGACGAGTTCCAGAGGCTAGAGCCCTGGGGGCGGCTGCCAAGTCTCCTGGGGCATGTGCTGGGCCCCCGTCAGTGGAGGAAGCAGCCTGGTAAACGGTGTGCCAGGCCTGAGATCTGGAGGCCTCCCACAGCCGGGTCCCTGTCCTGCCCAGGCCCCCCGAGGGAGGACGATGGTCGGGCAGTGGCGAGCGGGGTGGGGCTGGCGCCGAGCCTGCCCTTGGATGCCCCGGGGAAGGGCGCCGGGGGATGGGCTGCCCCTGGCCGGGTCTGAGGGACCGACCCAGCTCGGGGCTGTCAGGGGCAGAGAGAGAATCCCCCTCCGCCCTTTCCCTTCAGGTTCTTAGGGCTGGCCAAATCCTTCCCAAGACAGCTTGTCTGGAGAAAATCAGACCCAGCTGAAGAACATGTGTCCATGGGGGAAACCCGGGAAACTGAGTCTCCCCACACAATAGCAGAGATTCTCATCTTGCATCCTCTCCTGAGCTAATGACAAAGGTGGATGTCCCGGGTGGGCCTGTGGAATGGGAGAGGGGAGGAAGTCTATTGTCATGCAGAGGGACATGGAAAGACTTGTCTGAAGCTTATCCCCTGCACTGGGGTCAGGTCGGGAAGGGACGGCACAGAGGTGAGCAGGAACCAACCGGCCTCTCTGTGGTGCGGCTGGCCCCGGGGCAGGCGTGGGGGTGATGGCTGGAAGTGGGATGGCACGTGAGTTGGCACCAGCCAGCGGTGGAGGCAGAGACTCAGAGGTCAGGGATCTCTCTCTCTGTCTCTGTCTCTCTCTCTCTCCCTCAGGGAGCTGAGGAGAGTAAGGTGGCGCCCCCTGCCCACCTCGCCTACCTCTCCATGGGCCCTTCATTCTCTGGCCGCTCCGGGAGCCCTGCGGGCTTGGGTTCAACCCCCCACACACCGCACAGGCCAAGGGCGCATGCGCGACCGCCGGGGCCTAGGGCTGGCCTCGGGGGGGGGGGTCCTCAGTGAAGGCCCCGCCCTCCCTCCAGGCTCTGACCCAGCTGCAGCTCTTCCATCGCCGCCCTTCTGGACTCGGCTTCAGCTGTCTCCCTCCCCTCCCCCACTCCCACTCAGCTTGCAGGCCGCTTCCCTGCCTTGAAAGCATGGCTCTGGCCCTGAGGGCCACAGACCTACTGGGCTTCAAGCTCAAGGCTCTGCCTGGGCCTGCTGCTTCGGCCAGGGGCTCATTTTTTCCTGGAAAGACAAAGCCATGGCCTCACCCCACGCCTGCACTTTGCCACGGCAGGCAGCCCAGATGTAGGAAAGGCTCTGTGGAGTCAGAAGTGCCGAGACAGGCAGATGGCACCAGAGGGTTTGGGGGCCAGGGCGCAAGTGGGCTAGCCCCTCCTCCCGGGAGTCGGGGAGGCCCGGCCTTCCTAGTGCCCAGGCCACGGCTCCGGGGAGAAACCCGCCATGGAGGGCACGCGGGAGGCCCTCTGCCTGAGGTGGCAGGTGTCACACCAGGGCCACTGCAAGCCTGGCTCGGCTTGCCTGCTTTCTCCAAAGGAGGCTGGCCGACCAGCCGAGCCTGGCACCTGGGCCAGGCCCCTTCCAAGGGGACGAGTTCCAGAGGCTAGAGCCCTGGGGGCGGCTGCCAAGTCTCCTGGGGCATGTGCTGGGCCCCCGTCAGTGGAGGAAGCAGCCTGGTAAACGGTGTGCCAGGCCTGAGATCTGGAGGCCTCCCACAGCCGGGTCCCTGTCCTGCCCAGGCCCCCCGAGGGAGGACGATGGTCGGGCAGTGGCGAGCGGGGTGGGGCTGGCGCCGAGCCTGCCCTTGGATGCCCCGGGGAAGGGCGCCGGGGGATGGGCTGCCCCTGGCCGGGTCTGAGGGACCGACCCAGCTCGGGGCTGTCAGGGGCAGAGAGAGAATCCCCCTCCGCCCTTTCCCTTCAGGTTCTTAGGGCTGGCCAAATCCTTCCCAAGACAGCTTGTCTGGAGAAAATCAGACCCAGCTGAAGAACATGTGTCCATGGGGGAAACCCGGGAAACTGAGTCTCCCCACACAATAGCAGAGATTCTCATCTTGCATCCTCTCCTGAGCTAATGACAAAGGTGGATGTCCCGGGTGGGCCTGTGGAATGGGAGAGGGGAGGAAGTCTATTGTCATGCAGAGGGACATGGAAAGACTTGTCTGAAGCTTATCCCCTGCACTGGGGTCAGGTCGGGAAGGGACGGCACAGAGGTGAGCAGGAACCAACCGGCCTCTCTGTGGTGCGGCTGGCCCCGGGGCAGGCGTGGGGGTGATGGCTGGAAGTGGGATGGCACGTGAGTTGGCACCAGCCAGCGGTGGAGGCAGAGACTCAGAGGTCAGGGATCTCTCTCTCTGTCTCTGTCTCTCTCTCTCTCCCTCAGGGAGCTGAGGAGAGTAAGGTGGCGCCCCCTGCCCACCTCGCCTACCTCTCCATGGGCCCTTCATTCTCTGGCCGCTCCGGGAGCCCTGCGGGCTTGGGTTCAACCCCCCACACACCGCACAGGCCAAGGGCGCATGCGCGACCGCCGGGGCCTAGGGCTGGCCTCGGGGGGGGGGGTCCTCAGTGAAGGCCCCGCCCTCCCTCCAGGCTCTGACCCAGCTGCAGCTCTTCCATCGCCGCCCTTCTGGACTCGGCTTCAGCTGTCTCCCTCCCCTCCCCCACTCCCACTCAGCTTGCAGGCCGCTTCCCTGCCTTGAAAGCATGGCTCTGGCCCTGAGGGCCACAGACCTACTGGGCTTCAAGCTCAAGGCTCTGCCTGGGCCTGCTGCTTCGGCCAGGGGCTCATTTTTTCCTGGAAAGACAAAGCCATGGCCTCACCCCACGCCTGCACTTTGCCACGGCAGGCAGCCCAGATGTAGGAAAGGCTCTGTGGAGTCAGAAGTGCCGAGACAGGCAGATGGCACCAGAGGGTTTGGGGGCCAGGGCGCAAGTGGGCTAGCCCCTCCTCCCGGGAGTCGGGGAGGCCCGGCCTTCCTAGTGCCCAGGCCACGGCTCCGGGGAGAAACCCGCCATGGAGGGCACGCGGGAGGCCCTCTGCCTGAGGTGGCAGGTGTCACGCCAGGGCCACTGCAAGCCTGGCTCGGCTTGCCTGCTTTCTCCAAAGGAGGCTGGCCGACCAGCCGAACCTGGCACCTGGGCCAGGCCCCTTCCAAGGGGACGAGTTCCAGAGGCTAGAGCCCTGGGGGCGGCTGCCAAGTCTCCTGGGGCGTGTGCTGGGCCCCCGTCAGAGGAGGAAGCAGCCTGGTAAACGGTGTGCCAGGCCTGAGATCTGGAGGCCTCCCACAGCCGGGTCCCTGTCCTGCCCAGGCCCCCCGAGGGAGGACGATGGTCGGGCAGTGGCGAGCGGGGTGGGGCTGGCGCCGAGCCTGCCCTTGGATGCCCCGGGGAAGGGCGCCGGGGGATGGGCTGCCCCTGGCCGGGTCTGAGGGACCGACCCAGCTCGGGGCTGTCGGGGGCAGAGAGAGAACCCCCCTCCGCCCTTTCCCTTCAGGTTCTTAGGGCTGGCCAAATCCTTCCCAAGACAGCTTGTCTGGAGAAAATCAGACCCAGCTGAAGAACATGTGTCCATGGGGGAAACCCGGGAAACTGAGTCTCCCCACACAATAGCAGAGATTCTCATCTTGCATCCTCTCCTGAGCTAATGACAAAGGTGGATGTCCCGGGTGGGCCTGTGGAATGGGAGAGGGGAGGAAGTCTATTGTCATGCAGAGGGACATGGAAAGACTTGTCTGAAGCTTATCCCCTGCACTGGGGTCAGGTCGGGAAGGGACGGCACAGAGGTGAGCAGGAACCAACCGGCCTCTCTGTGGTGGGGCTGGCCCCGGGGCAGGCGTGGGGGTGATGGCTGGAAGTGGGATGGCGCGTGAGTTGGCACCAGCCAGCGGTGGAGGCAGAGACTCAGAGGTCAGGGATCTCTCTCTCTGTCTCTGTCTCTCTCTCTCTCCCTCAGGGAGCTGAGGAGAGTAAGGTGGCGCCCCCTGCCCACCTCGCCTACCTCTCCATGGGCCCTTCTTTCTCTGGCCGCTCCGGGAGCCCTGCGGGCTTGGGTTCAACCCCCCACACACCGCACAGGCCAAGGGCGCATGCGCGACCGCCGGGGCCTAGGGCTGGCCTCGGGGGGGGGGGGGGTCCTCAGTGAAGGCCCCGCCCTCCCTCCAGGCTCTGACCCAGCTGCAGCTCTTCCATCGCCGCCCTTCTGGACTCGGCTTCAGCTGTCTCCCTCCCCTCCCCCACTCCCACTCAGCTTGCAGGCCGCTTCCCTGCCTTGAAAGCATGGCTCTGGCCCTGAGGGCCACAGACCTACTGGGCTTCAAGCTCAAGGCTCTGCCTGGGCCTGCTGCTTCGGCCAGGGGCTCATTTTTTCCTGGAAAGACAAAGCCATGGCCTCACCCCACGCCTGCACTTTGCCACGGCAGGCAGCCCAGATGTAGGAAAGGCTCTGTGGAGTCAGAAGTGCCGAGACAGGCAGATGGCACCAGAGGGTTTGGGGGCCAGGGCGCAAGTGGGCTAGCCCCTCCTCCCGGGAGTCGGGGAGGCCCGGCCTTCCTAGTGCCCAGGCCACGGCTCCGGGGAGAAACCCGCCATGGAGGGCACGCGGGAGGCCCTCTGCCTGAGGTGGCAGGTGTCACGCCAGGGCCACTGCAAGCCTGGCTCGGCTTGCCTGCTTTCTCCAAAGGAGGCTGGCCGACCAGCCGAACCTGGCACCTGGGCCAGGCCCCTTCCAAGGGGACGAGTTCCAGAGGCTAGAGCCCTGGGGGCGGCTGCCAAGTCTCCTGGGGCGTGTGCTGGGCCCCCGTCAGAGGAGGAAGCAGCCTGGTAAACGGTGTGCCAGGTCTGAGATCTGGAGGCCTCCCACAGCCGGGTCCCTGTCCTGCCCAGGCCCCCCGAGGGAGGACGATGGTCGGGCAGTGGCGAGCGGGGTGGGGCTGGCGCCGAGCCTGCCCTTGGATGCCCCGGGGAAGGGCGCCGGGGGATGGGCTGCCCCTGGCCGGGTCTGAGGGACCGACCCAGCTCGGGGCTGTCGGGGGCAGAGAGAGAACCCCCCTCCGCCCTTTCCCTTCAGGTTCTTAGGGCTGGCCAAATCCTTCCCAAGACAGCTTGTCTGGAGAAAATCAGACCCAGCTGAAGAACATGTGTCCATGGGGGAAACCCGGGAACCTGAGTCTCCCCACACAATAGCAGAGATTCTCATCTTGCATCCTCTCCTGAGCTAATGACAAAGGTGGATGTCCCGGGTGGGCCTGTGGAATGGGAGAGGGGAGGAAGTCTATTGTCATGCAGAGGGACATGGAAAGACTTGTCTGAAGCTTATCCCCTGCACTGGGGTCAGGTCGGGAAGGGACGGCACAGAGGTGAGCAGGAACCAACCGGCCTCTCTGTGGTGGGGCTGGCCCCGGGGCAGGCGTGGGGGTGATGGCTGGAAGTGGGATGGCGCGTGAGTTGGCACCAGCCAGCGGTGGAGGCAGAGACTCAGAGGTCAGGGATCTCTCTCTCTGTCTCTGTCTCTCTCTCTCTCCCTCAGGGAGCTGAGGAGAGTAAGGTGGCGCCCCCTGCCCACCTCGCCTACCTCTCCATGGGCCCTTCTTTCTCTGGCCGCTCCGGGAGCCCTGCGGGCTTGGGTTCAACCCCCCACACACCGCACAGGCCAAGGGCGCATGCGCGACCGCCGGGGCCTAGGGCTGGCCTGGGGGGGGGGGTCCTCAGTGAAGGCCCCGCCCTCCCTCCAGGCTCTGACCCAGCTGCAGCTCTTCCATCGCCGCCCTTCTGGACTCGGCTTCAGCTGTCTCCCTCCCCTCCCCCACTCCCACTCAGCTTGCAGGCCGCTTCCCTGCCTTGAAAGCATGGCTCTGGCCCTGAGGGCCACAGACCTACTGGGCTTCAAGCTCAAGGCTCTGCCTGGGCCTGCTGCTTCGGCCAGGGGCTCATTTTTTCCTGGAAAGACAAAGCCATGGCCTCACCCCACGCCTGCACTTTGCCACGGCAGGCAGCCCAGATGTAGGAAAGGCTCTGTGGAGTCAGAAGTGCCGAGACAGGCAGATGGCACCAGAGGGTTTGGGGGCCAGGGCGCAAGTGGGCTAGCCCCTCCTCCCGGGAGTCGGGGAGGCCCGGCCTTCCTAGTGCCCAGGCCACGGCTCCGGGGAGAAACCCGCCATGGAGGGCACGCGGGAGGCCCTCTGCCTGAGGTGGCAGGTGTCACGCCAGGGCCACTGCAAGCCTGGCTCGGCTTGCCTGCTTTCTCCAAAGGAGGCTGGCCGACCAGCCGAACCTGGCACCTGGGCCAGGCCCCTTCCAAGGGGACGAGTTCCAGAGGCTAGAGCCCTGGGGGCGGCTGCCAAGTCTCCTGGGGCGTGTGCTGGGCCCCCGTCAGAGGAGGAAGCAGCCTGGTAAACGGTGTGCCAGGCCTGAGATCTGGAGGCCTCCCACAGCCGGGTCCCTGTCCTGCCCAGGCCCCCCGAGGGAGGACGATGGTCGGGCAGTGGCGAGCGGGGTGGGGCTGGCGCCGAGCCTGCCCTTGGATGCCCCGGGGAAGGGCGCCGGGGGATGGGCTGCCCCTGGCCAGGTCTGAGGGACCGACCCAGCTCGGGGCTGTCGGGGGCAGAGAAAGAACCCCCCTCCGCCCTTTCCCTTCAGGTTCTTAGGGCTGGCCAAATCCTTCCCAAGACAGCTTGTCTGGAGAAAATCAGACCCAGCTGAAGAACATGTGTCCATGGGGGAAACCCGGGAAACTGAGTCTCCCCACACAATAGCAGAGATTCTCATCTTGCATCCTCTCCTGAGCTAATGACAAAGGTGGATGTCCCGGGTGGGCCTGTGGAATGGGAGAGGGGAGGAAGTCTATTGTCATGCAGAGGGACATGGAAAGACTTGTCTGAAGCTTATCCCCTGCACTGGGGTCAGGTCGGGAAGGGACGGCACAGAGGTGAGCAGGAACCAACCGGCCTCTCTGTGGTGGGGCTGGCCCCGGGGCAGGCGTGGGGGTGATGGCTGGAAGTGGGATGGCGCGTGAGTTGGCACCAGCCAGCGGTGGAGGCAGAGACTCAGAGGTCAGGGATCTCTCTCTCTGTCTCTGTCTCTCTCTCTCTCCCTTAGGGAGCTGAGGAGAGTAAGGTGGCGCCCCCTGCCCACCTCGCCTACCTCTCCATGGGCCCTTCTTTCTCTGGCCGCTCCGGGAGCCCTGCGGGCTTGGGTTCAACCCCCCACACACCGCACAGGCCAAGGGCGCATGCGCGACCCCCGGGGCCTAGGGCTGGCCTCGGGGGGGGGGGGTCCTCAGTGAAGGCCCCGCCCTCCCTCCAGGCTCTGACCCAGCTGCAGCTCTTCCATCGCCGCCCTTCTGGACTGGGCTTCAGCTGTCTCCCTCCCCTCCCCCACTCCCACTCAGCTTGCAGGCCGCTTCCCTGCCTTCAAAGCATTGCTCTGGCCCTGAGGGCCACAGACCTACTGGGCTTCAAGCTCAAGGCTCTGCCTGGGCCTGCTGCTTCGGCCAGGGGCTCATTTTTTCCTGGAAAGACAAAGCCATGGCCTCACCCCACGCCTGCACTTTTCCACGGCAGGCAGCCCAGATGTAGGAAAGGCTCTGTGGAGTCAGAAGTGCCGAGACAGGCAGATGGCACCAGAGGGTTTGGGGTCCAGGGCGCAAGTGGGCTAGCCCCTCCTCCCGGGAGTCGGGGAGGCCCGGCCTTCCTAGTGCCCAGGCCACAGCTCCGGGGAGAAACCCGCCATGGAGGGCACGCGGGAGGCCCTCTGCCTGAGGTGGCAGGTGTCACGCCAGGGCCACTGCAAGCCTGGCTCGGCTTGCCTGCTTTCTCCAAAGGAGGCTGGCCGACCAGCCGAGCCTGGCACCTGGGCCAGGCCCCTTCCAAGGGGACGAGTTCCAGAGGCTAGAGCCCTGGGGGCGGCTGCCAAGTCTCCTGGGGCATGTGCTGGGCCCCCGTCAGTGGAGGAAGCAGCCTGGTAAACGGTGTGCCAGGCCTGAGATCTGGAGGCCTCCCACAGCCGGGTCCCTGTCCTGCCCAGGCCCCCCGAGGGAGGACGATGGTAGGGCAGTGGCGAGCGGGGTGGGGCTGGCGCCGAGCCTGCCCTTGGATGCCCCGGGGAAGGGCGCCGGGGGATGGGCTGCCCCTGGCCGGGTCTGAGGGGACCGACCCAGCTCGGGGCTGTCGGGGGCAGAGAGAGAACCCCCCCTCCGCCCTTTCCCTTCAGGTTCTTAGGGCTGGCCAAATCCTTCCCAAGACAGCTTGTCTGGAGAAAATCAGACCCAGCTGAAGAACATGTGTCCATGGGGGAAACCCGGGAAACTGAGTCTCCCCACACAATAGCAGAGATTCTCATCTTGCATCCTCTCCTGAGCTAATGACAAAGGTGGATGTCCCGGGTGGGCCTGTGGAATGGGAGAGGGGAGGAAGTCTATTGTCATGCAGAGGGACATGGAAAGACTTGTCTGAAGCTTATCCCCTGCACTGGGGTCAGGTCGGAAGGGACGGCACAGAGGTGAGCAGGAACCAACCGGCCTCTCTGTGGTGGGGCTGGCCCCGGGGCAGGCGTGGGGGTGATGGCTGGAAGTGGGATGGCGCGTGAGTTGGCACCAGCCAGCGGTGGAGGCAGAGACTCAGAGGTCAGGGATCTCTCTCTCTGTCTCTGTCTCTCTCTCTCTCCCTCAGGGAGCTGAGGAGAGTAAGGTGGCGCCCCCTGCCCACCTCGCCTACCTCTCCATGGGCCCTTCTTTCTCTGGCCGCTCCGGGAGCCCTGCGGGCTTGGGTTCAACCCCCCACACACCGCACAGGCCAAGGGCGCATGCGCGACCGCCGGGGCCTAGGGCTGGCCTCGGGGGGGGGGGGGGGTCCTCAGTGAAGGCCCCGCCCTCCCTCCAGGCTCTGACCCAGCTGCAGCTCTTCCATCGCCGCCCTTCTGGACTCGGCTTCAGCTGTCTCCCTCCCCTCCCCCACTCCCACTCAGCTTGCAGGCCGCTTCCCTGCCTTCAAAGCATTGCTCTGGCCCTGAGGGCCACAGACCTACTGGGCTTCAAGCTCAAGGCTCTGCCTGGGCCTGCTGCTTCGGCCAGGGGCTCATTTTTTCCTGGAAAGACAAAGCCATGGCCTCACCCCACGCCTGCACTTTGCCACGGCAGGCAGCCCAGATGTAGGAAAGGCTCTGTGGAGTCAGAAGTGCCGAGACAGGCAGATGGCACCAGAGGGTTTGGGGGCCAGGGCGCAAGTGGGCTAGCCCCTACTCCCGGGAGTCGGGGAGGCCCGGCCTTCCTAGTGCCCAGGCCACAGCTCCGGGGAGAAACCCGCCATGGAGGGCACGCGGGAGGCCCTCTGCCTGAGGTGGCAGGTGTCACGCCAGGGCCACTGCAAGCCTGGCTCGGCTTGCCTGCTTTCTCCAAAGGAGGCTGGCCGACCAGCCGAGCCTGGCACCTGGGCCAGGCCCCTTCCAAGGGGACGAGTTCCAGAGGCTAGAGCCCTGGGGGCGGCTGCCAAGTCTCCTGGGGCATGTGCTGGGCCCCCGTCAGTGGAGGAAGCAGCCTGGTAAACGGTGTGCCAGGCCTGAGATCTGGAGGCCTCCCACAGCCGGGTCCCTGTCCTGCCCAGGCCCCCCGAGGGAGGACGATGGTAGGGCAGTGGCGAGCGGGGTGGGGCTGGCGCCGAGCCTGCCCTTGGATGCCCCGGGGAAGGGCGCCGGGGTATGGGCTGCCCCTGGCCGGGTCTGAGGGACCGACCCAGCTCGGGGCTGTCGGGGGCAGAGAGAGAACCCCCCTCCGCCCTTTCCCTTCAGGTTCTTAGGGCTGGCCAAATCCTTCCCAAGACAGCTTGTCTGGAGAAAATCAGACCCAGCTGAAGAACATGTGTCCATGGGGGAAACCCGGGAAACTGAGTCTCCCCACACAATAGCAGAGATTCTCATCTTGCATCCTCTCCTGAGCTAATGACAAAGGTGGATGTCCCGGGTGGGCCTGTGGAATGGGAGAGGGGAGGAAGTCTATTGTCATGCAGAGGGACATGGAAAGACTTGTCTGAAGCTTATCCCTGCACTGGGGTCAGGTCGGGAAGGGACGGCACAGAGGTGAGCAGGAACCAACCGGCCTCTCTGTGGTGGGGCTGGCCCCGGGGCAGGCGTGGGGGTGATGGCTGGAAGTGGGATGGCGCGTGAGTTGGCACCAGCCAGCGGTGGAGGCAGAGACTCAGAGGTCAGGGATCTCTCTCTCTGTCTCTGTCTCTCTCTCTCTCCCTCAGGGAGCTGAGGAGAGTAAGGTGGCGCCCCCTGCCCACCTCGCCTACCTCTCCATGGGCCCTTCTTTCTCTGGCCGCTCCGGGAGCCCTGCGGGCTTGGGTTCAACCCCCCACACACCGCACAGGCCAAGGGCGCATGCGCGACCGCCGGGGCCTAGGGCTGGCCTCGGGGGTTGGGGGGGTCCTCAGTGAAGGCCCCGCCCTCCCTCCAGGCTCTGACCCAGCTGCAGCTCTTCCATCGCCGCCCTTCTGGACTCGGCTTCAGCTGTCTCCCTCCCCTCCCCCACTCCCACTCAGCTTGCAGGCCGCTTCCCTGCCTTGAAAGCATGCCTCTGGCCCTGAGGGCCACAGACCTACTGGGCTTCAAGCTCAAGGCTCTGCCTGGGCCTGCTGCTTCGGCCAGGGGCTCATTTTTTCCTGGAAAGACAAAGCCATGGCCTCACCCCACGCCTGCACTTTGCCACGGCAGGCAGCCCAGATGTAGGAAAGGCTCTGTGGAGTCAGAAGTGCCGAGACAGGCAGATGGCACCAGAGGGTTTGGGGGCCAGGGCGCAAGTGGGCTAGCCCCTCCTCCCGGGAGTCGGGGAGGCCCGGCCTTCCTAGTGCCCAGGCCACGGCTCCGGGGAGAAACCCGCCATGGAGGGCACGCGGGAGGCCCTCTGCCTGAGGTGGCAGGTGTCACGCCACGGCCACTGCAAGCCTGGCTCGGCTTGCCTGCTTTCTCCAAAGAAGGCTGGCCGACCAGCCGTGCCTGGCACCTGGGCCAGGCCCCTTCCAAGGGGACGAGTTCCAGAGGCTAGAGCCCTGGGGGCGGCTGCCAAGTCTCCTGGGGCGTGTTCTGGGCCCCCGTCAGAGGAGGAAGCAGCCTGGTAAACGGTGTGCCAGGCCTGAGATCTGGAGGCCTCCCACAGCCGGGTCCCTGTCCTGCCCAGGCCCCCCGAGGGAGGACGATGGTCGGGCAGTGGCGAGCGGGGTGGGGCTGGCGCCGAGCCTGCCCTTGGATGCCCCGGGGAAGGGCGCCGGGGGATGGGCTGCCCCTGGCCGGGTCTGAGGGACCGACCCAGCTCGGGGCTGTCGGGGGCAGAGAGAGAACCCCCCTCCGCCCTTTCCCTTCAGGTTCTTAGGGCTGGCCAAATCCTTCCCAAGACAGCTTGTCTGGAGAAAATCAGACTCAGCTGAAGAACATGTGTCCATGGGGGAAACCCGGGAAACTGAGTCTCCCCACACAATAGCAGAGATTCTCATCTTGCATCCTCTCCTGAGCTAATGACAAAGGTGGATGTCCCGGGTGGGCCTGTGGAATGGGAGAGGGGAGGAAGTCTATTGTCATGCAGAGAGACATGGAAAGACTTGTCTGAAGCTTATCCCCTGCACTGGGGTCAGGTCGGGAAGGGACGGCACAGAGGTGAGCAGGAACCAACCGGCCTCTCTGTGGTGGGGCTGGCCCCGGGGCAGGCGTGGGGGTGATGGCTGGAAGTGGGATGGCGCGTGAGTTGGCACCAGCCAGCGGTGGAGGCAGAGACTCAGAGGTCAGGGATCTCTCTCTCTGTCTCTGTCTCTCTCTCTCTCCCTCAGGGAGCTGAGGAGAGTAAGGTGGCGCCCCCTGCCCACCTCGCCTACCTCTCCATGGGCCCTTCTTTCTCTGGCCGCTCCGGGAGCCCTGCGGGCTTGGGTTCAACCCCCCACACACCGCACAGGCCAAGGGCGCATGCGCGACCGCCGGGGCCTAGGGCTGGCCTCGGGGGGGGGGGGGGGGTCCTCAGTGAAGGCCCCGCCCTCCCTCCAGGCTCTGACCCAGCTGCAGCTCTTCCATCGCCGCCCTTCTGGACTCGGCTTCAGCTGTCTCCCTCCCCTCCCCCACTCCCACTCAGCTTGCAGGCCGCTTCCCTGCCTTCAAAGCATTGCTCTGGCCCTGAGGGCCACAGACCTACTGGGCTTCAAGCTCAAGGCTCTGCCTGGGCCTGCTGCTTCGGCCAGGGGCTCATTTTTTCCTGGAAAGACAAAGCCATGGCCTCACCCCACGCCTGCACTTTGCCACGGCAGGCAGCCCAGATGTAGGAAAGGCTCTGTGGAGTCAGAAGTGCCGAGACAGGCAGATGGCACCAGAGGGTTTGGGGGCCAGGGCGCAAGTGGGCTAGCCCCTCCTCCCGGGAGTCGGGGAGGCCCGGCCTTCCTAGTGCCCAGGCCACAGCTCCGGGGAGAAACCCGCCATGGAGGGCACGCGGGAGGCCCTCTGCCTGAGGTGGCAGGTGTCACGCCAGGGCCACTGCAAGCCTGGCTCGGCTTGCCTGCTTTCTCCAAAGGAGGCTGGCCGACCAGCCGAGCCTGGCACCTGGGCCAGGCCCCTTCCAAGGGGACGAGTTCCAGAGGCTAGAGCCCTGGGGGCGGCTGCCAAGTCTCCTGGGGCATGTGCTGGGCCCCCGTCAGTGGAGGAAGCAGCCTGGTAAACGGTGTGCCAGGCCTGAGATCTGGAGGCCTCCCACAGCCGGGTCCCTGTCCTGCCCAGGCCCCCCGAGGGAGGACGATGGTCGGGCAGTGGCGAGCGGGGTGGGGCTGGCGCCGAGCCTGCCCTTGGATGCCCCAGGGAAGGGCGCCGGGGTATGGGCTGCCCCTGGCCGGGTCTGAGGGACCGACCCAGCTCGGGGCTGTCGGGGGCAGAGAGAGAACCCCCCTCCGCCCTTTCCCTTCAGGTTCTTAGGGCTGGCCAAATCCTTCCCAAGACAGCTTGTCTGGAGAAAATCAGACCCAGCTGAAGAACATGTGTCCATGGGGGAAACCCGGGAAACTGAGTCTCCCCACACAATAGCAGAGATTCTCATCTTGCATCCTCTCCTGAGCTAATGACAAAGGTGGATGTCCCGGGTGGGCCTGTGGAATGGGAGAGGGGAGGAAGTCTATTGTCATGCAGAGGGACATGGAAAGACTTGTCTGAAGCTTATCCCCTGCACTGGGGTCAGGTCGGGAAGGGACGGCACAGAGGTGAGCAGGAACCAACCGGCCTCTCTGTGGTGGGGCTGGCCCCGGGGCAGGCGTGGGGGTGATGGCTGGAAGTGGGATGGCGCGTGAGTTGGCACCAGCCAGCGGTGGAGGCAGAGACTCAGAGGTCAGGGATCTCTCTCTCTGTCTCTGTCTCTCTCTCTCTCCCTCAGGGAGCTGAGGAGAGTAAGGTGGCGCCCCCTGCCCACCTCGCCTACCTCTCCATGGGCCCTTCTTTCTCTGGCCGCTCCGGGAGCCCTGCGGGCTTGGGTTCAACCCCCCACACACCGCACAGGCCAAGGGCGCATGCGCGACCGCCGGGGCCTAGGGCTGGCCTCGGGGGTTGGGGGGGTCCTCAGTGAAGGCCCCGCCCTCCCTCCAGGCTCTGACCCAGCTGCAGCTCTTCCATCGCCGCCCTTCTGGACTCGGCTTCAGCTGTCTCCCTCCCCTCCCCCACTCCCACTCAGCTTGCAGGCCGCTTCCCTGCCTTGAAAGCATGCCTCTGGCCCTGAGGGCCACAGACCTACTGGGCTTCAAGCTCAAGGCTCTGCCTGGGCCTGCTGCTTCGGCCAGGGGCTCATTTTTTCCTGGAAAGACAAAGCCATGGCCTCACCCCACGCCTGCACTTTGCCACGGCAGGCAGCCCAGATGTAGGAAAGGCTCTGTGGAGTCAGAAGTGCCGAGACAGGCAGATGGCACCAGAGGGTTTGGGGGCCAGGGCGCAAGTGGGCTAGCCCCTCCTCCCGGGAGTCGGGGAGGCCCGGCCTTCCTAGTGCCCAGGCCACGGCTCCGGGGAGAAACCCGCCATGGAGGGCACGCGGGAGGCCCTCTGCCTGAGGTGGCAGGTGTCACGCCACGGCCACTGCAAGCCTGGCTCGGCTTGCCTGCTTTCTCCAAAGGAGGCTGGCCGACCAGCCGAACCTGGCACCTGGGCCAGGCCCCTTCCAAGGGGACGAGTTCCAGAGGCTAGAGCCCTGGGGGCGGCTGCCAAGTCTCCTGGGGCGTGTGCTGGGCCCCCGTCAGAGGAGGAAGCAGCCTGGTAAACGGTGTGCCAGGCCTGAGATCTGGAGGCCTCCCACAGCCGGGTCCCTGTCCTGCCCAGGCCCCCCGAGGGAGGACGATGGTCGGGCAGTGGCGAGCGGGGTGGGGCTGGCGCCGAGCCTGCCCTTGGATGCCCCGGGGAACTGCGCCGGGGGATGGGTTGCCCCTGGCCGGGTCTGAGGGACCGACCCAGCTCGGGGCTGTCGGGGGCAGAGAGAGAACCCCCCTCCGCCCTTTCCCTTCAGGTTCTTAGGGCTGGCCAAATCCTTCCCAAGACAGCTTGTCTGGAGAAAATCAGACCCAGCTGAAGAACATGTGTCCATGGGGGAAACCCGGGAAACTGAGTCTCCCCACACAATAGCAGAGATTCTCATCTTGCATCCTCTCCTGAGCTAATGACAAAGGTGGATGTCCCGGGTGGGCCTGTGGAATGGGAGAGGGGAGGAAGTCTATTGTCATGCAGAGGGACATGGAAAGACTTGTCTGAAGCTTATCCCCTGCACTGGGGTCAGGTCGGGAAGGGACGGCACAGAGGTGAGCAGGAACCAACCGGCCTCTCTGTGGTGGGGCTGGCCCCGGGGCAGGCGTGGGGGTGATGGCTGGAAGTGGGATGGCACGTGAGTTGGCACCAGCCAGCGGTGGAGGCAGAGACTCAGAGGTCAGGGATCTCTCTCTCTGTCTCTGTCTCTCTCTCTCTCCCTCAGGGAGCTGAGGAGAGTAAGGTGGCGCCCCCTGCCCACCTCGCCTACCTCTCCATGGGCCCTTCTTTCTCTGGCCGCTCCGGGAGCCCTGCGGGCTTGGGTTCAACCCCCCACACACCGCACAGGCCAAGGGCGCATGCGCGACCGCCGGGGCCTAGGGCTGGCCTCGGGGGGGGGGGGGGTCCTCAGTGAAGGCCCCGCCCTCCCTCCAGGCTCTGACCCAGCTGCAGCTCTTCCATCGCCGCCCTTCTGGACTCGGCTTCAGCTGTCTCCCTCCCCTCCCCCACTCCCACTCAGCTTGCAGGCCGCTTCCCTGCCTTCAAAGCATTGCTCTGGCCCTGAGGGCCACAGACCTACTGGGCTTCAAGCTCAAGGCTCTGCCTGGGCCTGCTGCTTCGGCCAGGGGCTCATTTTTTCCTGGAAAGACAAAGCCATGGCCTCACCCCACGCCTGCACTTTGCCACGGCAGGCAGCCCAGATGTAGGAAAGGCTCTGTGGAGTCAGAAGTGCCGAGACAGGCAGATGGCACCAGAGGGTTTGGGGGCCAGGGCGCAAGTGGGCTAGCCCCTCCTCCCGGGAGTCGGGGAGGCCCGGCCTTCCTAGTGCCCAGGCCACGGCTCCGGGGAGAAACCCGCCATGGAGGGCACGCGGGAGGCCCTCTGCCTGAGGTGGCAGGTGTCACGCCAGGGCCACTGCAAGCCTGGCTCGGCTTGCCTGCTTTCTCCAAAGGAGGCTGGCCGACCAGCCGAACCTGGCACCTGGGCCAGGCCCCTTCCAAGGGGACGAGTTCCAGAGGCTAGAGCCCTGGGGGAGGCTGCCAAGTCTCCTGGGGCGTGTGCTGGGCCCCCGTCAGAGGAGGAAGCAGCCTGGTAAACGGTGTGCCAGGCCTGAGATCTGGAGGCCTCCCACAGCCGGGTCCCTGTCCTGCCCAGGCCCCCCGAGGGAGGATGATGGTCGGGCAGTGGCGAGCGGGGTGGGGCTGGCGCCGAGCCTGCCCTTGGATGCCCCGGGGAAGGGCGCCGGGGGATGGGCTGCCCCTGGCCGGGTCTGAGGGACCGACCCAGCTCGGGGCTGTCGGGGGCAGAGAGAGAACCCCCCTCCGCCCTTTCCCTTGAGGTTCTTAGGGCTGGCCAAATCCTTCCCAAGACAGCTTGTCTGGAGAAAATCAGACCCAGCTGAAGAACATGTGTCCATGGGGGAAACCCGGGAAACTGAGTCTCCCCACACAATAGCAGAGATTCTCATCTTGCATCCTCTCCTGAGCTAATGACAAAGGTGGATGTCCCGGGTGGGCCTGTGGAATGGGAGAGGGGAGGAAGTCTATTGTCATGCAGAGGGACATGGAAAGACTTGTCTGAAGCTTATCCCCTGCACTGGGGTCAGGTCGGGAAGGGACGGCACAGAGGTGAGCAGGAACCAACCGGCCTCTCTGTGGTGGGGCTGGCCCCGGGGCAGGCGTGGGGGTGATGGCTGGAAGTGGGATGGCGCGTGAGTTGGCACCAGCCAGCGGTGGAGGCAGAGACTCAGAGGTCAGGGATCTCTCTCTCTGTCTCTGTCTCTCTCTCTCTCCCTCAGGGAGCTGAGGAGAGTAAGGTGGCGCCCCCTGCCCACCTCGCCTACCTCTCCATGGGCCCTTCTTTCTCTGGCCGCTCTGGGAGCCCTGCGGGCTTGGGTTCAACCCCCCACACACCGCACAGGCCAAGGGCGCATGCGCGACCGCCAGGGCCTAGGGCTGGCCTCGGGGGGGGGGGGGGGTCCTCAGTGAAGGCCCCGCCCTCCCTCCAGGCTCTGACCCAGCTGCAGCTCTTCCATCGCCGCCCTTCTGGACTAGGCTTCAGCTGTCTCCCTCCCCTCCCCCACTCCCACTCAGCTTGCAGGCCGCTTCCCTGCCTTCAAAGCATTGCTCTGGCCCTGAGGGCCACAGACCTACTGGGCTTCAAGCTCAAGGCTCTGCCTGGGCCTGCTGCTTCGGCCAGGGGCTCATTTTTTCCTGGAAAGACAAAGCCATGGCCTCACCCCACGCCTGCACTTTGCCACGGCAGGCAGCCCAGATGTAGGAAAGGCTCTGTGGAGTCAGAAGTGCCGAGACAGGCAGATGGCACCAGAGGGTTTGGGGGCCAGGGCGCAAGTGGGCTAGCCCCTCCTCCCGGGAGTCGGGGAGGCCCGGCCTTCCTAGTGCCCAGGCCACAGCTCCGGGGAGAAACCCGCCATGGAGGGCACGCGGGAGGCCCTCTGCCTGAGGTGGCAGGTGTCACGCCAGGGCCACTGCAAGCCTGGCTCGGCTTGCCTGCTTTCTCCAAAGGAGGCTGGCCGACCAGCCGAGCCTGGCACCTGGGCCAGGCCCCTTCCAAGGGGACGAGTTCCAGAGGCTAGAGCCCTGGGGGCGGCTGCCAAGTCTCCTGGGGCATGTGCTGGGCCCCCGTCAGTGGAGGAAGCAGCCTGGTAAACGGTGTGCCAGGCCTGAGATCTGGAGGCCTCCCACAGCCGGGTCCCTGTCCTGCCCAGGCCCCCCGAGGGAGGACGATGGTAGGGCAGTGGCGAGCGGGGTGGGGCTGGCGCCGAGCCTGCCCTTGGATGCCCCGGGGAAGGGCGCCGGGGGATGGGCTGCCCCTGGCCGGGTCTGAGGGACCGACCCAGCTCGGGGCTGTCGGGGGCAGAGAGAGAACCCCCCTCCGCCCTTTCCCTTGAGGTTCTTAGGGCTGGCCAAATCCTTCCCAAGACAGCTTGTCTGGAGAAAATCAGACCCAGCTGAAGAACATGTGTCCATGGGGGAAACCCGGGAAACTGAGTCTCCCCACACAATAGCAGAGATTCTCATCTTGCATCCTCTCCTGAGCTAATGACAAAGGTGGATGTCCCGGGTGGGCCTGTGGAATGGGAGAGGGGAGGAAGTCTATTGTCATGCAGAGGGACATGGAAAGACTTGTCTGAAGCTTATCCCCTGCACTGGGGTCAGGTCGGGAAGGGACGGCACAGAGGTGAGCAGGAACCAACCGGCCTCTCTGTGGTGGGGCTGGCCCCGGGGCAGGCGTGGGGGTGATGGCTGGAAGTGGGATGGCGCGTGAGTTGGCACCAGCCAGCGGTGGAGGCAGAGACTCAGAGGTCAGGGATCTCTCTCTCTGTCTCTGTCTCTCTCTCTCTCCCTCAGGGAGCTGAGGAGAGTAAGGTGGCGCTCCCTGCCCACCTCGCCTACCTCTCCATGGGCCCTTCTTTCTCTGGCCGCTCCGGGAGCCCTGCGGGCTTGGGTTCAACCCCCCACACACCGCACAGGCCAAGGGCGCATGCGCGACCGCCGGGGCCTAGGGCTGGCCTCGGGGGGTGGGGGGGTCCTCAGTGAAGGCCCCGCCCTCCCTCCAGGCTCTGACCCAGCTGCAGCTCTTCCATCGCTGCCCTTCTGGACTGGGCTTCAGCTGTCTCCCTCCCCTCCCCCACTCCCACTCAGCTTGCAGGCCGCTTCCCTGCCTTGAAAGCATGCCTCTGGCCCTGAGGGCCACAGACCTACTGGGCTTCAAGCTCAAGGCTCTGCCTGGGCCTGCTGCTTCGGCCAGGGGCTCATTTTTTCCTGGAAAGACAAAGCCATGGCCTCACCCCACGCCTGCACTTTGCCACGGCAGGCAGCCCAGATGTAGGAAAGGCTCTGTGGAGTCAGAAGTGCCGAGACAGGCAGATGGCACCAGAGGGTTTGGGGGCCAGGGCGCAAGTGGGCTAGCCCCTCCTCCCGGGAGTCGGGGAGGCCCGGCCTTCCTAGTGCCCAGGCCACGGCTCCGGGGAGAAACCCGCCATGGAGGGCACGCGGGAGGCCCTCTGCCTGAGGTGGCAGGTGTCACGCCACGGCCACTGCAAGCCTGGCTCGGCTTGCCTGCTTTCTCCAAAGGAGGCTGGCCGACCAGCCGAACCTGGCACCTGGGCCAGGCCCCTTCCAAGGGGACGAGTTCCAGAGGCTAGAGCCCTGGGGGCGGCTGCCAAGTCTCCTGGGGCGTGTGCTGGGCCCCCGTCAGAGGAGGAAGCAGCCTGGTAAACGGTGTGCCAGGCCTGAGATCTGGAGGCCTCCCACAGCCGGGTCCCTGTCCTGCCCAGGCCCCCCGAGGGAGGACGATGGTCGGGCAGTGGCGAGCGGGGTGGGGCTGGCGCCGAGCCTGCCCTTGGATGCCCCGGGGAACTGCGCCGGGGTATGGGTTGCCCCTGGCCGGGTCTGAGGGACCGACCCAGCTCGGGGCTGTCGGGGGCAGAGAGAGAACCCCCCTCCGCCCTTTCCCTTCAGGTTCTTAGGGCTGGCCAAATCCTTCCCAAGACAGCTTGTCTGGAGAAAATCAGACCCAGCTGAAGAACATGTGTCCATGGGGGAAACCCGGGAAACTGAGTCTCCCCACACAATAGCAGAGATTCTCATCTTGCATCCTCTCCTGAGCTAATGACAAAGGTGGATGTCCCGGGTGGGCCTGTGGAATGGGAGAGGGGAGGAAGTCTATTGTCATGCAGAGGGACATGGAAAGACTTGTCTGAAGCTTATCCCCTGCACTGGGGTCAGGTCGGGAAGGGACGGCACAGAGGTGAGCAGGAACCAACCGGCCTCTCTGTGGTGGGGCTGGCCCCGGGGCAGGCGTGGGGGTGATGGCTGGAAGTGGGATGGCACGTGAGTTGGCACCAGCCAGCGGTGGAGGCAGAGACTCAGAGGTCAGGGATCTCTCTCTCTGTCTCTGTCTCTCTCTCTCTCCCTCAGGGAGCTGAGGAGAGTAAGGTGGCGCCCCCTGCCCACCTCGCCTACCTCTCCATGGGCCCTTCTTTCTCTGGCCGCTCCGGGAGCCCTGCGGGCTTGGGTTCAACCCCCCACACACCGCACAGGCCAAGGGCGCATGCGCGACCGCCGGGGCCTAGGGCTGGCCTCGGGGGGGGGGGGGGTCCTCAGTGAAGGCCCCGCCCTCCCTCCAGGCTCTGACCCAGCTGCAGCTCTTCCATCGCCGCCCTTCTGGACTCGGCTTCAGCTGTCTCCCTCCCCTCCCCCACTCCCACTCAGCTTGCAGGCCGCTTCCCTGCCTTCAAAGCATTGCTCTGGCCCTGAGGGCCACAGACCTACTGGGCTTCAAGCTCAAGGCTCTGCCTGGGCCTGCTGCTTCGGCCAGGGGCTCATTTTTTCCTGGAAAGACAAAGCCATGGCCTCACCCCACGCCTGCACTTTGCCACGGCAGGCAGCCCAGATGTAGGAAAGGCTCTGTGGAGTCAGAAGTGCCGAGACAGGCAGATGGCACCAGAGGGTTTGGGGGCCAGGGCGCAAGTGGGCTAGCCCCTCCTCCCGGGAGTCGGGGAGGCCCGGCCTTCCTAGTGCCCAGGCCACGGCTCCGGGGAGAAACCCGCCATGGAGGGCACGCGGGAGGCCCTCTGCCTGAGGTGGCAGGTGTCACGCCACGGCCACTGCAAGCCTGGCTCGGCTTGCCTGCTTTCTCCAAAGGAGGCTGGCCGACCAGCCGAGCCTGGCACCTGGGCCAGGCCCCTTCCAAGGGAACGAGTTCCAGAGGCTAGAGCCCTGGGGGAGGCTGTCAAGTCTCCTGGGGCGTGTGCTGGGCCCCCGTCAGAGGAGGAAGCAGCCTGGTAAACGGTGTGCCAGGCCTGAGATCTGGAGGCCTCCCACAGCCGGGTCCCTGTCCTGCCCAGGTCCCCCGAGGGAGGATGATGGTCGGGCAGTGGCGAGCGGGGTGGGGCTGGCGCCGAGCCTGCCCTTGGATGCCCCGGGGAAGGGCGCCGGGGGATGGGCTGCCCCTGGCCGGGTCCTGAGGGACCGACCCAGCTCGGGGCTGTCGGGGGCAGAGAGAGAACCCCCCTCCGCCCTTTCCCTTCAGGTTCTTAGGGCTGGCCAAATCCTTCCCAAGACAGCTTGTCTGGAGAAAATCAGACCCAGCTGAAGAACATGTGTCCATGGGGGAAACCCGGGAAACTGAGTCTCCCCACACAATAGCAGAGATTCTCATCTTGCATCCTCTCCTGAGCTAATGACAAAGGTGGATGTCCCGGGTGGGCCTGTGGAATGGGAGAGGGGAGGAAGTCTATTGTCATGCAGAGGGACATGGAAAGACTTGTCTGAAGCTTATCCCCTGCACTGGGGTCAGGTCGGGAAGGGACGGCACAGAGGTGAGCAGGAACCAACCGGCCTCTCTGTGGTGGGGCTGGCCCCGGGGCAGGCGTGGGGGTGATGGCTGGAAGTGGGATGGCGCGTGAGTTGGCACCAGCCAGCGGTGGAGGCAGAGACTCAGAGGTCAGGGATCTCTCTCTCTGTCTCTGTCTCTCTCTCTCTCCCTCAGGGAGCTGAGGAGAGTAAGGTGGCGCCCCCTGCCCACCTCGCCTACCTCTCCATGGGCCCTTCTTTCTCTGGCCGCTCCGGGAGCCCTGCGGGCTTGGGTTCAACCCCCCACACACCGCACAGGCCAAGGGCGCATGCGCGACCGCCGGGGCCTAGGGCTGGCCTCGGGGGGGGGGGGGTCCTCAGTGAAGACCCCGCCCTCCCTCCAGGCTCTGACCCAGCTGCAGCTCTTCCATCGCCGCCCTTCTGGACTCGGCTTCAGCTGTCTCCCTCCCCTCCCCCACTCCCACTCAGCTTGCAGGCCGCTTCCCTGCCTTGAAAGCATTGCTCTGGCCCTGAGGGCCACAGACCTACTGGGCTTCAAGCTCAAGGCTCTGCCTGGGCCTGCTGCTTCGGCCAGGGGCTCATTTTTTCCTGGAAAGACAAAGCCATGGCCTCACCCCACGCCTGCACTTTGCCACGGCAGGCAGCCCAGATGTAGGAAAGGCTCTGTGGAGTCAGAAGTGCTGAGACAGGCAGATGGCACCAGAGGGTTTGGGGGCCAGGGCGCAACTGGGCTAGCCCCTCCTCCCGGGAGTCGGGGAGGCCCGGCCTTCCTAGTGCCCAGGCCACGGCTCCGGGGAGAAACCCGCCATGGAGGGCACGCGGGAGGCCCTCTGCCTGAGGTGGCAGGTGTCACGCCACGGCCACTGCAAGCCTGGCTCGGCTTGCCTGCTTTCTCCAAAGGAGGCTGGCCGACCAGCCGAACCTGGCACCTGGGCCAGGCCCCTTCCAAGGGGACGAGTTCCAGAGGCTAGAGCCCTGGGGGCGGCTGCCAAGTCTCCTGGGGCGTGTGCTGGGCCCCCGTCAGAGGAGGAAGCAGCCTGGTAAACGGTGTGCCAGGCCTGAGATCTGGAGGCCTCCCACAGCCGGGTCCCTGTCCTGCCCAGGCCCCCCGAGGGAGGACGATGGTCGGGCAGTGGCGAGCGGGGTGGGGCTGGCGCCGAGCCTGCCCTTGGATGCCCCGGGGAAGGGCGCCGGGGGATGGGCTGCCCCTGGCCGGGTCTGAGGGACCGACCCAGCTCGGGGCTGTCGGGGGCAGAGAGAGAACCCCCCTCCGCCCTTTCCCTTCAGGTTCTTAGGGCTGGCCAAATCCTTCCCAAGACAGCTTGTCTGGAGAAAATCAGACCCAGCTGAAGAACATGTGTCCATGGGGGAAACCCGGGAACCTGAGTCTCCCCACACAATAGCAGAGATTCTCATCTTGCATCCTCTCCTGAGCTAATGACAAAGGTGGATGTCCCGGGTGGGCCTGTGGAATGGGAGAGGGGAGGAAGTCTATTGTCATGCAGAGGGACATGGAAAGACTTGTCTGAAGCTTATCCCCTGCACTGGGGTCAGGTCGGGAAGGGACGGCACAGAGGTGAGCAGGAACCAACCGGCCTCTCTGTGGTGGGGCTGGCCCCGGGGCAGGCGTGGGGGTGATGGCTGGAAGTGGGATGGCGCGTGAGTTGGCACCAGCCAGCGGTGGAGGCAGAGACTCAGAGGTCAGGGATCTCTCTCTCTGTCTCTGTCTCTCTCTCTCTCCCTCAGGGAGCTGAGGAGAGTAAGGTGGCGCCCCCTGCCCACCTCGCCTACCTCTCCATGGGCCCTTCTTTCTCTGGCCGCTCCGGGAGCCCTGCGGGCTTGGGTTCAACCCCCCACACACCGCACAGGCCAAGGGCGCATGCGCGACCGCCGGGGCCTAGGGGTGGCCTCGGGGGGCGGGGGGGTCCTCAGTGAAGGCCTCGCCCTCCCTCCAGGCTCTGACCCAGCTGCAGCTCTTCCATCGCCGCCCTTCTGGACTCGGCTTCAGCTGTCTCCCTCCCCTCCCCCACTCCCACTCAGCTTGCAGGCCGCTTCCCTGCCTTGAAAGCATGGCTCTGGCCCTGAGGGCCACAGACCTACTGGGCTTCAAGCTCAAGGCTCTGCCTGGGCCTGCTGCTTCGGCCAGGGGCTCATTTTTCCTGGAAAGACAAAGCCATGGCCTCACCCCACGCCTGCACTTTGCCACGGCAGGCAGCCCAGATGTAGGAAAGGCTCTGTGGAGTCAGAAGTGCCGAGACAGGCAGATGGCACCAGAGGGTTTGGGGGCCAGGGCGCAAGTGGGCTAGCCCCTCCTCCCGGGAGTCGGGGAGGCCCGGCCTTCCTAGTGCCCAGGCCACGGCTCCGGGGAGAAACCCGCCATGGAGGGCACGCGGGAGGCCCTCTGCCTGAGGTGGCAGGTGTCACGCCACGGCCACTGCAAGCCTGGCTCGGCTTGCCTGCTTTCTCCAAAGGAGGCTGGCCGACCAGCCGAACCTGGCACCTGGGCCAGGCCCCTTCCAAGGGGACGAGTTCCAGAGGCTAGAGCCCTGGGGGCGGCTGCCAAGTCTCCTGGGGCGTGTGCTGGGCCCCCGTCAGAGGAGGAAGCAGCCTGGTAATCGGTGTGCCAGGCCTGAGATCTGGAGGCCTCCCACAGCCGGGTCCCTGTCCTGCCCAGGCCCCCCGAGGGAGGACGATGGTCGGGCAGTGGCGAGCGGGGTGGGGCTGGCGCCGAGCCTGCCCTTGGATGCCCCGGGGAAGGGCGCCGGGGGATGGGCTGCCCCTGGCCAGGTCTGAGGGACCGACCCAGCTCGGGGCTGTCGGGGGCAGAGAGAGAACCCCCCTCCGCCCTTTCCCTTCAGGTTCTTAGGGCTGGCCAAATCCTTCCCAAGACAGCTTGTCTGGAGAAAATCAGACCCAGCTGAAGAACATGTGTCCATGGGGGAAACCCGGGAAACTGAGTCTCCCCACACAATAGCAGAGATTCTCATCTTGCATCCTCTCCTGAGCTAATGACAAAGGTGGATGTCCCGGGTGGGTGGGCCTGTGGAATGGGAGAGGGGAGGAAGTCTATTGTCATGCAGAGGGACATGGAAAGACTTGTCTGAAGCTTATCCCCTGCACTGGGGTCAGGTCGGGAAGGGACGGCACAGAGGTGAGCAGGAACCAACCGGCCTCTCTGTGGTGGGGCTGGCCCCGGGGCAGGCGTGGGGGTGATGGCTGGAAGTGGGATGGCGCGTGAGTTGGCACCAGCCAGCGGTGGAGGCAGAGACTCAGAGGTCAGGGATCTCTCTCTCTGTCTCTGTCTCTCTCTCTCTCCCTCAGGGAGCTGAGGAGAGTAAGGTGGCGCCCCCTGCCCACCTCGCCTACCTCTCCATGGGCCCTTCTTTCTCTGGCCGCTCCGGGAGCCCTGCGGGCTTGGGTTCAACCCCCCACACACCGCACAGGCCAAGGGCGCATGCGCGACCGCCAGGGCATAGGGCTGGCCTCGGGGGGGGGGGGGGGGTCCTCAGTGAAGGCCCCGCCCTCCCTCCAGGCTCTGACCCAGCTGCAGCTCTTCCATCGCCGCCCTTCTGGACTCGGCTTCAGCTGTCTCCCTCCCCTCCCCCACTCCCACTCAGCTTGCAGGCCGCTTCCCTGCCTTGAAAGCATTGCTCTGGCCCTGAGGGCCACAGACCTACTGGGCTTCAAGCTCAAGGCTCTGCCTGGGCCTGCTGCTTCGGCCAGGGGCTCATTTTTTCCTGGAAAGACAAAGCCATGGCCTCACCCCACGCCTGCACTTTGCCACGGCAGGCAGCCCAGATGTAGGAAAGGCTCTGTGGAGTCAGAAGTGCCGAGACAGGCAGATGGCACCAGAGGGTTTGGGGGCCAGGGCGCAAGTGGGCTAGCCCCTCCTCCCGGGAGTCGGGGAGGCCCGGCCTTCCTAGTGCCCAGGCCACGGCTCCGGGGAGAAACCCGCCATGGAGGGCACGCGGGAGGCCCTCTGCCTGAGGTGGCAGGTGTCACGCCAGGGCCACTGCAAGCCTGGCTCGGCTTGCCTGCTTTCTCCAAAGGAGGCTGGCCGACCAGCCGAACCTGGCACCTGGGCCAGGCCCCTTCCAAGGGGACGAGTTCCAGAGGCTAGAGCCCTGGGGGCGGCTGCCAAGTCTCCTGGGGCGTGTGCTGGGCCCCCGTCAGAGGAGGAAGCAGCCTGGTAAACGGTGTGCCAGGCCTGAGATCTGGAGGCCTCCCACAGCCGGGTCCCTGTCCTGCCCAGGCCCCCCGAGGGAGGACGATGGTCGGGCAGTGGCGAGCGGGGTGGGGCTGGCGCCGAGCCTGCCCTTGGATGCCCCGGGGAAGGGCGCCGGGGGATGGGCTGCCCCTGGCCAGGTCTGAGGGACCGACCCAGCTCGGGGCTGTCGGGGGCAGAGAGAGAACCCCCCTCCGCCCTTTCCCTTCAGGTTCTTAGGGCTGGCCAAATCCTTCCCAAGACAGCTTGTCTGGAGAAAATCAGACCCAGCTGAAGAACATGTGTCCATGGGGGAAACCCGGGAAACTGAGTCTCCCCACACAATAGCAGAGATTCTCATCTTGCATCCTCTCCTGAGCTAATGACAAAGGTGGATGTCCCGGGTGGGTGGGCCTGTGGAATGGGAGAGGGGAGGAAGTCTATTGTCATGCAGAGGGACATGGAAAGACTTGTCTGAAGCTTATCCCCTGCACTGGGGTCAGGTCGGGAAGGGACGGCACAGAGGTGAGCAGGAACCAACCGGCCTCTCTGTGGTGGGGCTGGCCCCGGGGCAGGCGTGGGGGTGATGGCTGGAAGTGGGATGGCGCGTGAGTTGGCACCAGCCAGCGGTGGAGGCAGAGACTCAGAGGTCAGGGATCTCTCTCTCTGTCTCTGTCTCTGTCTCTCTCCCTCAGGGAGCTGAGGAGAGTAAGGTGGCGCCCCCTGCCCACCTCGCCTACCTCTCCATGGGCCCTTCTTTCTCTGGCCGCTCCGGGAGCCCTGCGGGCTTGGGTTCAACCCCCCACACACCGCACAGGCCAAGGGCGCATGCGCGACCGCTGGGGCCTAGGGCTGGCCTGGGGGGGGGGTCCTCAGTGAAGGCCCCGCCCTCCCTCCAGGCTCTGACCCAGCTGCAGCTCTTCCATCGCCGCCCTTCTGGACTCGGCTTCAGCTGTCTCCCTCCCCTCCCCCACTCCCACTCAGCTTGCAGGCCGCTTCCCTGCCTTGAAAGCATGGCTCTGGCCCTGAGGGCCACAGACCTACTGGGCTTCAAGCTCAAGGCTCTGCCTGGGCCTGCTGCTTCGGCCAGGGGCTCATTTTTTCCTGGAAAGACAAAGCCATGGCCTCACCCCACGCCTGCACTTTGCCACGGCAGGCAGCCCAGATGTAGGAAAGGCTCTGTGGAGTCAGAAGTGCCGAGACAGGCAGATGGCACCAGAGGGTTTGGGGGCCAGGGCGCAAGTGGGCTAGCCCCTCCTCCCGGGAGTCGGGGAGGCCCGGCCTTCCTAGTGCCCAGGCCACGGCTCCGGGGAGAAACCCGCCATGGAGGGCACGCGGGAGGCCCTCTGCCTGAGGTGGCAGGTGTCACGCCAGGGCCACTGCAAGCCTGGCTCGGCTTGCCTGCTTTCTCCAAAGGAGGCTGGCCGACCAGCCGAACCTGGCACCTGGGCCAGGCCCCTTCCAAGGGGACGAGTTCCAGAGGATAGAGCCCTGGGGGCGGCTGCCAAGTCTCCTGGGGCGTGTGCTGGGCCCCCGTCAGAGGAGGAAGCAGCCTGGTAAACGGTGTGCCAGGCCTGAGATCTGGAGGCCTCCCACAGCCGGGTCCCTGTCCTGCCCAGGCCCCCCGAGGGAGGACGATGGTCGGGCAGTGGCGAGCGGGGTGGGGCTGGCGCCGAGCCTGCCCTTGGATGCCCCGGGGAAGGGCGCCGGGGGATGGGCTGCCCCTGGCCAGGTCTGAGGGACCGACCCAGCTCGGGGCTGTCGGGGGCAGAGAGAGAACCCCCCTCCGCCCTTTCCCTTCAGGTTCTTAGGGCTGGCCAAATCCTTCCCAAGACAGCTTGTCTGGAGAAAATCAGACCCAGCTGAAGAACATGTGTCCATGGGGGAAACCCGGGAAACTGAGTCTCCCCACACAATAGCAGAGATTCTCATCTTGCATCCTCTCCTGAGCTAATGACAAAGGTGGATGTCCCGGGTGGGTGGGCCTGTGGAATGGGAGAGGGGAGGAAGTCTATTGTCATGCAGAGGGACATGGAAAGACTTGTCTGAAGCTTATCCCCTGCACTGGGGTCAGGTCGGGAAGGGACGGCACAGAGGTGAGCAGGAACCAACCGGCCTCTCTGTGGTGGGGCTGGCCCCGGGGCAGGCGTGGGGGTGATGGCTGGAAGTGGGATGGCGCGTGAGTTGGCACCAGCCAGCGGTGGAGGCAGAGACTCAGAGGTCAGGGATCTCTCTCTCTGTCTCTGTCTCTGTCTCTCTCCCTCAGGGAGCTGAGGAGAGTAAGGTGGCGCCCCCTGCCCACCTCGCCTACCTCTCCATGGGCCCTTCTTTCTCTGGCCGCTCCGGGAGCCCTGCGGGCTTGGGTTCAACCCCCCACACACCGCACAGGCCAAGGGCGCATGCGCGACCGCCAGGGCATAGGGCTGGCCTCGGGGGGGGGGGGTCCTCAGTGAAGGCCCCGCCCTCCCTCCAGGCTCTGACCCAGCTGCAGCTCTTCCATCGCCGCCCTTCTGGACTCGGCTTCAGCTGTCTCCCTCCCCTCCCCCACTCCCACTCAGCTTGCAGGCCGCTTCCCTGCCTTGAAAGCATGGCTCTGGCCCTGAGGGCCACAGACCTACTGGGCTTCAAGCTCAAGGCTCTGCCTGGGCCTGCTGCTTCGGCCAGGGGCTCATTTTTTCCTGGAAAGACAAAGCCATGGCCTCACCCCACGCCTGCACTTTGCCACGGCAGGCAGCCCAGATGTAGGAAAGGCTCTGTGGAGTCAGAAGTGCCGAGACAGGCAGATGGCACCAGAGGGTTTGGGGGCCAGGGCGCAAGTGGGCTAGCCCCTCCTCCCGGGAGTCGGGGAGGCCCGGCCTTCCTAGTGCCCAGGCCACGGCTCCGGGGAGAAACCCGCCATGGAGGGCACGCGGGAGGCCCTCTGCCTGAGGTGGCAGGTGTCACGCCAGGGCCACTGCAAGCCTGGCTCGGCTTGCCTGCTTTCTCCAAAGGAGGCTGGCCGACCAGCCGAACCTGGCACCTGGGCCAGGCCCCTTCCAAGGGGACGAGTTCCAGAGGATAGAGCCCTGGGGGCGGCTGCCAAGTCTCCTGGGGCGTGTGCTGGGCCCCCGTCAGAGGAGGAAGCAGCCTGGTAAACGGTGTGCCAGGCCTGAGATCTGGAGGCCTCCCACAGCCGGGTCCCTGTCCTGCCCAGGCCCCCCGAGGGAGGACGATGGTCGGGCAGTGGCGAGCGGGGTGGGGCTGGCGCCGAGCCTGCCCTTGGATGCCCCGGGGAAGGGCGCCGGGGGATGGGCTGCCCCTGGCCAGGTCTGAGGGACCGACCCAGCTCGGGGCTGTCGGGGGCAGAGAGAGAACCCCCCTCCGCCCTTTCCCTTCAGGTTCTTAGGGCTGGCCAAATCATTCCCAAGACAGCTTGTCTGGAGAAAATCAGACCCAGCTGAAGAACATGTGTCCATGGGGGAAACCCGGGAAACTGAGTCTCCCCACACAATAGCAGAGATTCTCATCTTGCATCCTCTCCTGAGCTAATGACAAAGGTGGATGTCCCGGGTGGGTGGGCCTGTGGAATGGGAGAGGGGAGGAAGTCTATTGTCATGCAGAGGGACATGGAAAGACTTGTCTGAAGCTTATCCCCTGCACTGGGGTCAGGTCGGGAAGGGACGGCACAGAGGTGAGCAGGAACCAACCGGCCTCTCTGTGGTGGGGCTGGCCCCGGGGCAGGCGTGGGGGTGATGGCTGGAAGTGGGATGGCGCGTGAGTTGGCACCAGCCAGCGGTGGAGGCAGAGACTCAGAGGTCAGGGATCTCTCTCTCTGTCTCTGTCTCTGTCTCTCTCCCTCAGGGAGCTGAGGAGAGTAAGGTGGCGCCCCCTGCCCACCTCGCCTACCTCTCCATGGGCCCTTCTTTCTCTGGCCGCTCCGGGAGCCCTGCGGGCTTGGGTTCAACCCCCCACACACCGCACAGGCCAAGGGCGCATGCGCGACCGCCAGGGCCTGGGCTGGCCTCGGGGGGGGGGGGGTCCTCAGTGAAGGCCCCGCCCTCCGTCCAGGCTCTGACCCAGCTGCAGCTCTTCCATCGCCGCCCTTCTGGACTCGGCTTCAGCTGTCTCCCTCCCCTCCCCCACTCCCACTCAGCTTGCAGGCCGCTTCCCTGCCTTGAAAGCATGGCTCTGGCCCTGAGGGCCACAGACCTACTGGGCTTCAAGCTCAAGGCTCTGCCTGGGCCTGCTGCTTCGGCCAGGGGCTCATTTTTTCCTGGAAAGACAAAGCCATGGCCTCACCCCACGCCTGCACTTTGCCACGGCAGGCAGCCCAGATGTAGGAAAGGCTCTGTGGAGTCAGAAGTGCCGAGACAGGCAGATGGCACCAGAGGGTTTGGGGGCCAGGGCGCAAGTGGGCTAGCCCCTCCTCCCGGGAGTCGGGGAGGCCCGGCCTTCCTAGTGCCCAGGCCACGGCTCCGGGGAGAAACCCGCCATGGAGGGCACGCGGGAGGCCCTCTGCCTGAGGTGGCAGGTGTCACGCCAGGGCCACTGCAAGCCTGGCTCGGCTTGCCTGCTTTCTCCAAAGGAGGCTGGCCGACCAGCCGAACCTGGCACCTGGGCCAGGCCCCTTCCAAGGGGACGAGTTCCAGAGGATAGAGCCCTGGGGGCGGCTGCCAAGTCTCCTGGGGCGTGTGCTGGGCCCCCGTCAGAGGAGGAAGCAGCCTGGTAAACGGTGTGCCAGGCCTGAGATCTGGAGGCCTCCCACAGCCGGGTCCCTGTCCTGCCCAGGCCCCCCGAGGGAGGACGATGGTCGGGCAGTGGCGAGCGGGGTGGGGCTGGCGCCGAGCCTGCCCTTGGATGCCCCGGGGAAGGGCGCCGGGGGATGGGCTGCCCCTGGCCAGGTCTGAGGGACCGACCCAGCTCGGGGCTGTCGGGGGCAGAGAGAGAACCCCCCTCCGCCCTTTCCCTTCAGCTTCTTAGGGCTGGCCAAATCCTTCCCAAGACAGCTTGTCTGGAGAAAATCAGACCCAGCTGAAGAACATGTGTCCATGGGGGAAACCCGGGAAACTGAGTCTCCCCACACAATAGCAGAGATTCTCATCTTGCATCCTCTCCTGAGCTAATGACAAAGGTGGATGTCCCGGGTGGGTGGGCCTGTGGAATGGGAGAGGGGAGGAAGTCTATTGTCATGCAGAGGGACATGGAAAGACTTGTCTGAAGCTTATCCCCTGCACTGGGGTCAGGTCGGGAAGGGACGGCACAGAGGTGAGCAGGAACCAACCGGCCTCTCTGTGGTGGGGCTGGCCCCGGGGCAGGCGTGGGGGTGATGGCTGGAAGTGGGATGGCGCGTGAGTTGGCACCAGCCAGCGGTGGAGGCAGAGACTCAGAGGTCAGGGATCTCTCTCTCTGTCTCTGTCTCTGTCTCTCTCCCTCAGGGAGCTGAGGAGAGTAAGGTGGCGCCCCCTGCCCACCTCGCCTACCTCTCCATGGGCCCTTCTTTCTCTGGCCGCTCCGGGAGCCCTGCGGGCTTGGGTTCAACCCCCCACACACCGCACAGGCCAAGGGCGCATGCGCGACCGCCAGGGCATAGGGCTGGCCTCGGGGGGGGGGGTCCTCAGTGAAGGCCCCGCCCTCCCTCCAGGCTCTGACCCAGCTGCAGCTCTTCCATCGCCGCCCTTCTGGACTGGGCTTCAGCTGTCTCCCTCCCCTCCCCCACTCCCACTCAGCTTGCAGGCCGCTTCCCTGCCTTGAAAGCATTGCTCTGGCCCTGAGGGCCACAGACCTACTGGGCTTCAAGCTCAAGGCTCTGCCTGGGCCTGCTGCTTCGGCCAGGGGCTCATTTTTTCCTGGAAAGACAAAGCCATGGCCTCACCCCACGCCTGCACTTTGCCACGGCAGGCAGCCCAGATGTAGGAAAGGCTCTGTGGAGTCAGAAGTGCCGAGACAGGCAGATGGCACCAGAGGGTTTGGGGGCCAGGGCGCAAGTGGGCTAGCCCCTCCTCCCGGGAGTCGGGGAGGCCCGGCCTTCCTAGTGCCCAGGCCACGGCTCCGGGGAGAAACCCGCCATGGAGGGCACGCGGGAGGCCCTCTGCCTGAGGTGGCAGGTGTCACGCCAGGGCCACTGCAAGCCTGGCTCGGCTTGCCTGTGTCGGGGGAAGAGGGAGAATCTCCCTCTGCCCTTTCCCTTAAGGTTCTTCTGGCTGGCCAAATAATCAACAAGACAGGTTAGCAGGAGAAAATAATACCAAGTTTAATAACATGTATACATGGGAGAAAGCAGGGACACTGCGTTTCTCAACACAATAGCAGAAATTCTCGTCTTAAATATCATTTTCAGCCAATGACAAAGGAGGATTTTGGGGGTGGGGGAGTCAATTACAGGAGATTATCACTAAAGCACAGTAAACAAGAGTAAGGTTTATTATACAGCCCCAAGGCCTCATCTTTCACATTGATAAGTTACTAGAAATGAGCTCACCCCCCCTCTCTTCTCCAAACAGAGAGGGAGATACCTTTACAAATGGAGATTTCCCTTATAAATGTAAATGATTGTCTGGCAACTCCTCGCAGGGCCATCCAAAGAATGTGGCCAGAGAGACAGGACTCCCGATAAGATGGGCTTGTTGGTGCCTTTTTTATTGTAACCTCTATCCTAAATTATCTTTTATAGCAGTCATGATAATAACCCCTTCCTAAAACAGATTTTTTTTGGTTTTAAATTCTTTAGGCAGTTTGGGAGGGGAAACTCAAATATTTTTCCTGAGCTCTCTGAGTCCTTATTGTCTTCAGCTCGAAATAATCCGCATACCAGAGTGGTGCTTCCTGGGGCAGCTTGCCCTGAGCACCATCAGTTCCCTCCTCTGAAACTTCCCTAGAAGTTTCACATATTAAAAGCTGAGCTGGTGACTGTGGAGAGAGAAATCGTGTTAGTACCCGGGTGATAAGAAGTCTGCAAAGAGAGAAAAGAACATAGATTAGAATGAGGATGAACAAGCAGAAAAGAACAAATCGGAGCACATTTCCCCACACTCCATTAAACCAGTCCCCCAATCCTGGAAACAAGTCAGTCCAATAAAATGTGTGAGCTTCGTTTATCTGATGAAAAATGTCAATCTTCTCTTTTAATAGATTTAAGTTAGATATTACTTGACCTGTTTGATTCACATAAAAGCAACATTTTTCTCTAATGATTGCGCATGCTCCTTTTTTCTGGGCAGTGAGTACGTCCAGAGCACGCCGATTTTGGAGCACCACAGATGCTAGGCTGTTAATCTCTGACTGGAGTATGTTTAAGGTTTGCATGGTGGTGTTGAACTCTTGTTCCATTACCATAGAGAGATTTTTAATATTGCTTTCTCCAACTCATAATCTCCAAAGCCGGGGAATAGGACTCTCAAGGCTGAAAAGAACTTGGAGTTGTGATACACAAGTGGATTTTCCACGATTTCTCGACTGGCACGTTTATGTGGCACAATCTTATGAACAAACGAACCCAAGTTTGTAATTTGGCTAGCATTTAAGGTGGAGTGTTTGGTGACAGAAGGAGCCAGGTATCCAAGTCCGCATCGTCCTGACCAATTAGGTGGGAATCCTTTATACACTTTGTTGCCGCATAAAATGAAAAGACCAGTGTAGTTTAAAGACAAGGTTAGAATTGAGTCTGTAGTTCCCAGGATCTGGACTATTTCATGATCTGTGCCACTTGTACTGTTACTACCTAAACATCTCCATTTTCCATGAACTCCAGTCAGTCTGCGAGAACAGAACAGATTGTGGAATAGCTGGTACAGGAGGCCTGCAGTCTGATTTTGACAGCTATAAAGCCTGGTCTTGTCACCTGACCAGGTGAGTCCAGATTTTTGATCCACCCATATATAGTCTGTGGCATTGGGCAGCTTAACCATGCGGATAGCTGCTATACCCCAAGTTGCACACGGGTGGCTCGTAAGCCATCCAGAGCACTTGGTGATTTGGCAAATGTTTGTGCCAGAGGGAGTAGTGATAGAGTCACTTACAATTCCCTTGAGAGTTCTGAAGATGCCACCTGCGGAATCAAACCACAGAGTTTGACGGCAATATTGTCTCGGTATATCACCCAGGAAAGGTCCAGTGCCATGTTTACTTTCAATGCAGAGGGAAAAACTTTCACCTATCGCTTGTACTTGGGCAAGGGACAGTCCTTGACCTTCTAAGTAGTCTTTCTGGGGCCCAAGTGACTCACCAGGAGAAGAAGCAGAGTGAAGTTTCCCTTGTTGCGGATACCATACTCTGTTATTCATCCGTTTTCCATACTTAGTCTACCAGGTGTTCATATCAGCAGGAACAAAGACTAGTTCAGGTTCTTTTGCACTATCTAGCTGTTGACATAACCAACAGTCAGATTGATTAGTTAGCGTGGCTAGGGCTTGGTAAACTGGCATAAGGGGGTGTTTGGTCTGTGCCCGACCTGTTGAAAAGGAGAGGGTTAGTAAAAGCAAGACACGGATGGGAAAAGAGCCCTTAGCGGAGACTTAGAGAGGGGAAGAGGGACAGATAGAGACTAGCACTCTCCAGTCAGCTTTCTATTAAATGATTAAAAAAAAAAAAATATATATATATCCACTAATAGTTTGTGTGTGTGAGTGTGTATATATATAGGGAGTTTTGAAGCAAGGGGGAGGAAATGGGTCAAAGTAGGTTTTCTTGATCCGTGATCTTGGGAAAAGCTGTCTACTTCGTGATGTCGGCTGCTTCTGGGGCCTGGCTTTTGGCCCTCGAAATCCTTAGTTTAAGGTCTCCTGTGGGGATTATCTCCCAGTTGTCTTGAGAGCGATGTTCTGGGTCTATTTTGGCGTGGCTCGCATGGATCCAGGAAGATTTTTCCTTTATTTTGATGGCAGTGCAGGTCATCAGTAAGACTTCATAAGGTCCTTCCCAGCGAGGTGACAGTGCGTGTTTTCTTCTAAAGACCTTGATGTACACCCGGTCTCCTGGTCGAAAGGGATGGCAAGGCTTGTCAGAAGGTGGTGGCCATGCCTCTTCTACCTGTTGATGATATGCTTCAAGTATACTAGTTAATTTTTGTATATAACAAGTCATAGCATCAAATTGTTCACTTAAGTTCCCATAATATTCATTTAATCCAGGAATTGAAGGTTTAGAGACGCCAGTAGGCATCGGACGTCCAAAAACTATTTCAAAAGGAGTCAGTCCATGTCTTCTATTTGGAGTATTTTGAATCTTCATAAGGGCCAAGGGCAGAGCCTCTGGACATTTAAGTCCAGTTTCTTGACAGACTTTTCTTAGAGTTCTTTTTATATCTAGATTTTTACGTTCTACTTGCCCTGATGACTGAGGGTGATATGGGGTATGAAATTTTAATGAATACCCCAGAGTTTTTGCAAGCAAGTGGTTTATCTCTGCTGTAAAATGAGTTCCTTGGTCTGATTCAATCCATAAAGGAATGCCAAAGCGAGGAATAACTAGTTATTAATTTCTTTACCACTGTTGTGGCATCTGCATGTCTGGTCGGATAGCATTTAGTCCATCCACTAAACATGCAGACAATAACCAAATAGTGAGAGTAACCTAAAGCTGAAGGCATGTCTATAAAATCCATTTGGAGTGCCGCAAAAGGCAACGTGGGCCTGGGAGGACTTCCTGGATCACACTGATTTTTCCCAGAGACTTGGTAAGATTTGCAAGTTGTGCACTGGGAGGTGATTTGGCCAGAAATTTTATGGATGCCAGGGCAAAACCAATTGTCTTTCAGTTCCTTAACTATCCCCCGTTTGCACATATGTCCCATTTGGTGGGAGATAAGTGCAAGCCAAAAAGTCAAAAGAAAAGGAGCTATTGGAAGTCCATTTGGTCCAATGTATAATCTATCTGATAATTGTTTGGCACCCTTTTGTATCCAATTGTCTTTTTCAGATTGTGGGGCATTTGCCTGATAGTTAATAACATCAGTCAGGGATAAAGGCAGGTTTAAGAATTGGGTGGAAAACGGATAAGGGGGTCCATAGTGAGCTGCATGTTTAGCAGCTCTGTCAGCCCTGTCATTTCCTAAAGATATGACATCAGTCTCCTTAGTATGGGCTGAACAATGAACAATGGCAATTTTTGAAGGAAGGTGAATAGCTTGTAATAAGGCTGTAATTAAGTGTCCATTAGCAATAGGAGTTCTTGCAGAAGTTAAGAAACCACGGGATTTCCAAATTGTGCCAACAGCATGGCAGACTCCAAAAGCATATTTGTGTAAACGAAAGAAAAACAAGGTTAATGGTTAGAGCAAATTGTAAACCAGTTTTTGAGTTTAGAGGACTGCCAGTGAAGAAGAATTTTAGATGTCAGCGTCAAAGTATCTTTTGCAGTTTAAAATGTCTCTGATGGTGTCGTCAGGTCATCTCTTAAGTTTATATCAAGTTCATCAGCTTCAGTTTGTAAGGCTTCAGGAAAAAGGGCAGGTTTAGTTCTCAGTGATTTCAAATGAAAATGATGGAAAAAATCAAAAACGTTAGTTTGGACATCTGTAGCCAGATATTTCAGGAGACTAGAAGAAATCAGGATCCAGTCCAGTCAACAGATATAAAGTAAAAACCTCAAAAGACAACAAAACTAGGATCTAATATCCGCAAACTTATACTTAAATAGTTTTTACTGAAATATAATTTTTCTCTCTAATATCACCCTCATTTTTATTAAGATAGCCAAATTAAAACTAACTAGTTTGCAAAATAAGTCTAGATCCAATAGAGTTGGCCCAATTATTTACATAAGTACAGCAAGAATAGCAATTAATCATATAAGCTCTTTTAAATCTGCTTTGCTGGAACTTTTTATAAGGAATCTCACATTGAACTTTAAAGGTCTCTCGAGGCCAGGAAAGCCAAGCCAAGGATTTTGTCATCAGACTTTGTCTGCAATACCTATAAATTTGGGTGAATTCCTCTATTCCGAGGTTTCTCCAAAATATTTCAAGGTTCCTTGTACCTGCCAGATAAGTGACATTTTTTACTTATCCTGGTAAGTGCTGCTTGGAACATAAGGTACCAGGCCAATATTTCTACGTGGCTTTATTCTATAAAGTCTAATCTTCATTCCTCAAAAGCTGTATGGTTATATTGCAAATATGATGTTCCAGTCACAACCTTGGTAATAGACCCAGTGTTTCCAATTGTGTCCTGTTATAAGGAGAACAGATTCTTATTGAACTTATGCAAATAACTATATTGCCATGAAAACAACAATATTCACTCACTAAGAGTTTCCAAATCCTGGAGGGATCAGATAGAGAGAAAAAGAAAAATATTTTAATTTTACTTAAAAAAATATCATTTACCAAATTGCTATAAGTCATAGCTATCTCGGGAGAAAAGAGAAAAAGTTTTCCTTAAATCTGAAAAAACAAAACATTAAAAATTCAGCAATACTTCAAATGAAAAATCATAAAAATTATAATCATCCTTATCAGTTGGTTCAGTCCTGTGTAATCCATTCTTGATCCCAATCTTTTTGTTAGCAGCTTTATGAAGTTATCAGTCTCTCCATCAGATTTCTATAATTTTTTACCCAGTTCAGTTTTATGATCAGAAAGTTTGTCAGAAACCTGTACAGTTCCAGTGTAAATGTCAGAGTCCTTTCTATGAATTTTTCTGAAGTCGAAACATTTTGCAAAAGCATTAGAGCAAAGAAATAAGTCTGTAAACAACAAGACCTCAAAATGGCAATTGACAAGGAAATTTGGTTAATTTTGTGACATACAACACTTTAAAATAATAATAACCAGAATTATGACTGATAACCAGGACAGATCAGAATTTCAGTAATGTTATACAATTTTAAAACACCTATGTCAATAACATTTGCCCACATAATAGCACCTAAGCAGGCTTATCATCACTGCTCTGACAATGCTTTCTATGTAATTGAACATATTGAATAAGCCTAATAAGTTTAGTATCTTTCCCCTTATAGGAAGAGAGCAAATTTTTTTGAGAAGTTCCAGGGCACTTTGAAAATTCCCAAAGAAAAAAGTAAAAAAAAAAACTTTATTTAAGATATGAATTTTGGTGGAGCTTGTCAAAAATATAAACAGTCAAAGCAAACATAGCATTAACAGTCCAAAAAGCCTTAATAGAGAGACCTCAGTCTTTTGAACGTAGGAAATTATTTTAACAGTTTTTTTTTTTTTCTGTCTTTTAGGTAGACTTACTCAAAGGTAAAGAAAAATCTTTTGTAACCTCTTTATCAAGTTTAAGCAAATTATCCTTTTAAGAGACAGAAGACCAAATTTTAATTTTGCACCAGCTTATTTCTGCTATTAAAACTCATTTACTTAATTAAATTCATTTCAATCTTAGCCAATTTGACCATGCATAAAACTCCTTTTCCAGAATTCTTCTTCCACAAACCTTCTATAACTTTCTTTTTACATTCAGAATTTGTCCCATGTCTTTCTTTTCCCTCCTAGTACTTGAGGACAAATTTATCTTTCTTAACCAAACAAAATATTTCCATTCTTTGTACCTTTATACATCTTACTTTCCTTGTACACAGACATATTTTTCTTAATTTTTAGTAGCTTCAATCACATATATTAATTAGAAATTTTAACCCTTAGAAACCTTAATTTTTAAGTAAAAACTAAGTAAACAATTATAAACTTTCTTTTACATTAGTATCTTGTGGCTTGGAAAATTTATAAATACTTCATAACTTCTAGAAACATGTTACTTTATAGTACAATCTTTTAATAAAACACATGTTTACCAATAGAGCCAAAACACCTTTTAGTTTTCCTGTAATGAAAAGCCAAAAGTAGACAAACGTACATTTAGCAATCAATGTCTAATATCTTATGTTATTTGGAAATGATGATACTCAGTGAATTTTTATCATAAAACTTAGCAAAACTCTCAAGTTTTAAGTCACCAAAAAGAGTTTGGAAGCTGTAACCACAATAACACATAATTATTGTTTAAAGTTTATCTAACATTTATCTTTTTTACAACTATTTAGTTACTTATTTCCAATAACTATTTAGATTGCCTATAAGACTTCATAAGACATTAGATAAAATTAGCCATCATTTAAATTACTATTTTTGTTAACCAGTTCTGTAATAGAAATAACATCAGTTTTTTTCTACAAAATTTTATGCAATTTTTATCACTTCTTATACCTTTAAACATAATTATCATTAAGATTTTTATCAATAGGTCTTGGTCTTCTAACTTTGGACAAGAGAAGCATTCCCAGTCAGACATTTTAAAACATACTCAGGCAAAGTTGATGTAACCTCTTTGTATAAAATTGGCTCAAACATTCCAACCTTTATAATCTTATCAACACTTACACTTTTACATGTTCTCAATTCAATTGTAACCTGAGTCAAGGTCTTAAGACTAGTCAAATTTTTTTTCCTTCCTTTTTCTGGCCTTAATTCTTAGGTACCAATTAAGCAATTATGTGAGAGCTCTCAAAAAATTTTTTTTCCCCAATTTAGAAGTTTTTCCAATTCAAAGGATCCATCGTCTGGCCATTGACGAGTAGGATCTTCACTTGTATATTTATTCCAATAGTGACTCGAACCAATAAGCCTTTTTAAGGAAAGACCCGGAGGTAACTTTCCACGCTTAGAATAAATCTACCATGGACGCAAGAGGCGTCCCTGGTGAGGGCGCAGATGATGTAGCCCCCATGATCCACAGAATTTACTCCCAAAGATATTCAGAGAAAGTAAAGACCTTTGTTGCACAGGCGGTAAGGATAAAAGGGTGTCTCCGGTCTCCCACAATAGTGTGGGACGCCTCCAGTCACAGACCCGCTAATCTGTGACACCGGGCGGGCGATACTGGAATGGGATTTTTCCAGCACTAACAAGCAACGAAGGTTAAGACAACAAAAGCCCTTATCTTATGGACTGGGCCCTTTATGACAAACTCCCCTGAGAACTTGGCACAGCCGGACAAAGAGACAGTTCGGAACCCCAGTCTACTCGACTGGCCACCAAGGTGCACCCCGGTAAATGCACCTTCCGTATGGTGGAGACCAAGGAGAATATTCTCACTGGTCACAAAGCCAAGTTTTCTCAGGACACAGAACAAGACAGAAGGAAAAACCTCATCCGGTTTTTTTTTTTTCTGTGCACAATGACAGCTTTAGTCACGCCTTAGGTCTCTTGGAGCCAGAATAATACCTGGGGGGGAGGTGCCGCGGGGTTGGGGACTGTGTGCTTTTACAGAGTACCTCGTCGTTGCACGGACATTTTCTTGCAGTTGGCGGGGGACCTGTGTCATCTACCCCGTTCCGTGACCCAACTTATCCTGACACGGGAGTCTTCTGAAAGTGGCGAGCGCCCTAATGGCTCTTAACTGCTCGACCCGCGCCCACTTAAATTTGCGGCCTTTTTGGCTTCCAAGATGCCCTTGGCAATGACATTCACTTCATGTGCATAATAACCCACAGCAAAGTTTGTAGACGCCGGTCTGGTGAGACCCGCAAACTCACCAGTCTGTGGGGCCGGCCCGGACAGCAGGCTTGTAGGGCCTATGCCTGCGTCCTACCCTATGGTATTTCCTTCTTATGACAAAAGACACAGACAAAAGAGAAAAACAGAGACTATCTCTGGGAGGAAAAGGGATCAAGATCAAAAACCAAGAGTACTCTACCAAATTTAAACCAAGAGTCACTAAAAGCCCAAGAAACTAGTTTCCCAAATATTTTCTCCTGCCAATCTAAATTTAGAAAGAGAAAAAATTCTCACCACTTCCTTCCGCCAGACCCCGCAGATAGAGATTCCGGGAGGCTGACGTGGTAAGAAGTCTTACCTTTTGCCGGCTTTCGTCAGGCGTTCCCGTATCTCATCATCTGCAGTAGTCCAGGGAGAAGGCAGGTCTTCCAGCCAGAGAAGACAACTTACCAGCCAGTTCTTCTCCTGGCTGGCTCGCCAAAACTGTCGGGGGAAGAGGGAGAATCTCCCTCTGCCCTTTCCCTTAAGGTTCTTCTGGCTGGCCAAATAATCAACAAGACAGGTTAGCAGGAGAAAATAATACCAAGTTTAATAACATGTATACATGGGAGAAAGCAGGGACACTGCGTTTCTCAACACAATAGCAGAAATTCTCGTCTTAAATATCATTTTCAGCCAATGACAAAGGAGGATTTTGGGGGTGGGGGAGTCAATTACAGGAGATTATCACTAAAGCACAGTAAACAAGAGTAAGGTTTATTATACAGCCCCAAGGCCTCATCTTTCACATTGATAAGTTACTAGAAATGAGCTCACCCCCCCTCTCTTCTCCAAACAGAGAGGGAGATACCTTTACAAATGGAGATTTCCCTTATAAATGTAAATGATTGTCTGGCAACTCCTCGCAGGGCCATCCAAAGAATGTGGCCAGAGAGACAGGACTCCCGATAAGATGGGCTTGTTGGTGCCTTTTTTATTGTAACCTCTATCCTAAATTATCTTTTATAGCAGTCATGATAATAACCCCTTCCTAAAACAGATTTTTTTTGGTTTTAAATTCTTTAGGCAGTTTGGGAGGGGAAACTCAAATATTTTTCCTGAGCTCTCTGAGTCCTTATTGTCTTCAGCTCGAAATAATCCGCATACCAGAGTGGTGCTTCCTGGGGCAGCTTGCCCTGAGCACCATCACCTGCTTTCTCCAAAGGAGGCTGGCCGACCAGCCGAACCTGGCACCTGGGCCAGGCCCCTTCCAAGGGGACGAGTTCCAGAGGCTAGAGCCCTGGGGGCGGCTGCCAAGTCTCCTGGGGCGTGTGCTGGGCCCCCGTCAGAGGAGGAAGCAGCCTGGTAAACGGTGTGCCAGGCCTGAGATCTGGAGGCCTCCCACAGCCGGGTCCCTGTCCTGCCCAGGCCCCCCGAGGGAGGACGATGGTCGGGCAGTGGCGAGCGGGGTGGGGCTGGCGCCGAGCCTGCCCTTGGATGCCCCGGGGAAGGGCGCCGGGGGATGGGCTGCCCCTGGCCAGGTCTGAGGGACCGACCCAGCTCGGGGCTGTCGGGGGCAGAGAGAGAACCCCCCTCCGCCCTTTCCCTTCAGGTTCTTAGGGCTGGCCAAATCCTTCCCAAGACAGCTTGTCTGGAGAAAATCAGACCCAGCTGAAGAACATGTGTCCATGGGGGAAACCCGGGAAACTGAGTCTCCCCACACAATAGCAGAGATTCTCATCTTGCATCCTCTCCTGAGCTAATGACAAAGGTGGATGTCCCGGGTGGGTGGGCCTGTGGAATGGGAGAGGGGAGGAAGTCTATTGTCATGCAGAGGGACATGGAAAGACTTGTCTGAAGCTTATCCCCTGCACTGGGGTCAGGTCGGGAAGGGACGGCACAGAGGTGAGCAGGAACCAACCGGCCTCTCTGTGGTGGGGCTGGCCCCGGGGCAGGCGTGGGGGTGATGGCTGGAAGTGGGATGGCGCGTGAGTTGGCACCAGCCAGCGGTGGAGGCAGAGACTCAGAGGTCAGGGATCTCTCTCTCTGTCTCTGTCTCTGTCTCTCTCCCTCAGGGAGCTGAGGAGAGTAAGGTGGCGCCCCCTGCCCACCTCGCCTACCTCTCCATGGGCCCTTCTTTCTCTGGCCGCTCCGGGATCCCTGCGGGCTTGGGTTCAACCCCCCACACACCGCACAGGCCAAGGGCGCATGAGCGACCGCCAGGGCATAGGGCTGGCCTCGGGGGGGGGGGTCCTCAGTGAAGGCCCCGCCCTCCCTCCAGGCTCTGACCCAGCTGCAGCTCTTCCATCGCCGCCCTTCTGGACTCGGCTTCAGCTGTCTCCCTCCCCTCCCCCACTCCCACTCAGCTTGCAGGCCGCTTCCCTGCCTTGAAAGCATGGCTCTGGCCCTGAGGGCCACAGACCTACTGGGCTTCAAGCTCAAGGCTCTGCCTGGGCCTGCTGCTTCGGCCAGGGGCTCATTTTTTCCTGGAAAGACAAAGCCATGGCCTCACCCCACGCCTGCACTTTGCCACGGCAGGCAGCCCAGATGTAGGAAAGGCTCTGTGGAGTCAGAAGTGCCGAGACAGGCAGATGGCACCAGAGGGTTTGGGGGCCAGGGCGCAAGTGGGCTAGCCCCTCCTCCCGGGAGTCGGGGAGGCCCGGCCTTCCTAGTGCCCAGGCCACGGCTCCGGGGAGAAACCCGCCATGGAGGGCACGCGGGAGGCCCTCTGCCTGAGGTGGCAGGTGTCACGCCAGGGCCACTGCAAGCCTGGCTCGGCTTGCCTGCTTTCTCCAAAGGAGGCTGGCCGACCAGCCGAACCTGGCACCTGGGCCAGGCCCCTTCCAAGGGGACGAGTTCCAGAGGATAGAGCCCTGGGGGCGGCTGCCAAGTCTCCTGGGGCGTGTGCTGGGCCCCCGTCAGAGGAGGAAGCAGCCTGGTAAACGGTGTGCCAGGCCTGAGATCTGGAGGCCTCCCACAGCCGGGTCCCTGTCCTGCCCAGGCCCCCCGAGGGAGGACGATGGTCGGGCAGTGGCGAGCGGGGTGGGGCTGGCGCCGAGCCTGCCCTTGGATGCCCCGGGGAAGGGCGCCGGGGGATGGGCTGCCCCTGGCCAGGTCTGAGGGACCGACCCAGCTCGGGGCTGTCGGGGGCAGAGAGAGAACCCCCCTCCGCCCTTTCCCTTCAGGTTCTTAGGGCTGGCCAAATCCTTCCCAAGACAGCTTGTCTGGAGAAAATCAGACCCAGCTGAAGAACATGTGTCCATGGGGGAAACCCGGGAAACTGAGTCTCCCCACACAATAGCAGAGATTCTCATCTTGCATCCTCTCCTGAGCTAATGACAAAGGTGGATGTCCCGGGTGGGTGGGCCTGTGGAATGGGAGAGGGGAGGAAGTCTATTGTCATGCAGAGGGACATGGAAAGACTTGTCTGAAGCTTATCCCCTGCACTGGGGTCAGGTCGGGAAGGGACGGCACAGAGGTGAGCAGGAACCAACCGGCCTCTCTGTGGTGGGGCTGGCCCCGGGGCAGGCGTGGGGGTGATGGCTGGAAGTGGGATGGCGCGTGAGTTGGCACCAGCCAGCGGTGGAGGCAGAGACTCAGAGGTCAGGGATCTCTCTCTCTGTCTCTGTCTCTGTCTCTCTCCCTCAGGGAGCTGAGGAGAGTAAGGTGGCGCCCCCTGCCCACCTCGCCTACCTCTCCATGGGCCCTTCTTTCTCTGGCCGCTCCGGGAGCCCTGCGGGCTTGGGTTCAACCCCCCACACACCGCACAGGCCAAGGGCGCATGTGCGACCGCCAGGGCATAGGGCTGGCCTCGGGGGGGGGGGTCCTCAGTGAAGGCCCCGCCCTCCCTCCAGGCTCTGACCCAGCTGCAGCTCTTCCATCGCCGCCCTTCTGGACTCGGCTTCAGCTGTCTCCCTCCCCTCCCCCACTCCCACTCAGCTTGCAGGCCGCTTCCCTGCCTTGAAAGCATGGCTCTGGCCCTGAGGGCCACAGACCTACTGGGCTTCAAGCTCAAGGCTCTGCCTGGGCCTGCTGCTTCGGCCAGGGGCTCATTTTTTCCTGGAAAGACAAAGCCATGGCCTCACCCCACGCCTGCACTTTGCCACGGCAGGCAGCCCAGATGTAGGAAAGGCTCTGTGGAGTCAGAAGTGCCGAGACAGGCAGATGGCACCAGAGGGTTTGGGGGCCAGGGCGCAAGTGGGCTAGCCCCTCCTCCCGGGAGTCGGGGAGGCCCGGCCTTCCTAGTGCCCAGGCCACGGCTCCGGGGAGAAACCCGCCATGGAGGGCACGCGGGAGGCCCTCTGCCTGAGGTGGCAGGTGTCACGCCAGGGCCACTGCAAGCCTGGCTCGGCTTGCCTGCTTTCTCCAAAGGAGGCTGGCCGACCAGCCGAACCTGGCACCTGGGCCAGGCCCCTTCCAAGGGGACGAGTTCCAGAGGATAGAGCCCTGGGGGCGGCTGCCAAGTCTCCTGGGGCGTGTGCTGGGCCCCCGTCAGAGGAGGAAGCAGCCTGGTAAACGGTGTGCCAGGCCTGAGATCTGGAGGCCTCCCACAGCCGGGTCCCTGTCCTGCCCAGGCCCCCCGAGGGAGGACGATGGTCGGGCAGTGGCGAGCGGGGTGGGGCTGGCGCCGAGCCTGCCCTTGGATGCCCCGGGGAAGGGCGCCGGGGGATGGGCTGCCCCTGGCCAGGTCTGAGGGACCGACCCAGCTCGGGGCTGTCGGGGGCAGAGAGAGAACCCCCCTCCGCCCTTTCCCTTCAGGTTCTTAGGGCTGGCCAAATCATTCCCAAGACAGCTTGTCTGGAGAAAATCAGACCCAGCTGAAGAACATGTGTCCATGGGGGAAACCCGGGAAACTGAGTCTCCCCACACAATAGCAGAGATTCTCATCTTGCATCCTCTCCTGAGCTAATGACAAAGGTGGATGTCCCGGGTGGGTGGGCCTGTGGAATGGGAGAGGGGAGGAAGTCTATTGTCATGCAGAGGGACATGGAAAGACTTGTCTGAAGCTTATCCCCTGCACTGGGGTCAGGTCGGGAAGGGACGGCACAGAGGTGAGCAGGAACCAACCGGCCTCTCTGTGGTGGGGCTGGCCCCGGGGCAGGCGTGGGGGTGATGGCTGGAAGTGGGATGGCGCGTGAGTTGGCACCAGCCAGCGGTGGAGGCAGAGACTCAGAGGTCAGGGATCTCTCTCTCTGTCTCTGTCTCTGTCTCTCTCCCTCAGGGAGCTGAGGAGAGTAAGGTGGCGCCCCCTGCCCACCTCGCCTACCTCTCCATGGGCCCTTCTTTCTCTGGCCGCTCCGGGAGCCCTGCGGGCTTGGGTTCAACCCCCCACACACCGCACAGGCCAAGGGCGCATGCGCGACCGCCAGGGCCTGGGCTGGCCTCGGGGGGGGGGGGGTCCTCAGTGAAGGCCCCGCCCTCCGTCCAGGCTCTGACCCAGCTGCAGCTCTTCCATCGCCGCCCTTCTGGACTCGGCTTCAGCTGTCTCCCTCCCCTCCCCCACTCCCACTCAGCTTGCAGGCCGCTTCCCTGCCTTGAAAGCATGGCTCTGGCCCTGAGGGCCACAGACCTACTGGGCTTCAAGCTCAAGGCTCTGCCTGGGCCTGCTGCTTCGGCCAGGGGCTCATTTTTTCCTGGAAAGACAAAGCCATGGCCTCACCCCACGCCTGCACTTTGCCACGGCAGGCAGCCCAGATGTAGGAAAGGCTCTGTGGAGTCAGAAGTGCCGAGACAGGCAGATGGCACCAGAGGGTTTGGGGGCCAGGGCGCAAGTGGGCTAGCCCCTCCTCCCGGGAGTCGGGGAGGCCCGGCCTTCCTAGTGCCCAGGCCACGGCTCCGGGGAGAAACCCGCCATGGAGGGCACGCGGGAGGCCCTCTGCCTGAGGTGGCAGGTGTCACGCCAGGGCCACTGCAAGCCTGGCTCGGCTTGCCTGCTTTCTCCAAAGGAGGCTGGCCGACCAGCCGAACCTGGCACCTGGGCCAGGCCCCTTCCAAGGGGACGAGTTCCAGAGGATAGAGCCCTGGGGGCGGCTGCCAAGTCTCCTGGGGCGTGTGCTGGGCCCCCGTCAGAGGAGGAAGCAGCCTGGTAAACGGTGTGCCAGGCCTGAGATCTGGAGGCCTCCCACAGCCGGGTCCCTGTCCTGCCCAGGCCCCCCGAGGGAGGACGATGGTCGGGCAGTGGCGAGCGGGGTGGGGCTGGCGCCGAGCCTGCCCTTGGATGCCCCGGGGAAGGGCGCCGGGGGATGGGCTGCCCCTGGCCAGGTCTGAGGGACCGACCCAGCTCGGGGCTGTCGGGGGCAGAGAGAGAACCCCCCTCCGCCCTTTCCCTTCAGCTTCTTAGGGCTGGCCAAATCCTTCCCAAGACAGCTTGTCTGGAGAAAATCAGACCCAGCTGAAGAACATGTGTCCATGGGGGAAACCCGGGAAACTGAGTCTCCCCACACAATAGCAGAGATTCTCATCTTGCATCCTCTCCTGAGCTAATGACAAAGGTGGATGTCCCGGGTGGGTGGGCCTGTGGAATGGGAGAGGGGAGGAAGTCTATTGTCATGCAGAGGGACATGGAAAGACTTGTCTGAAGCTTATCCCCTGCACTGGGGTCAGGTCGGGAAGGGACGGCACAGAGGTGAGCAGGAACCAACCGGCCTCTCTGTGGTGGGGCTGGCCCCGGGGCAGGCGTGGGGGTGATGGCTGGAAGTGGGATGGCGCGTGAGTTGGCACCAGCCAGCGGTGGAGGCAGAGACTCAGAGGTCAGGGATCTCTCTCTCTGTCTCTGTCTCTGTCTCTCTCCCTCAGGGAGCTGAGGAGAGTAAGGTGGCGCCCCCTGCCCACCTCGCCTACCTCTCCATGGGCCCTTCTTTCTCTGGCCGCTCCGGGAGCCGTGCGGGCTTGGGTTCAACCCCCCACACACCGCACAGGCCAAGGGCGCATGCGCGACCGCCAGGGCATAGGGCTGGCCTCGGGGGGGGGGGGGTCCTCAGTGAAGGCCCCGCCCTCCCTCCAGGCTCTGACCCAGCTGCAGCTCTTCCATCGCCGCCCTTCTGGACTGGGCTTCAGCTGTCTCCCTCCCCTCCCCCACTCCCACTCAGCTTGCAGGCCGCTTCCCTGCCTTGAAAGCATTGCTCTGGCCCTGAGGGCCACAGACCTACTGGGCTTCAAGCTCAAGGCTCTGCCTGGGCCTGCTGCTTCGGCCAGGGGCTCATTTTTTCCTGGAAAGACAAAGCCATGGCCTCACCCCACGCCTGCACTTTGCCACGGCAGGCAGCCCAGATGTAGGAAAGGCTCTGTGGAGTCAGAAGTGCCGAGACAGGCAGATGGCACCAGAGGGTTTGGGGGCCAGGGCGCAAGTGGGCTAGCCCCTCCTCCCGGGAGTCGGGGAGGCCCGGCCTTCCTAGTGCCCAGGCCACGGCTCCGGGGAGAAACCCGCCATGGAGGGCACGCGGGAGGCCCTCTGCCTGAGGTGGCAGGTGTCACGCCAGGGCCACTGCAAGCCTGGCTCGGCTTGCCTGCTTTCTCCAAAGGAGGCTGGCCGACCAGCCGAACCTGGCACCTGGGCCAGGCCCCTTCCAAGGGGACGAGTTCCAGAGGATAGAGCCCTGGGGGCGGCTGCCAAGTCTCCTGGGGCGTGTGCTGGGCCCCCGTCAGAGGAGGAAGCAGCCTGGTAAACGGTGTGCCAGGCCTGAGATCTGGAGGCCTCCCACAGCCGGGTCCCTGTCCTGCCCAGGCCCCCCGAGGGAGGACGATGGTCGGGCAGTGGCGAGCGGGGTGGGGCTGGCGCCGAGCCTGCCCTTGGATGCCCCGGGGAAGGGCGCCGGGGGATGGGCTGCCCCTGGCCAGGTCTGAGGGACCGACCCAGCTCGGGGCTGTCGGGGGCAGAGAGAGAACCCCCCTCCGCCCTTTCCCTTCAGGTTCTTAGGGCTGGCCAAATCCTTCCCAAGACAGCTTGTCTGGAGAAAATCAGACCCAGCTGAAGAACATGTGTCCATGGGGGAAACCCGGGAAACTGAGTCTCCCCACACAATAGCAGAGATTCTCATCTTGCATCCTCTCCTGAGCTAATGACAAAGGTGGATGTCCCGGGTGGGTGGGCCTGTGGAATGGGAGAGGGGAGGAAGTCTATTGTCATGCAGAGGGACATGGAAAGACTTGTCTGAAGCTTATCCCCTGCACTGGGGTCAGGTCGGGAAGGGACGGCACAGAGGTGAGCAGGAACCAACCGGCCTCTCTGTGGTGGGGCTGGCCCCGGGGCAGGCGTGGGGGTGATGGCTGGAAGTGGGATGGCGTGTGAGTTGGCACCAGCCAGCGGTGGAGGCAGAGACTCAGAGGTCAGGGATCTCTCTCTCTGTCTCTGTCTCTGTCTCTCTCCCTCAGGGAGCTGAGGAGAGTAAGGTGGCGCCCCCTGCCCACCTCGCCTACCTCTCCATGGGCCCTTCTTTCTCTGGCCGCTCCGGGAGCCCTGCGGGCTTGGGTTCAACCCCCCACACACCGCACAGGCCAATGGCGCATGCGCGACCGCCAGGGCATAGGGCTGGCCTCGGGGGGGGGGGGGGGGGTCCTCAGTGAAGGCCCCGCCCTCCCTCCAGGCTCTGACCCAGCTGCAGCTCTTCCATCGCCGCCCTTCTGGACTCGGCTTCAGCTGTCTCCCTCCCCTCCCCCACTCCCACTCAGCTTGCAGGCCGCTTCCCTGCCTTGAAAGCATGGCTCTGGCCCTGAGGGCCACAGACCTACTGGGCTTCAAGCTCAAGGCTCTGCCTGGGCCTGCTGCTTCGGCCAGGGGCTCATTTTTTCCTGGAAAGACAAAGCCATGGCCTCACCCCACGCCTGCACTTTGCCACGGCAGGCAGCCCAGATGTAGGAAGGCTCTGTGGAGTCAGAAGTGCCGAGACAGGCAGATGGCACCAGAGGGTTTGGGGGCCAGGGCGCAAGTGGGCTAGCACCTCCTCCCGGGAGTCGGGGAGGCCCGGCCTTCCTAGTGCCCAGGCCACGGCTCCGGGGAGAAACCCGCCATGGAGGGCACGCGGGAGGCCCTCTGCCTGAGGTGGCAGGTGTCACGCCAGGGCCACTGCAAGCCTGGCTCGGCTTGCCTGCTTTCTCCAAAGGAGGCTGGCCGACCAGCCGAACCTGGCACCTGGGCCAGGCCCCTTCCAAGGGGACGAGTTCCAGAGGATAGAGCCCTGGGGGCGGCTGCCAAGTCTCCTGGGGCGTGTGCTGGGCCCCCGTCAGAGGAGGAAGCAGCCTGGTAAACGGTGTGCCAGGCCTGAGATCTGGAGGCCTCCCACAGCCGGGTCCCTGTCCTGCCCAGGCCCCCCGAGGGAGGACGATGGTCGGGCAGTGGCGAGCGGGGTGGGGCTGGCGCCGAGCCTGCCCTTGGATGCCCCGGGGAAGGGCGCCGGGGGATGGGCTGCCCCTGGCCAGGTCTGAGGGACCGACCCAGCTCGGGGCTGTCGGGGGCAGAGAGAGAACCCCCCTCCGCCCTTTCCCTTCAGCTTCTTAGGGCTGGCCAAATCCTTCCCAAGACAGCTTGTCTGGAGAAAATCAGACCCAGCTGAAGAACATGTGTCCATGGGGGAAACCCGGGAAACTGAGTCTCCCCACACAATAGCAGAGATTCTCATCTTGCATCCTCTCCTGAGCTAATGACAAAGGTGGATGTCCCGGGTGGGTGGGCCTGTGGAATGGGAGAGGGGAGGAAGTCTATTGTCATGCAGAGGGACATGGAAAGACTTGTCTGAAGCTTATCCCCTGCACTGGGGTCAGGTCGGGAAGGGACGGCACAGAGGTGAGCAGGAACCAACCGGCCTCTCTGTGGTGGGGCTGGCCCCGGGGCAGGCGTGGGGGTGATGGCTGGAAGTGGGATGGCGCGTGAGTTGGCACCAGCCAGCGGTGGAGGCAGAGACTCAGAGGTCAGGGATCTCTCTCTCTGTCTCTGTCTCTGTCTCTCTCCCTCAGGGAGCTGAGGAGAGTAAGGTGGCGCCCCCTGCCCACCTCGCCTACCTCTCCATGGGCCCTTATTTCTCTGGCCGCTCCGGGAGCCCTGCGGGCTTGGGTTCAACCCCCCACACACCGCACAGGCCAAGGGCGCATGCGCGACCGCCGGGGCCTGGGCTGGCCTCGGGGGGGGGGGGGGGGTCCTCAGTGAAGGCCCCGCCCTCCCTCCAGGCTCTGACCCAGCTGCAGCTCTTCCATCGCCGCCCTTCTGGACTCGGCTTCAGCTGTCTCCCTCCCCTCCCCCACTCCCACTCAGCTTGCAGGCCGCTTCCCTGCCTTGAAAGCATGGCTCTGGCCCTGAGGGCCACAGACCTACTGGGCTTCAAGCTCAAGGCTCTGCCTGGGCCTGCTGCTTCGGCCAGGGGCTCATTTTTTCCTGGAAAGACAAAGCCATGGCCTCACCCCACGCCTGCACTTTGCCACGGCAGGCAGCCCAGATGTAGGAAAGGCTCTGTGGAGTCAGAAGTGCCGAGACAGGCAGATGGCACCAGAGGGTTTGGGGGCCAGGGCGCAACTGGGCTAGCCCCTCCTCCCGGGAGTCGGGGAGGCCCGGCCTTCCTAGTGCCCAGGCCACGGCTCCGGGGAGAAACCCGCCATGGAGGGCACGCGGGAGGCCCTCTGCCTGAGGTGGCAGGTGTCACGCCAGGGCCACTGCAAGCCTGGCTCGGCTTGCCTGCTTTCTCCAAAGGAGGCTGGCCGACCAGCCGAACCTGGCACCTGGGCCAGGCCCCTTCCAAGGGGACGAGTTCCAGAGGCTAGAGCCCTGGGGGCGGCTGCCAAGTCTCCTGGGGCGTGTGCTGGGCCCCCGTCAGAGGAGGAAGCAGCCTGGTAAACGGTGTGCCAGGCCTGAGATCTGGAGGCCTCCCACAGCCGGGTCCCTGTCCTGCCCAGGCCCCCCGAGGGAGGACGATGGTCGGCAGTGGCGAGCGGGGTGGGGCTGGAGCCGAGCCTGCCCTTGGATGCCCCGGGGAAGGGCGCCGGGGGATGGGCTGCCCCTGGCCAGGTCTGAGGGACCGACCCAGCTCGGGGCTGTCGGGGGCAGAGAGAGAACCCCCCTCCGCCCTTTCCCTTCAGGTTCTTAGGGCTGGCCAAATCCTTCCCAAGACAGCTTGTCTGGAGAAAATCAGACTCAGCTGAAGAACATGTGTCCATGGGGGAAACCCGGGAAACTGAGTCTCCCCACACAATAGCAGAGATTCTCATCTTGCATCCTCTCCTGAGCTAATGACAAAGGTGGATGTCCCGGGTGGGCCTGTGGAATGGGAGAGGGGAGGAAGTCTATTGTCATGCAGAGGGACATGGAAAGACTTGTCTGAAGCTTATCCCCTGCACTGGGGTCTGGTCCGGAAGGGACGGCACAGAGGTGAGCAGGAACCAACCGGCCTCTCTGTGGTGGGGCTGGCCCCGGGGCAGGCGTGGGGGTGATGGCTGGAAGTGGGATGGCGCGTGAGTTGGCACCAGCCAGCGGTGGAGGCAGAGACTCAGAGGTCAGGGATCTCTCTCTCTGTCTCTGTCTCTCTCTCACTCCCTCAGGGAGCTGAGCAGAGTAAGGTGGCGCCCCCTGCCCACCTCGCCTACCTCTCCATGGGCCCTTCATTCTCTGGCCGCTCCGGGAGCCCTGCGGGCTTGGGTTCAACCCCCCACACACCGCACAGGCCAAGGGCGCATGCGCGACCGCCGGGGCCTAGGGCTGGCCTCGGGGGGGGGGGGGGGGTCCTCAGTGAAGGCCCCGCCCTCCCTCCAGGCTCTGACCCAGCTGCAGCTCTTCCATCGCCGCCCTTCTGGACTCGGCTTCAGCTGTCTCCCTCCCCTCCCCCACTCCCACTCAGCTTGCAGGCCGCTTCCCTGCCTTGAAAGCATGGCTCTGGCCCTGAGGGCCACAGACCTACTGGGCTTCAAGCTCAAGGCTCTGCCTGGGCCTGCTGCTTCGGCCAGGGGCTCATTTTTTCCTGGAAAGACAAAGCCATGGCCTCACCCCACGCCTGCACTTTGCCACGGCAGGCAGCCCAGATGTAGGAAAGGCTCTGTGGAGTCAGAAGTGCCGAGACAGGCAGATGGCACCAGAGGGTTTGGGGGCCAGGGCGCAAGTGGGCTAGCCCCTCCTCCCGGGAGTCGGGGAGGCCCGGCCTTCCTAGTGCCCAGGCCACGGCTCCGGGGAGAAACCCGCCATGGAGGGCACGCGGGAGGCCCTCTGCCTGAGGTGGCAGGTGTCACGCCAGGGCCACTGCAAGCCTGGCTCGGCTTGCCTGCTTTCTCCAAAGGAGGCTGGCCGACCAGCCGAACCTGGCACCTGGGCCAGGCCCCTTCCAAGGGGACGAGTTCCAGAGGCTAGAGCCCTGGGGGCGGCTGCCAAGTCTCCTGGGGCGTGTGCTGGGCCCCCGTCAGAGGAGGAAGCAGCCTGGTAAACGGTGTGCCAGGCCTGAGATCTGGAGGCCTCCCACAGCCGGGTCCCTGTCCTGCCCAGGCCCCCCGAGGGAGGACGATGGTCGGCAGTGGCGAGCGGGGTGGGGCTGGAGCCGAGCCTGCCCTTGGATGCCCCGGGGAAGGGCGCCGGGGGATGGGCTGCCCCTGGCCAGGTCTGAGGGACCGACCCAGCTCGGGGCTGTCGGGGGCAGAGAGAGAACCCCCCTCCGCCCTTTCCCTTCAGGTTCTTAGGGCTGGCCAAATCCTTCCCAAGACAGCTTGTCTGGAGAAAATCAGACTCAGCTGAAGAACATGTGTCCATGGGGGAAACCCGGGAAACTGAGTCTCCCCACACAATAGCAGAGATTCTCATCTTGCATCCTCTCCTGAGCTAATGACAAAGGTGGATGTCCCGGGTGGGCCTGTGGAATGGGAGAGGGGAGGAAGTCTATTGTCATGCAGAGGGACATGGAAAGACTTGTCTGAAGCTTATCCCCTGCACTGGGGTCTGGTCCGGAAGGGAGGGCACAGAGGTGAGCAGGAACCAACCGGCCTCTCTGTGGTGGGGCTGGCCCCGGGGCAGGCGTGGGGGTGATGGCTGGAAGTGGGATGGCGCGTGAGTTGGCACCAGCCAGCGGTGGAGGCAGAGACTCAGAGGTCAGGGATCTCTCTCTCTGTCTCTGTCTCTCTCTCACTCCCTCAGGGAGCTGAGCAGAGTAAGGTGGCGCCCCCTGCCCACCTCGCCTACCTCTCCATGGGCCCTTCATTCTCTGGCCGCTCCGGGAGCCCTGCGGGCTTGGGTTCAACCCCCCACACACCGCACAGGCCAAGGGCGCATGCGCGACCGCCGGGGCCTAGGGCTGGCCTCGGGGGGGGGGGGGGGGGGGTCCTCAGTGAAGGCCCCGCCCTCCCTCCAGGCTCTGACCCAGCTGCAGCTCTTCCATCGCCGCCCTTCTGGACTCGGCTTCAGCTGTCTCCCTCCCCTCCCCCACTCCCACTCAGCTTGCAGGCCGCTTCCCTGCCTTGAAAGCATTGCTCTGGCCCTGAGGGCCACAGACCTACTGGGCTTCAAGCTCAAGGCTCTGCCTGGGCCTGCTGCTTCGGCCAGGGGCTCATTTTTTCCTGGAAAGACAAAGCCATGGCCTCACCCCACGCCTGCACTTTGCCACGGCAGGCAACCCAGGTGTAGGAAAGGCTCTGTGGAGTCAGAAGTGCCGAGACAGGCAGATGGCACCAGAGGGTTTGGGGGCCAGGGCGCAAGTGGGCTAGCCTCTCCTCCCGGGAATCGGGGAGGCCCGGCCTTCCTAGTGCCCAGGCCACGGCTCCGGGGAGAAACCCGCCATGGAGGGCACGCGGGAGGCCCTCTGCCTGAGGTGGCAGGTGTCACGCCAGGGCCACTGCAAGCCTGGCTCGGCTTGCCTGCTTTCTCCAAAGGAGGCTGGCCGACCAGCCGAACCTGGCACCTGGGCCAGGCCCCTTCCAAGGGGACGAGTTCCAGAGGCTAGAGCCCTGGGGGCGGCTGCCAAGTCTCCTGGGGCGTGTGCTGGGCCCCCGTCAGAGGAGGAAGCAGCCTGGTAAACGGTGTGCCAGGCCTGAGATCTGGAGGCCTCCCACAGCCGGGTCCCTGTCCTGCCCAGGCCCCCCGAGGGAGGACGATGGTCGGGCAGTGGCGAGCGGGGTGGGGCTGGCGCCGAGCCTGCCCTTGGATGCCCCGGGGAAGGGCGCCGGGGGATGGGCTGCCCCTGGCCGGGTCTGAGGGACCGACCCAGCTCGGGGCTGTCGGGGGCAGAGAGAGAACCCCCCTCCGCCCTTTCCCTTCAGGTTCTTAGGGCTGGCCAAATCCTTCCCAAGACAGCTTGTCTGGAGAAAATCAGACCCAGCTGAAGAACATGTGTCCATGGGGGAAACCCGGGAAACTGAGTCTCCCCACACAATAGCAGAGATTCTCATCTTGCATCCTCTCCTGAGCTAATGACAAAGGTGGATGTCCCGGGTGGGTGGGCCTGTGGAATGGGAGAGGGGAGGAAGTCTATTGTCATGCAGAGGGACATGGAAAGACTTGTCTGAAGCTTATCCCCTGCACTGGGGTCAGGTCGGGAAGGGACGGCACAGAGGTGAGCAGGAACCAACCGGCCTCTCTGTGGTGGGGCTGGCCCCGGGGCAGGCGTGGGGGTGATGGCTGGAAGTGGGATGGCGCGTGAGTTGGCACCAGCCAGCGGTGGAGGCAGAGACTCAGAGGTCAGGGATCTCTCTCTCTGTCTCTGTCTCTCTCTCTCTCCCTCAGGGAGCTGAGCAGAGTAAGGTGGCGCCCCCTGCCCACCTCGCCTACCTCTCCATGGGCCCTTCATTCTCTGGCCGCTCCGGGAGCCCTGCGGGCTTGGGTTCAACCCCCCACACACCGCACAGGCCAAGGGCGCATGCGCGACCGCCGGGGCCTAGGGCTGGCCTCGGGGGGGGGGGGGTCCTCAGTGAAGGCCCCGCCCTCCCTCCAGGCTCTGACCCAGCTGCAGCTCTTCCATCGCCGCCCTTCTGGACTGGGCTTCAGCTGTCTCCCTCCCCTCCCCCACTCCCACTCAGCTTGCAGGCCGCTTCCCTGCCTTGAAAGCATTGCTCTGGCCCTGAGGGCCACAGACCTACTGGGCTTCAAGCTCAAGGCTCTGCCTGGGCCTGCTGCTTCGGCCAGGGGCTCATTTTTTCCTGGAAAGACAAAGCCATGGCCTCACCCCACGCCTGCACTTTGCCACGGCAGGCAGCCCAGATGTAGGAAAGGCTCTGTGGAGTCAGAAGTGCCGAGACAGGCAGATGGCACCAGAGGGTTTGGGGGCCAGGGCGCAAGTGGGCTAGCCCCTCCTCCCGGGAGTCGGGGAGGCCCGGCCTTCCTAGTGCCCAGGCCACGGCTCCGGGGAGAAACCCGCCATGGGGGGCACGTGGGAGGCCCTCTGCCTGAGGTGGCAGGTGTCACGCCACGGCCACTGCAAGCCTGGCTCGGCTTGCCTGCTTTCTCCAAAGGAGGCTGGCCGACCAGCCGAACCTGGCACCTGGGCCAGACCCCTTCCAAGGGGACGAGTTGCAGAGGATAGAGCCCTGGGGGAGGCCGCCAAGTCTCCTGGGGCGTGTGCTGGGTCCCCGTCAGAGGAGGAAGCAGCCTGGTAAACGGTGTGCCAGACCTGAGATCTGGAGGCCTCCCACACCCGGGTCCCTGTCCTGCCCAGGCCCCCCGAGGTAGGACGATGGTCGTGGCAGTGGCGAGCGGGGTGGGGCTGGCGCCCAGCTTGCCCTTGGATGCCATGGGGAAGGGCGCCGGGGGACGGGCTGCCCCTGGCCAGGTCTGAGGGACCGACCCAGCTCGGGGCTGTCGGGGGCAGAGAAAGAACCCCCCCCAAACCATAAAGCTAACCCGAACACTAAGCCTGTCCCTAATACCTAACCCGAATGTTATCCTAACTGTAAACTGAAACTGAATCCTAACCCTAACACTAACACTAACCAGAATAGTAATGCCTCGTCCTAAACAGAGCCCTATTGCTAACTCTAACCCCAACAGTAACACTAACCTTCACCCTAACCTGATCATAACCCTAACCCTAAACTGAATCCGAACACTAACCTAACATGTAGCTGAATCCTAAGCCTAACCCTAACCAGAAACCTAACACCAACAATAAACCTAACCTTAATCCCAACCCTAACCCTAACCATAACATTAACATGAATCATTAACCTATCCATAACCTGAGGCATAACCTAACCATAACCATAACCCTAAACCTAATCGTAACGCTAAACCTAACCTGAACCCTAGTGCTAACGCTAACAAGAAGCCTAACCCTAACCCTAACCCTAACTGGATCCCACCCGAACCCTAACCCTAACCAAATCTGAACACTAACTATAACACTAAACCTAAACCTAAGCAAAACCATAAACCTAACCAGAACCCTAACGTGAACCCAACTCTAGCCCTAACCTGAAACCAAACCCTGAATCTAACACTAAACGTAACCTGAAACTGAACCCTAACCTTAACACTCACCCTATCCCTAAACCTAACCTACACCATAACCCTAATCCTAACCATTAATCTAACTCAACCCTAATCCTAACATGAAAGCTAATCCTAACAGTATACTTAACATGAACCCTAACCCTATCCCCAAACCTAACCCTAAAACTCTACCTACCAATAACCCTAACAAGAATGCTAACCCTAACCCACCTGAACCCTAACACTAAAGCTAACCCTAACTCAAACCCTAATCCTACCACTAACCCGAACCATAACCTTAACCCTAACTGGTACCCTAAATCTAACCCAAACCCTAACCCAAAACCTAACCCTAAACCACATTTGAACACAATTACTAACGTGAATCCGAACCCTAACCCTAACATAACACTAAACTGAACCCTTAGCCTAACCCTAAAACTAACCCTAAACCTAAAGCAAACACTAGCTCTAACCCAACTAAACCCTAACCTGAACACTAACCCTAAACCTAACCAGAACTCTAACGCTAAGCATAATCCTAACTCAAACACTAACCTGAACCAAATGGTAACTGTAACCCAAAGCATGACGCCATCCTACCATTAAATGTAACCCAAACCTGAACCCGAGCTCTAACCCTAACACTAACCCTAATCCTAACGCAAACCCTAACCCTAACCCTAACCCGAAGCCTAATCCTACCCTAACTCTAACCCTAACCCAAATCCCGAACCCGAAGTGGAACCAGAACCCCAATCAGACCACTAACTCTAATCCTACACCTAACCATAACCCTAAGCCAAAACCGAACCCTAACCCTTGCACTAACCCTAACCTTAAGAGTAACCCTAAACCTAACCTTAACCCTAACCATAGCCTGAAAACTAACACTAACCCTAACCCTAACCCTAATCTAACCCAACTCTAAACCTAGCCATAAACCTTAGCCTAAACATAACCCAAACCATAGCAGTAACCCTATCACTAATCCGAATGGCAACCCTAACCCCAAAACTTCCTAGATCCCCAAAACGAAGCCTAACCCCAACCCTAGCCCAACAATAAAGCTAACACTAATCATAAACCTAACCCTAAACCCTAAGACTAACTTTAAGCCTAAAGAAAACCGGTGCTGGCCCTGACCCTAACACTGAACAGACCCCTAACCCTAGCTTTAACCACAACCCAAACCCTAAACCCTAACCCAGACCCTAACCTGAACCCTAACACTAACACTAACCCGAACCCTAACCTGAACCCTAACCTTAAACCTAACTGTAACCCAAACAGAGCCTAAGCGTAACCCTAACAGTAACCTTAACCATAACCCTGTCCTGAAACTAACACTAATCCTAACCCTAATCCTAACCCTAACCCTAACCTGAACCCTAACCCTAAACCTAACCGGAACCCAACCATAACCATAAACCTAACCCTAAGAGTAACCATATCCCTAACCCTAACCCGAACCCGCACCCAACTCTAACACTAACCCTAGGCCTAACCCTAACACTAACTCGTACCGGAACACTAACCCTAGCCCTAAATTTAACCCGTACCCTAACCCTAATCCTAACCTGAAGCCTAACCCGAGCCTAACCCTAACCATAACCAATCCCTAACCTGAAAAGGAACTCTCACGCTAATCCAAACACTAACCCTAAAACTAAACTTAACCTTATACCTAACCCTAACCCAAACTGTAAGGCTTACCCTAACACGAAACCTAATCAAAACCCTAACCTGAAGTCGAATCATAAAACTAACCCTAACTCTTACTCTAACTCTTACTCTGACTCTAAACCTAACCTGTACCCTAACCCTAACACTAACCCTAACTGTAACCTTAACTCTAACCTTAATCCTCACTCGAAACCTAAACTTAACGCTAAACATAAACCGAATCCGAACCCTAACCTTAACCCAAAACCAAACCTAAACCGAACTCTAGCCCTAACACTAACCTGAACACTATCGCTATCCCTAACCCTAACCAGAAACTGGAAACTAACCATGACACAAACACTAACCCAAACCCTAACCCTAACCCTAACCCAACCAAAGCCTAAGAGTAAACCTAGCCCTAACCCTAAGCCTAACCATAACTTGAACTCTAACAGCAACTCTAACCCTAACCTGAACCATAACCCTAAACGAACCCTAACCCTAACCTAAACTTGAACCCTAATGCTATCTGTAACCCAACCCAATCCTAACCCTAACCCTAGCGCTAACCCGAAGCCTAACCCTAACCCAAACCCTAACACTAACCCTAATCCTAACCCAACCCGAACCCTGACCCTAACCCAGTCCTACCCCTAACCCTAACAATCTCTAACCCTAACCCAAACCAACCCTAACCCTAACCCTAGCACTAAACCGAAGCCTAATCCTAACCCCAACCCCAACCCTAATAGTAACCCGAAACCAAACTCTAACCCTAACCCTCACCCTAATCCTTAACTAAACTGAACTCAAAACCTAACCCTGACACGAAGCCGAACCCGACAATAACCGAAACCCTAACACAATCCAGAACCTGAACCCTAACCCTAACCCTAATCCGAACACTAACCTCTCCCTAAATGTAACACTAACAATAACTGTAACCCTAATCCTAACCCTAAACATAACCCGAAACGTAACACTAACACTAACCAGAACAAGAACTTGAAACCTAAACCTAAGCTGAACCAGAGATCTAACCCTAACATGAACCCAACCCTAACCCTATAGCTAACCATTATCCTAACACGAATATTAACCCTAACATTTTCAGAAACCCTAACCTGAACCGTAACCTTAACCCTATCCCGACACCTAGCTCGACACTAACCCTAACCCTAACATGATGTTGAAGTTGAACCCTAACCCTAACACTAACCTGAACACTAACTCTAACCCTAAACCCAATCCTAACCCTAACCCCAACCCTTAACCTAACCTTAAACCTAACACTACACCAAACCATAACCCTAAATCCAGCCCTAATTCTAACCCTAACCCTAACCCGAATCCAACCCTAACCCTAGCACTAACCCGACCCCTAAAGCTAAGGCTAACCCTACACCGAAACTGAAACCTAATCGTAACATTAATCCGAACACTAAACATAACCCTATACATAACCCAACTCCAACCCTAAACTGGAGGCAACCGTAATCCTAACCCTAATGTGAAACCTAACGCTAAAGCTAACCCTAAACCAAACCTGAAACATAACCATAACCCTAGTCCAAATAGTAACACTAAAACTAAACTTAATGCTAACCCAAACCATAGCCCTTACCCTAACATGAATCCTAACTCTAACTCTAACCCGAAATCGAACCATAATACTAAACCTAAGCCTAAACTTAACGTTAACCCTAAGCCTAACCCTAATCCTAACCTGAAACCTAACCCTAATGCTAACACTAACCAGAACCCGAACCCTAGCCCTACCGTGAACACTAATGCTAAATCTAATCCGAACCAGAACCTGACCCATAACCATAACCAGAACCCTATCCCTAACCCGAACACGAACCCAACCATAGCCCTAAACCTAACCCTAATCCTAACACGAACCCTAACCCTAACTCGTACCCTAAACCGATCCCTAACACTAACCCTAACCTGAAGATGGACCCGACCTTAACCCTAACCCTAACACTAACCCTAACTCTGACACTAACCAGACCGCTAAACCTAACCCTAACCCTAACCTGAACCCTAGCACGAACCTTAAACAAAAGCTAACCCGACCACTGACCTGAGGGCTAACTCTAACCCTAAACCTAAACCAAAAGAGTACACGAACCCTAACTCCAACCCTAACCAGAACCCTAACCCTAACCCTAACCCTAACCCCAACCCTAACCCTAACCGGAACCATAACCCTAACCCTAACCTGAACCCTAACAATAACCCAAACGTTAACCCTAACGGGAAGGCAATGATAGCCCTAATTCTAAGCAAACAGTAACACTTACCCTAAGCCTAACTATAACTCAATCCCGAACCCTAACTCTAACCCTCACCCAAAGCCTAACCCAACCCTAACACTAACCAGAATCCTAAGCCTAACCTTAACCCCAATCCTAAATGTAACCCTAGCCATAAACCAGCCTGAACTTTAACCTGCACCCTGTCCCTAACCCTAAGCGGAACCCAACCATAACCCTAACCCTAACCCGAACCCGAACCTGAAAGCTAACCCTAAACCCAAGCCTGACCCTAACCCTAACCCTAGCCCTAACCCCAACCCTAACCCTAACCCTAAACCTAAACCAAACCAGTACACAAACCCTAACCTGAACCCTAAGCCTAACCTTAACCCTAACCCGAACCCTAATCCTGAGCCTAAACCTAACCCGATCCCTAACCCAAACTCTAACACGAACCTTAACCCAAAAGCTAGTAATGATTCACACTTGGATACAAAGATGTTTCTTTCTGTCAACTTACAAACCGAGAGAAGAAAGTGTGTTCTCTAAGGAATTTGAGAGTGTTCCTGTCCCTAGGAACTCCACGGCCCTGTTTCCAAACCTCCTTTCGGATGGTGATCATTAGCAGGTGGAAGGAAGGGAGATGGGGCATGAAGGTACTTCCAGGAATGGATGTTATCCATAGTTTAACTCAGCTGTAGTAGTGATTGCCCCTCAGATACCAAGATGTTTCTTACCATCTTCTCACAAAGCCAGGATAAGAAAGTGCCTTCTCTAAGGAATTTGACTGAGATTCTGTCTCAAGGCCCTACATGGTGCTGTGCACAACTTTCTTTGGGAAGGCCATCCTTAGGAGCTGGAAGGAAAGGAGATTGGGCATGAAGTTACTTCCAGGAATGGCTGATATCCATCGTTTCACTCAGCTCTAGTAGTGATTGCCACAAAGATAGAAAGATGTTTCACAACATCTACTTACTGTCCAGGATAAGAAAGTGCCCGGTCTAAGGCAAGTGAGTGAGATTCTCCCTGAAGGCCCTATGTGGGCCTGTGCAAAACCTTTTCGGGAAGGTGATCTTTAGGAGTGGGAAGGAAAAGAGATGGGGCATGAAGTTACTTCCAGGAATGGGTGCTATACATAGTTTATCCGAGTTGTAGTAGTGATTGCCACTCAGATACAAAGATGTCTCTTACCATCTAAATACAAGCCAGGATAAGAAAGTGCTTTCTCTAAATCATGTGAGTGAGATTGTCTCTCAAGGCCCTTCATGGGCCTGTGTAAACCTGCTTTGGCAAGGCGATCCTTTTGCACTGGAAGGAAGGGAGATCTGGCAAGAAGTTTTTTCCAGGAATGGGTGTTATACATAGTTTAACTCAGCCTCAGTAGTGATTGCCACTCAGATAGGAAGATGTTTCTTTCCATCTACTTACAAGCCGAGATAAGAAAGTGCCTTCCCTAAGACATGTGTGTGAAATCCTCTCTCAAGGCCCTCCGTGGCCCTGTGCACAACCTGGTTTTGGATGGCGATCTTTAGGAGCTGGGAGAAAGGGAGATTGGGCACCAAGTTGTTTCCAGGAATGGGTCTTATACATAGTTTAACTCAGCTGTAGTAATGATTGCCACTCACAAACAAAGATGTTTCTAGCCATCTACTTCCAACCCAGGATAAGAAATTCCGTTCTCTAAGGCATTTGAGAGTGATCCTGTGTCAAGGCCCTACATGGCCCTGTTTCCATACCTGCTTTGGGAAAGTGATCCTTCGGAGCTGGAAGGAGGGAGATTGGGCACATAGTAATTTCCAGGAATGGGAGTTATACTTAGTTTAGCTCAGCTGTAGTAATGCCTGCCACTCAGATACAAACATGCTTCTAGCCATCTACTTAGACTGTAGTATGAGAAAACGCGCTCTCAATGGCTTATGAGTGAGATGTTGTTGCAAGACAATACACAGTCCTGTTTCCAAACCTGCTTTGAGAAGGCAATCGTTAGGAGTTGGAAGTAAGGGAGATTGGGCACTAAGTCATTTCCAGGAATGGGTGTTATACTTAGTTTAGCTCAGCTGTAGCAATTCTTGCCACTCAGATACAAACATGTTCCTAACCATCTACTTAGAATCCGCTATCATTAAGTGTGCTCTCTATGGTTTGTGAGTGAGATTGTCTCAAGGCACTACATGGTCCTCGTTCCATACCTTCCTTAGGAAGGGGATCCTCATGTAACGGAAGGAAGGGATATTGGGCCTGAACTTCGTTCCAGGAACTGGCGTTATCCATAGTTTAACTCAGCTGTAGTAGTGATGCCATTCAGATAGGAAGATGTTTCTTACCATCTACTTACAAACCGGGATAAGAAAGTTCCTTCTCTAAGGCATGTGCGTGAGATTCTCTCTCAAGGCCCTACATGGCCCTGTTTACAAGCCTGCTTTTGGAAGGAGATCTGCAGCAGCCGGAAGGAAGGGAGATTGGGCATGAAGTCATGTCCAGAAACAGGTGCTATACATAGGTTAGCTCAGTTGTACTAACGATTACCACTCATATAGCTACTTGTTCCTAGACTGTTACTTACAAGGTGGTTCAGAAAGTGCCTTATCAAAGGAGTATGGGATTCGTTCTCAGGGCACAAAATGGCATTATGCTCCAAACCGGGTTCAGGTTTTTCACCATTACAAGATGGAAAGAAGAGAGGTTAGGCACAAATTTATTTCCAGGAATGGGCGTTACACATACTTTTGCTAAGCTGTAGGAATGATTGCCACTCATATACAAACTTGTTCATGGACTTCTACTTAGAAGCCTGCATCAGAAATTTCCTTCTCAAAGGAATGTGAGATTAATTCTCAGGTCCAGAAATGGCATTGTTTTCCAAATTCTGTTCCTGGGTGAGCAAAGTAATCCTTACAACATGGGAGGAAGAGAGATTATGCACAAAGTTGTTTCAGGGATTAGGTGTTATACACCTTTTAACTCCGCTTTAATAATGATTGTCACTCATTTACAAACTTGTTCCTGCATATCTACATATAGGCTGGGATTAGAAAGTGCCTTCTCATAAGAAAGTGAGATACCTTCTCAGGGTCCGAATGCCAGTATGTTCCAAAACATTTAGGTTGGTGATGCTTACGAGCTGGAAGGAAGAGAGGTTGGGCACCAAGTTATTTTCAAGAATAGGTGATATATATTTCATCTCTGCTGTAGTAATGATTGCCACCCACTCATATTCAAACTTGCTCCTAGACATTTACTTACAAGCCAGGATCAGAAATTGCCTTCTCAAAGAAATGTGAGATTCGTTCTCAATGGCCGAATTGGCATTATTTACCAAACCTCGTTTTGGGTTGTGATCCTTACGTGATTGAAGGAAGCGAGATAAGGCACAAAGTTATTTCCGGGAATGGGTGTTACACAAAATAAAGCTCACCTCTACTAATGATTGAAACTCATATAGCAACGTTTTCCTAGACATCTACTTAGAGCCTTCTCAAGGGAATGTGAGTTTTGTTGTCCAGGTGCAAAATGACAGTAGGTTCGAAATCTGGTTTAGGTTTGTGATCTTTATGAGATGGAAGGAAGAGAGATTAGGCACAAAGTTTCTTCCAGGAATGGGTGTTATGTGAAGTTCACCTCAACTGTAGTAATGATTGCCAATCATATACAAACTTGTTCCTAGACATCTACGTAAAAACCAGGAACAGAACATTCCTTCTGAAAGCACTGTGAGACTCCTTCTTAAGGACTGAAATGGCATTATGGTCCAAATCAGGTTTAGGTTTGTGATCCTTACGAGATGGAAAGAAGAGAGACTAGGCACAAAGTGATTTCCAGGAATGGGTGTTATACCAAGTTTGTCAGCTGTAGTAATGACAGTCACGTCTATACAAACTTGTTCCTAGATATCTACTTAGAAGCTGGTATCAGAGAGTGTGTTCTCAAAAGAATGTGAGATTCCTTCTTAAGGCCTGAGAGGGCACTATATTCCAAACCTGGTTGACAAATGTGGTCCTTACGAGCCGGAATGAAGAGAGTTTGGGCATGAAGCTATTTCCAGGAATGGCTGTTAGTCACAGTTTAGCTCAGCTGTAGTAATGATTGCCAAACAAAACCTGTTCCTACACTTCTACTTAGAAGCCGGGATAACAACGTTCCTTCTGAAAGGAATATGAGGTTCCCTCTCTTTTTTCTTTGTGAGGAAGATCAGCCCTGAGCTAACGTCCATGCCAATCCTCCTCTATTTGCTGAGGAAGACTGGCCCAGACCTAACATCCGTCCCAATCTTCCTCCACTTTATGTGGGATGCCACCACAGCATGGCCTGACAAACTGTGTGTCGGTGTGTGCCCGGTATCTGAACGCGGGCCACCAGCAACAGAGGGTGCACACTTAACCACTACACCATGGGGCTGGACTCTATGAGGTTCCTTCTCAAGGCCCAAAATACCATGATGTTCCAACATGGTTGAGCAAGCTGATCCTGATGAGATAAAGGAAGAGAGATTAGGCACAAAGTGATTTCCAGGAATGGCTGTTATACATACGTTAGCTCCTGTCGTCGTGATTGCCACTCATATGCAAACTTGTTCACAGAACAAGTTCCCTACATACAGGTCGGGAACACAAAGGGCCTTCGCAAAGGAATGTGACTTTCCTTCTCAGGGCCCAAAATTGCAATATGTCCAAAACCTGGCTTAGGTTTGTGATCCTTATTGGATGGAAGGAAGAGAGATTGGGCACAATGACATTTTCATGAATGAGTTTTCTACATAGATTAACTCAGGTGTAGTAATGATTGCCACTCATATACAAACTTGTTCCTAGACATCTACATAACCCCAGGATCAGAAAGCAACTTCTCAAAGGAATGTGACATTCCTTCTGAGGGTCTGAAACAGCAATATGTTCCAAACTTAGTCGAGGAAGGTGGTATTTACGAGCTGGAAGTAAGAGAGATTGAGCATGAAGTTTTTTTCCAGGAATTGATGTTATTCATAGAATAGCTCAGTTGTACTAACGATTGCCACTTATATAGAATCTTGTTCTTGGGCATATACTTAGAAGCAGTGATCATAAAGTGCTTTCTTAAAGGAATATGAGATTCCTTCTCAAGGCCGGAAATGGCAATATGTTCCAAACATGGTTGAGGAAGGTGGGCCTTATGATCTGGAAGGAAGAGAGACCGGCACAAAGTTATTTTCAGGAATAGGGGTTATTCATAGTTCAGCTCAGTTGTAGTAATGATTCCACTCATATACAAACTTGTTTCTAGGGATCTACTTAGAAGCTGGGATCAGAAAGTTCCTTCTCAAGGTAACGTGAGATTCATTCTCAAGGCCTGACATGGTATTACATTCAAAACCTTGCTTAAGAATGTAATCCTTTAGAGCTGGAAGGAAGAGAGATGGGGTAGGAAGTTATTTTGAGGAATGGTTCTTATACATAGTTTAGCTCAGCTGTAGTAATGATTGCCACTCATTTAGAAACTCGTTACTATACATTTACTTACAAGCCGGGATCAGAAAGTGCTTTCTCAAAGGAGTGTGAGATTTGTTCTCAAGGGCCTGAAATGGCATTATGTTCCAAACCTGATTTAGGTTTGTGATCCTTACGAGATGGAAGGAAGAGAGAAGCACAGCTCTATTAGTGATTGCCAATCACATACAAACTTGATCCTAGACGTCTACGTGCAGGCTGTGATCAGAAACTGCTGTCTCAAAGGAATGTGAGATTTCTTCTCAAGGTCTGAAATGGCAATATGTTCCCAACTTGCTTGAGGAAGGTCTTCATTATGAGCTGGAAGGAAGATAGATTGGGCATGAAGTTATTTTCAGGATTGGGTGTTACTCAAAGAATAGTTCAGTTGTAGTAACGATTGCCACTTATATAGAATCTTGTCCTGGACAGCTACTTAGAAGCAGGGATCAGAAAGTGCCTTCAAAGTAGTGTGAGATTCATTCTCAAGGCCTGAAATGGCACGATGCATGAAACTTGGTTTATATTTGTGATCCTTATGAGATTGAAGGAGGACAGATGAGGCAAAAAGTATTACCTGGAACGGTTGTTATAGACAGTTGAGCTCAGGTCTAGTAACGATTAACACTCATATACATACTTATTCCTAGACTTCAACATTCTGGACAGGATCAGAATGTGCCTTCTCAAAGGAATATGAGATTCCATCTCAAGGAGTGACATGGCAATATGTTCCAAACCTGGTTTAGCTTTGTGATCCTTATGAGTTGGAAGGAAGAGAGATGAGGCACAAAGTTATTTTCAGGAATGGGTATTATACACAGCTTAGCTCAGCTGTAGTAACGCTTGCCACTCATATACAAACTTGTTCCTAGACATCTACTTCCACTCTGGGATCAGAAAGTGCCTTCTCAAAGGAATGCGAGAATCCTTCTCAGGGCCCAACAAGGCAATATGGTCCAAAACTGGTTTAGTTTAGTGACGCTTAGTGCTAGAAGGAAGAGAGTTTTTACATGAAGCTATTTCGTGGAATGGGTATTATAAATCATTTTACTCAGTTGTAGTACTGATTGATGCTCCAATATAAACTTGTTCCTAGACATCTACTTACAAGAAGTTATCAGTAAGTGTCTTCACAGAGGAATGTGAGATTTGCTCTCAACGACCAAAATAGCATTATGTTCTAAACCTGGTTTAAGAAGGTGATTCTCACTAGCTGAAAGGAAGAGCGAGTGAGCACAAAGATACTTCCAGGGATGGGTATTTTATACAGATGAGCTCAGCTGTAGTGATGATTGCCACTCATCTACAAAGTCGTTTCTAGACATTTGCTAACAAGCCTGGGTCAGAAAGTGCCCTCTCAAAGGAATATGAGATTCAATCTCAAGGCCTGAAACTGTATTCTGTTATATACCTGTTTTAGGTTTCTGATCTTTATGAGATGGAAGGAAGAGATAGTGGGCATGAAGTTATTTCCAACAATGGGTGTTATACATAGTTCAGCTAAGTTCCAGTAATCATTGAAATTCAATTACTAACTCGTTCCTAGAGCTCTACTGAGAACCCGGGATCAGAAATTGCCTTCTCAAAGGAATGTGATATTCCTTCTCAAGGCCTGAAATGGCAATATGTCCCCAACCTGGTTAAGGAAGCTGGACCTCATTTGCTGGAAGGAAGAGAAACAGGGCACGAAGTTATTTCCTTAGTTGTTACTGGCAAAAGTGCCTGAGCAGTGGTATTTTGTCTTTCCATTGAGAAGGCAGCCTCAGTGCAGGCAACGAACCAAAAGGAAGAAAAGGCACTTTCCATTATGATCCTCAAAAACTAAACGGAAATGTTTTTCTCCACAGAGTATGTTCATTAGATGGATACAATAGATATTCTCTCCCAGCTGCAGTGGAAAGTTTAAAAGCTCTCAGGGGTAGATGCTCCTTAAACGTACTTGCAAGCAGAGTTAGGCAAGAACTTGCTGGCATTACATGGGAGAGAATTCTCTTTTATTTTTGGGAGGAAGATCAGCCCTGAGGTAACATCCGATGCTGATCCTCCTCTTTTTTGCTGAGGAAGATTGGCCCTGAGCTAACATCTGTGCCCATCTTCCTCTACTTTATATGGGACGCCACCACAGCATGTCCTGGCAAGCAGTGCGTTGGTGCGTGCCCAGGGTTGGGAAACTGAAAACCCCAGGCCACCAAAGTGGAGCATGCACACGAAACCGTTTGCGCCACCAGGCAGGCCCCAGGGAGAAAATTCTTAAGTAAAAGTCATTAACAGCAATGTTGGGAGAGGCAATTTTCAGGATAGTCCTCTACAGATGCAAGCAAGAATTTTGCTCCAGACTGGCCTTTCCTTTTACAGATGCTATAGATACTATCTCCCAAGTGTACTGAAATTTTAAAACCTCTCATATGAAGATGTTACTTACACTTATTGGGTACCTGTGTTAAACAAAAATGTTCGTCATGATATGCTAGTGAGACCCTGAATGTAGTTTGAACTGCAGTGTATTCAAATTCTCAAGATGATCCTAAACAGCTACAAGGAGGAGTTTCTCTGAAGAGTCAACTGTCATCGAATGGATGGTAAGGATAATCTGCACCACCTGTAGTGATAGCTCTCCTAGTAAGATGATCCTGAAAACTACTGGCAAACTTGGTTGCTTAGTGGTGTTTTGTCATTCCATTGGGAAGACAGCCTCAGTGCGGGCAATGAACGGCAAAGAGGAAAAGTCACTGAACCACATCGTCCAAAAATCTACAAGGAAGAGTTTTTCTGCACAGGGTACGTTCATGTACTGGATGTTATGGATATTGTGTCCCAGCTGCGGTGGAAAGTTTAAAAGCTCTCAGAGGCAGATCCTGCGGAAAGCTACTTGCAATCTGAGTTCAGCAAGGTCTTTCTTTCATTAAATAGGGAGAGAATTACTAAGTGAATGTTGTTAACTGCAAGGATGCAAAGGAAATTTTCAGGATAGTCCTATACTGATATTAGCAAGAAATTTTCTCTACAATGATCTTTCATTTTATAGATGTTATAGATACTCCCATCTGTACTGAAATTTTAAAGCCTCTCATATGAAGGTATTCCTAACAGATATTTGCAACCTGCGTTAAACAATAGTGTTGATAATAATATGCTAGTGAGACCCTGAAGGTGGGCTGAACTACAATGTTTTTAATGTCACTCATGAATATGATTCTAAACAGCGACACGTAAAGATATTCTTCACACGGTACTTTCGTTGAATGGATGTGATAGAGTTTCTTCCCCGGTTGTGGTGACAATTTTAACATCTCATAGGAATGTGCTCCTAGCAGCAACTGGCAAAATAGGTTTACAGTGGTGTTTTGTCTTTACGTTGTGGAGGAGACCTGAGTGCAGGCAGTAACTGCAGAGATGAAAAGGCACTTTGTAAGATGATCTTAAAAAGCTAAAAGGACGTATGTTCCTCCACAGAGTGTACTTACATGTAATGTTTGGTATAGATATTCTGTCTCAGCTGCAGTGGAAAGTTTAAAAGCTCGCAGAGGCAGATCTGCTGAAAGCTACTTGCCATCTGAGTTCAGCAAGATCTTTCTTGCCTTACCTGGGAGCGAATTCCTAAGTGCAGGTCGTTAACTGCAATGGTGGAAAAGGCAATTTTCAAGATACTCCTATACAGATACAACCAAGAGATTTTCTCCACACTGAACTCTCATTTCATGGATGTTATAGATACTCTCTCCAGCTGTACTGAAAATTTAAAAACTCTCATATGAAGATGTTACTAACAGATATTGGCAACCTGTGTTAAGCAATAGTGTTCATCATGATATGCTAATGATACCCTAAATGCAGGCTGAACTGCAATGCCTTTAAAGTCATTCATGAACATAATCCTAAGCAGGTACAAGAAGAGGTTTTCTTCACGGTATACTTTCATTGAATGGATTTGGTAAAGCTTCTTTCCGAGGTGTGTTGAAATGTTGAAACTCTCAAAGGAAGGTGTTCCTAACAGCTACTGGCAGAGTAGGTTTAGCAGTAGTGTTTTCTCTTTAAATCAGGGAGGCAACGTGAGTGCAGGCAATGAAATGCAAAGATGAAAATGCAATTGACAATATGATCTGAAGAAGCTGAAAGCAAGTGTTTTCCTCCACATGGTACTTACATGGAATGGATATTATAGATAAGTTCTCCCAGCTGCAGTGAAAATTTTAAAAGCTCTCAGAAGATCATTCTTAAAGGACCCTGCAAGCTGAGTTCAACAAACGCTTTCTTGCTTTACTTTGGAGAGAGATCTGAGTGAAGGCCATGAAATGCAATGAGGGAAAAGGCAATTTGCATGATGAACGTACACAGTTACACGAACGAGATTTTCACCAAACTTGTCTTTCATATTATGGATGTTATAGATACTCTCTCGCAGCACTATTGAAATTTAAAACCCCTAAGATGAAGATGTTGCTTTCAAATATTGGCCACCTGTCTTAAGCAATATAATTCATCATGAGATGCTAGTGGGACCCTGACTAGAGTTTGAACTGCAGTCTATTAATAGTCTCTTCTCAAGATGACCCTTAACAGCCACAAGCTGGAGTTTCTCTGAAGCGTCAACTTTCTTTGAGTTGATCATAACAATAACCTGCACCACCTGTAGTGATCGTTCGAAAGCTCTCCTAAGAAGATGCTCTGATGGCTACTGGCAAAGGTCATTGAGCAGCAGTGTTTTGTATTTCCATTGGGAAGGGAGGTTCAGTGCAGGCAATGAACAACAAAGAGGAAAAGGCACTTTACAATATGATCCTAAAAAGCTAAAAGGACGAATTTTTCTCCACAGGGTACATTCCTGAAATGGATGTTATAGATATTCGCTCCCCACTGCAGTGAAAAGTTTAAAAGCTCTGAGAGGGAGAGCCTCCTTAAAGATACTTCCAAGCTGAGTTCAGCAAACATTTTTTACCTGACTTGGGAGAAAGAGCACGGATGAAGGTTATTTACTGCAACGTTGGAAAAGGCAATTTTCAGAATAGTCCTATACAGATACACGCAAAAGATTTTCTCTACACCTGAATTTCAATTGATGGATGTTATAGATACCCTTTGCCAGCTGTACTGACATTTGAAAACCACTCATATGAAGATGTTACATGTAGATATTGGCCAACTGTGATAAGCAATAGTGTTTATCATGATACATTACTGAGAACCTGAAGGCAGACTGAACTGCAGTGTAGTCAAAGTCTCTTCTCAAGATGATCCCAAACAGCTGCAAGCAGAGTTTCTCTGAAGAGTCCACTTTCGTTGAATGTAGGGTAATGATAATCTGCACCACATGTAGTGATAGTTTGAAAGCTCTCCTAGGATTGTTTCAAAGAGTTACTGGTAAACTTCGTTGAGCAGTGGTATTTTGTCTTTCCTGTGGGAAGGAAGCCTCAGTGCAGGACATGAACTACAAAGAGGAAAAGGCACTTTACTATGTGATCCAAAAAACTAAAAGGAAGACTTTTCCACCACACAGTATGTTCCTGGAATGGATGTTATAGATATTCTCTCCCAGCTGCAATGGAAAGTTTAAAAGCTCTCAGAGGAAGGTGCTCCTTAAAGATACTTGCAAGCAAGTTCAGTAAGAACTTTCTGGCATTACAAGGAGAGAACTCCTATGTGTAGGTCGTTAACAGCAATGATGTAAAATGCAATTTTCAGGATAATCCTATACAGATATAAACAAGAGATTGTCTCCAAAGTGAAATTTCATTTTATGGATGTTACATATACTGTCTCCCAGCCGTACTGAAATTTTAAAACCTCTCCAATGAGGATGTTACTAACAGATATTCGTCACCTGTGTTAAGCAATAGTGTTCGTCATGACATGCTAGTGAGACCCTGAACGCAGATTGAACTGCAGTGTATTTGAAGTCACTTATGAAGATGACCCTAAACAATTATAAGCAGAAGTTATCTCCACGGTGTACTTTCATTAAATGGATGTGATAGAGCTTTTTTCTGAGCTGTGGTGAAAAGTGTAAACTCTCATGGGAAGGTGTTCCTAATCGCTACTGGCAGTGTAGGTTTAACAGTGGTGTTTTTTCTTTACATCGGGGAGGAAGCCTGAGGGCAGGGAATGAAATTCAAAGATGAGAATGCAATTGACAATATGATCCAAAGAAGCCAAAAGCAAGTGTTTTCCTCCACAGAGTACTTACATGGAATGGATGTAATGAATAGGTTCTCCTAGCTGCAGTGAAAAGTTTACAAGCTCTCAGAGGAAGATCGTCCTTAAAGATTCCTGCAAGGCGAGTTAAGAAACACTTTCTTGCATTACATGGGATAGAGAGCCTGAGCGAAGGTCGTTAACTGCAGTGATCTAAAGGCAATATGCAGGCTGATCCCATAAAGAGAAAAGCCACAGATTTTCTGCATATTTCACTTTCGTTTTATGGATGTTATAGATAACCTCTCCCAGCTGTGCTGAAATTTTAAAACATCTCAGATGAAGATGTTACTTACAGATGTAGGCCACATGTGTTAAGCTATAATGTTTGTCATGATATGTTCATGAGAGCCTGAAAGTGGATTGAACTGTAGTGTATTAAATATCTCTTCTCAAGATGATCCTGAACAGCTACTATAAGGAGTTTCTCTGAAGATTCAACTTGAATGGAATAGATGTTAAATATAATCAGCAAAACCTGTAGTAATACTTTGAAATCTCTCATACGAAGATGTTCCTTACAGCTACTGGCAAAATTGGTTGAGCAGTGTTGTTTTGTCTCTATATAGTGAAGGAAACATTATTGCAGGCAATGAACAGCAAAGAGGAAAAGGCAATTTACCATATGATCCTAATACCTAAAAGGAAGAGTTTTTCTGAACAGAGTATGTTCACGGAATGGATGTTGGAGATATTCTCTCCCAGATGCAGTGAAATGTTTAATAGATCTCAGAGGAAAATCCTCCTCAGAGATACTTGCATGCTGAGTTCAGCAAACATTTTCTTGCATGTCTTGGGTGAGAGAGCCTGAGTGAAGGTCGTTAACTGCAAAGAGGGAAAAGGCAATTTGCAAGAAGATTCTATATAGATGCAAGGATGAGATTTTTCTCCACATTTGACTTTCATTTTATGGATGTTATAGATACTCTCCTCTAGCTGCAGTGAAACTGAAAAACCTCTCATATGAAGATGTAACCTATGATATTGACCACCTGTGTTAATCAATAGTGTTCATCATAATATGCTACTCAGACCCCGAAAGCAGATTGAACTGCAGTAATTAAAAGACTCTTCTCAAGATGATCCTAAACACCTACAAGCAGGAGTTGCTCTGAACAGTCAACTTTTATTGAATGGATGGTAATGATCATCTGCACCACCTGTAGTGATAGTTGGAAAGCTGTCATAGCACATTGTTCCTACAGCTACTTTCAAACTTGTTTGAGCAGTGGTGAGTTGTCTTTCGGTTGGGAAGAGAGCCTCAGTGCAGGCAATGAGCGACAAAGAGGAAAAGGCACTTTAACATATCCTAAAATGCTAACTTTAAGAGTTGCTCACCACAGAGTAGGTTCATGGAATGGATGTTAGAGTAATACTCGCCCCACTGCAGTGGAAAGTTTAAAAGCTCTCAGAGGCAGATCCTCCTGTAAAGTACTTGGAAGCAGAGGTCAGCAAGAACTTTCTTGCTTTACATGGGGAAGAATTCCTGATTGAAGGTAGTTAACTGCAATGTTGATAAAGGCAATTATCAGGATAGTCGTATACAGATAGAAGCAAGAAATTTTATACATACTGGACTTTCGTTTTATGGATGTTATAGATACACTCTCCCAGTGTTACTGAAATTTTAAATCCTCTCATATGAAGATGTTACTATCAGATACTGGCAAACTGTGATAAGCAATAGTGGTCATCATGATATGCAGTGAGACCCTGAATACAGATTGAACTGCAGTGTAAAACCACTTAAGAACATGGTCATAAACGCTTACAAAAGGAGGTTTTCTTCATGGTGTACTTTCATTGAATGGATGTGATACAGCTTCTTTCCGAGCTGTGGTGAAAATTGGAAACTCCCCTAGGAAGTTGTTCCCAACAGCCACTTGCAATGTAGGTTTAGCATGGGTGTTTTCCTTTATATCAGGTAGGAAACCTGAGTGCATGCAATCAAGTGCAAAGATAAAAGGCACTTTACAATATGATCCTAAAAAGCTAAAAGGAAGTGTTTTCCTCCACAGAGAACTTACATGGAATGGATGTTACAGATATTCTCTTGCAGCTGCAGTACAAGTTTACAAGCTCTCAAAGGAGGATCCTGCTTAAAGCTCCCTACCAGCTGAGTTCAGCAAGTAGTTTCTTGCCTTACATAGGAGAGAGAGCCTGAATGACGGTTGTTAACTACAATGATGGAAAAGGCAATTTGCAGGAGGATCCTATAGACATATCAGCCAGAGATTTTCTGCACACTTGACTTTCATTTTATGAATGTTGCAGATACTCTCTCCCAGCTGTAGTGATAAGTTTAAAAGCCCTCCAAGGAAGGGCTAACTTACAGCTACAGGGCTGTTGGGTTCAGAACGGGTGTTCTTTCATTATATTTGAGGGAAAGCCTGAGTGCAGGCCATGAAGATCAATGATTGAAAAGTTCACTCATCAAGATGATCCTCAACAACTAAAATGAGTTTTTTTCCACCGTGTATGTTATTTCAATGGATGTTATAGATACTTTCTCCCAGCAGTAGTGAAAAGGATCAAATCTCTCATGGGAAGATCTTACTAACAGCTAATGGCAACCTTTGCTCAGTAAGAACATTCTCTCCTATAATGTGAGAGAGAGCCTGAGTAAATGTCGTGAGCTGCAATGTTTGAAAAAGTACTTTTCAGTGCAGATGCTAAACAGGTACAAGCAAGGGTTTTTCTCCACACTGTGCTTTTCATATATGCATATTAGAGATATTCTCTTCCTTGTGTAGTGAAAAATTTAGGCCCTTTCATAGGAAGATGCTCCCTAACAGCTACTGGTCAACCAAGCTCAACAAGCACATTCTTTTGTTCCATGTAAGAGAAAGCCCGAATGAAAGAAGTAAATTGCAACCTTTGAAAAGGGACTTTTCAAGACGATCATAAACAGATAAAAAAAGGAGTTTTTCTTCACACTGTACTTTCATTGAATGGATGTTACAGATATGCTGTACCAGTTGTAGTGAAAAGTATAAACGGTCTCGTTAGAGTATGTTCCCTACAGCTATTGGCAAGCTGAATTCAGCAGAAGTGCTCTTTCAATACATTGGATAGAAACCTGAGTGTAGACTATTAACAGGTTATGTGTGATATCAGTCATGTGTCTTTTGTGAGATTGCTCATTTATGTGTGTAATCACACCCATTGTTATCAGTTACATCACATCAATAGTGTGACATCACTCCCACTGCTATCTGTGAGATCAGTGACATGTAAATTGTGACATCACTCCCATTGTGTGCATGTGATATCACACCCTATGTTATGTGATGTGACACACTTGTTTATGGGTGACATCACAGCCCTTTGTGTGTGCCAACATCCTCATTGCGTGTCACATCCCATCAATTGTGAGTGACATCAACCTTAATTGTCATACGATATCAAACCACTATTATGTGTGGTGTCACTCCCAGTATTATGTATGACATCACACCACTTGATTGTGACATCACTCTGATAGTGTGTTTGACATCATGCCAACAGTGTGTGACATCGCTCACATTTTGTGTGTGACATCATTCCAATCGTTATGTGTGACATCACACCCATTTTGGGACATCACACACTTTGAGCAGGATAAAACTAGGTTAGCCTGTCACATCTCTCAAATTGTGTGATATCACTCCTGTTGTGTGAGGGCAGTCATATTGTTAACTTTGATATGACATCCACAGTTTTGTATGAAATCACTCCCAGGTTTCTGTGAAGTATCTCACATTTTACTCTGATTTATATCCCTATTGTGTGTTTTATGTAACTCTCATTGTTATGTATGAATTCACACTCATTTTCCTTAGAGATACCACTCCAAATGTCCATGACATCACCAGGTTGGTGTGTACTTTCACACACTTTTTGTGTCTGACGTCACTCAATGTCTGTCTGACATCACACCAATGGTGTATGTGTGATAGTGCTCACATTTGTGTGTGAAAACACACCCATTGATATGTCTGACACCATTCACATTTTTGTGACATAATTCACATTTTTATGTATGACATCACACCTATTGTGTGTGTGACAACATTCACATATGTTAACATCACACCAATTGTGTGTGACATCACTTGAATTTACCATAAGAAATGGCTATTGTTAAGTGTCATGTCACTCCCAATATTTTGTGTGATGTCACATTAATTCTCGAGGACGTCACTCTATTAGTGTGACATCACTCGCATGGTGTTTCTGTGACTTCACTCATATATTTTGGGTGACATCTTTCTGTTATGTGTGATATCACACCTGTTGTGTTGCATGACATCAGACCAATAGTGTGACATCACTCCCACATATGTGTGACGTCAGTCACATGTCCTTTGTGGTATTACTCACATGTTTATGTGTGACCTCAGTCTCATTATGTGTGACATCACATCAATAGTGTGACATCACACCCGCTATGTGTGACATCAGTGACATGTCCCTAGTGACATAATTCACATTTTAAAGGGTGACATCACTCTCATTGTGTGCATGTGATATCACTCCCACTATTTTGCGTGACGTGACCACATGCTTCTTGGTGACATCAAATCAATTGTTTGGGTGTGACAACACCCTCATTGTGTGTCACACCACAACATTTGTGTGTGACATCAACCTTAATTCCCGTATGATATACCAACCATTATTATGTGTGGTGTCACTCCCAGTATTATGTATGACATCACACCAATTGAGTGTGGCATCACTCTGATAGTGTTTGACATCCTTCCAATGGAGTGTGACGTGGTTCACATTTTGTGTCTGACATTACTCCAATCGTTGTATGGGACATCACACCCATTTTGGGACATCACAAAACATGAGTGTGCTAACAATAAGATAGACGGTCACATCTCTCAAATTGTGTAATATCACTCCCATTGTGTGTGATGGCAGTCATATTCTTAACTGTGATGTGACACCCACTGTTATGTATGAAGTCACTTCCAGGTTTCTGTGAAATCTCTCACATTTTACTCTGACATATCGCACTGGTGTGTTTTGTGTAACTCTCATTGCTATGTGTGAATATTCACTCATTTTCCTTAGAGACACCACTCCTGTTGTCTGTGACATCACCAGGTTGTTGTGAGCCTTCACACTCATTGTGTGTCTGACATCACACCAATGGTGTACTTTTGACAGGGCTCACATTTGTGATTGAAAACATACCCAATGATATGTGTGACACCATTCACTTTTTTGTGGCATAAGACAAGACACTTTTTCATGTATGACATCACACCTATTATGAGTGTGACAACATTCACAGATGTTGACATCACACCAATTGCGTGTGACATGAATGCAATTTAGCATATGAAATTGCTATTATGTGTGATGTTACTACTAATATTCTCTGTGACGTCACACTAATTCTTGAGGACATCACTCTACTACTGTTGTGCGATCACTCTCATGATGTTTCTGTGACTTCACTCATATATTTGGAGTGACATCTCTCTGTTATTTGAGACAACATGCCTGTTGTTTTTATGACATCACAAAATAGTGTGACATCACTGACACACATGTGTGACATTAGTCACGAGTCCTCTGCTGTATTACTCACCTGTTTCTGTGTGACATCACTCACATTATGTGTGACATCATATGAATTGTGTGACAACACTCTCACTGCTATGTGTGACATCGTCATGTCCCTTTTGACACAACTCACCTTTTATCATGTGACATCACTCCCATTGTGTGCATGGGATATCACACCCATTGTTATGCCTGACATGGCACACACGGTTATGGGCGACATCACACTACTTGTGTGTGTGACAACATCCTCATCTTGTGTCACATCACATCAATTGTGTGTGACATCAACCTTAATTAGGATATGATATCCCAACTGTCGTTATGTTGGTGTCACTCCCAGTATTATGTATGACAGCACACCAATTGAGTGTGGCATCACTCTGATAGTGTGTTTGACATCACTCCAACGTCGTGCTTGCGACATCATTCACATTTTGTGTGTGACATCACTGCAATTGTTATGTGTGACATCACCCCCTTTTTTGGACATCACACACCTTGATTGTGGTAACACTAGGATAGCCAGTCACATCTCACATATTGTGTGATATAACCCCATTGCATGTGACGGCAGTCATATTATTTAGTGTTATGTGACATTTGCTCTTTTTTTTTAAATTTTTTCTTTATTGCAGTAACATTGGTTTACAACATTGTAAAAATTTCAGGTGTACATCACTACACCTCCACTTCTGCACAGATTACATCATGTTCACCACCAAAACACCAACTAAAACCCGTCACCACACACATGTACCAAACCATCCCCTTCACCCCCCTCACTCCCCCCTCCCCCCTGGCAACCACCAATCCAATCTCTGTCCCTATGTGTTTGTTTATTGTTGTTATTATCTATTACTTTACGAAGGAAATCATACGGTATTTGACCTTCTCCCTCTGACTTATTTCACTTTGCATTATACCCTCAATGTCCATCCATGTTGTCACAAATGGCTGGATTTCATCGTTTCTTATGGCTGAGTAGTATTGCATTGTGTATATATACCACAGCTTCTTTATCCATTTGTCCCTTGATGGGCACTTAGGTTGCTTCCAAGTCTTGGCTATTGTGACTAACGCTGCAATGAACACAGGGGTGCATGTACTTTTACAAATTGGTGTTTTCAAGTTCTTTGGATAAATACCCAACAGTGGAATAGCTGGATCATATGGTAGTTCTAACCTTGATTTTTTGAGGAATCTCCATACAGTTTTCCATAGTGGCTGGACCAGTTTGCACTCCCACCAGCAGTGTATGAGAGTACCCTTCTCTCCACAGCCTCTCCAACGCATGTTGTTTCCTGTCTTGTTAATTATAGCCATTCTGACAGGCGTGAGGTGATATCTCATTGTAGTTTTGATTTGCATTTCCCTGATAGTTCATGATTTTGAACATCTTTTCATGTGTCTGTTGGCCATCTGTATATCTTTTTTGGAGAAATATCTGTTCAGGTCTTTTGCCCATTTTTTAATTGGGTTGGTAGTTTTTAGTTGTTGAGATGCATGAGTTCTTTATATATTTTGGAGATTAACCCCTTATCAGATGTATGGTTTGCAAATATCTTCTCCCAAATGTTAGGTTGTCTTTTCGTTTTGTTGATGGTTTCCTTTGCTGTGCAGAAGCTTTTTAGTTTGATGTAGTCCCATTTGTTTATTTTTTCTATTGTTTCTCTTGCCCGGTCAGACATGGCGTTTGAAAAGATGTTGCTAAGACCGATGTCGAAGAGCGTACTGCCTATGTTTTCTTCTAGAAGTTTCACAGTTTCACGTCTTACATTCAAGTCTTTAATCCATTTGGAGTTAATTTTTGTGTACGGTGTAAGGTAAGAGTCTACTTTCATTTTTTTGCATGTGGCTGTCCAGTTTTCTCAACACCATTTGTTGAAGAGACTTTCTTTTCCCCATTGTATGTTCTTGGCTCCTTTGTCAAAGATTAGCTGTCCATAGATATGTGGGTTTATTTCTGGGCTTTTGATTCTATTCCATTGATCTGCGTGTCTGTTTTTGTGCCAGTACCATGCTGTTTTGGTTACTATAGGTTTGTAGTATATTTTGAAATCAGGGAGTGTGATACATCCAGCTTTGTTCTTTTTTCTCAGGATTCTTTTAACTATTCGGGGTCTTTTGTTGTTCCACAAAAATTTTAGGATTCTTTGTTCTATTTCTGTGAAAAATGTTGTTGGAACTTTGATAGGGATTGCATTGAATCTATAGATGGCTTTAGGAAGTATGGACATGTTAACTATGTTAATTCTTCCAATCCAAGAACACGGAATATCTTTCTATTTCTTTGTGTCTTCTTCAATTTCTTTCAGCAATGTTTTATAGTTTTCAGTGTACAGATCTTTCACCTCTTTGGTTAAGTTTATTCCTAGGTATTTTATTCTTTTTGTTGCAATTGTAAATGGGATGGTATTCTTAATTTCTCTTTCTGCTACTTCGTTGTTAGTGTACAGAAATGCAACTGATTTTTGTATGTTGATTTTGTATCCTGCAACTTTACCATATTCGTTTATTACTTCTAAAAGTTTTCTGGTGGATTCTTTAGGGTTTTCTAAATATAAAATCATGTCATCTGCAAATAGTGACAGTTTCACTTCTTCCTTTCCAATTTGGATCCCTTTTATTTCTTTCTCTTGCCTGATTGCTCTGGCTAGGACTTCCAGTACTATGTTAAATAGGAGTGGTGACAGTGGGCATCCTTGTCTGGTTCCTGTTCTTAGAGGGATAGCTTTCAGTTTTTCACCATTGAGGATGATATTAGCTGTGGGTTTCTCATATATGGTCTTTATTATGTTGAGGTACTTTCCTTCTATACCAATTTTATTCAGAGTTTTTATCATAAATGGATGCTGTATCTTGTCAAATGCTTTCTCTGCATCTATTGAGATGATCATGTGATTTTTATTCTTCATTTTATTAATGTGGTGTATTACGTTCATTGATTTACGAATGTTAAACCATCCCTGCATACCTGGAATAAATCCCACTTGATCATCGTGTATAATCTTTTTAACGTATTGTTGTATGTGATTTGCTAGTACTTTGTTGAGGATTTTTGCATCGATGTTCATCAGTGATATTGGCCTGTAATTTTCTTTTTTGTGTGTTGTCCTTGTCTGGTTTTGGTATCAGGGTAGTGTCAGCTTCGTAGAATGAGTTAGGGAGCTTCCCCCCTCCTCAATTTTTTGGAAGAGTTTGAGAAGGATAGGTATTAAGTCTTCTTTGAATCTTTGGTAGAATTCACCAGGAAAGCCATCTGGTCCTGGACTTTTATTCTTGGGGAGGTTTTTTTGATTACTGTTTCCATCTCCTTACTGGTGATTGGTCTATTCAAATTCTCTACTTCTTCTTGTTCCAGTTTTGGAAGGTTGTATGATTCTAAGAATTTATCCATTTCTTCCAGATTGTCGAATTTGTTGGCATATAGCTTTTCATAGTATTTCTTATAATCTTTTGTATTTCTGAGATGTCTGTTGTAACCTCTCCTCTTTCATTTCTGATTTTACTTATTTGTGCCTTCTCTCTTTTTTTCTTGGTGAGTCTAGCTAAAGGTTTGTCAATTTTGTTGATCTTTTCAAAGAACCAGCTCTTGGTTTTATTAATTTTTTCTATTGTTTTTTTGGTCTCTATTTCATTTATTTCTGCTCTGGTTTTTATTATTTCCCTTCTTCTACTGATTTTGGGCTTTGTTTGTTCTTCTTTTTCCAGTTCCTTTAGGTGCCTTGTTAGAGTGTTTATTTGAGATTTTTCTTGTTTGTTGAGATAGGCCTGTATCGCTATAAACTTCCCTCTTAGAACCGCTTTTGCTGTATCCCATAAATTCTGGCATGTCGTATTTTCATTTTCATTTGTCTCCAGGTATTTTTTGATTTCTTCTTTGATTTCTTCGTTAACCCAGTCGTTGTTCAGTAGCATTTTGTTTAATCTCCACATATTTGTGGTTTTTCTTATTTTCTTCCTATAGTTGATTTCTAGTTTCATATCGTTGTGGTCAGAAAAGATGCTTGGTATTATTTCAATCTTCTTAAATTTATGGAGACTTGTTTTGTGGCCTAATATGTGATCAATCCTGGAGAATGTTCCATGTGCATTTGAAAAGAACGTGTATTCATCGGTTTTTGGATGGAATGCTCTGTATATATCTACTAGGTCCATCTGTTCTAGTGTGTCATTTAATGCCAATGTTTCCTTATTGATCTTCTGTTTGGGTGATCTATCCATTGGTGTAAGTGGAATGTTAAAGTCCCCTACTGTTATTGTGTTACTGTCTATTTCTGTTTTTATGTCTGTTAATAATTGCTTTATATATTTAGGTGCACCTACATTGGGTGCGTAGATATTTACAAGTGTTATATCCTCTTGTTGGAGTGTTCCCTTGATCATTGTGTAATGCCCTTCTTTGTCTCTTTTTCCAGTTTTTGTTTTAAAGTCTATTTTGTCTGATATGAGTACTGCTACCCCAGCTTTCTTTTCAACGCCATTTGCGTGGAATATCTTTTTCCATCCCTTCACTTTCAGTTTGTGAGTGTCTTTAGGTCTGAAGTGTGTCTCTTGTATGCAGCATATATATGGGTCTTGTTTTTTTATCCAGTCAGCCACCCTATGCTTTTTAATTGAGCATTTAGTCCATTGACGTTTAAAGTCGCTATTGATAAGCATGTACTTACTGCCATTTTTTAACTTTTTTTTTCTCAGTGTTTTAGTAGACCTTCTCTGTTCCTTTCTTCTTCTATACAGAATTGATGGTCATTTTAATTTAACCTCTGTCTGAAAGCTGTACTCTTTAACGCCCCTCCTCCCTCCTTTTATGTTTTTGATATCATATCTAACCTCTTTTTTGTGCTTTTGTATCCATTACCCTTTTATCATGGAAATAGATAATTTTTCTTATTTGTGGTCTTCTCTTTTCCCCTTAAATCAGTCCCTTTAACATTTCTTGTAGCACTGGTTTCTTAGTGACAAATTCCTTTAATTTTTGCTTGTCTGGGAAGTTTTTGATCTCTCCTTCCATTTTGAATGATAGGTAGAGTATTCTTGGTTGTAAGTTTTTTCCTTTTAGCACTTTAACTATATCATGCCATTCTCTTCTAGCCTGTAAGTTTTCTGCTGAGAAGTCAGCTGATAGCCTTATGGGGTTTCCTTTGTAAGTAACTTGACATTCTCTTGAGGCTTTTAGGATTCTCTCTTTATCTTTAATTCCGGACATTTTGATTATAATGTGTCTTGGTGTGGGTCTCTTTGGGTTTATCTTGTTTGGGGCTCTCTGTGCTTCCTGTACCTGGATGTCTGTTCCCTTCCTTAGGTTAGGGAAGTTTTCATCTATTATTTCTTGAAATAGATTCTCTGCCCCCTTGTCTCGCTCTACTCCTTCCGGGACACCTATAACACGGATGTTAGTGTGCTTGATGTTGTCCCAGAGGTCCCTTAGACTGTCCTCACTCTTTTTAATTCTTTTCTCTTTTACCTGTTCACCTTGGGTAATTTCTTCTAGTCTTTCACCCAGCTCACAGATCCGTTCGTCTGTACCCTCTACTCTGCTTTTGAGTCCCTCTAATGAATTTTTCATTTCCAGTATTGTATTCTTCATTTCTGATTCATTCTTTTTTATATCATCCATTTCTTTGTTGACATTCTCATTGAGTTCATCTATTCTTCTCCCCAGATCAGTGAGCATCCTTAACACTCTTAGTTTGAACTCTCTGTCGGGTAGGTTGCTCATTTCTGTTTCACTTAATTCCTTTTCTGGGGTTTTGTCCTGTTCCCTTACTTGGAATGTATTCTTTTGCCTCCTCAATTTGCCTCTTTCCCTGTGCTTGTGTGTACGTATTAGGTAGGTCAGCTACGTCTCCTGTTCTTGGATATGTGACCTTATGTAAGTGATGCCTTAAGAGGCTTCCAATGTGCTTCCCTCAGTTCTTAATGTTCCAGAGGTGACCCCTATGTGGGCTACGTGTGTCCTTCTGTTGTGGCCTGTTTGCTCTCCCTGTAGGCACCCAGGGAGGCCAAGTTATGCTCCTGGCCAGGTGTTGTAATGCTGAGCTGCTTGTAGTTGTTGTGGGCCGTTCAGTCTCTTTATGAGGTGTGGGGAGCCCCAGCACAGTTGGCTGCAAGTTCTAATACAACATTTGTGTTGCAGTATATCTTTTAAGTGAGTAGGCCCCCAGCATGGCAGGTTGTTAGGCTCAGGGCCTTACAGTTGCTGTAAGCCTCTAGCCTGTTAGGTCTCTTGTCAGCTCTCTGAGGATTGCAGATGGGTGGGGCTGGCCTCAGGCATAGGAGCACCCAATTGCTTCAGGCTTTGGAATGTGGGGCAAACCCCCTATGTGGGTCTTTGAGAAGCACTAGTCTTCTGCAACTGACAAGCTCTGCTGCCCACAGGTCCACACACACAGTCAACACAGTCCTGCCCCGTGTGCGCACCCTGACCTCCCCAAGCGGACCCAGTCTCTCCACAGCGGGAGCCCCACACACTCTACCACCGCCCCACACTCTCCACCCGCTCCTTGTGCACACCCTGCCACGCTAAAGTCGGCTCAGTTGCCAGGCTGCAGAGAATCCAGTCACCAATCTATGCAGGCCCACAAGTTGCCTGAGGGCTTGTTGTTGGGTGGGACCAGTCTCTAGGGTGGGCTGCCCGCCCTGGCTGAGCTGGATTAAATCGGTGCTCTAGCGGGTGGGGCAGACCCTGGGCTAGCAGGTCCCAGGGAGAACTCCAATTGCCTCTGTGTCAGCATGCCCACACCAGGCCACAGCCATGGCCGCCGCCAATGTCCCAGTCCCTGGAGAGGTCTCACCCCTCACCGAGATGCACTCAGGGCCTATTAGGTGAGTCTCTTTTCACCACAGCACTGTGCACCTTTCTTTCTGGTGATTTTAGGATGCTTTCTGAAATGGGTGAATTTGCGCATGGGCCCTTTAAGAGCCGGTTTTAGTTTCTTTGTGAACCGGGTTTTCTGGGGGTGCTCCCCAATGTTTTAGTAGCAGGCACAGTCAGATATTATGCCGCTGGTCTTGATTGTGCTGGGTTCACAAAATGCCCACAGCGGGGATGCTCCCCGGCTCAGGGTCCCGCGCCTTCAGGGAGGCTGCGTACCTGTGAGCTGCTCCCGGCGGCTGTGAAGCTGGCGGCTTGTGAAGGCGGCGTTTTTCCTCTTCAGAAGGGAGTCTCTGCCTCTTCCACCTCAGTGAGGATTGTCCGTTGTTGCAGGAGTTCCCCTTATCCAGTTTTCAGTTCTGTCTCAGGGGTAATTTTTCCACGAGTAGTTGTAAATTGGCTGTGTCCACGGGAGGAGGTGAGTTCCGAGTCTGCTTAGGCCGCCATCTTGACTTCTGTCTCCGTGACATCCGCTCTTATGTATGAAATAACACCTAGGTGTCTGTGAAATCTCTCACATTTTACTCTGACTTAAATCCCACATGTGTGTATTGTGTAACACTCATTATATGTGAATTCACACTCATTTTCCTGAGAGACACCACCCCCATTGTCTGTGACTTCACCAGGTTGGTGTGTGCCTTCACACACATTGCGTGTCTGACATCACTCAATGTGTGTGTGACATCACACCAATGGTGTATGTGTGACAAGGCTCACATTTGTGTGTGAAAACACACCCATTGATATGTGTGACACCATTCACCTGTTTTGTGACATAATTCACATTTTTATGTATGACATCATACCTATTGTGTGTGACAACTTTCACATATGTTGAAATCAAACCAATTGTGTGTGGGTTAGGGTTAGTGTTAACATTAGGTTTAGAGTTTTGGTTAGGGTTAAGGTTAGGGATAGAACTAGGGTTAGGGTTAAGGCTAGGGCTGGGTCTAAGGCGAGGGTTAGGTTTAGCGTTTAGGTTTAGGGCTATGTTAATAGCCCTAGCTAGGTTAGGGTATGTTTAGGTTTAGGGCTAAGGCTAGGGTGAGGGCTAGGTTTAGGGTTATTGCCAGGGTTACGGATAGGTCTAGGGTGTGGGTTAGGGCTATGATTAGAGTTAGGTTTAGTGTTAGGTTTAGGGCTAGTGTTAGTATTAGGGTTAGGGTGAGGGTGAGGGTTAGAGTTAGGGTTACTGCTAGGGCTAGGCTTACGGTTAAGTTTAGTGTCATGGTTAGGTTTAGTGTTAGGGTTAGGGTTAGTGTTACAGCTGGGGTATGTCCAGGGACAGGATTAGGATTAGATTTAGTGCTAGGTTTAGGTCTAGGGATACTGTTAGCTCTAGACTTAGAGTTAGGGCTAGTGTTAGGTCTAGAGCTAAGGCTAGGCCCTGTGTTCTGGCTAGGGTTACAGTGGTAACCCTATGGTTAGGGCTAGGTCTAGGTCTAGGTCTAGGGCTAGCATTAGGGCTAGGGTTAGAGTTAGGTTGAGGGCTATGGTTAATGTTAAGTTTATGTTTAGGGTTAGTCCTAGTGCTGGGATCAAGGTTAGGGTTCTTGTTAGTGTTCAGATTCAGGTTTATGTTCGGGTAAGGGTTTGGGTTCGTGTTTGGTTTCTGGTTTGGTGAGGTTTAGGGTTAGGCTTATGGGTTAGGGTCAGTTTTAGGGTTAGAGTGAGGGTTAAAGTTAGAATTAGGATTAAGTCTGTGCTGTGGTTAGGGTTAGGTTACAGATTAGGGTTAGGATTAGCATTAGCTTTAAGGTTATGTTAGTGATAGCACTAGGGCTAGGGTTAGGGTTCGGTTTATGGATAGGATTTGGGTTAGCATTAGGATTAATACTCCGTTTAGGGTTAGGGTTACACATAGTGGTAGATGTTGGTTTTGGGCTACAGTTCGGTTTAGTGTTAGTGTTATGGCTAGGGCTAGATTGAGCATTAGGGTTAGTGCCATGGTTCAGGTTAGGGCTAGGGTTAGGTTTAGAGTTAAGTCTAGGTCTAGCGTTATGGTTAGGGCTATGGCTAGGATCATGGTTCGGTTTAGGGTCATGGTTTGTGTTAGACTTAGTGGCAGGGGTACTGTTAGGTTTAGGGTTAAAGATTGGGTTATTGGTTGGGAATGGGAGAGATCGGTTTAGAGTCATGGTTAGGGTTAGGATTAGCATTAGTGTTGTGGCTACGGTTAGGGATAAGGTTAGTGTTAGAGTTAGGGTTAGGGCCAGGGCTCGGGTTAGAACTGGGGTTAGACTTAGGGCTAGGGATAGGTCTGTGGTTAGGGTTAGTGTTAGGGCTAGTGTAAGGGTCCGGTCTAGGGCTGGGTTAGAATTAGATCTAGGACAAGTGTTAAGGTTAGCGTTACACTTAAGGTTAGGGTTTGGCATAGGGCTAGGTTTAGGCTTAGGGTTGTTTTAGGCTTAGGTTTGGAATATGGGTAGTGGTTTTGGTTGGGGTTGGGGATAGGGTTATTGTTAGGGCTTAGGGTTGGGTTAGGAACAGAGTTCTGGTTAGTCTTAGGGCTAGGGTTAGGGCTAGGGTTAGAGTTATGCTTGGGGTAGGTTTAGTGTTTGGGTGAGGGTCAGGTGTATGGTTAGCGTTAGGATTAGGTTTTGGGAAAGGCTTAGGTTTAGGTCTAGGGTTAGAGCTAAGGTTAGGTTTAGGGTTAGAGTTCAGTTAGGTTTATGGCTATGGTTAGTGTTAGGGCTAGGGTTAGTGCTAGGTTGCTGGTAGTGCTAGGGCTGCGGCTGGCTTTAGGCTTATGGCTATGGCTAGGATTAGGGTTAGTGTTAGGGTTAATGCTGCATGTGTTAGCATTTGGGTTATGGGTAGGGTCAGGGTTAACTTTAGGGTTATGTGTAAGGTTAGGTTTGTATTTAGGGTAAGCGTGGGGCTGGCCCCATCGCTTAGCAGTTAAGTGCGCGGGATCTGCTGTTGGTGACCCAGCTTTGGATCCCGGGTGCACACCGACACACTGCATCTCCGGCCATGCTGATGCCGTGTCCCACATACAGCAACTAGAAGGATGTGCAGCTATAACATACAACTATCTACTGTGGCTTTGGGGGAAAAAATAGGGTAAGCGTTAAGGTGACGGGTAGGAGTAGCGGTAGAGTTAGAGGTAAGTTTAGAGTTGGGTTAGCATTAGGGTTATGGTTGGGGTAGTGTTAGGGTTTGGTTTAGGGCTACTGTTAGTGTTAGCATTAAGGTTAGGGCTAGGGCTAGGGTTAGGGCTAGAGTTAGGCTTAGGGTTAGGGGTAGGGTTAAGGTTAGCACTAGGTCTAGGGCTAAGGTTAGTGTTAGTGTTAGTTCTAGGGCTAGGTCTAGGGTTACTGTTAGGGTTAGAGTATGGGTTAGGGCTAGGCATAGGGTTAGGGTGAGGGTTAGGGTTAAGGCTATGTTTAGGGTTAGGGTTAGGTTTAGAGCTATATTTATGTCTGTGGTTTGGTTAGGGTTAGGACTAGGGCTTGTGTTGGGGTTAGGGTTAGGGCTATGATTAGGTCATGGTTAGCATTAGGGTTAGGGCTACTGTCGGGTTAGAGTTAGGGTTAGGGTTGTGGTTAGGGTCAGGTCTACGGCTAGGGTAGAAGTTACGCCTATGGCTATGGTTATGGTTAGGTTTATGGTTACAGTTACAGTTATGGTTAGTTGTAGGTCTCGGGTTAGTCTCAGGTCTCTGTCTAGGGTTTGAGTTAGCCCTAGGTCTATGTCTAGGTTTAGTGTCAGGGTTAGGTTTAGGGTTAGTACTAGAGCTACATTTAGGTTTACGTTTAGGGGAAGGGTTAGAGTTACATCTAGGGTTAGGATAGGGTTAGAGTTAGGGCTAGGGTTAGGGTTCGATCTATGGTTATGGTTAAGGTTATGGTTGTGTTAGGTTAGGTTTAGTGCTAGATTTACGGGGAGGTCTAGCGTTAGGGTTACTGTTAGGACAAGGGTTAGGGTTAGGGCTAGGTTTAGGCCTTGGATTAGCCTTAGGTTTAACCTTAGGGTTTAGGTTAGGTTTATAGCTACAGTTAGGGTTAAGTCTAGAGTTAGCGCTACAGTTAGGGTTAGGGCTAGGGTTGGTCTTTGGTTTAGGGTTAGGGCTAGAGTTCGGATTACAGTAGGGTTAGAGTTAGTTTTGGGCTAGAGTTAGGACTAGAGCTAGAACTAGGGCTTTCATTAGGGTTACGACTAAGTTAGGGATAGTGTTAAGGCTAGGGCTATGCTTAGGATAAAGGCTAGGGTTAGGATTAATGTTATGGTTAGGGTTAGGGATTGTTTAGGTTTTCAGTTAAGGGTAAGGGTAGAGGTAGTGTAAGGGTTAAGTTAGGATTAGGGCTGGTGTAGTGGTAAGAGTTGGGTTAGGGTGAGAGTTAGAGGAGTGGTAGGCTTAGGGGTAGGGTGAGGGTTGGGTTAGGGTTAGCGTTATGATGAGTGTTACGGCTGGTGGTAGCATGAGAGTTAGCGTTAGGGCTAGAGTTAGGGTTAGGGCTAGGATTATGCTGAGGGCTAGGGTTGGGCCTAGCATTAGGAGTAGGGTTAAGAATAGGGCTAGGATTAGGGTTATGGTTAACGTTATGGGTAGGGGCAATTTTAGGGCTACAGCTAGGGTTAGTGGTAGGTTAGGGTTACATTTAGGTTTAGGGTTTGGGTTAGGTATAGGCTTAGGTTTAGTGTCAGGTTTAGGGCTAGTATCATGGTTAAAAGTAAGATTAGGACTAGGGTTAGAGTTAGGGTTTGGACATGGGCTAGTGTTGGCATTAGGGTTAGGGCTAGGATTAGGACATAGTTAACATTAGGGTTAGGGTTAATGATGGGTGATGGTTAGTGTTGGGTGATGGTTATTGTTAACGTTAGGGTCACCTCTAGGCTAGGGTTGGGGTTAGGCCTAGAGCTAGAATTAGAGTTAGGATTAGTTTTTAGTTTAGGGTTAGTCCTAGAGCTAGGGTTAGGTTTACTTTTAGTGGTAGAGTTAGTGTTAGAGGTAAGTTTAGTTTAGGGGTAGGGCTAGGGCAATTGCTGGGGCTCGGTTTTTGTTAGGGATAGGGTTACGTTTAGTGTTAGGGATCAAACTAAGGTTATGGTTGTGGCTTAGACTGGGGTAAGTGTTATGGTCAAGGTTAGCCTAGGGCTGAGTTAGAGTTAGGGTTAATGTTAGGCTTAGGGGAATGGGTAGGGTTGGAGTTAGAGATGGTTTAAGGTTAGGTTTAGAGGTAGTTTTAGAGTTAGGGTTAGTGATAGGGCTAGTGTTAGGGTTACGGTTAGAGCCAGGGCTATGGACAGGGTTAGGGTTAACGTTAGTGCTAGGACTAGATCTAGATTTATGATTAGGGTTAGAGTTAGGGTTAGAGTTAGGGTTAGTGTTAGGGTTTGAGCTATGGCTAGGGCTAGGGCTAAGTTTAGGGTCAGATTTAGGGCTAGGATTTGTGTTGGGTTAGGGCTAGCATTGAGGGTTAGGGTTAGGGATATGGTTAGGGTTAGAGTCAGGTGTAAAGGTAGAGTTTGGCATAGGGTAGTGTTAGGGTTTGTGTTATGGTTAGGACTAGTGTTAGGCTTAAAGGTAGGGCTAGGTCTAGGGCTAGGGCTAGAGTTAGGGTTAGTGTTAGGGTTAGTGTTAGGTCTAGCACTAGCGTGAGGGTAGGATTAGGGTTAGAATTAAGGTAAGATTAGGAGTTGGTAGGGTAAGGATTTGCTTTAGGGTTAGGTGTAGTGCAGGGTCACGGTTAGGGCTAGGTTTCAGGTTAAGGGTAGGGTTAGTGTTAGGGGTATGGGGATGGCTTTATAGTGGGTAATGGGGATGGCTTTTTAGTGTTTGGTTTGGTTCAGGGTTAGCATTAGTGTTTGTGCTAGGGTTATGGATATGTTAATGTTAGGGTTAAGGTCTGGGCCATGGCTAGGGTTAAGGGTAGGTCTAGATTTATGTCTAGGGCTAGGCCTGAGTTTAGAGTTAGGACTAGGACTATGGTTTATTTCATGTGTAGGGCTGGGTTAGTGTTAGGTCTAGGTCAATGTTTAACGTTAACATTACAGATGAGGTTAGTGCTAGGGTTAGGGTTACAGCTAGGGTTATGGTTACTGTGAGCGATAGTGTTAGGGTTAGGGTTAGGTTTAAGGTTGAGGTTGGGTTGGGGTTGGGTTAGGGTGAGAGTTAGGGCTCAGGGTGGTGATGGACTGTTAGTGCAATGGTTAGGATAGGACTATGGTTAGTGCTAGGTTTAGTGTTAAGTTTAGGGCTGGGTTAGTGCTAGGTCAGGTTTAGGGCTAGGGCTGTTGTTGGTTTTATGTTTAGGGCTATGGCTAGGATTAAGGTTGGGGTATGAATGGGTTAGGGTTAACGTTAGGGGTAGCGTTATGTGTAGAGCTGGGTTAGAGTTCGCGTTAGGTTTAGGGGTGGGGGTAGGGGTAGGGGTAGGGGTGGGGTTATGGGTCGGTTTGTATTATGGTTAGGTTTAGAGTTAATAGTAGGTGTAGGTGCAGGACTTGGATTAGTGTTAGGGTAAGGTTTATGGTTAAGGTTAGGTTTCGTACAGAGTTAATGTTAGTTTTATGGTTAACGTTAGGGTTATGTTTGGGCTTAAGCTTCCTTTAGGGTTAGGTTTAAGCTTAGGGTTGGGGTAGGGTTTGGATTAGGATTAGGGGAGGTGTGTAGGTGTAGGGGTAGAGTTAGGCTTAGGGTTAAGGTTTGTGTTAGTGCTAGAACTGGGGTTAGGGTTAGTGTTAAGCTTGGCTTAAGGTTAGGTTTAACAGAGTGGTACGTGTAGGGATAGTGTTAGCGTTAGTGTTAGCATTAGGGTTAGGGGTAAGTTTAGGGTTAGGGTTAGGTTTAGGGTTAGGGCTAGGGGTAAGGTTAGGATTATGGCTAGTGTTAGGAATAGTGTTATTATTAGGGATGGAGTTGAGGTTAAGTTTGGGTTAGGGTTAGGTTTAGTTTTATGGTTAGTGGTAGGGTTGGGGTTAGGGTTGCATTCGAGTTTGGCCTATGGTTATGGAGGGGCTAGGGTTTCGGTTAGGGTTATGATTAAGGGAGGAGTAGGTGTATGGATAGGTTTAGGGTTAGTGTTCGGGTTAAGGCCAGTGGTTGTTGTAGGGATTGGGTTAGGGTTAGTTTTAGGGTTAGGGTTAGATTTAGGTTTACTGCTAGTGTTAGAGTTGGCATTAGGGTCTAGAGTCACAGTTAGGGTTAAGGGTAGGTTTATGGTTAGGGGTAGGTCTGGGGTACAATTAGGGTTAGTGTTTGGCTTTGTCTTAGGTTTAGGGTTAGGGTTAAGGCTGGGTCTAGGGCTGGTTTTAGGGTTAGGGTTAGTGCTAGGTTTAGGGCAAGGGTTTGGGTTAGGTTTAATGCTAAGATTAGTGTTGGGGTTAGGTTTGTGGTTGGGTTAAAGAGTTAATGTTAGTGTTCAGGGTAGTATTATGGGTAGGCATAGGGTTACGGTTAGGGTTAGCATTAGAGTTAGAGTTAGGGTTAGACTTAGGGGTAGGGGTTATCTAAGATTTAGGGTTATGGTTACAGTTAGGCATAGGGTAAGGGTTAGGTGTAGCGGTAGGTTTAGTGTTATGATTATTCTTAAGATTAGTGTTAGTGTTATCGCTAGGGATTGGGTTATTGTTAGGCTTAAGGTTAGGGTTAGGGTTACGGTTAGGTTTGGGTTTAGGGTTGGGTTAGTGTTAGGGTTCGTGTTACTTTAAGTCTTAGGGTCTGGGTAAAGAGTGTTTTAGGGATAGAGGTAGGGTTACAGTTAAGGTTAGGGGTAGTGATACGGTTAGCTGTGGGAATTGCATTAAGTTTAACATTAGGGCCAGGGCTAGAGTTAGGTCTAGGGTTAAGTTTATGGCTAGGGGTTGGTCTAGGGCTTAGACTAGGGTTAGGTTCAGTTTTACTGTTAGGTTTAGTGTCAGATTCAGGACTAAGCATAGGGCTGCGTTTAGTGTTAGTGTTCGGGGTTAGGCTAAGTTTTAGGCCCAGTTTTAGGGTTAGGGTTACAGCTAGAGTTAGGTCTAGGGCTGGGGCTTGTGTTAGGATTATGGATAACATTAGGGTTAGAGTTAAGGCTAGGGATAGTGTAGGGGTCAGGTGAAGACAATGATTAGGGTTAGGGTTGGGGCTGGGTTTACGGCTAGGGTTAGTTCAAGACTTGGGTCAAGGTTAGTGTTAGGGTTATTGTTAGAAGTAGATTTAGGTTTAGGGTAAGGATTATGATTAGGGTTCGGGTTAGGGCTAAGGTTGTATTAGTGTTAGGGTTATTGTTAGGATTAGAGTTAGGTATAGTGTTAGCCTTAGTGTTTAGAGTTAGTGTACTAGAGTTAGCATAGTGTTAGGGTTAGGGTTAAGGTTTGGGCAAGAGCTAGGTTTAGACATAGAGTTAGGGTTATGGCTAGTGTAAGGTCTGGGTTTTAGGGCTAGGGCTAGGATTAGTTTCAGCTGTAGGTTGGGTCAGGTCTAGATCTAGGGCAAGGGTTAGGGTTAGGGTTACAGTTAGGGTTAAGTTTAGGGCTAGGGATAGTGCCAGGGTTAGGGTTAAGTCTAGGACTAGGGTTGGTGTTAGGGATAGGGCTAGGCTTAGGCTTAGTGCTAATTCTTGAATTACTGTTATTGTTACTGTTAGTGTTTGGGTTGGTGTTGTGTTGCGCTAAGTGTCAGGTATAGGGTTAGTGGTAGGCCTAGGTTTAGTGTAGGGGTAATTGTAGCTTTAGACTTAGGGTTAGGGTTAGGTATAAGGTTATGTCTAGGGCTATGGTTAGGGTTAGGGTTAGGTTTAGGGCTATGATGAAAATTAAGCTTAACGTTCGGATTAATGTTAACATTAGTTTTAGGGCTGGGGTTGGGGTTTGTATCATGAACCCTAACCCAACTTTAGCTCTAACCCTAAACCTACCCCAAGCCCTAAAACTCCCCCTAGCCCTAACCCTAATAATATGCCTACCCCTATGACTCACTGTAACTGTAACCCTAAGCCAACTCTAACCCCAACTTAAAACCTAGTCCTAGCCCTAGCTGTAACAGTAACCCTAATGCTAGCATAACCCTAACTCTAACCCTAATCTTAACCCAAACCAAAACCCTACGCCTAATCCTACACTTTCCATTGTCCCACCCTAAGGCACACAGGACACTAACGTCAGACCTAACCCTAATCATACACCTAGCTCTAACCTCAAAACCCGCCCCGTCCCAAACCATAAAAATAAATCTAGTGATAAACCTAAAAAGAAACCTAACCCTAAATGTAATAACTAAACTTAGCCCTAAGCCCAGCCTTAACGATAACTCTTGCCATAACACTAACCCTGTCACTACACGTACTCCTAACTCTCACCCTAACCCTACATGTAATCCAACCCTAATCTTATCCCTAGCCCTTGCTGTAGCCCTAAACCAGTCCTAACACAAACACTAACCCTATTCCTAATCCTACCCCGACTGCTAAACCTAACCTTAACGGAAACACAAACCACATCATCTAACTCTAAGAATAACCATAACACTAAACCTAGCCCTAGCCCTAAACATAACCCAGCGCAGGCCCTAACTCTCACCCTAACCCTACCCCTAACCCTAACTCTAGTCCTAACACTAACCCGAACCCTACCACTAATCATAACCCTAACCCGAACCTGAAACCTAACCCGCCCTAATCTGAGCACTAACTCTAAGACTAAACATAACTCTAACCCTAACATGAACCTTAACAGTAAACCTAATCCAACCCAACCCTAACCTTAAACCTTGCCCTAAGCATAAGCCGAACCCTAACCCAAACCCTAAACCGGGCCCCAAATTTAACCCTAACCTGAAGCTTAATCCGACACTAAACCTAAACCTAAACTTATCCCGACCCGAAACCTAAACCTTACCCTAATCCAAAGGCAAACCTCAAAATAAAGCTAAGCCTAACCTCACAATAACCCTAACCCTAAACCTAACATGAACACAAATCGGAACGCTAACCTAAACAGAAATCTAGCCCTAAACCGACCCAGAACCCAACCCTACCCCTAAAACTAACCCTAACCCTAAGGTGAACACTAACCCTAACCCGAACCCGAACCCGAATCCAAACCCTAACCCTAACTCAAACGCTAACTCGAACCCTAACAATAAACCTAACCTGATACTGACACCAAACACTAACCATAACCCTAATCCAAACACTAACCTCACCCTAAACCTTAACACAACCCTAACAGTAACCCTAATCCTAACTGTCCCAACAAAGCAAAAATAACCCTAACCCAAACTGGAAAATGAACTCGAACCCTAGCCGTAACCCTAACCCGAAAACAACCCTTACCTTAAACCTAAACCTAAACTTAACATGAAAATTACCCCTAACCTTATCAGCAATCCTAGCCCGAACTGTAACCCTAACCCTAAACCTAATCTTAGCCCGACTCTAACCCTAAGCCTAACCAGAACACGAAACTGAACCTTAAGCCTAACCCTAACTCGAACACCAGCCCTAACACTAAAACTAAACATTACCCTAACCTGAACACTACTGCTAACCCTAACCTTAACCTGAACTCTAAACATAATTCTAACCCTAATGCTAACCCTAACCCTAATCCAAACCCAACGCTAACCCTAACCCTAACCCTAACCCTAACCCTAGACCTAAATCGAACCCTAACCCTAACCATAACCCTAATCGGAAACCAAAACTTAAACCTAACCCCAACCCTAACCCGAACCCAACCCAAAGCCTAACCCTAACCCTAGCCCTAACCCTAACCCTAACCCTAACCCTAACAAGAAACCTAACGCTAAAGCTAAGCCTTTTTCGAACCTGAAACCTAATAATAACCCTAATCCGAATACTAACCCTAACCTCAGCCTAACCCAAAGCCTAACACTAAAGCGAACACTAACCTGAATCCTAACCCTAACAAGAACTCTAACACTAACCTGAAGACTAACCCAACCACAACCCTAAGTCTAAACCGATATCAAAACCAAACCCTGACCCTGACATTAACCAGCAAACTAACACTAACACTACACCTAACCCTAACCCTAAATCTAACTCGAACCCTAACACTAACCCTAATGCTAAACTGAACCTGACCACTGACCCTAACCCTAAGCATAACCCTAAACTCTAACACTAACCCTACACGTAAAACAAACCTGTACCAAACCCAAACCCTAACACTAACCAGAACCATAACCCTAATGCTAACCATAACCCTAACCCCAATACTAACAGAAACCCTAACCCTTACACTAACCAGATGATAACGCTATGCTAACTGAACCCTAACCCTAACCTGAAATCTCACCCAAACCTGGCAACCAACCATAAGCCTAACCTCAACCCTAACACTAACCTAAACTCCAACATACTATTAAAACGAATCATAACCCTATGCCTAACCAGAACCATAAACCTAACTCTAACCAGAAACATATACCTAAATATAAACCTAACACTAACCCAAAAACGAAACCTAACCCTAAAACTGACAGTAAACGGAAACCAAGCATAACAGTAACGTAAGACTAAGAGTACCCCAGGAAATGGCTTTGGGGAGAAAAGCATGATGAAGGGCACGAGTGAGACCTTATGTCTGAGTGCAAAGGTGCCAGGCAGAGGGCGAGAGGATGGCTGGCTTGGGTCGCCTGCTTTCTCCAAAGGAGGCTGCACAACCAGCTGAACATGCTACCAGGGCCAGGACACTTCCAAGGGGACAAGTTCCTGAGGACATAGCCCTGGGGACGGCCGTCAAGTCTCCTGGGGGTTGTGCTGGGCCCCGTCAGTGGAGGAAGCAGCCAGGCAACAGGTGTGCCAGAGGTGACATCAGGCAGCCTGCCAGACCCGGGTCCCTGTCCTGCCCAGGCCTCCTGAGGGAGGACTATGGTTGTGGTAGTGGCAAGTTGGGTGGGGCTGCCGTCTAACCTGTCCCAGGATGACCAGGGAGAGGGCGCCTGGAGATGGGCTGCCCCTGGCCAGGTCTGAGGGACCGACTCAGCTCGGGGCAGTTGAGGGCAGAGAGATAATCCACCTCTGCCCTTTCCCTACAGGTTCTTAGGGCTGGCCAATTCCTTAACAAGACAGGTTGTCTGGAGAAAATCAGACCCAGCTGAAGAACATGTGTCCATGGGAGAAACACGGGAAACTGAGTCTCTCCACACACTGGCAGAGATTCTTATTTAGCATACTCTCCTGAGCTAATGACAAAGGTGGATGTCGTGGGTTGGCCTGTGGGAAGGGAGAGGGTAGGAAGATGATTGTCATGCCAAGGGACATGTAAAGGCTTGTCTGAACCATTTCCCCTGCACTGGGGTCAGGTCCGGAAGAGCCGGTACGGAGGTGAGCAGGAACTGGCCTCTCTGTGGTGGGGCTGGCCCCGGGGTGGGCGTGAGGGCAGTGGGTGGAAGTGGGATGACGTGTGAGTTGGCACCAGTCAGTGGTGGAGGCAGCAACTCAGAGGCCAGGAGTCTCTATCTCTCTCCCTCTCTGTCTCTCTGTCTCTCTCTCTCTCCCTCAGGGACCTGAGGAGTGTAAGGTGGCGCCCCCTGCCCACCTCACTTACTTCTCCCATGGACCCTTCTTTCTCTGACCTCTCCGGGAGCCCTGTGGGCTTGGGTTCAACCCCCCACACCCCCACACAGGCCCAGGTTGCATGCGCGACCACCGGGGCCTAGGGCTTGCCTCGAGGTCCTCAGTGAAGTCTCTGCCCTCCCGCCAGGCTCTGACCGGCTGGCGCCACCCAGCTACAGCTGTTCCATCACCGCCCTTCTGGACTTGGCTTCAGCTGTTGTCTCCCTCCCCTCCCCCACTCCCACTCAGCTTGGAGGCCGCTTCCCTGCCTTGGAAACATTGTTCACGTCCTGATGGCCACAGGCATACCGGGCTTCAATCTCAAGGCTGTGCCTGGGCCAGCTGCTTCATCCCTGGTCTCATTTCTTCCTGAAAAGACAAAGTCGTGGCCTCACCCCATGTCTTCACTTTGCGACTGCAGCCAGGCCAGGTGTAGGAAAGGCTCTGTGGAGTCTGAAGAGCCGTGACTGGCATATGGCACCCCAGGGCTAAGGAGCCACGGCCATACTGGACTAGTCCTTCCCGCGACAGGTCCCTGCCTCCTCTCTGGAGTCGGGAAGGCCTGGCCATCCTAGTGCCCAGACCATGGTCCGGCGAGAAATCCGCCATGGAGGGCAGGCGTGAGGCCCTCTGCCTGAGGGCATATATGGCACGCCCAGGGCGACAGGAAGGCTGGCGCAGATCGCCTGTTTTTTTCAAAAGAGGCTGGCCTATTCGCTCATCCTCCTGCTCCAGGCCCATTTCGTGGAGGACCAGCTCAGAAGGAAAGAGCTTTGGTGCCTGCCGCCAAGTTTTTTGGGTGTGTTCTCACCCCCGTCAGAGGAGGAAGCCACTTGACAACTGCTGTGCCACACTTCGGGTGTTTTAGCCTCCCTCAGCCGGGTCCCTGCCATGCCCATGCCTACCTGCATGGCGGGACTACTAAGGTCTTGGCAGTTGCCAGTGGAGATAGTCGTTAGAGACTTAACTTGGGGTTGTAGTAAAAGAGCATAACATAACTGCATTGAGCTTGGGCTCTGTCATTTATGAGCTGTGTAACCTGGATGAGTTTTCTAGCCATTGTACCCAGTCTCTTCATCTATATAATTGTGAAAAGACCAACATCTACTACGTCGGGATATTTTGAGGATTATGTGTGTTAATGTATCTTCAAGCACAGAATTAACATTCAGAGTGTAGTGCCTGGTTCAGTAGAAGAGTTTGCTGCTGTTATTATAATTATCATTATTTCATGTCCTTCACTTCCTCGTGAGTTCCCTGTAAAACCAACCATGATCCATGGTGTCAACAGTTTTATTCCAGGTTCCTGCTTAATGGCCTGCAGAGGGAGCCTCGGACTCATAACCTCCTATTTTTATCCCAGTCTCTGGAGGGATGCATTTACCTCTTTCTTCTTGGCACTGAGGCACTGAATGGGGTCCCACACTCAACCCTGCATGTACTCCTTTTAATATCCCATGCTATTGAAACACTGTTTAGTGTTTACTTGGTGGCATCTACTCCCTGACATGAACAACGCACGGGATATAGGATTTAGGAAACATTGTTCCGTGTAGGGCTCTGATTTTATCATAACACAGATTACAGTTGATCAAGGGCCAAGGTAGAGTTCCTTGTTGCAAAAATCTTCAGAGATGACGGTGTTCTAATGTGATACCACCTGAAAATTAAGCCAGCACATAAAAGCAGATGTAGTTTTAAAAGGAAAAGCACACAACTGAAAGAATTGATCCCATTAAATACACTATTCTATTTGTTTATGTATCAAATTACTGATAGGTAATAAGCAGGTGTACAGATAGTAGAATTATCAATTTCATAGAGAATTCTTTTAACAGTTGTTCATATCTTGTGTTTTACATCATTTATTAGGGTAATATTTTCATCTTGTGTCTCTATCTTTCTCAACTTTTCCAAGAGATATATTATCTTCTAAAATTTTAGGGAAAGTTAAAAAGAGTTATGAAACATTTGAAGTTGTTGATTTTGTATATTGGAGGAGGACTAGATTGCAAATGAATTGGTGATAATTAGAGTTTTATTTTGGTAAAAGATGGTAGTTGGTATTGATACCAGGATGTTCGTAACCTATTTTTTACATCATTATTTGATGTAGTTTCTAAAATGCCAGAACCGGTAATTTTAAATATAATAACTTGTCTCATTTTAAAATATGTGTTCTTGGAGAGGGTGACTGAGGTAAGTAGACAATAATTTACTGTAGTGACTTGTTTTTCTCCAATTAATCTGTTATAAACCCAGCAGCCATATAGCATTCTTTTGTCCAAATGACCTGATGGCACTTTCTTGACTTTTCTTGCTGTGACTCTAGCAATCTCGGGTCACACCACCCCCTCGCTCCTAGTCATGCTTTCATATGTAAGAGTAACATTGTCAATAATATGGTGACAAATTTGCACACAGTCTACAATTTACTAAAATATATATATCAATTGCAAACTTTGATAACATAATTGTTAAGGAATGAACAATTTGCAGTGCACTTAACAGCTGATTGCTACACATTATTGTGTACTGACATCATGGTTAAAACCATTATTTGCAATTTTTCAAATTTCAAAAATTGAAAATTATTTCAATTTTATTTTAAAGGAAAGGGTTCAATGACTTTTTTCTTTTTGAAGAAGAAAGACTTGCATTTCCATCTTAGAAAATTGAGAACTGGATTTTAGCCCTTTTTCTTGTCTTCAGCTCTTCTTTATATTGGTTACTAATTCACATGTCCAGTTACTTCAGATCATGGTGCTATCTCCTCTGCCTTTTTCATGGCTCTCACATTAATTTATCCATAATCCATTCTGTGAAAGAGGTTTATCTCCACCTTCATATATTGAGGAAGGAACCGACCCTCCTTTATGTGAACTTGGAAAGAAAGGCCAAGGTGACGCCTCAGTGCCCCTCCCCACCAGTGAGCTGCAGATGGGCTGCAGATTCCTGTGACTCTTTTGGTCACCTCCTGGCTCCCTACATACTTGGCATTGTCTGCACGGAGAAGTCTATAGAAGCCGGCTGAAGGATAAGACTGGCTAGAAAGGACATCAGCAAGCAGTGTACTCCAAAATTTGTTGGCCAGAAACATTAATAAGAAGAAAACCTTTCCGTTTATCTTGTTTTCTCTTTATCTTCTCTCTCTTCATTTTCCTTTACTTATATGGTATAAACCCTATCCACCCCCCATGGTGGGATTTTTCAGTTCAAGACGAAGAGGGATTTTTGGCAATAGAACTTTGAACAACCAAAGTTATGCAAGATGAATAATTTCTGGAGACCTACTGTCCAACATGGGCCTATAGCTAACAATATTGTATTGTAGACTTAAAAATTTAGTAAGACGGTAGATTTATGTTGTGTTCCTACCTCAAAAGAAAAAAAGTATTTTAAAAAAGGAAGTTAAATTAAAAAAATAAAGAGGACAGGAGGAAATATTTGGAGGTGATGAATAGGTTAAGGACTTGATTGTAGTGATAGTTTCATGGGTGTATATTATCTCCAAACACATTAAGTTGTACACATTAAGTATGTACAGCTTTTTGTATGTCAGTCACACCTCAATAAAGTGTTTTGAAAATGTTTTTATTTGGCATATTCAGACATTTGGAATAGGACTAATATGGCTGGAATGAGATGATAAAAGACAGAATAGGCACATAATGAAAAAAAAAAGCCCATCATCTTTAAAGTACAATATTCCAGTCTTACCAAACAAAACAGCAAACAACTCACAGATACTTATTACCAAAGTTATCTCTTTACATTGCTAAATGTTCTGTCCAGTAAAATAATGCATGAAATAACATATTACAGAAATAAATAACGGGCTGGAGGAGAAAGCATGTTTACAAATTGTTTGTTGTTAGAATGCATCTGGCTGTAAATTAAAAAGAAAACAAACTAAATGTGCCTTTTAAAAAACAAATATTATATCCCATAAAAAAGACCAGAGTAATTTACTACAAAGATTCTTTGTGCCAGAAAAAATAAAATCACAGTTGTTGCATTATAAAGATGGAGAAGGAAATATGTTTCATTCCATTTGCTGTTTAGTTGATGAATATTGTCATAAATATCACTTTTTACAAAAAAAGTGAAACAATTTTAAAAAAAGGCCAGAGATATAATGACTCCAGGATTAGAGAATTCAGCAGCTCAAAAATATAATCAAGCACACATGATATGCTCATATTTTGCTCTATCATCTTTGGTTCTCAGCTTAATCTACAGGCTGGGCTCCTTATGGTCTCAAAGGCATGGCTGTTTAAAGTATTAGACCATAGCAAGCGAACAAAAAGACAAAAAGAGTGGGCATCTAGTCCTCTTGACTGTAAGTGCCACTCAAAAACACATCCTCCAAGTGGGGCCAACTATAATTGATTTAGAGCTGTCAACCTCCCCTCAATCACACGGCCTCATGGAGGAAGTTGAATGTCTAAGCACAACTGAGCTGCTGGTAGGAAGGGGACAGATGGGTCATGAATAGGCAACCAGTGGAATCTGCTTCCGTGTTTACTTACATAATGCAAAAAATATTTTAAATTACAATGCAAAAATATCTAATCAATTAATGGGATCTAAAATAATGTAGCAGGCCGGCCCTGTAGGGTAGTGGTTAAAATTCAGCATGCTCCAATTTGGTGGCCTGGGTTCATGGGTTCAAATCCCAGGCATAGACCTACACCACATATCAGCCATGCTGTGGTGGCAACTCACATACAAAATAGGGGAAGACTGGCACTGATGTTAGCTCAGTGCTAATCTTCCTCAATCAAAAGATAAATGAATGAATGAATGAATGAATAAATAAATAAAAGATAAAAATAATGTATCAATAGTAATGATTTTCCTACATATCAATAGTAAAGTGTTTGATAATGCAGTATTAAAATCTCATTCTCACTCACAAAAACATAAAAATCTAATGCACAAAGTACATTAGTTAGACTGCGTTCAGCTGAAAGTGATAGAGAACCTCATAGTGGTCTTAAGTCATGACATTTGTTATTTATGTTACAAGAGTTTCAGAAATAGACAGATGCAAAGGCCTTTTTTTTCTATCAACATTTTGATAACAAAGACTCAGGCTCCATATAACTTTTGCTTGAATATGCTTAGTGTGTTGGATTTTATTTTTACAAGTGTCTGCCACTGCACAGCATCCACATGGGAAAGAACGAGGAAGAGTCAGCTATAGCATCCTATTTGATGCACATTTTATTTAGTGCAAGAAAGAGACCATACAATCAGATTGTCATTGATTTATGTCCATGGCGCATAACCCACAAGTGAGGTGGAGCACACTCTGGCAAAAATTAGCTTAGATCTGTCACAATCGGCTTTGTTCACTCAAAATTGTGGTTATAATAGCTAGGTAAAATGGAGGAAGGATACTAAGTAGGTAGTTACTGTATGTTATGCAAAGCATAGTTTTAATTTTGGCTAAAAATGTGTTTGAGAAATGCAAAAGAAAATGAATAAATTTAGCGCCATTAAATTTCCCAAATGGAATGTCTGAATATTACAAAAGTCTGTATCCTTTCCTAAATAATTTTTAGCTTTAAAACAGTTCAAACCACTTTATCAAAGGAATTTACTTTGAAAGTTAAGAATTTTACTACCTTTTTTACGAAACAAAAATCAAGTTAGAAAAATCGAGAAACAGGATTTATATAGAAAAGTGATTCAAAAAGAAAAGCTGTAATTACGGTAATTGCATTGTTCTAATATCATTTGTAGAAACAGGGACGAGAAAAGAATGCCCACTTTCAACAATAAGAATAGGTGCTTCATGCTCCAAGGTCAGAGTTGAGTAGTTGTGGCAGAGACCCTATGGCCCACAAAGCCTAAAATATTTGCTCTCTGTCCCTTTACAGTAAAAGTTTGCGAAATGCAAATTCATAGCCCAGGGCGCAGCCCTTGAATGATGGCTGATGGGCATGGCTGCATAGGCACTGCAGCTGCTTCACCCTCAGCTGAGATGACTTGGTCCCATGTGTTCTTCTTGGCTCACAGAGCTCCCCAGTGCGATTGAGCTCTAGGTGAGCACAGTGGTAAAGCACTTGATGTCCCTGATGCCCTGCCTTCCTTTTCCTGCCTCAATTTCCCAGTACCTCACTGGTGTGTTGCAAAATCCCCACCACCTAAAATATTCGCCCTTAATCCCTCAAGTTTATGGGAACATCCAACTAAAACAAGACCCAAACTTGGAACTTTTAGAGATGGATTATCACTTACTTGAAGCTAAAAGAATTCCGACATAGGAGGGGACTGTTTAATGTGAATATTATTAAGTTGTCTATGCAAGTTTGTGTCTCACAACCAAATAAGGTGTGGGCTGTGGGCCCTATGGTGCCAATGAGACTGTTTTTTGGTCTTGGGAATGTGGAAGAGTGGCTGACTGAAACACCAAGACTTTCCTTTCCTTTTCAAATAGAGATCAATGTATAGGGCGTCCAGGAAACCAGTATGCAAACAATGAGAGAAATCACTGTCTGATGAAAGTTGTGACATTTCTGGCATTTGAAGATTCTTTAGGGAAGACTCTGGCTTGCAGAGCTCCTTGCTTCTCTGTTGTCACAACAGTGGTCCCTGGGGTCTTTGTGAAGCACTTGGACACTCCCATAATCAAGGCCAACAATTGGACTCTCAGCTACATCCTGCTCATCTCCCTCACCCTCTGCTCCTTCTGCTCCTTACTCTTCTTTGGCCGACCCAACGCAACTACCTAATTATTCAACAAATCACATTTAGAGTTGTTTTTACTGTGGCTCTTTCCACTGTCTTGGCCAAAACTATTACTGTGGTTGTGGCCTTCAAGGTCACTGCACCAGGGAGAAGGATGTGGCAGTGGTTGGTGTCAGGGGCACCTAACTTCATCATTCCCATCTGCTTCTTTATCCAGCTGAGTCTCTGTGGGATCTGTCTGGGAACCTCTCCTTCCTTCATTGACACAGATGCACACTCTGAACACGGCCACATCTTCATCGTGTACAACAAGGGCTCAGTCACTGCCTTCTACTGTGTCCTGGGACACCTGGGATCCTTGGCCCTGGGCAGCTTCGCTGTTGCTTTCCTGGTCCAGAACCTGCCTGACATCTTTCATGATACAAAGTTCCTGACTTTCAGCATGCTGGTGTTCTGCAGTGTCTGGGTCACCTTCCTCTCCATCTGCCACAGCACCAAGGTCAAGGTCATGCCGGCCGTGGGGAATCTCTCCATTTTTGCCCCCAAGGTGGGGCTATTAGACTGCATCTTTGCCCCCAAGTGCTGCATTATCTTCCTAAGGCCAGAGAGAAACACATCAAGAGTGTTAAGGCATACAAATGCTTTAGGCGAAAATAATCAACATGTATTTTTTTTACCATAATTTGCATACACCTGAAAAATAAACTACCAAATTTTTGCAAGCAGACTTTAAGTGCCAACTAAATTTACCTTACATCTCCAATTAATTTATTGCTTTACATTTCTTTGGCTTTGTCCAATGATCCTCGGGCATTCAAATGCACAAATACACAAAGATGAATATTACCTCAGATTAATTTTCCTCTAAAATTATCTGTGGTAGCTTGCAAAAATGGCCACACATCAGTCCTCTCCCTCCATCTGTGTGTTTTGTTAGTACCATCCCACTTTGACTCTTTGTGGACTTGGCCTTGTAACTTTCTTTGGTCAATTGGACACTAGTAAATGACATAAGCAAAGGCTTGAAAAACACCTTCTCATTGGTACTTCTCTTTCTCTGGCTGCGCTTCGGAAACCTGTGACCATCAATATGTAAGTGACATACTGCACATTTCTATCACTCCAGGTGACTTCAAGTCAACAATCAGATATGTGAGTAAGGCCATGGTAGATCATCCAATCCCACCTGAACCATTAATAGGTCCAGATCAAAGATCTGCCCAGCTAACCCACAGAATCTTGAGAAAAATAAGTCATTCTTCCTTTAAGTCACCAAATTTTAGGATGGTTATACTGCAAAAGCTAACTGATACATGATACTGTTATTGAAATTTGTCGTTTCATTATAGGTTTAATTACCACAGATTTCTATTTCTTTATCCAATACTGTAGACTAAAATATTCCTCTCAAGATTCAGTTTCTAAAAGAAAATCTGACACCATACCATCGTCCATTGTATATTCCTCATCCCTCTTTTCAACAACACATCTTTAAGAATATATATTAAGAATAACTTCACTAATTTTATGATCATGGATATTCTTCTGTATTGTCATCCACCACTGTTATGCACTGAGAATTTCTACTTTTAATTTTAGCCTTATAATCCATTTGGAGTGATTTCCTTGTGAATAATGTTAGTCGATGGTCCAATGTTTTATTTTGCAAAGGGATATCTTATTGTCTATAAAACAATTACTGTATCATTTTAAAAGTTGATTTTAAATACAGTGAATCTGAATGATGCTTGGAAAATGGATATTCTTTTCATTCATGATTGTAGTATATCTCTCCATTTCTTCAGAGCTTCTAGGTCCTTTGGTGTATCTTTGTAATCTTCTTCATTTATCCCACATAAATTTTCAATTATATAACTACATATGGCTTCCTGTTGCATAAATCCAATTATTTTAAATATTTCATTTCTCCTATGACTAGAATAATTACTTATAGGTTTAAACTAGTTCTGGCTCATATAAACATATTTTTCATATGGTTACCTAGTATCTTTTCACACTAGCTAACGTATTTAAAAGTTATAAATTGTATAAGTTATTTCTCACTAAAATAACAGATTTTTCTCTTCTTCTCTAATATTATTTACCTTATTCTATCTATTCTCATTTTTAAATGACTGGGCTCTCTGGTGCTACATTGAATCACAATAATGTTTTCCAGGAGCATTTTCCTCTTCTGAAGTGTAGCATGAACACCAGATAAATTCTTTGTCAGGGCAAAGCAGTCATCTAAGAGAGAGAAAACAAACACGTGAAAAAGAAAACAAAAACAAAAACCATTTCTACCTGGAAGTCAACAGACTTCCCTCTCTTGGCTATTTAGTGCTAGACATGTTTTGACAATGTACCCACTGAGAATTAGTGGATCTCACTCTAGTTCCAGGAATTAATCTTGGTCAAATAGTTTAACCTCTTTAGACTTTCTTCATCTGTATTATGGAGAGCTTGAAAAGTGTTTTTCAGTTTTATAGTCCTATGATTCCAAGGTGCCCTTTACCCAGACGCACTTGACAAAGACCAGAGTGAATTTTCAGTTATCTACTTCTCCATCAACATTGTTATCCACATCATCACTTAGGGAGGAAGATTGCCCCTGAGATAACATCTGAGCCAATTCTCCTCTAATTTTTGCCTGTAGGATGCACCACTCCTCAAGAATGGCTTGAGGAGTGGTGCATTAAGTGTCTGCTGGTGTAGAGGCCTGTGCCGGGAATCCGAACCAGTGAACCTCAGGCCACCAAAGCATAACACGGGAACTTAACCACTACGCCCCTTGGCCAAGCACACAATGTTATTTTTGTCTGAGGAAGAGGATGTATGGAAATACTTATCTATGGTTTGTAAATAGATATTTCATAAGGCAATTTTGTCTGTAAATATGCAAAGAGAGGGTTGCAATATGTCTTTGTACCTAAATATCTAAATGGAAACTTAACATGACTGGGCCAAGAAAGGACATGACAACATGATACATCTACAACTAATATATCTACACATACAAAGAACAAAAAAACCCACTATGTATTCGATTGGGATACATAGCATTAGGCTAGACTTGTTCAAAGACATTGAAACCCTGACCCCAAATTCTCACTTCCTCCACCCTACAAGGGATCCAGCTTTGGGTCATTCCGGAGACCCAAAAGTCCCAGGTCCAGCCGTTGCCCAACCTGGAGGGGCTCCACAAAGTCCCTTGACTTGTCACCATGAGGTTAAGGGTAGGAGTGTGCCAGAGTTCAGACAAGGGGGCTAAGTAGGGTGAACATGGATCTCAAACGTTAGCAGTTGTCCTAGCATCTTTCAGATGCACTAGATGCTGGACTTCCTGCTGGTTCAGAGTCAGGACTTCAATGGAGCACTTGTGGCTGCACCGGAATTGAACCAAGACGTGCACTGGAAGTGGACCAAGATCAGCACCAGAAGGTGAACACAGGCTTGCAAGTGGGAAGTGGAACATGGCTCCCACCAGTGTGAGTTGTGTGGCAAGTGGTACCATCTTAATGTAGAATGTGTGTGTGCCAGCAGTTGGCAGGAAACTGGAGTGATGGGCTTGATGTAAGGACTTTGTGGAGGGGATCTTTAAGGCCTGGGGACCACTAAGCTGTAGTTTGAATGGGTCTGAGTGCCCAATCCTGGTATGGTAAGGTGAGAGGTGAGACTAGCCCTTGTGAATTTTTGTTTGGTTGATTAAGTCAAACTCTGTCCTGAGATGGACTGGTAGGTGGACTTGGGGTTAAAACAGGTTCTTACAGATTGTCAGGGGCCCACACTCACCACTCCAATTCGACATATTACTGGAAGATCTAGCCAGAGTAATCAGGGAAGAAAAAGAAAATAAAAGACATCTGAATATGAAAAGTAAAATTAAAATGGTCTCAATTTGCAGATGATGTCATGACGTTTTTTTCCAAAAAAGTAAGAACTAATCAATGAATTCAGTAAAAGATACAAAATCAACATAAAAATCAGTAGCATTTCTGTTCACTATACATGTTTCTGTACATATTTCTACCTTTTGCGGGGACCAACTCAAAAAATTAACAGTAGCCTTGTCTCAAGTCAGAGGAGGTGGGTTTCAGTGTGGGAAGCCATAAGTTTATGTGGTGGTTGTAAAACCTGGAAGCCCTTGCCTCAGCCAGAGTCTCATGTCTGTTAGTATTGCATGCATTTTGCAATTCCCAACTCAGTAGTCATGTAACTTTAATATTTTTATATTAAGAATATATTTTACTTAACCCAGTATGTCAAGAAGTATTATGATCTCAATATATGATCAGTATAAATGTTATTATTGAGATCTTCTCTATTCACTTTTTTCATACAAAGTTTTTTTTTTAAATCCATGCATATTTTACACTCATAACATATCTCAATTTGGACTAACCATACTTTAAATGCTCAATAATGACATATGGCCAGTAGGTACCAGATTGGCTAACAAAATAATTAATAGATATTATGTTTTTGGAGCTGTTTTAGATTTATGGAAAAATTGAGATGAGAGTACAGAGTCCCCATATACTCCCTCCTCCCTGCACACAAGCACAGTTTCCATTATTATTAACATCTTGCATTATCGTGGTATATTAGCTATAATTCAGGTAGGAGATTGATACATTATTAACTGAGAACTATAGTTTACGTTAGGGTTCACTCTTTGTCTTGTACATTCTGTGGGTTTTGGGAAATGTATCCTGTGCCCTACATTACAGTATCAAACAGAAGAATCATTTTCCTGCCATAAAAGTGCACTGTGCTCCAGGGCCAGATAGATGTATAGCTGTGGCCCTTGTCATTGATGTTTGGGGTGATGGGAACATAGGTGTTTTCCAGCTTGTATCCTCCACTTTACGATGAAAAATAAAGGAAATTCCCACATAGTCCCATGTTCTCACAACAGCATAAATAGTGGAGGAAACTAATGCTGAAGGTGTGGAAGTGGATCATCACAACATATTGATCCCTGGGATTAACAAGTTTAAAAGAACTGAGGAAGAGGAAAGAAGGAAGATTTTTAAGAATCAAAAATGTAGCTTTATTTCTGCATTGATCTTGAGCTATGGATTTGGAATTTTCTGAATTCAGCCTGACTGTTGCTTCCCCAGGCAGGGATTCATGTGCTTATGGTGTTTCTGCACTCATGATTGGTGTGCAGCCCTGTATGCGTCCCACATGGAATGTCCTGTGGCTGTCCTGGGCCCTGGGTGTATCAAGCTCTCCCTCCCTATCTTGGACTTTGGAGGGAGAGATGCTGGAATGTTCTTGGCTGAGCCCTGACTGACATGGATACTTTCTGAGTCTTTCACCTTATATTTGATATCACATCCTCTGATGCAGTTATTTTGCAGCATCGCAAATGGCATTCATGTGGATGGCTTGTTGACAAAGGCTTGTGACCCCATCTGCCCAAGAGGAGGTGGTCCCTGGAGCCTTGCTATCCAGAGACGCGGGTGAAATCATAGTGCCTAAGGCTGGAGAGGATGTTCCTCAAACATGTTTTCCAACTGGTGTTTTTCACCTGGACACAGGACCTCAGATGCAGAGACCCGGGGCAGAGAGGGGTCTGGATCTCACCAGGGGAGAGGAAGAGACTGCTGAAAGGCATCGGGGGGCATTAGAATTGCTTTTCTAGTCCACAAAAACAACATATACACATGTGTGCATTTGTGTCTGTGTTACTATAGGTGACATGTGTAGATATCTCCTTAGGCTGCATGTTCCACCTCTGCTTCTGCTGCCTGACACCTCAAGCAGAAGCAGGGCTTTGCAGAGGCTTCTAAGAAGTTCCTTTTGATTTTCTTCTTCCTGTTGCTGCAGTTTCCTCTATTTGTGTGTCCTTTGGCTTATCCTGACTGCTTTTTGAGAATGGAACCCAGTGCATACAAGGATGGAGATGTGGTTATTTGTGGGTTTTCCCCCTTTATACTTATTTCTTACACAGAGGGATCAAGAAGCCTAAAAAGGATGTCACTTTGCAGAGGTAAGTGAACCTTTATTTATATTCTGCTTGATTATTATGATGAATGATGCCTATGGGATCTGTGGACGGATAGACCAGGGCGCTCTGCATCACCTGTCCTGTCTTTCCCCGGCATCCCCACCTTCCCAGAACTGTCCATTATTATCTCTGTCTCTTCCCGCTGACTTTCTTGCTTCCTTCAAAGGAGAGAACAGTGTTTTTATATTTTCCAGTTTTCTTCCTTTCAGTGTTCAATTTTCAGGGCTAGAAGCTTAGTGAGACAGCACTTTCCACCAACATACTCCACCATCTCTGCCCTTCCTCCTGCCTCAGCTGCCGCTGCATAGTGTTCTACCTTCAGATCTGTTGGGGGGAGAATCCCAGCCTGTACAGAGGAGCCCCTGGGTGGGAATGACCCTGTGTGCCTGTCCCTCACCCGTCTGTAGTTGTGACTTATTGTCTTTGTTTTAAGCAAGGGCTCGAGAGCGCTTTTTTTTGGTGTTAGTTATTTTTACAAAAGCATGTTAAGGAAGTGTCCTCCAAAAAGAATGTGTTTTAGAGAAGTGGATCCTAAATTTTATCAAATGCTTTATATACTTCATGAGCATATTGTGTTTTTTTCCTGGCAGAAAGGTGAGGACATTAAAAGTGAAGATATTAAAAAATTATCTAATTTTCTAATAGTCTGTTTAAGATGATTCCTTGCTCACATTTTCTTTTTGGTGCTGGTAACAGGCTCACGTTAACTTCATAATTAATAGAGATATATCTTCTGATTCTATATTCTGGAAGTTTCCCGGTAGAGTAAACATCTATTCTTAAGTTTTAGAAACAATTCATCTGTAAACACATCTAACCCACCATATATTTGGAATTTTCTTTCCTAAAAACTCTCTTGAAACCATAAAGAACATTTGTATAATTTTCTATTTGAGCCAGTTTGAGTAATTCCAGTTTCATTTAAAAAGCAGCTTTATCATTGAGATCCCAAAAGGCATCTCCATGTGCAGATGCACAACATTCTCTCTGACTTCGCTCCTGGTCCCATTTTCTCACCTAATGTTGTTGATGTTTGTCTTCCTCAAACAGTTTTTCTTTATCAGACTTGTCTGAATGATGCGTATTTTATTGAGTTTCCCAAAGAATCAGAGTGACTGATTACTTTTCCTCTGGACTTATTTTATATTTGTTTTATACTCTTATTTCTGCTTCTATCTCTTTTTCTAAATTATTTTTTTATGTTTTCTTTCTCCCTTCTCCTTGTTTTGAGAGTTTAATTCACTCGCTTTCCTTTTTATTTACTATTCAAGATATTTAATGCTCAGATATTTTCTCTCAGAACAGACAGTTTTCTTCTCTTCTTCCTTTCTCTCTCGTCTCTCTCCAGGGTTCCTTGCTATTCCTTTCTAATCATTGTTTTGATTTCCTGTTTGACCAAAGAGTTATTCATGAGAGTGATTAGTGGCTTATAAATTGTCTGATTTGTTTAAGATATGTTGGCAGTTAATGAACATTTTTGCGTGCAAGTTGTTTAAGGAACTGGACTTCAAATCTGCCTGTTCCTCTGATGAGCTACTGAGTCAGAATTTTTGTGGTTGCCCATGTATCTCTCTTCTGGTGGCTTCAGGAATTGATTACTATGTAGAAATTGCTTGCTGGATGAGGATAGGACCTAATGTTATAATAATATGCTTTCTTTGCTTTGGAGTAGGAAGTTTGAGATTTATATGCAGGCACATGTGTGTCTGTATATGTGTGTATCCAAAAATATTTAATGATAGATCAAGTTTAAAAATATGTACGATTCCTATAGTGACTGTTTTTGGACGAAGACTTAGAAGTTAGTTGAATACTCTTTCTATGGTTGTAGTTAGGTTCACTTTACTTCATATTTTTAAAATCCTTTTTTTTAAATATATGATTGAACATATACTTTCTGACTGCTACCCACCTTTTATTCCCTAAATATTTTGCCTTCAGATATGTGTACCATTATACACCTTCATATATAAATGTTTCATATTAGTTGTTCCTTTAATTTGTGAGCACATGTATGGAATATCAGTGACAATCCCCTTTCTTTCAGCATCTGTGTCAGTGTTATTTTCCTGTGTCTTCGTGGAATGTTGAGTAACATTCAATATTGAAAAAATGATTAAAGTAACTTCAGTATTCTATAATGAATATATGTAGCATTATCTCTGTGGTTCTACTTTTAAATTTCGTACTTTGCTTTTTTCTTTTTTCCTAGTTTTGCTCCATTTAAAGTAATTTTCCTTATTAAACTTTTCTCCACCATGTTGGATATATACATCTTTTTCACATTTTATTTTAGAAATATTTTTTTTGTTGTTGTTGTTGAGGAAAATTGGCCCTGGGTTAACATCCATGCCCATCTTCCTCTACTTTACATAGGACACCACCACAGCATGGCTTGATGAGCAGTGCATAAGTCCGCACCCGGAATCTGAACCCACGAACCCTAGGCCACCAGCAGCGTGTGCAAACTTAACCACTATGCCACCAGGCTGGCCCCTATTTTACAATGTTTTTAATTTGAGAAATAAGAAGAACCCAGAATCTGAAGTCTTGCCTCACTGACTCCTTAATGTTGGATGAAAAATTAATTAGTATTTTACTTCTTTTCTTTTTCCTCAAATTCATTGTCTCTAGGTATAGATTAAGCTCTTGGTTCAAGATGGTTTTAAATTTTATGCACATTCTTTAAAGTAGTTTGTATTTTGCATTTTAAAAAATCACATTAACACAAAGTACTTAGACAATTTTTTTACTTTTTCAGTGTTTACTTCTTGGGTATGGTGCTTTTTTTTGAAACTCGTCATCCTCAAACTTGATTATGGATCTGAATTATCTAGAGGGCTTGTTAAAACACAGAAGGTTTGCTGGACCCCACCCAAGACATTCTGATTCAGTAGGTCTCGAGTGGTGCCGGAGGACTAGCATATCCACATTGTGATTGGAAGTTCCTGTGCCAAACATTTCTTATTTTTTTATTTCAGAGGCAGTAAAATCCGTGTCTCAGTGTGAGGGCTGTCCCTACCCAATCCTTTTATTCTTCACAGGTGTCATGCCACAATAATCTTCTTGTACTCCTAACTCCACCTCAGCATTTGGAGGCCCCAACTGACACACAAACGTTCTTCATTTTTCCTCAGAAAGGAGTGCTTTATTTTCAGAAGTCTCACACAATCTGCAAAAAGTTTAATGTGGATGCTGTTCTCTGCTCTTTAGACATTGCAACTTGTTTCTACAACACCTGCGCCAATCTTCCTTGTTCTCAGTATTTAATGCTCTAACATTGGGAACACATGGGGCTTCTGGACATTCTGGACACTCTCCCTTCTTCAAGTTTAATTGATCATATAACATCTGAACTAAGTTGAACTAAAGTTGGCCATAACATGGCTTGTCACATGACCATCAGGTATATGTGTAGTGTGTGTGCACCTCACGGAAACAGAATGTTCCTGGAGTGTGCCTCTCAATGATTCTCCTAAAATTTGATTAAATATGTTCTAAATAGAGGTTCTCAGTTTCAGTTAAATGTACCTAATCCATACATACATTACTGGTCTATAAAATTTTCTATATCATAAACTTATTTTGTTGAATAGCGTGTAAGTTATTTCTATGCTCCCAAGGTCACATGTTTGATTTTAAAATTTATTTTCCTTTCAACTTAAAGAAAGAATTTGTATTAAAAGAAAGAAATCCAAAGGAGGATCCAAGAGAATGAAATACTAGGAGTATGGAGGACTAGATACCTCTAAGGGGTTTCCCTCCACATAACACTATCTTCCATAAAATATAATGTTATTGCATTCTTGAGTTCACATGAAGTAAGCCAAATCTCAAAGGAAAGAAGAAGGAAATTGAAAGCACCAGACAAATTTGGATTCACCCAGTTGTCTAAGGCCAGTACGATCCTCTAATTAAAGGATTTGTCTTTGAGTCACCAGTGACTTGAGGGAATGAATCTGGGAGTCACAGATTAGTTGAGAGTCAAACAAAAAAGTCACTTAGCTTGGTGTCACCTCACATGACTGTGAGCAGAAACCAGTGACATTCTTCCCTGGAGGAAAGAATCTAAACTAAAGCCTTACATTCTGTACACATTAAAATCAGACAAAAATGAGCTCATGATCAATGTTCATCAAACAAATAAGGAATACATGCCATAGTCGCTAAGAGTCATCAAATCATGAACAAATTAAAAATAGAACAATAGATTTACACACTAAAACCTCCAATATTACATTTACCAACTTCAAGATATAACATAACTGTGTATAAAAAATGGAAAGACATAAAATGGAATAACAAAATCAAACAGGAGACTCTAGAAATGATCTGATATATTTGTCAAAGGGCCTTATAGAACTTTAAGAGATGAAAAATAAATAAATGTTGAGTTTTAAAACTCCATAGATGAGTTCTACAACAGAAGAGAGAATAGAAAACTAAATTTGAATTCTGAAGGAAGCAGAATGCAGCATAGAAAGACAAGGAACTAGAAAACATGAAAGATAAGGTAGATATGGAGATGATGAGAGAGAGTAAAGAAAAAAGAGAAATAAAATACTGTACAACAAAAACAAGTGAGTCATGAGGGTAAAACTGAAAGTTAAAGGGTCTATAAATTTCTCAGGAGATAAGAAACTATATCCGCTTCAGGCAATGTGGGCTGGAGGTAAAATAGAAGTAGAGACTATAACTCTCACCCAAATAGAGGAGATACAAGAGAATATGGAAAACAAGTATAAATCAATAAAATTTAATGGGAAATAACGTAACAAAACTTGTGGAAAAAATAGAAGGAAAACATATAGATAGTGGGAGCAAAACAAGGATATAAATAATCACAACAAATGTAAATGGAATAAATTCTCCACTTAAATACAGATAGTTAAATTTGATGCGACAATGACAAATTTAGCTGTATCTTGTTTAGAAGATGTGAAAACTAAAAAACATGGAAAACTAGAAATTCAAAATATAATAGAAGATATAAAGATATGCTAGGAAAATACCAATGAAAAATCAACCCAGGGTAGCTATAATAATATCAGAAAAAACAGATGAGGAAAAAAGCATAATTAGGAATTAAGTGGTTAATCCCCAATGCTATATAAGTTCAACTGATCATGAAGACATAGTCGTTGTTATACTACACACGATGTCATGTGAAGATAATATAGCCTCAACTAGGAAAGGAAGGAGGAGAAGGAAGAGAAGGAGAAGGAGAAGGAGGAGAAGACAAGAAGAAAAAGAAGGTGGAGGAGGAGGAAGTATAGGAGAAGGAGGCAGAGCAAGAGGAGAAATAATATATCATCATAGTGAAGAATTTAAACTTTCCTCTGAGACAAACCATAACATATATCTAATAATAGAGTATTTGAAAAATAAATTAGCAAGTTTGATTTAGTGGATGCACATTGAACCCTATACCCAACAAGTGAAGAACACCTATTCTTCACAAGGACACGGGGAACATTAACAAGCAGTGAGCATGAACTAGGGTACTAATCAATCCTCAAATAATAGAACACTTGAAATAAATACAAGTGACTGCTCTATTTTATTCTTGATGTTATTACAGATCCCAGGCAATAGAAATGCAGAGAATTTTCTTTGGCTTAGATATTATTTGTGTGTAGAAAGTCTGTAGAAAAAATGAAGACAATATGGGCTATCAGGAATAGGTACCGTTAACGATTAATTTTAATTTTATATTTTTAAAATAAGAAATGGATGAGAAGCTCTTTAAACTTTACAATGCTCTCTCTCTTAGATTCCTAAGTGTTTCTAGTCCTTTCAGTCCTTCTTGATTCTGTCAATTGTTCCTGCCTGTTGATGATTCTTCCTTCATTGGATCTCTGAAGTTCACCTTAGTTTCCTGGTTTTGATGGTGGCAGACACACAGGTTTGAAGGGGCAGAGGCTTAGGCAATTTGATTGACAGCCTTCTGTTGCACCATTCTCAAGGTGCACATGTCATGCATCTATGCTTGTCACGTATCTTCCAGTTGCAATTACTCTTCCTCCCCAGGGCTATGTCCAATCTCATGCTAATATTGTTGCTCTTCTAGGAAGGATTTAATGGTGTGCTCATATAAACAAGCATTTTGGATCCTGAACCACAGAGCCATTTACAAGTCTAATCTGAATGTGATCTGTTTTTCCATTCATTGTACTTTCTTCTATGTATTTAACCAGTTTCTTTCATGAGTGTGGAATTCAGTAAGGACGTTCCACAGCTGGAGTCAAGTGATTTCCTTTAGTTATAAATTCTAAGGCTTCAGGAGAACCATCTGTTGCCACAGACATTCGAGTCAATAGTAAATTCATTTTAATAAAGTCATTGTATTGCATTTGAAGGAAGTCATTTTGAGTATTTTCCCTAAGGATCCCTATCCCTCTATGTAGGTTTCAGTACAAGAACTACTAGTATGTTCTGTCCTTGGTTTTTGCCATTGAGGAAATCAACAGGAACCCTCATATTTTGCCCAACATGTCTCTGGAATTTGATCTCTATAATGCCCTGCCCAGTGAACGGAGGACATTGGAGAGGTCCCTGATTTGGCTTTCAGAGTTGGGCAAGGACATCCCTTATTACAACTGCAGGAGAGACAGCAAGTCTCTAGCGGTCCTTACAGGAACCACCTGGGCAATTTCTGCCCAGATTGGAACACTGCTGGAACTGTACAAATTTCCACAGGTAAGACTGCGTGGGATGGGGAGAGATGAAACCATGTATCCTTTGGTGCCATTCTCAGGTGCCTAAAAAGGAAGAGAGGAGGACACTGGGTTTGTGCATCTCTCAAAGGATATGATCTCAAAGGGTAGGTGTACAGGACATTGATGGGGTATGACATTTCCTTTCTTTGGAGTAGAGAGCAGGTTGAGGGGGAAGGAGAGAAAGCAGTTTCCTGGAACACTGACTGATCTTATTTTCTAGAAAGCTTTCCACTCTAGGGAGTGGAAAATGATTAGAAAATGAAATGAGCAATTGTCCCCTTCTACCACTCCAGGTGTTGCTGAACAGCCTTCAGGACTGAGACTCTGATTTTTGCCAATCATCGTCCTCATATTGCTTCCAATTTTCTTTTCCTTTTAGCTTACCTATGGTCCTTTTGATCTTACCCTGAATGATGATGAGCAGTTTCCATCTCTCTATTAGATGGCCCCCAGGCACACATCTCTAGCCATTGGCATGGTCTCTTTGCTGCTTCATTTCAGTTGGAGCTGGGTGGGGCTGGTCATCTTGGAAGACAAGAAAGATGTTGAGTTTCTCTCAGACTTGAGAGGAGAGATTTACAGGAATTGAATCTGTGCAGCCTTTGTGGAAATGATCCCTGTCACTGAAAGGTCATATTACTCAAGGACATGGCCATATGATTTGCAATTATAGGAAACAGAAGTGAATGTGGCTATCCTTTATGGTGATGTCAACTCTTTCATAAGCTTGAGCTTTTCTACTTGGGAGTATTTAGTGATATAGAAAGTCTGGGTCACGACATCACAGTGGGATTTTATCCACAGTGAGAGATTTCATCCTTGACTCATTCCATGGGACTCTCATTTTTTCACACCACCATAGTGAGGTCCCTGGCTTTGAAAAATTTATCCAGAGAGTTAACCCTTCCAAATATCCAGAAGACGTTTACCTCACAATGTTGTGGTTCCCCTTTATTCCTTGCACGATTTCTGAGTCTGACTGTAAAACACTGGAGATTTGTCCACCCAATGCCTCCTTGGGATGGTTGCCTTGGCAGATTTTTGACACAACCATTACTGAATGGAGTTACAGTGTGTAAAATGCTGTGTATGCTGTGGCCTGGAGCCTTCACAAGATGCTTCTTCAACATACAGAAAGGCAGCCAATGGGAAGTGGGAAATGTCTGGGGTATTGTCCCTGGCAGGTGAAGTCTCTACCCCTTAACAACATGTACACTCGTAAAAGTGACTTTCTTATGGGGTTCCACAGGTGCTCAAACCAAGCAGTTAGGATTCTTTCTCCAAGAAAAGCACAAGAGTTTCTGTACTTGTTTCACTCTCTAGGAGGTAAATCAAGTCTTGGGTAGTAAGTCATCTACAAGAAGGTTCTAGTGGAAACAAGGAAGTAAGCTATGAGTCAATATCAATGCTTTGTGTCACAAAGGATCCCAACATTCTGCCGGCCTAACCTTTCAATAGGGACTATCCTGCCTTCTCCAATGAAGCTCTTCAATGCCAAGAAGAAGAGAACTTACCCTTTATGTGCCTATCTTGTGCTGAACATCATAGTGAATACTTTACATAAATGATCTCATTTAATTCTGCAACAAATTTAGGTATTGCTAACATCATTTTGCAGATTGATGGTCTGGGAAAATTCAGAGAATGCATGAGGGTGGCTAGATTGTACCTTGTACTCGAGATTTGTCTGAATCCTATCACCACTGATCGTCTTGATATTCTTGTCTTTAGGCTTTTTCTCTTGAAACTAACAGATATTTTAGAAACGTTATGATATTTTAATTCTCCATATGATTTAATTTGCTTTACTTCATTGGATACTTGTAATAAAGTTACATTATGAAGCAAGGATTACAGACAATGAAAGGCTGTCCCCAATTCAGGGTTTTCTCTTTAACACCCGGGCCCACTTTACCACAGGATGATGTGTCTCTTTTAGCTGCACCCCCTTATGAGGAAGATAGAATTTAACAATCCTGCTGGTGACTCTGTGAATTTGGCTGATGAAGGAAAATCAGATTCAGAGTAAACCATTCTCAACTTTTGGAATTTTCCCGAAGGTCTTGGACTTAAGGTGAAAGTAGGAGAATATTCCCAACATGCTCCACGTGGTCAAGAATTGTCTTTATCTGAGGAGGTGATTGAGTGGGACACGGGAATTACTGAGGTGGATTGAACACAATCATAATTACTTACACCACACATGAATAACCAAACTCTTGTTGGGGCTTTGTGCCCCCTCAGAGCTTCATAAAGGGTCACATATGGGAATTTAACAATTCACTTCCAACTGAAGTAATTTTTTCTTTTACCAATAATCCAAGATGGAAGCAAGACCTTCATTAGCAAAAGGCTGCAAGTTGCTGAAGGTTCAGAAGGTGGTTAGTAATTTTTAGGAATAAATTAAAAAAAATTAAGTTATGTACATGTTTTTTAGAGATAATGTTATTGCACACTTATTACACTGCAGTATAGAGTAAACATAACTTCTTAATGCACTAGGAAATCAAAAAATTGGCGTGACTCACTTTATTGCAATATTTGATTTGTTGCAGTCCTCTGGAAACAAATCCACAATATGTCTGAGGTGTACCAGTGTTTTATATCATACAATAAGCATGGCATCCAACCAATGAATTGGATTTAGATATTTCAAGATTACGTTTGTTAAGACTCAATACTCTAAAACACTCTAGTTACTGGAAAATTAGGTAAAAGTCACAGCTGTTATCAAGTGTTATCTGATTTTCTCCAGACTCCACACTCTGTATGCAGTGAGAGTTGCAGTCCGGGATTCAGGAAGAGCACTCAGGAGAGCAAGGCTGCCTGTTGTTTTGATTGCATTCCCTGCCAAGAGATGAGATTTCCAATGAGATAGGTGAGTATATGCCTTGCAGCGACATTCTCCACATCTGTTATTTTTTTGAAGGGAAACATTTGTCCTGAGCTAACTAACATCTGTTGCCAATCTTCCTCTTTTATTATTGTCCCCAAAACCCTAGTACATAGTTGCATATCCTAGTCGTAATCATTCTAGTTCTTCTATGTGAGCCACCACCACAGCATGGCAATTCACAGAGAGACGGTGTGGTTCCATGACCAGGAAACCAACCTGGGCCACTGAAGTGGTGAGCACTGACCTTTCACCACTAGGCCATCAGGGCTGGCTCTCCACCTCTCTTTTGTATGCACTGTTCTCCCAAAGAAACAGAAAAGCTCTGGATGAGGACTGCAGGGTCAAAATGTTTCCTTCCTCCATTAAGTAATTTAACTTTTATAGCCAATAATATTTCCTCCGAAAATGATACACTCTCTCTCTACCTTGAACTAGCTTGCTTTACTCATTTTAACATCATTGCAGACATTATCATCTCAAGGAAACCCTTTATGACCACTCCACAGTAACCTAACTTAAATCTCTCTCATGGAATCTAATACATGGTATTGTAAGTCCTTACTTTTCATCTTCTTTAAAGCTACATTTAGATCACATTGAACAAATCCTTATCTTTCCAGTGTCTGGTGCTGTTCTTGGCACAGAGCAGGAGCTCAGAAGGTTGTGTTTGATTTAAGAAGTAAGTATTTCCATGGTGTACAATGAGCTTATGGTACAGCTTGGTCCCTGATCTCCTTGAGTTCACAGGTGAGTAGGGGAGACAACATGTAGTGATGTGAATTCAAGGTGGTGACATAGGGCTGCAATATAGGTACGCAGAGACCCATGGGATGAAATAAGTGATAGGATATATGTTTGTGGGGAGGGAAGTGCCATGGACTTCTTCATAGAGGCAGTAGCATTAGTATTATATCAGACTAATGAAGGCGGATTAAATTCTTGGTGGAATTCTTAGAAATGGCAGAAACTGGCAAATTAGCCCTGCATTTAATATTCTAGGGAACTGAGTAAAGGTTCAACATGACTAGAACACAGACAATGTGGGTTTGGGAGTTGGGTCATGAAGTAGAAGAGGGACAGAAAACCAACACTGAAGATTTTTCATACCATAATTAACATCTTGGAATTACTCAGATTTATGATATTAAATGGTGCAATGCTGGAATAACCTCCATGGTGGCATTATCTAATTTTATTTTTGTGATTGATATGAAGCTTATTTTCACAACATCTTTTGTATAATTTCAATTTTTTTGAAATGTACTGAGATTGATGATATAGTCTGGCATATCGTCAATTTGGATAAAGCTTCCACATGCACATTTGGCACGTGGTAAATTTGGGTATATGTTCCATATGCACATCTAAAGAACACCACGTCCACTAACTTCAATTCCTACATGCTTGGAGATTAATAAATACACTTGTAAACAACCGATGATTAATGAGTAAACTATGATGGATATTAGAATGTATTTCCAATTAAAAATATTATTCATCAAATCTTATGGGGGGGAGTTAGAACTATCATTAGAGAGAAATATATAAGCCTAGATTATATATATTTATATATTATTGTGTATATTTAAATATAGAAAGGTTGAAGTTCTAAATTCTAAGCATTCATCACAAGCTAGAAAAAGAGCAGAAAATTAAACAAAAGGAAAATAGAAAACACAAAATGGTAAATATTAGAGGAAGTGTTAACACAATAAAAGGCAAACATCAAAAGGATTAATAAAACTAAATTAGATTCTAATAAATGACAAATATACTCAATAAAATCCTAGTACTAATGTTCAACAAAAGAGAAAAATTGCAACAAAAAAATACCAAGGCTGAAAAGGGAGTAATCAGTGCAGATCATATGGAAAATTTTTAGCATGAAGAAAACATAAATAACATCATGTTGATACAATGAAAATCTAGAGGAAATTCACAAATTTCCAGGCAAATAAAAGTTACAAAACTGTCTCAAGAAAAAATGAAAAATCTGAATATTTCCATACCTATTAGAGAAATTGAGACCATACTTTAAAACATTTCTAGAAACTTGAATTGTAGGCTATTTATTCGGTACAAAGCTGATGAATCTTCCCAAACATTCAGGAAAGAAATAATATACATCTACTCAATCTCTTCCAGAGAATAGGAAATACAGAAATCTTTTTGACTCACTTTGAGAGACCAGATTAACATTGGTACGAAAATCTAACAAAATCATTGCAGGAAAGGAAATTACAGGCCACTCTCTTTCTTGGATTAAATTCATTTATTCTAAAATAAAAAAAAAAATCACATCAATTCAATGTTCCAAATCTAGCTATATTTTATAAGAAGGACATATCATGACCAAATTTGGTTCATGCAATGTAATTCAGTATACTAATCTCTGAAAAAAGAGAAATAATAATCTCAATAACTGTAAGAAAAACTAGTAAAATTAAACACCTATTCATATTTTAAAACAAACAACAACAACAGAAACAACCCTTACCAAATCAGGAACAGAAGGAAACTCTCTTACTCCCATACATAGTATTCACAGAATGGAACTTTATGGTGCACTGTTGAAAGCAAGGATAAGAGAAGAATGTTTAACATCACTGCCTCTATTAGACGTTTTGCTGGAGGTCTTGCCTGATACAATATTGGCAGGAAAAGAAATAAAAGGAATAATTTACTTCAAAGGAAGAAGTAAAATTGATGTTATCTTCAGATGATATTATGGTATAAATGTAAAATCCATATAAATTAATGCATTAACTGAGTTTAGTGGTGGCTGAATACAAGGTTAATATACAAAGTTTTGCTTCCATCTACCCGTCATAAAACATTCAAAATTTAAATTTTAAAAAATGACATTTACAACATCTTAAAGTATGAAGTACCTAGAAATAACTTTAATGAGACTTTCAAAAGATTTCTCTCCATTAATTTATAGAACAGCATTTAGAAAAATGGAGGAAGATTGAAAGAAGTGGAGAGATAAACGAAATTCGTGACTGAACAGACTTAAAATTCTACAGATATCAAAACTGTCCAAATTAATCTACAGCTTCCACAAAATTGCAGCTAAAATGCTGACCCGTTCTGTGGAAATTACAATTGATACAATTCTTATGGAAATGATAAAGGAAAAACTTAGCTAAGAAAATCTTGAAGACAAAGAATAGAGTGGGAGGACTTACTCTACCTGACATCAAGTATTATAGCATCACAATAGAGGAGGTTCATCAAGATGATAAACAAGAAAATCAACGGAAACAAATGGTAAGTTCAGATACAAACTGCTCATATAGGGACTCACGTATAGACGTCTGATTTACAAGGAAACACTGAGGAGGAGTGGGAAAATGAAAGCCTTTTCAATAAACCATGTTGGGTAAATTGGCTGTCTTCATGAAGAAGACAATGACTCGCCAACCCTAACTCACACCATCCACAGAAAACGTTATCAGGCAGATTGTACTTCTAAACGTGAAAAGTGAGAGAATTTAAGGGGATGTAAAGAGGAAGAAGCAATGCCCCTGTAGAAGGACAAGGCATGTATTGATACCTGCAGGGATGAGTGGGCACGGAACACTTTCAGAACCACATGAAGATTTGGGAATCTTAAAAATCAGAGCAGAGGTAGTAGAGGTAGGCAAGACCAAGGTTATACAGTCTTTTTGGTCTTCTTAAGAGTTTGTCGGATTTTTTAATGGAGGATAAGTATGATTCCACTTACATGTAGAAGTATCACTTGTGATGCAGGACAAGGGCAGGGAACCAGAGTAAAGAGACCTTATGATAACATAGGAGAGAAGTGACTAAAATCTTAACAGAAGTGGTGGAAGCGAAATCAAGATGAAATGTACTGGAGATCATTTTAGATGGTATAAAGGGTCTTATTTTGAAACTCCCTAGGAGTGAGGTCTATGACTTGGTCATCTCTGTTTCCCTAGAATGTAGCATATTATCTGGCTCATGGAGGTTTTCCAATAACTGCTTGCTCATTGAATGAGTAAATCTAGGCCATAGTTTACAGGGGTACAGCTTAGAGAGACAGGGAGGACTTTTGGTTTTCTGCTGAGAAAAAAGAGCATTCATGAATATGCAAGATAATTACTGAGAAGGATAATAGCTTTGTTTACTTAACCAGAAAGAAGATGGGCAGTATTAACTGGGAATGGTTCTCTGCAGAACATTCTGTTATTTGGTGCCTGGAGCAACAAAGGAAGACAATTGGCTAAACTTACCCAATGTCTTCTTTGGGGGCATGCAAATAAGAGAGAATGACTGAGCCTGGGCTGAGGACACTTTGCATCTCTCCCCAGACATGGATCAGTGTGTGAAGTGTCCAGATCATCAGTATGCCAACAGAGAGCAAGATCGCTGCCTCCAAAAAGCTGTGACCTTTCTGGCTTATGAGGACCTCTTGGGGATGGCCCTGGCCTGCACAGCTCTGTGCTTTTCTCTCCTCACAGCTGTGGTGCTGGGGGTCTTTGTGAAGCACCAAGACACTTCCATAGTCAAGGCCAATAATCGGACTCGCAGCTACATCTTGCTCTTCTCCCTCACCCTCTGCTTCCTCTGCTCCTTACTCTTCATTGGTCGTCTCAACACAGCCACCTGCAGTCTTCAACAAATCACATTTGGAGTTGTATTTACTGTGGCAGTTTTCAGTGTCTTGGCCAAAACTATGACTGTGGCTGTGGCCTTCAAGGTTACTGCACCAAGGAGAAGGATGAGGCAGTGGTTGGTGTCAGAGGAACCTAACTTCATCATTCCCATCTCCTCCTTTATCCAGCTGAGTCTCTGTGGAATCTGGCTGAGAACCTCTCCTCCCTTCATTGACACAGATGCACACTCTGAACACCGCCACATCTTCATCGTGTGCAACAAGGGCTCGGTCACTGCCTTCTACTGTCCTTGGACACCTGTGCTGCTTGGCCCTGGGTAGCTTCACAGTGGCTTTCCTGGCCTTGAACCTGCCTGACACGTTTAATGAAGCCAAGTTCCTGACGTTCAGCATGCTGGTGTTCTGCAGTGTCTGGATCACCTTCCTCCCTGTCTACCACAGCACCAAGGGCAAGGTCATGGTGGCCGTGGTGGTCTTCTCCATCTTGGCCTCCATTGTGGGGCTATTAGGCTGCATATTTGCTCCCAAGTGCTACGTTATTTTCCTAAGGCCAGAGAGAAACACTTCAACAGTGTTAACGAATAAAACACATTCGGGGAGAAAATAATCAAAATGTAAGTTATTTTCATAGGTCACAAGAACTTGCATACACTTGAAAAATAAACTACCACATTTTTGCAGACCCACTTTAAATACCAACTAAACTTACCTTACATCTCTGCTTAATTTTTTGCTTTACGTTTCTTTTGGCTTTGTACAATTTTCCTCTGTCATTCAAATGAACAAATACATAAACATTCATACTAATTCTCCTCTAAAATTATGTGTGAAAGATTGCAAAAATGGCCACACATTAGTCCTCTCCCTCTGTCTGTTTGGTCATAGCATCCCACGTTGACTCTGGGTAGATTTGGTCTTGTAACTTGCTTTGGCCAATGGGACATTAGCAAATGACATAAGCAAAGGCTTGAAAAACAATTGCTCATTGTTGGTATTTCTCCTTCTCTGGCTGCGCTTGGGAAGCCTGAGGCCATCAATATGTGAATGAGTCTAGATAGACTGCACATCTCCATCACTCCAGGTGACTTCAAGTCAACAATCAGATATGTGAGTAAGGCCGTCCTAGACCATTCAATCCCAGCTGAGCCACCAATAGGTCCAGATCAAAATAACTTCCCAGTTAACCCACAGAACTTTGAGAAAAAATAAACTATTCTTATTAGAAGCTACCAATTTTTAGGATATTTTGTTATACAGCAGAACCTAACTGATACATTATGCTACCATATAAATATGTCCTCTCATTATTTGTGTAATTATCACAGATTTCTATTTCTTTATCCAATATCATACACTGGAATATTCTTCTCTAGATTAAGTCTCTGAAAGACAGAGACCATATCATGTTCCATTTTACTTTTACTCCTTCCTCTTTTGAACCAGACATCTTTAAGCATATATATTAAGAATATCTTCACTAATTTTAAGATTATGGATATTCTTCTATATTGTCATCCATCACTGTTATATGCGGTGGATTTTTACTTTTAATTTTAGCCCTATAATCCATTTGGAATGATTTACTTGTGAATAATGTTAGTTGATGGTCCAGTGTTTTATTTTACAAATGGATATCTTTTAGTCTATAAAACAAATACTGCATCATTTTAAAAGTTGATTTGAAGCATATGGAATCTGAATAATGTTTGGAAAACTGATATCTTTGAAACACTGTTTTCAGTCACAAGTATAGTATATCTCTCCATTTAACCTGAGCTTTTACATGCTTTGTATCTCTTTATAATTTTCTTCATATAATTAATGTGTAGTTCCAATTATTTTAACTACTTATCTTAAATAATTCATTGCTCTTATGAATGGAATAATTATTAACATGTTTAAACTAATTCTTGCTCATGTCACAGTATTTTTGAAGTTTCATATAGGAATCTAGCTTCCTTTCGCATTCCTCCACTTATTTACCAGTTCTAAACTTTATAAGTTATGTCCCACTAAAATAATAGATTTTCTCTTCTTCTCTAATATTATGTACCTATTATTCTTTTGATTCTCATTTTTTCATGACTGTGCTCTCCAGTGCCACACTGAATCACAATAGTGTTTCCCATGAGTATTTTCCTCTTAAGTGTAGCGTAAAGATCAGATAAATTCCTTGTCAGGGCAGAGCAGGCATCTAAGAGAGAGAAAGTAAAAACGTGAAGGGGAATCATTTCTAGCTGGACATCAACAGACTTGCTTCTTGTGGCTGTTTGGAGCTGGAGATGTTATGCAATGTGGCCAGCTGAGAATCAGAGGATTGCTCTCTAGTCCCAGGAATTAGTCTTGGTCAAATCTCTCAACCTCTTTAGACCTCATTTTCTTCACCTGTAACATGAAGAGTTGGATGAGTCTTTTTGAGTTCTCAAATCCAGTGACTCCAAGATACCCTTCACCCACATGCCCTTGACAAAGACCAGAGAGAATTTTTAGTTTTCTTCTGCGTCAACATTATTATCCATATCACCACTTAAAGACATATCAAATATCTACTTTTGCATGACACTGATAAAACAGGTTCCATACCAAATCGCAGTTCATTGGGATAACAAATCTATAGTTAATTGTTTAGAGGTAAGTATAGGGATGGGCCTTGCTGGAACCAGCAATCAATGGGCCAAAAAGTCTTGCTTTATTTTACAGCAAGGCTGTGGAAACACTCCCTAATATAACAGAATGCTGAAGTACTTAGAAAGTATGAAATAAATGGGAGCCTTGTATCCATGGTTATGAGCTAATAAGGATATGATTTTTAAAATTTTGTTAATGATGCCATTTGCCTGCTATGGGGCTGTTCTCTGGTGAGTAAAGAGCAGATGTATTCAAGGCCACTTTCATTCCTTTAATAAATATTTACTCAGCGCCTACCACTTGCTGCACGATAGCAGTGATCTATCCTAAGAGCATTTATATTCTAGTAGGGTGACACAGACCAAAAACTAAAAGAGAAACTTGAGGTGATCAATAAAGTTACACATACGTCAAACTTTTTTCATTCTGGACTATTTTTCACCCTTTCCCTACTTTTACTGTTTCCCAGAACTCTAATCATGGACTTGAAAACCCAGAAAGCATTGGTCCCAAGTTTATTCTCGCAACACCCCTGTTTCAAAGACAAAGTGTTTATCATCTGAGAGTATGTCTCTTTAAGACTAAGTTCCTATGAATCAGCATTATTTCCTCACTTTCTTGAGAGGACAGATGTTATTATGAAGGAGAAACAAAATATCATATGGGATTTATACTTGAAATGATGTTTCCACTCTAATTGTGTTATTTAATGTGGTGTGATTTGGGGAAAGTCAGTTACTCCTTTAGAGACAGTGGTAATAATACCCTGAAAAGCATTCTATAGAGATTAAATGAAACAAAGTATGAGAAACTGTTTTGTAAATTGCAAAGCAATCTATTTCAGCTTATTTTTCTAAAAATATTTTCATTTATCCGATCCTTTTTGACTCTACACAACCTGCCTTCACTGAGTTTTATCATTTATTCAACAATAATAATGGGTCAAAATGGTTGAATATTGGAAATTTCATATGGTTCAACTTAATTAATAGGCCATCACAATATTTAATTTGGTTATAATTACAGTTAAATTTTTCATGTTGCCTTACCATGTGCCAGGCACATTCTAGGCATCTGACATGTATTCACTCATTTAATCCTCACAACAATGCTATGGAGACAATACTATTAACCCCTATTGTATGGATGAGGAATATTAGACGTTATATAATTGACCAAAGTCACACAGCTGGTACCCAGGCAGTCTACCTCCAGAATCTCTTTTAGGGATCCATTAGAGGTCGCGGCGCTTACATCGTAAAAGGATCACCCTGGTATCTGGTTGGCGAATGGACAAGAGGGGACTAAGCAAGAAAGCACATGGCTACTGAAATGATCCGGGCAAGCAATTCTGAATACAGGATTTCCTTCCTTTTTAAGGCTGATTAATATTCCATTGTATAGATTCCCCAGATTTTCTTCATCCTTTCACCCACGGATGCACAATTAGGTAGTTTCCATCTCTTGGCTATTGTGAATAATATTGCAGTGCATTTTGTCAAACAATTTCCTGGCACTTAGTGAGTTTGAAAAAATTCTTCTTATACACATTAGTTACTGTAATGACCTACCTTTCTAAATGTCTAAAGTTTAAATATTTGTCATTCTACAGAAATACCTTGCCTAATCATGATTTGTGTTGTTATCAGTTCATGAATGAGCTAAGATTTTCGTGCAAAAATTTGTTATAATGGCTTTTTTTGCATGTATTCAGGAACCTTGCATAATACAGGTATTCCCTGATTCTTGATTTTTAGTAGAGTTTTCTAGTAAGCCTTTAGGATAGGAAATATCTTCGTAGATGTGAGGCAGAGAGCAGAAGAATAATAAAATGATTGTTATATTTAATTACATCAAAAGAAAACTGTCATTTTGCTAAATTGTTTTTACACACCCTTTGCTTATTTGTAAGAATGGCACATATCATTTTATTAATGAAAAGAAAATTCAATAAACAATTTTAACATAAAACAATATCTATTGAGAACTTATATGAAAATTTTAGCAATATGTTGTCACCAATTTCCTCATCTGCAAAATGGAGATAGATAATACCATCTTCCTTATGGGTTGCTGTGAAAATGCTCAAGAGTAATGTATGTAAAATGCTTATCACCATGTCGGTGGGAAAGTGATGCCTCATTCATTTTTCCACCGGGATGATGACAGCTTTTTTAATGCTTGAAGTCTGTAGTTTTCAAAATACGTTCTACTGTTGTAAAGTGAATCCTTTTTACAAACTCTTTGTAGAGTTAGATCCCTTTGGAATACAAATTCAGGCTCCTGTGTGTGTGCGTGTGTGTGTATGTATACGCACATCTCTCCAATAATACTTCAAGCCTGATAATGAAAAGCTACCTTCCCCACTCTTGACTCTGGTTCCAAAAACAACTTCTTTAATTTTCTGGTTGAAAATCTATATTTCTAAATTAGCTATTCATACAGCTCTTTCATTTTTCCTCTTTTGACTATTTATATTTTCTTTCTTCTCTGAAAAAATCAACATGAAGTGTTCTTACATATGTTAAAAACATAATTCCCCTTGCCCAATATAACTATTTAATGAATTAGGATAAATCAGAATTCAATGTCTACTGTTTTATGACATAAGTGTTTACAATTTTATAGCATACAAATGTTATCGAGAGATGTGTTACATCAGATATTATGAATACATTTTCCTTCTCACTTTTTCCTTTGACCTTTTAAATGGTAAAATTCTCTTGTTTCTTTGTTGTCTTCCTATGGATTCATCACTGGTTCATCTCCTTCCACCAGAAATTTAAATCTCTTTTCAGTAACTTCTGACTCTTGAGACAATTCATGGACTTAATGTTTTGCTTGGGGACATCCCTCTTGGGCTTGAACATATACACCGTCCCACATATACACAGTATGTCTGGAAGGATAGAGGAGGAAAGGACGTTTATATCTGTGCAAAAGGACTGGGAGACAGTGGTAGAGTGAGAATATTTTATTGACTTTGTACCGCTCTTTGAAGTTTTCCTACATGTGCATCTACGATGTAGTGGCCTCCCTCCCCCCAGATTTTTAAAATTAAAATAGCGTTATATCCTTATCTACTGGCTTGGGACAGCAAGTTGTAGAGAAATGTAAATATATGATACAATTTTTTAACGAAATTAAAAAGAGCAAACACGCAAAATATTTAGAATTCTAAATATGGGCCCATCATTCTATTAGGCTGTGTAAACGTGGGGAAAGGATTGAAGAACAGCTGTTCAACATCCAGCTACCTGTACAGTCTAGGGGTCCACGGAGATCCCCGCCTCCAGCCCCGCACCTGGAGCTGATTTCCTCCACCTGTGTAGTCTGTCTGACTTATTCCAGCCACACCCCCGCCTCTTCCTGGCCCTGGAACTGGTCTCCGCCCACAACGTTCGGGCCTGGTTCCGCCCACAGCCTGGTCCCCGCCCACTGCTCACAGAACCGCCCCCCCGGTCCTGGAGTCACTCACACCCTTATCCCCGCCCACAGTCCGCCCCTAGAGCCGGTTCCTGCGCACAGCTCCGCCCCTAGATTTTGTCCCTGTACTTGGTGCTGACGCAGCCCGCTTTCCAGCTTCGCACTCACTCTAGAAATTACACACCTGCCCCGAGGCTGGGGTGTGCGGTCCGCCCCGCTCGCCGCGTCAACTCACAGCCCCCAAACCTTCGTCCTCCCCGAACGACCGCCCGAGACTGAAAGTGGAAGCGCAGGCGTCGCCGTGGAAGGAGCGGCGGGTCTACGCAATGTGTCCCCTCTTCTACGCGCGGACAGGATACCCTTGGACGTTTGGCCGAAGGGGCGGGGCGCAGTGAGCGGCGGGCGGTCCCGGCTCCAGTCACGGTCCAGGTAGGGGCCTGTGCCGCGGGCAGCCCCGTCAGGGCCCGGCTTCCCTCCGTCCTCCCGGAGCCCCATTTCCCCTGGGCTGTTTGCTCAGGGCTCCCGAGGCTGCTGTTCCTCCTGGCTCCGGGCGCCGCCGTCCCCTCTTCAGAGTCCCCGTCATCGTCCTCCGTGTGATTTTGTCCCCAGGGGGCTTATCCACATCTGCAGATGGTGTTTGGGTTGTTACAAATGGGGCGCTCCTGGCATCTAGAGGGGGAGGCAGGGATGCTGCTCAGCGTCCTCCAGGGCCCAGGACGGCCCGACATAGAATTATCCGGCCCCAAATGTCAGTGGTGCCGAGGTTGGGAGACCTGCTCCAGGGCCTGAAAATCTCCCGAGCCCTGAATGAAGTGTGGAAATTTTTGACAAGTCAGCCGAGTCACTTACAGGGTCCCTAAATGACAAGCTTGTTTAAAGGGTCCGGAGTCACCAAAAAGTCTCTGTCCAGCCAAGTGAGTTGAGCGAGTCAAGTGCAGACAGCACGAAGCTGGTTTCTCCCATCTTGGGGAGCAGGTGGCTGGATAGGAATCGGGAAAATCCAGTCACAGCCAACAGTTACAGTTAAATCAGTAAATACAAAAAAAGAAGAGTGAATGGGGTGAACTTTCCATCCAACACCCTATAAAAGGCCTCAAAAGCTTGTTTGCGCCTTTTTTTCCCCCCTCAGACACGAGAAGCATCCGTGGAGCTCAAGTTTGAGGTGAAACCAGGCTCAGGGTCCACCTGTCCTCGCTGATCCATGGATTTCTGTGTGGCCAGGTGAGTACCCTGTGGACCTGGTACCAAGAGGTTCCGGCAGCCTCTGCTGTGCAGAAGACCTGCTAGTGAGATTTCCTGGGCTCGGGTTGTCACCACATGGAGTCACTGAGAGTGAAGGTATCTTGAGAAAAATTATTGATGTTTGATGGATTATATTCAAGGGAAAGATGGTAAGCTGTGTGTGTTTCTGTGTGGTAAATATTTCAGTAAGTACAGTTATATGCAAATAAGAACACATGAAACAAACGTAAATAACTACAAATGTGTATTATAGTAGAAAATATAGATTTACTTGCATTGCATAATACTCAAAAGTCAGGATTTATATATAATATAAATACAAAAATGTTTTGCGTGTGTATTCAGTATTAAAAGACATCCCATTAAATATTAGGAGGGATACTCAGCAACATTCCTTAGACCCATTCAATTTGAGTTCTAAAGTCCTATAAATCATCCACAAAAATTTGAAATAAAGGAGCATTCAGGGAAAAAGATGATTTGAACTTAATAACAAATTTAAAATTGAATTTGCCAGTAGCCAGATTTATTTTGAGCATTTTTTTTCTTTATGACATTTCAAATCATTTGGAAGAGTACTGAGCAACAGAGTAGATTGCAGGGAAGGGCACTAGTCTCCAAAAAGACTGTCCTCACCACCTTGCCTTCTAAAGGGAATTAACTTTGTTTCTTGAAACTTTTCTGAAATAACGGTCTGGTGATTCACGTTGCAGAGAATCTTGTTAAGTAATTTTGTATTTAGTTGTTGGCCTCTACTAATTGTGTGTGTATGTGTGTGTGCCTTTTTCATTTTAGCTTTCCTGTGATGTTCTTGAGGGGAATGTGTGCTTGTCATGCAATAGATAGTCTTTGAGTGTATAATTTATGGTGACAAACCATCCTCGCTTATTCAGAAAAGAGGGGATTTCCAGGACACAGGACGGGTAGTGTTCAAACCAGGGCAGTCCTAGACATATCGAGATGGTTCCTCATCTCATGAGCTAGGCCCTGGGACACATGCATGGGGACCTGGAGAACCAGAGAGACCTTGTCCCACCTCCATGGAATTTATATTGTATTTGGGAATTTGGATTTTGAAATGTTAATGATGAGAGTGATGTAGGAGTTTGGCACAAGGGGAATCAACCTGAGGGGGCAGGGAAGCCCTCTTGAGAAGGACTGATATTTAGCTTCAGAGCTAGAGTTGGGACTGGATTTAGCTAATTGGAGGGTTAGACTGGAGTGAGGGTGTGGGAGTGTGTTGAAGAGAGCATTTCAGGCAGAGGGACCCGCATGAGGACACCCCTGAAGCAGAGAGCCTGGTGTGTCCATGAACTGAGAACAGGGATGGTTGAGATGAGTGAACACAGGGGGAGGGGCGTGAGCCACACTGGCGAGGGGGACAGGCTGGACCAGATCAGGTGTGACTTAGGACTCTGTTCTAAGACCAGTGGGAAGACTCTGGAGAGATGCGAGTAGAAGGATGATGTGATTAGCGTTTGGTCTAAGCACGTGGGTTAAAATGGACTTCATGGTTAAGAATGAAGACTTAAGAGGCAAGATGGGAGGTGCTGGGAATAAGATTAGGAATAAAATGATTGTTCCCTAGGCCTGGGTGATGGCTGTGGAGTAAGAAAGAAGTAGAAAGAACAGACTTTGGAGTGTAGAACCGAGAGAACATAACGGTACTTTCTTGCCTGCATGTGTCAGATGGCACAGGGCACTGACTGTTCTCGCTGCTGTCCGTGCAGACCTGCAGACGCCCCCTCACCCAGGTCTGTGTGTTCACCCCTCTTTGCCACTCACAGGCCCCCCTCCACATCCTAAAGAAAGTCAGGCCTTACTTGTGAGGGGGTTGTCTCAGACGGGAGACACCGAGGAGAGCCCCTCCAGACATCAGAGCAGCCCCTTCAGCCTCTCCCTCAGCCTCCTCCCTTCCACTCTCTCGCTTTCCACACCCAGAATGACCCTGCTCAGTATTCCAGATCCCCATGATCTTCCTCACCCAGGCTTGAGAAGGGTGGGGCAAACACTGGGGTGGACCTCATCTGCACCTTCCACTCTGACCCCCGCACGTCCCAGGCTGGACAGAGAGCGACTAACTGGGAGTTGAGCCATGAGACCCAGCGCGTCACCCACCTGGGCTCCTTCACCCTGGACTGGGACAGCCTCTACGTCAGTGGTGAGGGGCTGTGCTACAGCCACACTCTCTCTCCCAGTCGGAGAACTGTGTTGCCTCCATTGCTCTACAGTGAGCTATGATCCATTGCTCTATCCTCCTGGTCTGGGTTCACTCTTCTCATCACTGTGTGATCACTGGGTCCAGCCTCCTTCCATCTCGTTGCCTCCCCCCTGAACACCCCTCCCCACTTACCCTCTGCTGTTCCCACAAAGGTCCCTACATCCTCCCTCTCCCTTAATCCTTTTGTTCACCCCAACTCTTGCTCAGCTCCTCTCGCCTTCTCTCCACAGGTTACACCTATGGAGCCGTGGCCCCGACTACCACCAGTGAGTATTCCTGGTCCTGATCTCCTGTGTCCCATCCGCATTTGGGGTTGGGGAGCACTTGTTCTCCTTCACCTGCTGTCCTTGGTGATGGAAGCACCTGGAAGGGCCCTAGTTCATCCCTTCTCTCCCTCCCGGGTTCTGGTGGAGAGTCCCAACCCAGGGTGAGAAAACCTTAGACACAGACATGTTCTCCACCACATTCTGACCCCACGTGGTTTTCACTTTAATTCTCCTAAAGCCCCGACCTTGGTCCTCCTTTTCCAGATATTCCATCCGTCTGTCCAGTTTTCTCTCCGTCCATCTGTCTCTCCACCAAATTCAGTCTCTCTTGTTCACCTATCTCTCTCTCTTGGGCTCCTCTCATCCACAGGCTTGCTCATCCCTCTACTCACACAGTCACCCGTCCCCTCACTCTCCTTTATGCTTCACCTGTGAATGGTGGTCCTGGGAAAGCCACTGCTGGAGACCGGATGAGCCTGGGGGATCCTCCCACTCTATCCCTCCCTGATGACAGCCCTCGCCCCAGCTCCCAAGCCGGTGACCACGTCCCTGCATACTTGATCATCACCTGTGCCACCAGAAGCCACCACAGGTATCTGGGTGCCCCTTTTCCTTCTCAAGAGAAGTTCTCCAGCCCTACTCGTCCACCAGCCAGTTGTGATCCAGGAGCTGGGAAGCCAGGGTGTGAAATTCTGGTTTTAGGGCAATCATGCTGATCACAAAGATTATACCAATGATTCAGTATAAGTCCAGCCCTCAGAGAGCCCTAGTCTTGTGAAATTAACACACCATTATAATACAATGTGGGATATTTTGGGGAGAGGCACCTGGCATAATTTGGAGGGGAAGAGCTTGCTAGACAAATTTTCACCAGGATGGAGTCTTTAAGAATGAGTAGGAGGGAACCTGGCAAATAGAGGATGAAGGGTTTTCCTGGCAGAAAGATTCCATGAGCAAAGTCTCCGACCAGAAACAACATGCCCTATGGGGAGAATTTGGGTTGCGTGAAGCTTAATGTTTAAGCCGCAGTAGATGGATAAAATGAGACTGAAAGGTCAGCAGGAGCCAGATTGAGTAGAGCCTTGAGTGCCAGGTCAAGAAGGTTGAACTAAACACTGAAGGTCATAGGGAGCCATGGGTGGTACTAGAGCAGTGGTGGCCCTAGTGAGGTATTCATTTCAGAAAGATCCTTCTAGTAGTCCACGTAGAACATCCTTTAGACAGAGCATCGAGTGAGTCTGCTGGGGTGTTGGTCCGGGTGAAGGAAGTTAAGACCTGAGCTAGGACAGGGATGGAGAGAGGAGTGTATGTGAGGACCAGTGTGCAAGGTGAATGGGTGTTACTGGGAGGGAGGAGGAGCTGAGCAGATATGCTGGTTCTGACTTGGGTGACCACACGGGTGGGTGGTGGTGCCACTAGGACAGAAGATGACAGATTATAATGAGTGCAGGACTCTGGTGTGGTCTCAGGCCAGCTTTCAGAGATGGCCATCGCTCTCCCTCTCGTCTTGCAGCTTTGGGGCACAACCTGAAGACCCTCATAGTCAACGTCACCATCTCCACCCTCCGGTATTCATCACACATGAGCAACGGCTCAGCCACGTTCAACTCCACTGAGAGGCTCCTGCAGATCCTGGTGAGACCCTGGTCCCAGCAGCTCCTGGTGGGTTAAATCCCACCCAGCCCCTCCCCCAACCCCTGTCCCTGTCTCTGTATTAATTTTCAGGGACTGGGGACATTGGTAGATGTAATTTGAGTGAGTATGTGCAGTAGTTTCTACGCAGGTATTCTATTTTTCAGACACAGATAAAATAGTGTGGCTACTCCATGCACCAAGAAAATGAATAACTTATCAAATTTTTTCATGATGTGAAGTCTTTAGAGAGTAAATGTCGTGGTTAAGAGCACAGAGTATGGAGCTAACTCCTCATGTCCAAATTCCAGCTCAATCCCTTACTAGATATTTGTATTGACTGAGTTATTTACCTGATTGGTGCCTCAGTTTCTTCATCACTCAGTTGGCAATAATGATCAGCATACCTACTTTGTAGGTTTATGGAGAGTATTAAAGAAGTTAGTGTTTGAAAAATGCTTGGAACACCTAGTGTATTGCCAGTGTTGTACCTATATATTAGAAATAAAATTTAGAAATTCTTCTGACACTGCCTGTGAGCCCCAGAGAGTGACACTGTTGCCTGGATGTATGTAGAATGCACTCCATGACATACGATGAATAAATGAGTGAACAACATTGGCGAATGCATTACCAATGTCACCTATGTCACCCTACAGGCATTCACAAGCCGAACCACATGCAGACATTCCTGCTCTGTCCTGCATCACATTCCCTGGAGAAATCACTGGGGCTTCTTAGACCCTGGTAACCGTGCCCACTAAAGGTTCTTTTCTGTCAGCAAACCCCAGTCTTTGTCCAATTGCTGCTGGTCACAGGGTCTGTGCTCTGATCCTTGTCTTCACTCGAGGGAGAAGTGCCATCCCCAGAGCTGGGCACACGCAGAGCCTGAGCCTTGGAGAAAATGATTCCCTGGCCCTGGGGCAGGTAGAAGAGTACAGGGACAGAGTGAGATTTGGGGAAATTCCTCCAAGGGTTGTCAGAAGGGATGGAGGCAGGGGATGTGTCAGCAAGGACTGGTCTGGTTGGTGGGCCTTTGTGGTTAAATAGTAGGGAGGCTGGGAAGTTTCCTAGGTTCTAGCATAATACAATCAATATGACGATCATGAAATCAGAATCAGCCTAATTAAGGCCAAATTAACCCAATGTCAGCTGTTCCCTGACTCTCTAATCCAGTAGTGACTTATAATAAGGGTATTCGTGTTATATCATCTCCTTTTCATTGATTGGCTAGAGTAATTATACTTTACATAGCCTGTATATTTTTACATAGTAAAGAAAAAGTGAGTTTTAAAACAACCCTCCTTGGAAAAGTCTCCTTAACATATTGAATTAATAACAGAAGCCACGACAGGAAATTCACCACATATCTTGAGCTTTAGTCTCTGGTTTTAGATCTTCCTAACTGGTAAATTACCTTGACTTCTGCCTTCTTTCTTGAGATTAGTGCATTTAGGACTAAGTAGGAGTGCAACCTCATGCCATGGGAGAAGTGGTGACTCTAGGAAGAGGTTTGTTTCATTCTGTCAGTGTCTGTGTGTGTGTGTGTGTGTGTGTGTGTGTATGACAGTTTTTGCTGCATCTGGCAGTGTGGGCCAGTGTAGACTCCTTTTCTAGGGAAAAAATTTCCCTAACCACTTTCTCTGGAATTTATTTTCACTGATGGCTTCATCGGCACTGTCCAATAGTAACATTAAGCACTCTATATTATAGAATTTAATTTTTTTCTTAGTAGCCACATTTTAAAAAATGAAAGCAAACAGGTGAAACTAATTTTAATAGTACATTTTAACCCACTATAACCAAAATATCATCAATGTGGGTCAGTCTATACAAAACTTAATAATGAGAGAGTTTACATTTTTTTCCTGGGTTTCATAAATCCTGTGTGTACTTCTCACTTACAGCACATTCTCCTTTTGTAAGTTGAGTTTTTTCAGACATACATTCTCTGTACTGAGATTTAATGTTCACAGTTGTCAAATAAGATTCACTAGGAGTGGGGTGGATGATAATTTCACTACTGATTTAAGCTCTAATGGAGCTATGAACACCAACTGGTCAATGGGTTAATCAAATGAATAGTCATATAGTACAGAACAATACTATGATTTGGGATTTAGAAAAAGACTGGGGAACGTGAGTCCTGACAGGGAGCACCAGGGATTTTGTTGTTGAGAGTGACAAGGACAAAAAGAGAATAAAGTCATACTCATAAGTGTCTAACAACATGGGGGAGAAGAAATGACCTGCCGTAGTCCTGAATTTTGACCTCGAGCTTTCTGTTCTTGACCCAAATCTCTTTGATGACGTCCCAGGACACAGGTCAGATTAATCCCCACAGGGAGAGAGGGAGGGTAGAAGTACAAGGCATCTGACATAATTGTCCTGGGAAAGCAGGCTTCATTTATCACTCTGATCGACATTCACAATTTATTTTTATAGGGTAAGAGGAAAAGAAGTATGGTGGTCAAATCATCACAGAGGAAGCGACATGATTGTGGAAACCAATCAAACCCAAAGCCTGGTTTGAGCATCTCCATCCCTTTGAGGATGTCCAGTTACATATTCAAGAGGACAGTTACTAGAATCACATCCTATCCTGACAATGAGGTCGGATGCCATCAATGGGAGGAAACGTTGGAGCAGCCCCAACAACTCTGCTGGCAGAAGATACTACAAGGTCTCCAGGCCTGCAGAGTGCAGGTGAACCGTTAAGTCCTTCGGACCTTGCCAAAACCCTGCTGAATCTTGCACCTAGTTGCACAAGTGCATGCCTGCCAGGTGTGCTCGCAGGTGGTCTGAACTCCAGTCCCATGCCCTCCCCTGCCTGGTCTTCAGATTCAGCAGAGACGATCCCAGGAGCTGGTCTGTACATCCCACAGCTCCTTTGCAAACAACTTCTGATGACTCAGGAAGATATCAGGAAACAGGAAGAGAAAGTGAAGACGGCAAGAGAGAGACTGGTGGTAGCACTGATGCAGACAGACTGGCTAGTGAGGCAGGGAGAGTGAGGGGCCAAGAAGGACGTCCCGACAAACACGGTGATAAAAGACAAGACGGGGCAGATGACATGGAGCTCACACTACATCAATGCCTCTGCAGGGGTCATTAGGTTTTCTTGCTTTGAGCTCTTGAAACTTTAATATATACCAATACTTTTCTTTTCTTTGATTCCTTTGCATAACAGAGAAGATACGGACAGTGATCCTTCTGAGGTGGGAGATTGAGTTTCAGGTGAGGAGAGAAAGGAGATCTTTCCTTCCTTTCCTTTCCTGAGTGTTATGTATTTGTATTTTAAGATCAACAAAGAGTTATCGCAGTCAGGGGATTCTTTAGAGTTTTGCCATCACAGTCACAGAGAAAACATACCTAGTCTAAATGGATTGTCCTTTTTGTGTAATATTGCAATAGATTCCAACATAACATTTCACTAAAGAGCTGTTATATCTGTCTTCTCAAAAAAGACACCTACTTCTGGGTCTCTATTTTTCTGGTATTTGTTGCATGTTGAATCACTAGTTGCATACAATGAAATACTGGATTTTCCATTTTTTTAGATTTATATGCATTGGAAATTTGATTCATGAAAATTGATATGCCATTGCGGTATCATGCTGTCAGGAGAACGACTGTTTTCAGCATCACAAGTCTCACAATAAGCCAGTGTGTTGGGATTTATCTATTTGCCTGATCGAGTATGTTGCATTCTTCAAATCCTCTTTATCATTACTTACTTTTGTCCCACAGATTTATCAGTTTCTGAGAGCAATGTGTTAAACAATAATGGAGTATCTTAGTATTTATATCTTCCCTAAAAAATGAGTTATTTTTTAGCTAAATCTTCTCTCCTCTATTCTTCCATGTGGTAATCATCTGGAATTTTGGTTCGAATGTGTTTTTAATGTCTTGTTTTAAAACTAATACTAAATTAGACAGACGGTTTTTTCCTTTCCATGTGACCCCTGTTATGTTTTCCTGGGTTCACATTTCTTCTTCCTGATGTACATTCTTTACCAGTTCTTTCACTGCAGGCCTGTGGGATGTCAACTTTGAGTCTGTTTGTAAGTCAGATAACGTCTTTCTTTCTTTGAAACATAGTGTGAATAGGTGTTTCATTTAGCTTTGTAGTAATTTTTTCCTTCTTTGTCAAGTTATTTAATATTTCTGAGCCTCCACATCTTTACCTTAAAATGGGAATAAAACCCTAAATATTGTGACTGTAACTGGGATAATACACGCAGAGCTTGCCAGTCATGTTGCTTAGGAGAAATTAAATAGTCAATAATGATAACGATTATTAACCATTATAATGATATCATAATAATGTAATATATAATAATAATATATTAATGTATAATAATTATACATTAATTTATAATTATAATGTTCAGTGTATAATGTATAATATATGCAATGTATAATAATATATTAATATTATTAATCATTATAATCCTCAGAGTGTGCATTCTCAGAAAATCACTGCTTAAGATTGAGAATGTGATGCTCACACACAAAAAGTCTGAGAGAGTGGCATGACCGTGACTTTAATTCTCAGCCCTTGGGTATCTTCAGCTGTGGTCGTCTGCACAGTGTGTACAGATAATATAATCTGTACCCACAGCCCCACTGCAGAACAATGCAGCCTGCCTCATGCCTGGGATGCTCTGGGCTGCTTGTTGGGAAGCCTCTGCTGTGAGGCTAGTTGGACTCTGTACAGAGAAATATGAAAAAAGACTCTTTCTTTTCTCTCAGATCCCCCCCCCCCGTGTTTTATTCACTTTTACATCCAGAGCAGATACTCTCTTCCCAGAGCCTTGGTGTTACTCTGGGATTCAGGCTTCCCAGACACCTAGTCATTTCAGCTCCCAAGGCCCAAGGTGACTGCAGAGTCATGTCTCACCCACTCCTCCCATCTTGGCCTGTTTCCCGTCATGGAGGACCCATGAGTGGGGAGAGGAGACATTGAGGGTGATTGATCTGGAAGTCCTCGTGAATCTGAGCTTGAGAGAATGAAGCAGAAAAGGGGAACCTGAGATTGCCAGGCCTTCAGTGGGGGAGGAATATGGAGGAACCGAGAGGGGTGTGATGGCTGCACAGAGTCAAGGGGAGGGATGTTCCAAAGTTTCCTAAGAAGAGAAACCTTGCACTGAAGTGGGGATACGATTTTACATGATGGCAATGTTTGTGCTGGTTTCACCAATTCTGGTGTCCCTGAGGGATGAATTGGTGTGACACCACAGGACAGAAGTTGTAGTCACTTTCAGGACTTAAGGAAGGTGAAACCTTTCAGCTTAGTCCCCTGTGAGCCAGTCAGGGGCCAAGTCTAGAAAGGCTTGGAGCCTGTGTCCATCCAATGTGGTTTCGTTCTGTTCCAGCTAAGCTCGTCTGGACCTCAGCTGGGAAAAGGGGACCTCAGATCTAGTCAGATCTAGTCGTCGCAGCTTCCGTAGTTCACCATGAAGCAGGTAATAGCCCAGGCGTCGTCTCTGGAGCTCATAGTCGCCCTCCTTCTACCGCCGGCAGACAATGACTTGTGAGGTGAGGAGAGCACATCAGAATGGTCCAGTCAGCTGCCCAGTATGGGAGACGCCAGGGGAAGGAGATGCCAAAGCCACAGAGACCTGATGCCTCCTGTGTCTCCCTCTTCCTTTTGTCCACTTAATTTTCACCCTCAGTCCTTCTTTTCCTTTCCTTTTCCCTCTTTCGGCTCTCTCTCCCTCTCTTTCCTCTACATGTTCTAGCTTAATTGAGGTATTAACGACATACAGTAAACTGCATACATTTAAAGTGAACAATTTGATACATTTTGATTATAACTTATTCAACCAACACCACAATCAAGAAAAGGAATGCCCATCCTCCCCAAATTTTCTCATGCTCATTTTAATTCCTCCTTCCTTGCCGTTTGCAAACACATTCTCATTCCCAGGCAACCAGTGATCCGGTATATGTCCCTATAGATTTTCCTGTATTTTCCAAGGATTTTGATAAATGGGATCATATACAATGTACTCATTTTTTACTGGCTTCTTTCACTCAGCATAATTATTTTGAGATTTATGCTTGTCATTGCATGTACTATGAATTCATTCCTATCCCCAACTCTTCCCTGGCAGCACTGTGCACACACCCGAGTGCTTCCCAGGTTGGAGTGAGAGCCAATAGTACTGCTGCACCCCCAAAAGTAGGAATGCGCCTTGGTGCAACTCTGGGAGGTGTTGGCGGCAGCCCTGGACCTGCAAATGAATGCTTTCCTGGATGGTTGGAAAGCCCACCGTGCCACTGCAGTCCCAATGATTGGCCAATGCTTAGAACCCGTGAAGAAGTCCCACATACCAAGTACAGAGACTGGCATGAGCATAAGAAAAGGCAGCAGCAGATATATGCACACATGCAAATGCTTTCCCAGATGGCACAAATAACCATAGTAGTGCTGCGGTCTCACAAGTGGGTAGGTGCCTCCGTGTGACGGCAGCTCTGAGCCCAGTGTGAATGCTTTCCCAGCGGATGGGAACACTCACTGTACCCACACAACTTCCAGCATATGGGGTGGGATCAGAAACACAGCTCATGCTTCCCCCACAGTGGTAGCAGGTGGAATCTGTGACCTGATACTACCACAAATACGCAGGCAAAAGATTAGTTCATCAAACACCATCAGAAACTACACTAACAATTCAGAGCAGAAGGAAATGACAAATCTCCAGAAACGAACCTTGAAGTCACAGAAATTTACAATCTAAATGACAGAGAATTCAAAATAATTGTCATTAAAGAAACTCACCAAGTTACAAGAATGTTAAGACAGTTCGATAAACTCAGGAATAAAATTAATGAGGAAAAGGAATACTTCATCAAAGAGACTGAAACTATTTAAAAAAAAGACAAGCAGAAATTCTGAATATGAAGAACATAATTAATGACATAAAAAAGAATCTAGAATCCTTAAAAAACAGAGGTGATATTATGGATAAAAGAATTAGTGATTTAGAGGATAGAAATATAGAAATGCTTCCAGTGGATGAGGAGAGAAGACTCAGATTTTTAAAAAATGAAGGAATTCTTGGAGAAATATATGACTCAATTATAAAAGCAACCTAAGAATTATATGTATCCTAGAGGGAGAAAAGAGGGAGAAAGGAGCAGAGAGCTTGTTCAAAGAAATAATAGCTGAGAACTTCCTAAACCTGGGGAAGAACCGGACTTACAAATACATGAAGCCAACAGAACGTCTAACTACATCAATGCTAAAAGACCTTCTCCAAGGCATATAATAGTAAAATTGACAAAAGCCAATGACAAAGAAAAAATATTAAGGGAAGCAAGACAGAAGAAAATAACCTACAAAGGAACACCTATCAGGCTTTCAGCATATTTCTTGGCAGAAACTTTACAGGCAAGGAAAGAATGGAATGATATATTAAAAATACTGAAAGACAAAAACTTTCAGCCAAGAATACTCTATCCAGTGAAACGATCCTTATGATACAATGGAGAAATAAAAGTTTTCCCAGATAAACAAAGGCTGAGGGAGTTCATCGCCACTAGATCTCCCATACAAGCAATGATCAAGAACGCCCTCATACCTGAAACAAAAAGAAGGCAAATGTCTACAAAGCTTTGAGCAAAGAGATAAATAGACAGACAAAATCAGAAAGCTACAGCTCTGCTTCACAACAGGGTAGCAAATACTTAATTATAACTTAAAAGAAGAAGGGAAGGAAAGCATCAGAAGTAACTATGAACACTTCAGCTTAGTCACAAATGCACAACACAAAAATGAATAACTGTGACAACAATAACTCAGAAGGAGAAGAGGAAAGGAATGGAACCTGCTTAGGCTAATAGAGATAAGAGGCTCTCAGAAGATGGACTATGTCATCTATGAGATCTTCATACAAACCTCACAATAACCAGCAAACAAAAAATCAGAGCAGAGCCATAGATCATAAAAAAAGAGAGAACCTCCACAGAAAACCCCCAAAATGAAATGGTAGTCAGAAACACAAAGGAAGAGAAACAGTGGAAATATAGATTAGGTGGGATTAATCCCTCATGTAGCAATAATCACTCTAAATGTAAATCGATTGACTTCTCCAATCAACAGACACAGAGTGGTGGGGTGGATTAGAAAACAAGACCCAACAATACGCTGCCTCCAGGAAACACATCTCAGCACTAAAAACAAACAGGCTCAGAATGAATGGAGGGGAGAAAATACTGCAAGCAAATGGCAAATAAAAGAAAGTAGGTGTTTCCATACTTATATCAGACAAAGCAGACTTCAAGATAAAAAAGACTATGAGAGACAAAGAGGGGCAGTATATAATGATAAAGGGGACTTTCCACCAAGAGGACATAACACTTATAAAGATATATGCACCTAACACAGCAGCACAAAAGAATATAAAGCAACTATCAATAGACCTAAAGGGAGAAATTAACAGCAACACAATAATAGCAGGGGAGCTGAACAACCCACTTACATCCATAGATAGATCATGCATAGAAAGGCAACACGTAAATAGTGGAATTAAATGAAACATATGATCAGATGAACTTAATCGATATATATAGAGCATACCCTCCCAAAAAAGTGGAATACACATTCTTCTTAAGTGCACATGGAAACTTCTCAAAGATATAACATATGTTGTGAAACAAAACAAGCCTGAATAAATTTAAGATTGAAATCATATCAAGCTTCTTTTCTGACCACAATGCTATGGCACTAGAAATCAACTAGAAGACAAAAGATGGGGAAGTTACAAATATGTGGAGACTAAAGAACACAGGACTGAAAAAACATTGGATCAATGAACAAACCAAAGGAGAAATCAAAAAATACCTGAAGACAAATGAAAATGAAAAGACAACAAAACAACTCTTATGGGATGCAGCAAAAGCAGTTCTAAGAAGGAAATTCATAGCAATACAAGTGCACCTCAACAAACAAGAAAAATACCAAATAAGTAACCTTAAACTACACCTAATAGAACCAGAAAATGAAGAACAAATGAAGCCCAAAGTCAGCAGAATAAGGGAAATAATAAAAATTAGAGCAGAAATAAATGAAATAGAGACTAAAAAAACAGTAGAAAGGATCAATGAAACAAAGAGCTGGTTCTTTGTGAAGATTGAAACAAAACTGACAGACCCTTAGCCAGACTCACTAAGAAAAAAAGAGAGAGGCCTCAAAGACATAAAATTAGAAATGAAAGAGGAGAAATTACAACAGATACCACAGAAATCCAAAGGATAATAACAGAATACTTTGAACAACTTACATGCCACCAAATTGGATAACCTAAAAGAAATAGATAAATTATTAGATTCATACAACCTCCCAAAACTGATTCAAGAAGAAATAGAGAAAATAAACAGACAAATCACAAGCAAAGAGATCAAAATGGTCATCAAAAACCTCCCAAAAAACAAAAGTCCAGGACCAGATGCCTTCTCTGGAGAATTCTACCAAATATTCAAACAAGCTTTAATACCTATGCTTCTCAAACTATTCCAAACACTTGAAGAAGATGGAACACTTCCTAATTCATTCTATGAGGCCAACATCACCCTGACAGCAAAAGCAGGCTAGGACAGCACAAAGAAGGAATATTACAGGCCAATATCGCTGATGAACACAGATGCAAAAATCCTCAACTAAATATCAGCAAATCGAACACAGCAATATATTAAAAGGATCATATACCATGATCAAGTGGAATTTATACCAGGGATGCAGAGATGGTTCAACATCCGCAAATCAATCAATGTGATACACCACATTAACAAAATGAGGAATAAAAATCACATGATCCTCTCCACAGATGCAGAGAAAAGATTTGACAAGATCCAACATCCATTTATGATAAAAACTCTCAATAAAATGGGTATAGAAGGAAAGTACCTCAACACAATAAAGGCCATATATCACAAACCCACAGCCAACATCATACTTAATGGTGAAAAACTTAAAGCCATTCCTCTGAGAACAGGAAGAACACAAATGTGCCCACTCTCACCACTCTCATTCAACATAGTACTGGAGGTTTTGGCCAGAGCAATTAGGCTGGAAAAAGAAATAAAAGGAATCCAAATTGGAAAGGAAGAAATGAAACTCTTGCTGTTTGCAGATGAGATGATTGTAAATATAGAAAACCCTAAACAATCCATCAGAAAACTATTAGAAATAATGAACAACTACAGCAAAGTTGCAGCGTACAAAATCAACTTACAAAAATCAGTTGCATTTCTATACTCTTATAATAATGGACTAACAGAAAGAGAACTCAAGAATACAATCCCATTTACAATTGCAACAAAAAGAAAAAAGTGTCTAGGGGTAAATTTAACCAAAGAGGTTAAAGACCTATACAATGAAAACTATAAGACATTGATGGTGCTCAGGGCAAGCTGCCCCAGGAAGCACCACTCTGGTATGCGGATTATTTCGAGCTGAAGACAATAAGGACTCAGAGAGCTCAGGAAAAATATTTGAGTTTCCCCTCCCAAACTGCCTAAAGAATTTAAAACCAAAAAATCTGTTTTAGGAAGGGGTTATTATCATGACTGCTATAAAAGATAATTTAGGATAGAGGTTACAATAGAAAAGACACCAACAAGCCCATCTTATCGGGAGTCCTGTCTCTCTGGCCACATTCTTTGGATGGCCCTGCGAGGAGTTGTCAGACAATCCTTTACAAGGGAAGTCTCCATTTGTAAAGGTATCTCCCTCTCTGTATTGAGAAAAAGGGGGGGTGAGCTCATTTCTAGTAACTTATCAATGTGGAAGATGAGGCCTTGGGGCTGTATAATAAACCTTACTCTTGTTTACTGTGCTTTAGTGGTAATCTCCTGTAACTGACTCCCCCCACCCCCAAAATCCTCCTTTGTCATTGGCTGAAAATGATATTTAAGACGAGAATTTCTGCTATTGTGTTGAGAAACGCAGTGTCCCTGCTTTCTCCCATGTATACATGTTATTAAACTTGGTATTATTTTCTCCTGCTAACCTGTCTTGTTGATTATTTGGCCAGCCAGAAGAACCTTAAGAGAAAGGGGAGAGGGAGATTCTCCCTCTTCCCCCGACAGTTTTGGCGAGCCAGCCAGGAGAAGCACTGGCTGGTAAGTTGCCTTCTCTGGCTGGAAGACCTGCCTTCTCCCTGGACTACTGCAGATGGTGAGATACGGGAACGCCTGACGAAAGCCGGCAAAAGGTAAGACTTCTTACCACGTCAGCCTCCCGGAATCTCTATCTGCGGAGTCCGGCGGAAGGAAGTGGTGAGAATTTTTTCTCTTTCTAAATTTAGATTGGCAGGAGAAAATATTTGGGAAACTAGTTTCTTGGGCTTTTAGTGACTCTTGGTTTAAATTTGGTAGAGTACTCTTGGTTTTTGATCTTGATCCCTTTTCCTCCCAGAGATAGTCTCTGTTTTTCTCTTTTGTCTGTGTCTTTTGTCATAAGAAGGAAATACCATAGGGTAGGACACAGGCATAGGCCGTATAAGCCTGCTGTCCGGGCAGGCCCCACAGACTGGTGAGTTTGCGGGTCTCACCAGACCGGCGTTTACAAACTTTGCTGTGGGTTATTATGCACATGAAGTGAAGGCCATTGCCAAGGGCATCTTGGAAGCCAAAAAGGCCGCAAATTTGGTGGGCGCGGGTCGAGCAGTTAAGAGCCATTAGGGCTCTCGCCACTTTCAAAAGACTCCCCTGTCAGGATAAGTTGGGTCACGGAACGGGGTAGATGACACAGGTCCCCCGCCAACTGCAAGAAAATGTCCGTGCAATGACGAGGTACTCTGTAAAGCACACAGTCCCCAACCCCGCGGCACCTCCCCCGCTAGGTATTATTCTGGCTCCAAGAGACCTAAGGCGTGGCTAAAGCTGTCATTGTGCACATAAGAAAAAAAAAAAAACCGGATGAGGTTTTTCCTTCTGTCTTGTTCTGTGTCCTGAGAAAACTTGGCTTTGTGACCAGAGAGAATATTCTCCTTGGTCTCCACCATACGGAAGGTGCATTTACCGGGGTGCACCTTGGTGGCCAGTAGAGTAGACTGGGGTTCCGAACTGTCTCTGTCCGGCTGTGCCAAGCTCTCAGGAGAGTCTGAATATCTTTGGGAGTGAATTCTACACTCCCAAAGGGAGTGTAGATGGGGCTACATCATCTGTGCCCTCACCAGGGACACCTCTTGCGTCCATGGGAAAGATTTATTTTAAGCGTGGAAAGTTACCTCCGGGTCTTTCCTTAAAAAGGCTTATTGGTTCGAGTCACTATTGGAATAAATATACAAATGAAGATCCTACTCGTCAATGGCCAGACGACGGATCCTTTGAATTGGAAAAACTTCTATATTGGGGAAAAAAAATGTATTGAAAGCTCTCACATAATTGCTTAATTGGTACCTAAGAATTAAGGCCAGAAAAAGGAAGGAAAAAATTTGACTAGTCTTAAGACCTTGACTCAGGTTACAATTAAATTGAGAACATGTAAAAGTGTAAGTGTTGATAAGATTATAAAGGTTGGAATGTTTGAGCTAATTTTATACAAAGAGGTTACATCAACTTTGCCTGAGTATGTTTTAAAATGTCTGACTGGGAATGCTCCTCTTGTCCAAAATTAGAAGATCAGGACCTATTGATAAAAATCTTAATGATAATTATGTTTAAAGGTATAAGAGGTGACGAAATTTACATGAAATTTTGTAAGAAAAAAACTGTTATTTCTATTACAGAACTGGTTAACAAAAATAGTAGTTTAAATGATGGCTAATTTTATCTGAAGTCTTATGAAGTCTTGTAGGCAATCTAAATAATTATTGGGAATAAGTAACTAAATAGTTGTGAAAAAGATGAATGTTGGATGAACTTTAAACAATAATTATGTGTTATGGTGGTTACAGCTTCCAAACTCTTTTTGGTGACTTAAAACTTGAGAGTTTTGCTAAGTTTTATGATAAAAATTCTCTGAGTATCATCATTTCCAAATAAGATAAGATATTAGACATTGATTGCTAAATGTACATTTGTCTACTTTTGGCTTTTCATTACAGGAAAACTAAAAGGTGTTTTGGGTCTATTGGTAAACATGTGTTTTATTAAAAGATTGTACTATAAAGTAACATGTTTCCAGAAATGATGAAGTAAGTGTTCATAAATTTTCCAAGCCACAAGATACTAATGTAAAAGAAAGTTTATAATTGTTTACTTAGTTTTTACTTACAAATTAAGGTTTCTAAGGGGTAAAATTCCTAATTAGTATATGTGATTGAAGCTAGTAAAAATTAAGAAAAATGTGTCTGTGTACAAGGAAAGTAAGATGTATAAAGGTACAAAGAATGGAAATGTTTTGTTTGGTTAAGAAAGATAAATTTGTCCTCAAGTACTAGGAGGGAAAAGAAAGACATGGGACAAATTTTGAATGTAAAAAGAAAGTTATAGAAGGTTTGTGGAAGAGGAATTCTGGAAAAGGAGTTTTATGCATGGTCAAGTTGGCTAAGATTGAAATGAATTTAAGTAAATGAGTTTTAATAGCAGAAATAAGCTGGTGCAAAATTAAAATTTGGTCTTCTGTCTCTTAAAAGGATAATTTGCTTAAACTTGATAAAGAGGTTACAAAAGATTTTTCTTTACCTTTGAGTAAGTCTACCTAAAAGACAGAAAAAAAAAAACTGTTAAAATAATTTCCTACGTTCAAAAGACTGAGGTCTCTCTATTAAGACTTTTGGACTGTTAATGCTCTGTTTGCTTTGATTGTTTATATTTTTGACAAGCTCCCCCAAAATTCATATCTTAAAGTCTTTTTTTTAACTTTTATTTCTTTGGGAATTTTCAAAGGGCCCTGGAACTTCTCAAAGAAATTTGCTTTCTTCCTATAAGGGGAAAGATACTAAACTTATTAGGCTTATTCAATATGTTCAATTACATGGAAAGCATTGTCAGAACAGTGATGATAAGCCTGCTTAGGTGCTATTATGTGGGCAAATGTTATTGACATAGGTGTTTTAAAATTGTATAACATTACTGAAATTCTGATCTGTTCTGGTTATCAGTCATAATTCTGGTTATTATTATTTTAAAGTGTTGTATGTCACAAAATTAACCAAATTTCCTTGTCAATTGCCATTTTGAGGTCTTGTTGTTTACAGACTTATTTCTTTGCTCTAATGCTTTTGCGAAATGTTTCAACATCAGAAAAATTCATAGAAAGGACTCTGACATTTACACTGGAGTACAGGTTTCTGACAAACTTTCTGATCATAAAACTGAACTTGGTAAAAAAATTACAGAAATCCGATGGAGAAACTGATGACTTCATAAAGCCACTAACAAAAAGAGTGGGATCAAGAATGGATTACACAGGACTGAATAAACTGATAAGGATGCTTATAATTTTTATGATTTTTCATTTGAAGTATTGCTGAATTTTTAATGTTTTGTTTTTTCAGATTTAAGGAAAACTTTTTCTCTTTTCTCCTGAGCTAGCTATGACATAACAATTTGATAAATGATACTTTTGTAAGCAAAATTGAAATATTTACCTTTTTCTCTCTACCTGATCCCTCGAATTTAGAAACTCTTAGTAAGTGAGTATTGTTGTCTTCATGGCAATATAGTTATTTGCATAAGTTCAATAAGAATCTGTTCTCCTTATAACAGGACACAATTGGAAACACTGGTTCTATTACCAAGGTTGTGACTGGAACATCATATTTGCAATATAACCATACAGCCTTTGAGAAATGAAGATTGGACTTTATGGAATAAAGCCACATGGAAATATTAGCCTGGTACCTTATGTTCCAAGCAGCACTTACCAGGATAAGTAAAGAATGTCACTTATCTGGCAGGTACAAGGAAACTTGAAATATTTTGGGGAAACCTCGGAATAGAGGAATTCACCCAAATCTATAGGTATTGCAGGCAAAGTCTGATGACAAAATCCTTGGCTTGGCTTTCCTGGCCTCGAGAGACCTTTAAAGTTCAATGTGAGATTCCTTATAAAAAGTTCCAGCAAAGCAGATTTAAAAGAGCCTATGTGATCAACTGCTATTCTTGCTGTACTTATGTAAATAATTGGGCCAACTCTATTGGAACTAGACTTATTTTGCAAACTAGTTTTAATTTTGCTATCAATAAAAATGAGGGTGATTTTAGAGAAAAAAATTATATTTCAGTAAAAACTATTTCAGTATAAATTTGCGGATATTAGATCCTAGTTTTGTTGTCTTTTGAGGTTTTTGTTTTATATCTGTTGACTAGACTGGATCCTGATTTCTTCTAGTCTCCTGAAATATCTGGCTACAGATGTCCAAACTAACGTTTTCTATTTTTTTCCATCATTTTCATTTAAAATCACTGAGGACTGAACCTGCCCTTTTTCCTGAAGCCTTACAAACTGAAGCTGATGAACTTGATATAAACTTAAGAGATGACCTGACGACACCATCAGAGACATTTTAAACTGCAAAAGATACTTTGACGCTGACATCTAAAATTCTTCTTCACTGGCTGTCCTCTGAACTCAAAAACTGGTTTACAATTTGCTCTAACCATTAATCTTGTTTTTCTTTCATTTACACAAATATGCTTCTGGAGTCTGCCATGCTGTTGGCACAATTTGGAAATCCCGTGGATTCTTAACTTCTGCAGGAACTCCTATTGCTAATGGACACTTAATTGCAGCCTTATTACAAGCTATTCACCTTCCTTCAAAAATTGCCATTGTTCATTGTTCAGCCCATACTAAGGAGATTGATGTCATATCTTTAGGGAATGACAGGGCTGACAGAGCTCCTAAACATGCAGCTCACTATGGACCCCCTTATCCGTTTTCCACCCAATTCTTAAACCTGCCTTTATCCCTGACTGATGTTATTAACTATTAGGCAAATGCCCCACAATCTGAAAAAGACAATTGGATACAAAAGGGTGCCAAACAATTATCAGATGGATTATACATTGGACCAAATGGACTTCCAGTAGCTCCTTTTCTTTTGACTTTTTGGCTTACACTTATCTCCCACCAAATGGGACATATGTGCAAACGGGGGATAGTTAAGGAACTAAAAGACGATTGGTTTTGCCCTGGCATCCATAACATTTCTGACCAAATCCCCTCCCAGTGCACAACTTGCAAATCTTACCAAGTCTCTGGGAGAAATCAGTGTGATCCAGGAAGTCCTCCCAGGCCCACGCTGCCTTTTGCGGCACTCCAAATGGATTTTATAGACATGCCTTCAGCTTTAGCTTACTCTCACTGTTTGGTTATTGTCTGCATGTTTAGTGGATGGACTGAATGCTATCCGACCAGACATGCAGATGCCACAACAGTGGTAAAGAAATTAATAACTGAAGTTATTCCTAGCTTTGGCATTCCTTTATGGATTGAATCAGACCAAGGAACTCATTTTACAGCAGAGATAAACCACTTGCTTGCAAAAACTCTGGGTATTCATTAAAATTTCATACCCCATATCACCCTCAGTCATCAGGGCAAGTGGAACGTAAAAATCTAGATATAAAAAGAACTCTAGGAAAAGTCTGTCAAGAAACTGGACTTAAATGGCCAGAGGCTCTGCCCTTGGCCCTTATGAAGATTCAAAATACTCCAAATAGAAGGCATGGACTGACTCCTTTTGAAATAGTTTTTGGACGTCCGATGCCTACTGGCGTCTCTAAACCTTCAATTCCTGGATTAAATGAATATTATGGGAACTTAAGTGAACAATTTGATGCTATGACTTGTTATATACAAAAATTAACTAGTATACTTGAAGCATATCGTCAACAGGTAAAAGAGGCATGGCCACCACCTTCTGACAAGTCTTACCATCCCTTTCGACCAGGAGACCTGGTGTACATCAAGGTCTTTAGAAAAAAACACGCACTGTCACCTCACTGGGAAGGACCTTATGAAGTTTTACTGACGACCTGCACTGCCATCAAAATAAAAGAAAAATCTTCCTGGATCCATGCGAGCCACGCCAAAATAGACCCAGAACATCGCTCTCAAGACAACTGGGAGATAATCCCCACAGGAGACCTTAAACTAAGGATTTCGAGGGCCAAAACCCAGGCCCCAGAAGCAGCCGACATCACGAAGTAGACAGCTTTTCCCAAGATCACGGATCAAGAAAACCTACTTTGACCCATTTCCTCCCCCTTGCTTCAAAACTCCCTATATATATACACACTCACACACACAAACTATTAGTGGATATATATATATATATATATATTTTTTTTTTAATCATTTAATAGAAAGCTGACTGGAGAGTGCTGGTCTCTATCTGTCCCTCTTCCCCTCTCTAAGTCTCCGCTATGGGCTCTTTTCCGATCTGTGTCTTGCTTTTACTAACCCTCTCCTTTTCAACAGGTCGGGCACAGACCAAACACCCCCTTATGCCAGTTTACCAAGCCCTAGCCACGCTAACTAATCAATCTGACTGTTGGTTATGTCAACAGCTAGATAGTGCAAAAGAACCTGAACTAGTCTTTGTTCCTGCTGATATGAACACCTGGTAGACTAAGTATGGAAAATGGATGAATAACAGCGTATGGTATCCGCAACAAGGGAAACTTCACTCTGCTTCTTCTCCTGGTGAGTCACTTGGGCCCCAGAAAGATTACTTAGAAGGTCAAGGACTGTCCGTTGCCCAAGCACAAATAATAAGTGAAAGTTTTTCCCTCTGCATTGAAAGTAAACATGGCACTGGACCTTTCCTGGGTGATATACCGAGACAATATTGCCGTCAAACTCTGTGGTTTGATTCCGCAGGTGGCATCTTCAGAACTCTCAAGGGAATTGTAAGTGACTCTATCACTACTCCCTCTGGCACAAACATTTGCCAAATCACCAAGTGCTCTGGATGGCTTACGAGCCACCCGTGTGCAACTTGGGGTATAGCAGCTATCCGCATGGTTAAGCTGCCCAATGCCACAGACTATATATGGGTGGATCAAAAATCTGGACTCACCTGGTCAGGTGACAAGACCAGGCTTTATAGCTGCCAAAATCAGACTGCAGGCCTCCTGTACCAGCTATTCCACAATCTATTCTGTTCTCGCAGACTGACAGGAGCTCATGGGAAATGGAGATGTTTAGGTAGTAATAGTGCAAGTGGCACAGATCATGAAATAGTCCAGATCCTGGGAACTACAGATTCAATTCTAACCTTGTCTTTAAACTACACTGGTCTTTTCATTTTATGCGGCAACAAAGTGTATAAAGGATTCCCACCTAATTGGTCAGGACGATGCGGACTTGGATACCTGGCTCCTTCTGTCACCAAACACTCCACCTTAAATGCTAGCCAAATTACAAACTTGGGTTCGTTTGTTCATAAGATTGTGCCACATAAACGTGCCAGTCGAGAAATCGTGGAAAATCCACTTGTGTATCACAACTCCAAGTTCTTTTCAGCCTTGAGAGTCCTATTCCCCGGCTTTGGAGATTATGAGTTAGAGAAAGCAATATTAAATCTCTCTATGGTAATGGAACAAGAGTTCAACACCACCATGCAAACCTTAAACATACTCCAGTCAGAGATTAACAGCCTAGCATCTGTGGTGCTCCAAAATCGACGTGCTCTGGACATACTCACTGCTCAGCAAGGAGGAGCATGCGCAATCTTTGGAGAAAAATGTTGCTTTTATGTGAATCAAACAGGTCAAGTAATATCTAACTTAAATCTATTAAAAGAGAAGATTGACATTTTTCATCAGATAAACGAAGCTCACACATTTTATTGGACTGACTTATTTCCAGGATTGGGGGACTGGTTTAATGGAATGTGGGGAAATGTGCTCCGATTTGTTCTTTTCTGCCTGTTCATCCTCATTCTAATCTACATTCTTTTCTCTCTTTGCAGACTTCTTATCACTCGGATACTAACACGATTTCTCTCTCCACAGTCACCAGCTCGGCTTTTAATATGTGAAACTTCTAGGTAAGTTTCAGAGGAGGGAACTGATGGTGCTCAGGGCAAGCTGCCCCAGGAAGCACCACTCTGGTATGCGGATTATTTCGAGCTGAAGACAATAAGGACTCAGAGAGCTCAGGAAAAATATTTGAGTTTCCCCTCCCAAACTGCCTAAAGAATTTAAAACCAAAAAATCTGTTTTAGGAAGGGGTTATTATCATGACTGCTATAAAAGATAATTTAGGATAGAGGTTACAATAGAAAAGGCACCAACAAGCCCATCTTATCGGGAATCCTGTCTCTCTGGCCACATTCTTTGGATGGCCCTGCGAGGAGTTGTCAGACAATCCTTTACAAGGGAAGTCTCCATTTGTAAAGGTATCTCCCTCTCTGTATTGAGAAAAAGGGGGGGTGAGCTCATTTCTAGTAACTTATCAATGTGGAAGATGAGGCCTTGGGGCTGTATAATAAACCTTACTCTTGTTTACTGTGCTTTAGTGGTAATCTCCTGTAACTGACTCCCCCCACCCCCAAAATCCTCCTTTGTCATTGGCTGAAAATGATATTTAAGACGAGAATTTCTGCTATTGTGTTGAGAAACGCAGTGTCCCTGCTTTCTCCCATGTATACATGTTATTAAACTTGGTATTATTTTCTCCTGCTAACCTGTCTTGTTGATTATTTGGCCAGCCAGAAGAACCTTAAGGGAAAGGGCAGAGGGAGATTCTCCCTCTTCCCCCGACAACATTATTGAAAGAAATCAATGATGACCTGAAGTAATGGGAAGATATTCCATGCACATGGATTGGAAGAATAAACACAGTTAAAATGCCCATATTACCTAAAGTAATCTACAGATTCAAAGCAATCCCAATCAGAATCCCAATGACATTCTTCATAGAAACAGAACACAGAATCCTAAAATATATATGGAATAACAAAAGACCTCAAATAGCCAAAGAAATCCTGAGAAGAAAGAACAAAGCTGGAGGCATCACAATCCTAACTTGAAAATATATTACATAGCTATAGTAATCAAAATGGCATGGTACTGGCACAAAAACAGACTCATAGATCAATGGAGCAGAACTGAAAGCCCAGAAAACAAACCACACATCTGTGGTCAGTTAATCTCTGACAAAGGAGCCAAGATCATACAATGGAGAAAGGAAAGTCTCTTCAATAAACGCTGTTGGGAAAACTGGACAGCCACATGCAAATGAATGAAAGTAGATCATTATCTTCCACCATACACAAAAATTAACTCAAAATGGATAAAAGACTTGAATCTAACACTTGATATAATAAAACTCCTAGAAGAAAACATACGCAGTACAGTCTTTGACATTGGTCTTAGCTGCACCCTTCCCAATACCATGTCTACTCAGGCAAGGGAAAGAAAAGAAAAAATATACAAATGGGACTACATGAGACTAAAAGACTTCTGCAAGGCAAAGAAAACGATGAACAAAACGAAAAGACAGGGCCAGCCCCGTGGCTTAGTGGTTAACTGCGCAAGCTCCGCTACTGACGGCCCAGGTTCGGATCCCAGACGCACACAGATGCACCGCTTGTCTGGCCATGCTGAGGCCACATCCCACATACAGCAACTAGAAGGATGTGCAACTATGACATACAACTATCAACTGGGACTTTGGGGAAAAAATAAAGGAGGAGGATTAGCAATAGATGTTAGCTCAGAGCTGGTCTTCCTCAGGAAAAAAGAGGAGGATTAGCACGGATGTTAGCTCAGGGTTGATCTTCCTCAAAAAAAAAAAAAAAAACGAAAAGACAACCCACGAACTGGGAGAAAATATTTGCAAATCATCTATCTGAGAAGGGGTTAATCTCCAAAATATATAAACAACTCATACACTCAACAACAACAAAAAAGATAATCCAATCTAAAAATGGGCAGAGGATATGAATAGACATTTTTCCAAAGAATATATACAGAAGCCCAACAGGCACATGAAAAGATGTATAACATCATTAATTATTAGGGATATTCAAATCAATACTACAATGAGAGATCACCTTACACCTGTCAGAATGGCTATAACTCCCAAGACAAAAAATAACAAATGTTGGAGAGGATAAGGAGAAAAGAGCACCCTCACACACTGCTGGTGGGAATGCAAACTGGTGCAGCCACCAGGGAAAACAGTATGGAGATTTCTCAAAAAATTAAAAATAGAAATACCATACCTTCCAGCTATCCCACTACTGGGTATTTATCCAAAGAAGTTGAAATCAACAATTCAAAGAGATTTACGCACCCCTGTGTTCACTATGGCATTATTCACTATAGCCAAGACATGGAAGCACCCCAAGTGCCCTGCTACAGATGAATGGATAAAGAACATGTGGTATGTCTTATATACAATGGAATACTACTCAGCCAGAAAAAAAAAACAAGATCATCCTGTTTGCAAAACCTGGATGGACCTTAGGGTGTGATGTTAAATGAAATAAGCCAGACAAAGAAATATGCATAATTTCACTCATATGTAGAAGATAAACATACACAGGGATAAAGAGAACAGATTAGTGCTTACCAGAGGGGAAGGGGGCTGGGGGTTGAGTGAAAAAGTTAAAGGGGTACAGGTGCATGGTATGGATAAAAGTCAGACTACTGGTGGTAAGCACGATGCCGTCTATACAGAAAATCACAAATAATAATGGACACCCGAAATTACACAATGTTAAAACCCTTTATAACTTCAATAAAATAATTAAAAAAGAAAAAAAATCATTCATTCCTTTTTATGGTTGAATAGTACTCCACTGTGGGGATATACCACACTTTGTGTATCCATTCACTAGTAGATGGACGTTTGGGTTGTTTTCCGTTTTTGTCTACTATAAATAGGTTGTTATCAACATGTGTGTACAAGTCTGTGTATAGACATATGTGTTATTTCCCTTAGATGGATTCCTAGGAGAGGAATGGCTGGGTAGACGTATGTAATTATTAAAGACGAATCCAAGCTATTTTTCACCAGCACTGAGAGTTTCAGTGACTTGACATCTTCAACAACATTTGCTATAGTCAGTTTTTTTAATTTTAGCCATTCTCAAGTGTGGTGGAATCTCATGATGACTGTCACTTACATTTCCCCAATGACTCATGTTGTGAAGGAGAAGGCAAGCCACACACAGACTGGGAGAAAACATCTGCAAAACATATCCCTAGAAAAGGATGTGTATTTATAATATATAAATAGCTCTTACAACGCAATAGTAAGAAGACCAGCAACACGTCATGGCTTACCAGGAGACAGCAGATCAGGCCTGTGATGAGCACCAGGAGTCCTGCCAAGCAGATGAGGATGAGGGCCCAGAACGGGAGGTCTGGGGAGACAAGTGGTGGGGTGAGCCACGTCCTTTCATCGCCCCAGGGCTCCTGGTGACCCCACTGTGTCTCAACCCTCCTTGACAAGGGTTGGCCAACATTCTTCATCATCCAAGACACTGTGCGCATGGTTCTCTTCGATGAGACACAGCATCAAGACACTCGTCCCCTACCATGGGCTGGGGCTTCCTGCAGGTTTACCAGGCTTCTCAGTCAAGGTGTCATCTCTATTGGGAGAATATTCTGGAAGTGAATGAAATGGAGAATGCATGTGAGTGTGTTTCACTCTTTTAAATAAAACTTTTTAGACACAGAAAAATAAAGGCAACAGTCTCATAAACATCCATCATCTAGATTTAACAATGTATAGTCCATCCAATTAAAACAATATTTCATCAATGTATAAACTATTAACACTTGCCACCCTTGATTCATCCCATGTTTTCAATGAAATATTAAAGTCAAGTAGACATCATGATGTTTCACCCCATTTTAGTTTCCATCTCTAAAAAGTGAGCACACTTTGCTACAAAATCCAAGACCATTATCACAGAACAAAAGTGTAATAAATTAAACCAAATTCATACCTCTGGGCACAGAGGACTGAATTTGGGCTGGACTTTCTTATGACGGTCGGGGGGAGAATGGGTCATCACAGTTGGCAAGCCTATGGGATCTCTCTAAATTTGTAAAATCCCACTCAAGTGTTCTTCCATGCCTAGAAACATATCATCCACTTCTCCTTTATCTATTTGCTTAATATTCATTTTCTAGGATTAACCTACAATGTAATATCCTGCAGGAAGTCTTCTCTGATTACCGCCTCCAAATATGAGTTTGCTCACATCGAATAATTGATAAGTTTCAATTCTCTATTCTTGTTATTGCCAGCTACAACATAAACTCCAGGAGGGGAGGACACACAGCACCCAGTGGGCATGGGGGGAGGGGTGCAGGTCCCCCTACTTGTACCTCTATCTAGACAAACTCTTAGAGGTGTGCTGTCTGATATGGATCAGCAACAAGTCTCGTTTTGAATTAAAATTAATTTTAGTTAAATAAAATAAAAAAATCTAGTACCTCAGTAACACTAAAAATCAGTAACAATAAAGAGCAGTCACAATATCATCCTTCGAGTACTCAACAGCCACATATGGCTATGCATTGGAGAGCACAGATATAGAACATTCCACCACTGCAGAAAGTTCTAGCGCATTGGTGCTCATCTAGCGTGGGACTTGGCAAACTATAGCCTGTGGATCAGAAACCACATGACCCCCAAACCTGTAAGTCTGCTTCACACACAGCTGGAGGCCCTCACTGACCATCTGGCCCAGTGGCTTACAGTGCAGAGATAAGGAAACAAAAGTCCAGAGAGGGGAGGTGACTAGCTTGAGGTCACAGAGCTGTCTAGGAGAAGGTGACGGCCTCTTATATCACACTGGTGTCCTTTTCTCTCTCTCAATGGTGGGTAAAGACTGGGGGACTATGCCACCTCCTGCCAGCCTGAGAAAGGTCAATGCTCTCTCAGCCCCAGGCATCCAGAGTCCCCAGAAAAGCCTCACTTCCTTTCACAATGACCAGGGAGCCTTACCATCCCCAAGGACACTCTTCCTGTCCAGAGTCAAGTTCTGCAGCTTGGTCCATTCTTGGTCAGCTGCAAGAATTCCTCATAGATGGCAACTCTGTCCAGTCTCTGTGCCAAGGCGACAAGGTACACAGGGAGTCCACTCCAGTGTGGTTACTGTGGGGGACAGAACTGGAAGGCCACAAGGGATGAACAAGAGTGTCTAGAATTCTACCCTGATTCTAGATTCCCTTCTTCTGGGTCCTGTCCAAGATAACTTTCTACAATAATGTAAACATTTGTCTGCACTAACGAATACACTCATTATTAGCCCCATGTTGTTATCGAGCACTTAAAATGTGGCTAGTGTGTGTGAGTGAGGAACTGAATTTCTCATGTAATTTAATTTTAAGTAATTAATTTATAAATAAATAACCACAGGGAGAACATTTTTGAAACATTTGAGAAAGGACTTCTGCAAAGGCATAAAAACAATGAGAACACTGGTAAAAATGGTCAAAATCAACTTTTCAGAAGTCTAGAAATTAATCAACGGCTTGTAAGAATCTGAGGAGGGTTTAGTGAAGAAACATGGTGGAATCTTGATAAAGGGAGCAAACTTTGTGGCACTATAACTTGCACTATCCCATCCTGCTCTCACAATATCCTCCATAACTTTGAAAGCCATCAGTCTCAGAACCATGGTAGCTGAGACAACCAGCAGCCCAGCAGCCATAATGGGTTTGGAGCTCTGAAAAGACCCATCCCCATCGAACTCTCACTAGCTGACCTGCCTGGCAGCTCCCCGAAAAAGCCCCATGTTCAGGGTTTGACGTTACTTGACTCAGAGCTTGCCCAGGGTGGAAAGTCTGTCCCCAGGACACTTGATAAAAATATTCAGGGCTAATTGTTTTCTATTGTAGTTGCCTGAGGGAGTGATACCAGCTGAGACAGGCAAGAGGTGAGCCAAAAACTTAGAAGAAAAATTGGGGGAATGAGATGTCCACAGGGGGCTTTGAAAAGCTCCAGTGTATTTGCGGGCATCTAGAAGGCCACAAGTGCTCAGGGCTGTGGCACGCCCAGGAAAGACTTGAGAACATCTTAATCTCTCACCTCTAGTTGAAGGGTTAGCTTAATATCTGAAAACTTGGTTATGTATTACACAATATTAATAGAATACGGGCCAATACCATGCAATCTCCATCACATATACAGAAAAGAATTTCACAAAATACAACGCCCTTCATGTCTAAAAAAGAAAACACTCAACAAATTAGGAATAGAAAAAAACTTTCTCAACCTATAAACAGCATCGATGAAAAACCCACGGCTAACACCATATTCAATGGTGAAAGACTGAAAATTTCCCCCTAAGGCCAGGGACAAGACAATGATTCTTCCCATATCTCGTATGTTAATCACAGGTACTAGAGGTTCTAATGAGGGCAATTAGGCAAGAAAAAGGAATAAAGAAACCCAGATTGGAAGGGAAGAGGTAAAACTATTTGTTTTGCAGATGAGAAGATATTGTATATAGAAAAACCTAAAAAATACACTCCTCCCCACACATAATATGTCAATCGTATCCTAATAGGTGTATAAAAAATTTAAATTGCCCCATGTGTTTAGTGGCTAGACCTTTGGAGAGCACAGTTAGACTGCTGATATTTGTTGAAAGTCTCCAGAAGAGGAGGAGGAGGAGGATGCTGGAGGTTGGTGACACTAAACGTTAATGCTTTCCTCATCCCCCCAAAACCTATGGAAGGAGATGTTAGGATTAGCTGACAGGGATGTGGGGCAGAATGGTCACGATGTAAGTGACTTCCAGATCAATGATGTGTCACGGGAGCTCAGAGTCATCAGCCACCAGCTCAGCCAATGCTTCCAATCTCCTCAACCTACATCAAGTCGGTGACCAGGCAGGAATGAAATATGTCTCAAAGCTGGCTGCCTCTGTAGAGCTTGGTGACCTAGAACAAACATGAGGGAGAGTGGGTGAGGTGGAGGTCTCCCGGGGATGCAGGGGGCCACTGGAGCCAGTGAAAGATCATAGACCTTGGGGCAAGGGAGACCTGACTTCTAATCCTGGCTCTGCCCCTAACTCACTGTGTGACCTTTGGCACAATACTCCCCTTTCTGAGCTTCAGTTTACCCATGCGAGAAATGGGGAAGGCAGCTAGGACATCACATCTGGACACTGAGAGAACCCAGACATGCAGGGAAAGTGAAGGGTTGAAACAATCACACAACAGATATAAGTCAGACAGAGGAATGACGGTGCCCTCAGGGCAAGGAGAGACGGGAGAGGGAAACCCCACCTGGTCCTGGGTGTCCCTCAGCAGGGCAGTGTACTCCGAGGATGTGGGCTCCGAGTTGTTGAGGTTCCAGCTGATGATGTAGAAATGTAGCTGGTGCTCTTTCTTGATGGATAAACTCCAGGCTGCAGAGCCTGGAGCCACCGAGAGGAAGAGCAGACAGGTGGAGATTCTCAGCTCCCTGCACAGAGGCATGGTGGCCCACGGGGTCAGGGTGGTGGGTGCAGACAGCGTCCACACTGGTGGCTGGCCCATCCTTCTCAGGCCTGGGGAGAGAGGGATGTGGGGACTCTAGAGAGAGGTCCTGAAAGCTCTGGGGGTGGGGGCCAGACCAGGAAGGAAGAAATGGGAGGACAGTGGGGAGACAGAGAGGGGTGGTCACAAAAGTGGTCATTAGGGGCAAATGCTCAGGGGAGGGTCTCACCTGAGGGAGACCAGTCTGCAACTCGAGTAGAAGGGACCCAGGCTGCTCTTCTTAAACAAGGATCCAGCTGGGGAGGAAGGAGGAGGAGGAGGAGCAGGAGGGACAGGGGTTGGGGGAGGGGCTGGGTGGGAATTAACCCACCAGGAGCTGCTGGGACCAGGGTCTCACCAGGATCTGCAGGAGCCTCTCAGTGGAGTTGAACGTGGCTGAGCCGTTGCTCATGTGTGATGAATACCGAAGGGTGGAGATGGTGACATTGACTGTGAGGGTCTTCAGGTTGTGCCCCAAAGCTGCAAGACGAGAGGGAGAGCGATGGCCATCTCTGAAAGCTGGCCTGAGACCACACCAGAGTCCTGTACTCATTATAATCTGTCGTCTTCTGTCCCAGTGGCACCACCACCCACCCGTGTGGTCACCCAAGTCAGAACCAGCATATCTGCTCAGCTCCTCCTCCCTCCCAGTAACACCCATTCACCTTGCACACTGGTCCTCACATACACTCCCTCTCTCCATCCCTGTCCTAGCTCAGGTCTTAACTTCCTTCACCCGGACCAACACCCCAGCAGACTCACTCGATGCTCTATCTAAATGATGTTCTACGTGGACTACTAGAAGAATCTTTCTGAAATGAATACCTCACTAGGGCCACCACTGCTCTAGTACCACCCATGGCTCCCTATGGCCTTCAGTGTTTAGTTCAACCTTCTTGACCTGGCACTCAAGGCTCTACTCAATCTGGCTCCTGCTGACCTTTCAGTCTCATTTTATTCATCTTCTGCAGGTTAAACATTATGCTTCTTGCAACCCAAATTCGTTTCAATTCTCCCCATAGGGCATGTTGTTTCTGGCCGGAGCCTTTGCTCATGGAATCCTCTCTGCCAGGAAAACCCTTCATCCTCTATTTGCCAGGTACCCTCCTACTCATTCTTAAAGTCTTCATTCTGGTGTAACTTTCTCTAGCAAGCTCTTCCCCTCAAAATTATGCCAGGTGCCTCTCCCCAAAATATCCCACATTGTATTATAATGGTGTGTTAATTTCACAAGACTAGGGGCTCTCTGAGGGCTGGCCTCAGACTGAATCGTTGGTATAATCTTTGTGATCAGCATGATTGCTCTAAAACCAGAATTTCACACCCTGGCTTCCCAGCTCCTGGATCACAACTGGCTCGTGGGGGAGTGGGGCCAGAGAGCTTCTCTTGGGAAGGAAAAGGGGCCCCCAGATACCTGTGGTGGCTTCTGGTGGCACAGGCGATGATCAAGTATGCAGGGACGTGGTGGCCGGCTCGGGAGCTGTGGAGAGGGCTGTCAGCAGGGAGGGACAGAGTGGGAGGAGCCTCCAGGCTCACACGGGCTCCAGCACTGGCTGTCTCAGGACCACCATTCACAGATGAAGCATAAATGAGAGTGAGGGGACGGGTGACTGTGTGAGCAGAGGGACGAGCAAGCCTGTTGGTGAGAGGAGCCCAAGAGAGAGAGATAGGTGAACAAGAGAGACTGAACTTGGAGGAGAGACAGATAGACAGGCAGAAAAATGGGCAGATGGATAGGATACCTGGAAAAGGAGGACCAAGGGGGGGGCTTTAGGAGAATTAAAGTGAAAACCACGTGGGGTCAGAATGTGGTGGAGAACATGTTTGTGTCTAAGGCTTTCTCACACTGGGCTGGGACTCTCCACCAGAACCTGGGCGGGAGAGAAGGGATGATTTAGGGCCCTTCCAGGTGCTTCCCTCACCAAGGACAGCAGGTGAAGGAGAACAAGTGCTCCCCAACCCCAAATGCAGACGGGACACAGGAGATCAGGGCCAGGAATACTCATTGGTGGTAGTCGGGGCCACGGCTCCATAGGTGTAACCTGTGGAGAGAAGGCGAGAGGAGCTGAGCAAGAGTTGGGGTGAACATAAAGAATTAAGGGAGAGGAAGGATGTAGGGACCTTTGTGGGAAAAGCAGAGGGGAAAGCAGCGGGGACGAGTGGAGGGGTGTTCAGGGGGAAGGCAACGAGATGGAAGGTGGCTGGACCCAGTGATCACACAGTGATGAGAAGACTGAACCCAGACCAGGAGGATAGAGAGATGGATCATAGCTCACTTTAGAGCAACGGAGGGAACACAGAACTCCGACTGGGAGAGAGAGTGTGGCTGTAGCACAGCCCCTCACCACCGACGTAGAGGCTGTCCCCGTCCAGGGTGAAGGCGCCCAGGTGGGTGACACACTGGGTCTCATGGCTCAGCTTCCAGTAGAGTCCCTCTCTGTCCAGCCCGGGACCTGTGGAGGTCAGAGTGGAAGGTGCAGATCATGTCCACCCCAGTGGCTGCCCCATCCTTCTCAAGCCTGGGTGAGGAAGATCATGGGGATGTGGAATACTGAGCAGGGTCATTCTGGGTGTGGATAGCGAGAGAGGGGAAGGGAGGAGGCTGATGGAGATGCTGAAGGGGCTGCTCTGATGCCTGCAGGGTCTCTCCTAGGTGTCTCCCGTGTGAGACACCCCCCTCACAAGTAAGGCCTGGCTTCTTTTAGGATGTGGAGGGGGGCCTGTGAGTGGCAAAGAGGGGTGAACACACAGACCTGGGTGAGGGGGTGCCTGCAGGTCTGCACGGACAGCAGCGAGAACAGTCAGTGCCCTGTGCCATCTGACACATGCAGGCAAGAAAGTACCGTTATGTTCTCTCGGTTCTACATTCCAAGGTCTTTTCTTTCTACTTCTTTCCTACTCCACAGCCATCACCCAGGCCTAGGGAACAATCATCTTATTCCTAATCTTATTCCCAGCACCTCCCATCTTGCCTACTAAGTCTTCATTCTTAACCATGAAGTCCATTTTAACCCACGTGCTTAGACCAAACGCTAATCACATCATCCTTCTACTCGCATCTCTCCAGAGTCTTCCCACTGGTCTTAGAACAGAGTCCCAAGTCACCCCTGATCTGGTCCTGCCTGTCCTCCCCTCGCAAGTGTGGCTCACACCGCTCCCCCTGAGTTGACTCGGCTCGGCCATCCCTGTTCTCAGTTCATGGACACACCAGGCTCTCTGCTTCAGGGGTGTCCTCATGCGGGTCCCTCTGCCTGAAACGCTCTCTTGAACACACTCCCACACCCTCACTCCAGTCTAACCCTCCGACCAGCTAAATCCAGTCCCAACTCCAGCTCTCAAGCTAAATATCAGTCCTTCTCAAGAGGGCTTCTCTGCCCGCTCATGTTGATTCCCCTTGTGCCAAACTCCCACATCACTCTTAACATTAACTTTTCAAAATCCAAATTCCCAAATACAATATAAATTCCATGGAGGTGGGACAAGGTCTCTCTGGTTCTCCAGGTCCCCATGCATGTGGCCCAGGGCCTGGCTCATGAGATGAGGAACCATCCCGGTTTGTCTAGGACTGCCCTGGTTTGAACACTAAACGTCCTGTGTCCTGGAAAACCCCACTGTCCTGAATAAACGAGGATGGTTGGTCACCATAAATTATACACTCAAAGACTATCTATTGCATGACAAGCACACATTCCCCTCAAGAACATCACAGGAAAGCTAGAATGAAAAAGGCACACACACATACACACACAATTAGTAGAGGCCAACAACTAAATACAAAATTACTTAACAAGATTCTCTGCAACGTGAATCATCAGACCGTTATTTCAGAAAAGTTTCAAAAACAAAGTTAATTCCCTTTAAAAGGCAAGGTGGTGAGGACAGTCTTTTTGGAGACTAGCGCCCTTCCCTTCAATCTACAGTGTTGTTTAGTACTCCTCCAAATGATTTGAAATGTCATAAAGAAAAAAATGCTCAAAATAAATCTGGCTACTGGCAAATTCAATTTTAAATTTGTTATTAATACAAAGAAGTTCAAATCATCTTTTTCCCTGAATGCTCCTTTATTTCAAATTTTTGTGGATGATTTATAGGACTTTAGAACTCAAATTGAATGGGTCTAAGGAATGTTGTTGAGTATCCCTGCTAATATTTCATGGGATGTCTTCTAATACTACATACACATGCAAAACATTTCTGTATTTATATTATATATAAATCCTGACTTTTGAGTATTATGCAATGCAAGTAAATCTATATTTTCTTCTATAATACACATTTGCAGTTATTTACGTTTGTTTCATGTGTTTTTACTTGCATATAACTGTACTTACTGAAATATTTACCACACAGAACCACACACAGCTTACCATATTTCCATCCATCCAACATCAATAATATTTCTCAAGATACCCTCACTCTCAATGACTCCCTGTGGTGAGAACCTGAGCCCAGGAAAGCCCACTGGCAGGTCTTCTGCACAACGGAGGCTGCCGGAACCTGTTGGTACCAGGTCCACAGGGTACTCACCTGGTCACACAGAAATCCATGGATCAGCGAGGACAGGTGGACCCTCAGCCTGGTTTCACCTCAAACTTGATCTCCACGGATGCTTCTTGTGTCTGAGGGGGGAAAAAAAAGCACAAACAAGCTTTTGAGGCCTTTTATAGGGTGTTGGATGGAAAGTTCACCCCATTCACTTTTCTTTTTCGTATTTACTGATTTAACTGTAACCGTTGGTTGTGACTGGATTTTCCCGATTCCTATCCAGCCACCTGCTGCTCCCAGAGAGGGGAGAAAGCAGCTTCGTGCTGTGTGCACTTGAGTCGCTCAACTCACTTGGCTGGACAGAGACTTTTTGGTGACTCTGGACCCTTTAAACAAGCTTGTCATTTAGGGACCCTGTAAGTGACTCGCTGACTTGTCAACAATTTCCACACTTCATTCAGGGCTCGGGAGATTTTCAGACCCTGGAGCAGGTTTCCCAACCTCGGCATCACTGACATTTGGGGCTGGATAATTCTCTGTCAGGCTGTCCTGGGCCCTGGAGGACGCTGAGCAGCATCCCTGCCCCCCCCTCTAGATGCCAGGAGCGCCCCATTTGTAACAACACAAACACCGTCTGCAGATGCGGATAAGCCCTCTGGGGACAAAATCACACGGAGGACGATGACGGGGACTCTGAAGAGGGGACGGCGGCGCCTGGAGCCAGGAGGAACAGCAGCCTCGGGCGCCCTGAGCAAACAGCCCAGGGGAAATGGGGCTCCGGGAGGACGGAGGGAAGCCGGGCCCCGGCGGGGCTGCCCCTGGCCCATGCCCCTCCGTGGACCGTGACTGGAGCCGGGACCGCCCACCGCTCACCGCGCTCCGCCCCTTCGGGCGAACATCCACGGGAATGCGGTCCGCTCCGAGAAGACGGAACACACCTTGCAGAACGCCCGCTCCATCCACGGCGCCGCACGCGCTTCCGGTTCCGGTCTCAGGCGGACGTTCGGGGAGGACGAACGTTTGGGGAATGCCGGTTGAGGCGGCGGGCGAGGCGAGGCCACGCACCACAACCTCGGGGTAGGTGTCTAGTTTCTAGAGTGAGTGAGAAGCTGGAAAGCGGTCTGGGTCAGCTCCAGGGACAGGGACAAAATCTAGGGCGGGGCTGTGTGCGGGAACCAGTTCTAGGGGCCGGCTGTGGGCGGGGACAAGGCTGTGAGTGACAGCAGGCTGGGGAGGCGCTTCTGTGGGCGGGAACAAGGCTCCCGGAGGGGCAATGAGCCGGGACCAGGCTGTGGGCGTGGACCAGGCTGTGGGCTGAGCCAGGCCCGAACGTTGTGGGCGGAGACCAGTTCCAGGGGCGGGAAGAGGCGGGCGTGTGGCTGGAATAATTCAGGCAGACTTCACAGGGGGAGGAAATCAGCTCCAGGGGCGGGGCTGGAGGCGAGGCTTTCTGTGGACCCCTAGACTGTACAGGTAGCTGGATGTTGAACAGCTGTTCTTCATTCCTTTCCCCACCTTTACACAGCCTCATAGAATGATGTGCCCATATTTAGAATTCTAAATTTTTTGTGCGTTTGCTGTTCTCAATTTCGTTAAAAAATTGGATCATATATTCACATTTGTCTACAACTTGATGTTCCAAGCCAGTAGATAAGGATATAACGCTATTTTAATTTTAAAAATCTGGGGGGAGGTAGGCCCACGTCGTAGGTGCACGTATACGAAAACTTCAAAGAGTGGTGCAAAGTCAATAAAATATTCTCACTCTACCACTGTCTCCCGGTACTTTTGCACAGAGATAAACATCCTTTCCTCCTCTATCCTTCCAGACATACTGCGTATATGTGGGACTGTGTATATGTTCAAGCCCAAGAGGGATGTCCCCAAGCAAAACCTGAAGCCCATGAATTGTCTCATGCATCATAAGTTAATGAGAAGAGATTTAATTTTTTGGTGGAAGGAGATGAACCAGTGATGAATCCATAGGAAGACAACAAAGAAACAAGAGAATTTTACCATTTAAAAGGTCAAAGGAAAAAGTGAGAAAGAAAATGTATTCATACTATCTGACGTAGCACATCTCTGGATAAGATTCATCTGCTATAAAATTGTAAACACTTATGTCATAAAACAGAGGACATCGAATTTTGAGTTATCCTAATTCATTAAATAGTTATATTGGGCAAGGGGAATTATGTTTTTAACATATGTAAGAACTCTTCATGCTGATTTTTTTCAGAGAAGAAACTATAAATAGTCAAAACCTGAAAAATGAAAAAGCTGTATGAGTAGCTAATTTAGAAATATAGATTTTCAACCAGAAAATTAAAGAAGTTGTTTTTGGAACCAGAGTCAAGAGTCGGGAAGGTAGCTTTTCATTATCAGGTTTGAAGTATTATTGGAGAGATGTGCGTATACATACACACATATGCACACACACGGGAGCCTGAATTTGTATTCCAAAGGGATCATCTAACTCTACAAAGAATTTGTAAAAAGGATTCACTTTACAACAGTAGAATGTATTTTGAAAACTACAGACTTCAAGCATTAAAAAAGCTGTCATCATCCCGGTGGAAAAATGAATGGGGCATCACTTTCCAACCCACATGGTGATAAGCATTTTACATACATTACTCTTGACTTTTCTCACAGCAACCCATAAGGAAGATGGTATTATCTATCTCCATTTTGCAGATGAGGAAATTGGTGACAACAGATTGCTAAAATTTTCATATAAGTTCTCAATAGATATTGTTTTATGTTAAAATTGTTTATTGAATTTTCTTTTCATTAATAAAATGATATGTGTCACTCTTACAAATAAGCAAAGGCTGTGTAAAAACAATTTAGCAAAACTACAGTTTTCTTTTGATATAATTAAATATAACAATCACTTTATTATATTTCTGCTCTCTGCCTCACATCTACGAAGATATTTCCTATCCTAAAGGCTTACTAGAAAACTCTACTAAAAATCAAGAATCAGGGAATACCCATATTATGCAAGGTTCCTGAATACATGCAAAAAAAGCCATTATAACAAATTTTTGTACAAAAATCTTAGATCATTCATGAACTGATAACAACACAAATCATGATTAGGCAAGGTATTTCTGTAGAATGACAAATATTTAAACTTTAGACATTTAGAAAGGTAGTTCATTACAGTAACTAATGTGTATAAGAAGAATTTTTTCAAACTCACTAAGTGCCAGGAAATTATTTGACAAAATGCACTGCAATATTATTCACAATAGCCAAGAGATGGAAACTACCTAATTGTGCATCCGTGGGTGAAAGGATGAAGAAAATCTAGGGCATCTATACAATGAAATATTATTCAGCCTTAAAAAGGAAGGAAATCCTGTATTCAGAATTGCTTGCCTGGATCATTTCAGTAGCCATGTGCTTTCTTCCTTAGTACCCTCTGATCCATTCGCCAACCAGGAACCAAGGTGATCCTTTTACAATGTAAGCGCCACAACCTCTAATGGATCCCTAAAACAGATTTTGGAGGTGGACTGCCTGGGTACCGGTTGTGTGACCTTGGTCAATTATATAACCTCTAATATTCCTCATCCATACAATAGAGGTTAATAGTATTGTCTCCATGGCATTGTTGTGAGGATTAAATGAGTGAATACATGTCAGATGCCTAGCATGTGCCTGGCATATGGTAAGGCATCATGAAAAATTTAACTGTAATTATAACCAAATTAAATATTGTGATGGCCTATTAAGTTAAACCATATGAAATTTCTAATATTCAACCATTTTGACCCATTATTATTGTTGAATAAATGATAAAACTCAGTCAAGGCAGGTTGCATAGAGTCAAAAAGGATTGGATAAATGAAAATATTTTTAGAAAAAATAAGCTGAAATAGATTGCTTTGTAATTTACAAAGCAGTTTCTCATACTTTGTTTCATTTAATCTCTATAGAATGCTTTTCAGGGTATTATTACCACTGTCTCTGAAGGAGTAACTGACTTTCCCCAAATCACACCACATTAAATAACACAATTAGAGTGGAAACATCATTTCAAGTATAAATCCCATATGATATTTTATTTCCCCTTCATAATAACATCTGTCCTCTCAGGAAAGTGAGGAAATAATGCTGATTCATAGGAACTTAGTCTTAAAGAGACATACTCTCAGATGATAAACACTATGTCTTTGAAACAAGGGTGTTGAGAGAAGAAACTTGGGACCAATGCTTTCTGGGTTTTCAAGTCCATGATTAGACTTCTGGTAAACAGCCAAAGAAGGGAAAGGGTGAAAAATAGTCCAGAATGAAAAAAGTTTGACGTATATGTAACTTTATTGATCACCTCAAGATTCTCTTTTTGTTTATGGTCTGTGTCACCCTACTAGAATATAAATGCTCTCAGGGTAGATGACTGCTATCGTGCAGCAAGTGGTAGGCGCTGAGTAAATATTTATTAAAGGAATGAAAGTGGCCTTGAATACATCTGCTCTTTACTCACCAGAGAACAGCCCCATAGCAGGCAAATGGCATCATTAACAAAATTTTAAAAATCATATCCTTATTAGCTCATAACCATGGATACAAGGCTCCCATTTATTTCATACTTTCTAAGTACTTCAGCATTCTGTTTTATTAGGGAGTGTTTCCACAGCCTTGCTGTAAAATAAAGCAAGACTTTTTGGCCCATTGATTGCTGTTTCCAGCAGAGCCCATCTCTATACTTACCTCTAAACAATTAACTATAGATTTGTTATCCCAATGAACAGCGATTTGTTATGGAACCTGTTTTATCAGTGTCATGCGAAGGTAGACATTTGACATGTCTTTAAGGGGTGATATGGATAATAATGTTGATGCAGAAGAAAACTAAAAATTCTCTCTGGTCTTTGTCAAGTGCATCTGGGTGAAGGGTATCTTGTTGTCACTGGATTTGAGAACTCAAAAAGACTCGCCCAACTCTTCATGTTACAGGTGAAGAAAATGAGGTCTAAAGAGGTTGAGAGATTTGACCAAGACTAATTCCTGGGACTAGAGAAAGATCTTCTGATTCTCAGCTGGCCACATTGTCATAAGATCTCCAGCTCCAAACAGCCAAGAGACGCAAGTCTGTTGATTTCCAGGCAGAAATGATTCCCCTTCACGTTTTTACTTTTTCTCCCTTAGATGCCTGCTCTGCCCTGACAAGGAATTTATCTGATGTTTACGCTACACTTAAGAAGAGGAAAATGCTCCTGGCAAACACTACTGTGATTCAGTGTGGCATTGGAGAGCCCAGTCATGAAAAAACGAGAATCAACAGAATAAGAGGTAAATAAAATTAGAGAAGAAGAGAAAATCTATTATTTTAGTGGGACATAACTTATAAAGTTTAGAACTGGTAAATAAATGCAGTAATGTGTAAGGAAGCTAGATTTCTATATGAAACATCAAAAATACTGTTACATGAGCAAGAATTAGTTTAAACATGTAAATAATTATTCCATTCATAAGAGCAATGAATTATTTAAGATGAGTAGTGAAAATAATTGGAACTACACATTAGTTATATGAAGAAGATTATAAAAAGATACAAAGCGTGTAAAAGCTCTGATTAAATGGAGAGATATACTATACTTGTGATTGAAAACAGTGTTTCAAAGATATAAGTTTAATGTTTCCAAACATTATTCAGATTCCATATGCTTCAAATCAACTTTTAAAATGATGTAGTGTTTGTTTTATAGACTAAAAGATATCCATTTGTAAAATAAAACACTGGACCATCAACTAACATTATTCACAAGTAAATCATTCCAAATGGATTATAAGGGCTAAAATTAAAAGTAGAAATCCCCTGCGTATAACAGTAGTGGATGACAATATAGAAGAATATCCATAATCTTAAAATTAGTGAAGATATTCTTAATATATATGCTTAAAGATGTCTGGTTGAAAAGAGGAAGGAGAAAAAGTAAAATGGAACGTGATATTGTCTCTGATTTTCTTTCAGAGACTTAATCTAGAGAAGAATATTCCAGTCTACGATATTGGATAAAGAAATAGAAATCTGTGATAATTACACAAATAATGAGATGACATATATAAATGGTAGCATAATGTATCAGTTAGCTTTTGCTGTATAACAAACCATCCTAAAATTTGGTGGCTTCAAATAAGAATAGTTTACTTTTTCTCAAGATTCTGTGGGTTAACTGGGCAGTTATTTTGATCTGGACCTATTGGTTGCTCAGCTAGGATTGGCTGGTCTAGGACGGCCTTACTCACATATCTGATTGTTGACTTGAAGTCACCTGGAGTGATGGAGATGTGCAGTCTATCTAGACTCATTCACATATTGATGGCCTCAGGCTTCCCAAGGGCAGCCAGAGAAGGACAAGTACCAACAATGAGCAAGTGTTTTTCAAGCCTTTGTTTATGTCATTTGTTAATGTCCCATTGGCCAAAGCAAGTTACAAGGCCAAGTTTACCCAGAGTCAACGTGGGATGGTACAACCAAAGAGACAGTGGGAGAGGACTAATGTGTGGCCATTTTTGCAATCTTTAACACATAAGTTTAGAGGAGAATTAGTATGAATGTTTTTGTATTTGTTCATTTGAATGCCCGAGGAAAATTGCACAAAGCCAAAAGAAACATAAAGCAAAAAATTAAGTGGAGATGTAAGGTAAGTTTAGTTGGGACTTAAAGTGGGTCTGCACAAATGTCGTAGTTTATTTTTCAAGTGTAGGCAAGTTCTTGTGACCTATGAAAATAACTTACATTTCGATTATTTTCTCACTGAATGTGTTTTATTCATTAACACATTTGATGTGTTTCTCTCTGGCCTTAGGAAAATAACGTAGCACTTGGGAGCAAAGATGCAGCCTAATAGCCCCACACTGGAGGCCAAGATAGAGCAGACATCCATGGCCACCATGACCTTGCCCTTGGTGCTGTGGTAGATGGGGAGGAAGGTGACCCAGACACTGCAGAACACCAGCATGCTGAACGTCAGGAACTTGGCTTCATTAAAGGTGTCAGGCAGGTTCCGTGCCAGGAAAGCCACAATGAAGCTACCCAGGGCCAAGGAGCCCAGGTATCCCAGGACACAGTAGAAAGCAGTGACCGAGCCCTTGTTGCACACGATGAAGATGTGGCCGTGTTGAGAGTGTGCATCTGTGTCAATGAAGGGAGGAGAGGTTCCCAGCCAGATTCCACAGAGACTCAGCTGGATAAAGGAGCAGATGGGAAAGATGAAGTTAGGTTCCTCTGACACCAACCACTGCCTCATCCTTCTCCTTGGTGCAGTGACCTTGAAGGACACAGCCACAGTCATAGTTTTGGCCAAGACACTGAAAACTGCCACAGTAAATACAACTCCAAATGTGATTTGTTGAAGACTGCAGGTGGCTGTGTTGGGACGACCAATGAAGAGTAAGGAGCAGAGGAAGCAGAGGGTGAGGGAGATGAGCAAGATGTAGCTGAGAGTCTGATTATTGGCCTTGACTATGGGAGTGTCTTGGTGCTTCACAAAGACCCCCAGCACCACAGCTGTGAGGAGAGAAAAGCACAGAGCTGTGCACCAGGGCCATCCCTAAGGAGTCCTCCTAAGCCAGAAAAGTCACAGCTTTTTTTGAGGCAGCAATCTCACCCTCTGTTGGCATACTGATGATCTGGACACTTCACACACTGATCCATGTCTGGGGAGAGATGCAAAGTGTCCTCAGCCCAGGTTCAGTCATTCTCTCTCATTCGCATGCCCCCAAAGAAGGCATGGGGTAAGCTTAGCCAATTGTCTTCCTTTGTTGCTCCAGGCACCAAATAACAGAATGCTCTGCAGAGAACCATTCCCAGTTAATACTGCCCATCTTATTTATGGTTAAGTAAAGCTATTATCCATCTCAGTATTTATCTTGCATATTCATGAAAGCACATTTTTCTCAGCAGAAAACCAAACGTCCTCCCTGTCTCTCTGAGCTATACCCCTGTAAACTATGGCCTAGATTTACTCATTCAATGAGCAAGCAGTTATTGGAAAACCTCCATGAGGCAGATAATATGCTACATACTAGGGAAACAGAGATGACCAAGTCATAGACCTCACTCCTCGGGAGTTTCAAAATGAGACCATTTCTACCATCTAAAATGATCTACAAAACATTTCATCTTAATTTCACTTCCACCACTTCTGTTAAGATTTTAGTCACTTCTCTCCTACGTTATCATAAGATCCTTTTACTCTGGTTCCCTGCCCTTGTCCTGCATCACAAGTGATACGTCTACATGTAAGTGGGATCATGTTTATCCTCCATTAAAAAATCCGACAAAATCGTAGGAAGACCAAAAAGACTGTATAACCTTGGTCATGCCTACCTCTACTACCTCTGCTCTGATTTTTAAGATTCCCAAATCTTCATGTGGTTCTGAAAGTGTTCCGTGCCCACTCATCCCTGCAGGTATGAATACATGCTTTTTCCTTCTACAGGGGCATTGCTCCTTCCTCTTTACGTCCTCTTAAATTCTCTCACTTTTCACGTTTAGAAGTACAATCTGCCTGATAACGTTTTCTGTGGATGGTGTGAGTTAGGGTTGGTGAGTCATTGCCTTCTCCATGAAGACAGCCAATTTACCCAACATGGTTTATTGAAAAGGCTTTCATTTTCCCACTCCTCTTCAGTGTTTCCTTGTAAATCAGACGTCTATACGTGAGTCCCTATATGAGCAGCTTTTATCTGAACTCACCATTTGGTTCCGTTGATTTTCTTGTTTATCCTCTTGATGAACCTCCTCTATTGTGATGCTATAATACTTGATGTCAGGTAGAGTAAGTCCTCCCACTCTATTCATTGTTTGCAAGATTTTCTTAGCTAAGTTTTTCCTTTATCATTTCCATAAGAATTGTATCAATTGTAATTTCCACAGAACAGGTCAGCATTTTAGCTGCAATTTTGTGGAAGCTGTAGATTAATTTGGAGAGTTTTGATATCTGTAGAATTTTGAGTCTGTTCAGTCACGAATTTGATTTATCCCTCCAGTTCTTTCACTTTTCCTCCATTTATCTAAATGCTGTTCTATAAATTAATGGACAGAAATCTTTTGAAAGTCTCATTAAAGTTATTTCTAGGTACTTCATACTTTAAGATGTTGTAAATGTCATTTTTTTAAATTTAAATTTTGAATGCTTATGACGGGTAGATGGAAGCAAAACTTTCTATATTAACCTTGTATTCAGCCACCAATAAACTCAGTTAATACCTTAATTTATATGGATTTTACATTTATACCATAATATCATCTGAAGATAACATCAATTTTACTTCTTCCTTTGAAGTAAATTATTCCTTTTATTTCTTTTCCTGCCAATATTTTATCAAGCAAGACCTCCAGCATAACGGCTTATAGAGGCAGTGATGTTGAACATTCTTCTCTTATCCTTGCTTTCATCAGTGTAAGATAAAGTTCCATTCTGTGAATACTGTGTATGGGAGTAAGAGAGTTTCGTTCTGTTCCTGATTTGGTAAGTGTTTTTTCTGTTGTTGTTGTTTGTTTTAAAATATGAATAGGTGTTTAATTTTACTAGTTTTTCTTACAGTTACTGAGATTATTATTTCTCTTTTTTCAGAGATTAGTGTACTGAATTACATTGCATGAACCTAACTTGGTCATGATATGTTCTTCTTATAAAATATAGCTAGATTTGGAACCTTGATTTGATTTGATTTTTTTTTTTTAGGATAAATGAATTTAACCCAACAAAGAATGTGGCCTGTAATTTCCTTTCCTGCAATGATTTTGTTAGATTTTGGTACCAATGTTAATCTAGTCTCTCAAAGTGAGTCAAAAAGTTTTCAGTTTTTCCTATTCTCTGGAAGAGTTTGAGTAGATGTATATTATTTTTTTCTTGAATATTTTGGCAGATTCATCAGCTTTGTACCAAATAAATAGCTTACAATAAAATTTTGTAGAAATGTTTTAAAGGATCGTCTCAATTTCTGTAATAGGTCTGGCAATATTCAGATTTTTCATTTTTTCTTGAGGCAGTTTGGTAACTTTTATTTGCCAGAAATTCGTGAATTTCCTCTAAATTTTCATTGTATCAACATGATGTTATTTATGTTTTCTTCATGTTAAATATTTTCCATGTGATCTGCACAGATTACTCCCTTTTCTACCTTGGTATTATTTTGTTGCAATTTTTCTTTTTTTGAACACTAGTACTAGGATTTTATTGAGCATATTTGTAATTTATTAGAATCTAATTAGTTTTATTTATCCTTTTGATGTTTGTCTTTTATTTTGTTAACACTTCCTCTAATATTTATCACTTTGTGTTTTCTCTTTTGCTTGTGTTTACATTTCTGCTCTTTTTCTAGTTTGTGATGAATGCTTAGAACTTAGAAATTCAACCTTTCTTTATTTAAATACACACAATAATATATAAATATATATAATCTAGGATTATACATTTCTCTTTAAGGATAGATTTAACTCCACCCCATAAGATTTGATGAATAATATTTTTAATTGGAAATACATTCTAATTTCCATCATAGTTTACTCATTAATCATCGGTTGTTTACAAGTGTATTTATTAATATCCAAGCATGTAGGAATTGAAGCTAGTGGACGTAGTGTTCTTTAGATGTGCATATGGAACATATACCCAAACTCACCACATGCCAAATGTGCACGTGGAAGCTTTATCCAAATTGACGATATGCCAGACTATGTCATCAATCTCAGTACATTTCAAATAAATTGAAATTATACAAAAGATGTTGTGAAATTAAGCTTCATATCAATCACAAAAATAAAATTAGATAATGCCACCATTGAGGTTATTTCAACATTGCACCGTTTAATATCATAAATCTGAGTAATTCCAAGATGTTAATTATTGTATGAAAAATCTTCAGTGTTGGTTTTCTGTCCCTCTTCTATTTCATGACCCAACTCCCAAACCCACATTGTCTGTGTTCTAGTCACGTTGAACCTTTTCTCAGCTCCCTAGAATATTAAATGCAGGGCTAATTTGCCAGTTTCTGCCATTTCTAAGAATTCCACCAAGAATTTAATCTGCTTACATTAGTCTGATATAATACTAATGCTACTGCCTCTATGAAAAAGTCCATGACACTTCCCTCCCCACAAACATATATGCTATCACTTATTTCATCCCATGGGTCTCTGCATACCTATATTGCAGCCCTATGTCACCACCTTGAATTTGCATCACTGCATATTGTCTCCCCTACTCACCTGTGAACTCGAGGAGATCAGAAACCAAGCAGTTCCATAAGCTCATTGTACACCATAGAAATATTTACTTCTTAAATCAAACACAACCTTCTGAGCTCCTGTTCTGTGCCAAGAACAGCACCAGACACTGGAAAAATAAGGATTTCTTCAATGTGATCTAAATGTAGCTTTAAAGATGATGAAAAGTAAGGACTTACAATACCATGTGTTAGATTCCATGAGAGAGATTTAAGTTAGTTACTGTGGAGTGGTCATAAAGGGTTTCCTTGAGATCATAATGCCTGCAATGATGCTAAAATGAGACAAGTAAGCTAGTTCAAGGTAGAGAGAGAGGGTATCATTTTGGGAGGAAATATTATTGGCTATAAAAGTTAAATTACTAAATGGAGGAAGGCAACATTTTGACCCTGCAGTCCTCATGAGTTTTTCCATTTCTTTGGGAGAACGGTGCATACAAAAGAGAGGTGGAGAGCCAGCCCTGATAGCCTAGTGGTGAAAGTTCAGTGCTCACCACTTCGGTGGCCCATGTTGGTTTCCTGGTCATGGATCCACACCACCTCTCTGTGAATTGCCATGCTCTGGTGGTGGCTCACATAGAAGAACCAGAGTGATTTACAACTAGGATATAAAACTATGTACTACAGTTTTGGGGACAATAATAAAAGAGCAAGATTGGCAACAGATATTAGATAGCTCAGGACAAATATTTCCCTTCAAAAAAAAAATAGAAGTGGAGAATGTCGCTGCGAGGCATATACTCACCTATTTCATTGGAAATCACATTCTCTGGGCTGGGAATGCAAGCAAAACAACAGGCAGCCTTGCTCTCTTGAGGGCTCTTCCTGAATCCCGGACTGCAACTCTCACTGCATACAGAATGTGGAGTCTGGAGAAAATCAGATAACACTTGGTAACAGCTGTGACTTTTACCTAATTTTCAAGTAGCTAGAGTGTTTAGAGTATTGGGCCTTAACAAACTTAATCTTGAAATATCTAAATCCAATTCATTGGTTGGACGCCATGCTTATTGTATGATATAAAACACTGGTACACCTCAGAAATACTGTGGGTTTGTTTCCAGAGCACTGCAATAAATCAAATATTGCAATAAAGTGAGTCACACCAATTTTTTGATTTCCTAGTGTATAAAGAAGTTATGTTTACACTATACTGTAGTGTACTAAGTGTGCAATAACATTATCTCTAAAAATCATGTACATAACTTAATTTTTTTTAAAAAATTATTCCTGAAAATTACTAACCACCTTCTGAACCTTCAGCAACTTGCAATCTTTTGCTTATGAAGGTCTTGCTTCCATCTTGGATTGTTGGTAAATGAAAAAATTACTTCAGTTGGAAGTGAATTGTTAAATTCCCATATGTGGCCCTTTATGAAGCTCTGAGGGGGCACAAAACCCAACAAGATTTTGGTTATTCATGTGTAGTGTAAGTAATTGTGATTGGGTTCAACCCACCTCAGTAATTCCCGTGTCCCACTCAATCACCTCCTCAGATAAAGACAATTCTTGACCACGTGGAGCATGTTGGGAATATTCTCCTACTTTCACCTTAAGTCCAAGACCTTCGGGAAAATTCCAAAAGTTGAGAATGGTTTACTCTGAATCTGATTTTCCTTCATCAGTCAAATTCACTGAGTCACCAGCAGGATTGTTAAATTCTATGTTCCTCAGAAAAGGGTGCAGCTAAAAGAGACACATCATCCTGTGGTGAAGTGGGCCCGGGTGTTAAAGAGAAAAACCCTGAATTGGGGACAGCCTTTCATTGTCTGTAATCTTTGCTTCATAGTGTACCTTTATTACAAGTATCCAATGAAGTAAAGCAAATGAAATCATATGGAGAACTAAAATATCATAATGTTTCTAAAATATCAGTTAGTTTCGAGAGAAAATGACTAAAGACAAGAATATCAAGATGATCAGTGGTGATAGGATTCAGACAAATCTCGAGTACAAGGTACAATCTAGCCACCCTCATGCACTCTCTGAATTTTCCCAGACCATCAATCTGCAAAATGATGTTAGCAATACCTAAAGTTGTTACAGAATTAAATGAGATCATTTATGTAAAGTATTCACTATGATGTTCAGCACCAGATAGGCACATAAAGGACAAGTTCTCTTCTTGTCATTGAGGAGCTTCATGGGAGAAGACAGGATATTCCCTATTGAAACGTTAGGCAGGCAGGATGTTGGGATCCTTTGTAACACAAAGCATTGATATTGACTCATAGCTCACTTCCTCGTTGCCACTAGAACCTTCTTGTAGATGACTTACTACTCAGGACTAGATATACCTCCTAGAGAGTGAAACAAGTATAGAAACTCTTGTGCTTTTCTTGGAGAAAGAGTCCTAACTGCTTGGTTTGAGCACCTGTGGAACCATAAGAAAGTCACTTTTGCGAGTATACATTCTGTTAAGTCGAAGAGACTTTACCTGCCAGGGACAAAACACCAGACCTTCCCACTTCGCATTGGCTGCATTTCTGCATGTTGAAGAAGCAGCTTGTGAAGGTTCCAGGCCACAGCATACACAACATTTTACATACTGTAACTCCATTCAGTCGTGCTTGTGTCAAACATCTGCCAAGGCAGCCATCCTAAGGAGGCATTAGGTGGACAATTCTCCAGTGTTTTACAGTAAGACTCAGAAATCGTGCAAGGAATAAAGGGAAACCACAACATAGTGAGGTAAATGTCTTCTGGATATTTGGAAGGGTTAACTATCTGGATAAAATTTTCAAAGCCAGGGACCTCACTATGGTGGTGTGAAAAAATGAGAGTCCCATGGAATGAGTCAAGGATGAAATCTCTCTCACTGTGGATAAAATCCCACTCTGATGTCGTGACCCAGACTTTCCATATCACTAAGTACTCCCAAGTAGAAAAGCTCAAGCTTATGAGAGAGTTGGCATCACCAGAAATGATAACCACATTCCCTTCTGTTTCCTCTACTTGCAAATCATATGGCCATGTCCTTGAGTAATATGACCTTTCAGTCACAGGAATCTTTTCCACAAAGGCTGCACAGATTCCATTCCTGTCCATCTCTCCTCTCAAGTCTGAGAGAAACACAACACCTTTCTTGTCTTCTGAGATGACCAGCCCCACCCAGCTCCAACTCAAATGAAGCAGCAAAGAGTCCATGCCAATGGCTAGAGATGTGTCCCTGGGGGCCATCTAATAGAGAGATGGAAACTGCTTATCATCATTCAGGGTAAGATCAAAAGGACCATAGGTAAGCTAAAAGGAAAAGACAACTGGAAGTAATATTAGGAAGGGGATTGGCAAAAATCACACTCTCAGTCCTGAAGGCTGTTCAGCAACACCTGGAGTGGTAGAAGAGGACAATTGCTCATTTCATTTTCTAATCATTTTGCACTCCCTGAAAGCTTTCTATAAAATAAGATCAGCCAGAGTTTCAGGAAACTGCTTTGTCTCCTTCCCCCTCAAACTTCTCTCTACTCCAAAGAAAGGAAATGTCATTCTCCATCGAGGTCCTGTACACGGATCCTTTGAGATCATATCCTTTGAGAGATGCACAAACCCAGTCTCCTCCTCTCTTCCTTTTTAGGCCCCTGAGAATGGCACCAAAGGAGACGTGGTTTCATCTCTCCCCATCCCATGCAGTCTTACCTGTGGAAATTTGTACAGTTCTAGCAGTGTTCCAATCTGGGCAGAAATTGCCCAGGTGGTTCCTGTAAGGACCGCTAGAGACTTACTCTCTCTCCTGCAGTCGTAATTAGGGATGTCCTTGCCCAACCCTGAGAGCCAAATCAGGGAACTCTCCAATGTCCTCCTTTCACTGGGTAGGGCATTATAGAGATCAAATCCCAGAGACATGTTGGGCAATATATGAGGGTCCCTGTTGATTTCCTCAATGGCAAAAACCAAGGACAGAACATACTAGTAGTTCTTGTACTGAAACCTGCATAGAGGGATAAGGATCCTTAGGGAAAATACTCAAAATGATTTCCTTCAAATGCAATACAATGAATTTATTAAAATGAATTTGCTATTGACTCGAATGTCTGTGGCAACAGATGACACTCTTGAAGCCTTAGAATTTATAACTAAAGAAAATAACATGACTCCAGCTGTGGAACGTCCTTACTGAATTCCACACTCATGAAAGAAACTGGTTAAATACACAGAAGAAAGTACAATGAATGGAAAAACAGATCACATTCAGAGTAGACTTGTAAATGGCTCTTTGGTTCAGGATCCAAAATGCTTGTTTATATGAGCACACCATTAAATCCTTCCTAGAAGAGCAACAATATTAGCATGAGATTGGAGAAAGCCCTGGGGAGGAAGAATAATTGCAACTGGAAGATACGTGACAAGCATAGACGCATGACATGTGCACGTTGAGAATGGTGCAACAGAAGGCTGTCAATCAAATTGCCTAAACCTCTGTCCCCTCAAACCTGTGCGTCTGCCACCATCAAAACCAGGAAACTAAGGTGAACTTCAGAGATCCAATGAAGGAGGAATCATCAACAGGCAGGAACAATTGAAAGAATCAAGAAGGACTGAAGGGACTAGAAACACTTAGGAATCTAAGAGAGAGAGCATTGTAAAGTTTAAAAAGCTTCTCATCCATTTCTTATTTTAAAAATATAAAATTAAAATTAATCATTAACATCTTTAACGGTACCTATTCCTGATAGCCCATATTGTCTTCATCTTTCCTACAGACTTTCTACACACAAATAACACCTAAGCCAAAGAAAATTCTCTGCATTTCTATTGCCTGGGATTTGTAATAGCATCAAGAATAAAATAGAGCAGTCTCTTATACTTATTTCAAGTGTTCTATTATTTGAGGATTGATTAGTACCCTAGTTCATGCTCACTGCTTATTAATGTTCCCCATGTCCCTGTGAAGAATAGGTGTTCTTCACTTGTTGGGTATAGGGTTCGATGTGTATCCATTAAATCAAACTTGCTAATTTGTTTTTCAAATACTCTATTATTAGATATATGTTATTCTTTGTCTCAGAGGAAAGTTGAAATTCTTCACTATGATGATATATTATGTCTACCTCTCCTCTTCCTCTGCCTCCTTCTCTTGTACTTCCTCCTCCTCCTCCTCCGACTTTTTCTTCTTGTCTTCTCCTTCTTCTCCTTCTCCTCCACTTCCTTCTCCTCCTTCCTTTCCTAGTTGAGGCTATATTATCTTCACAGGACATCGTGTGTAGTATAACAACTATATCTTCATGATAAGTTGAACTTATATACCATTGGGGATTAACCACTTAATTCCTAATGATGCTTTGTTCCGCATCTGTTTTATCTCATATTATTATAGCTACCCTGGGTTGATTTTTGATTGATTTTGTCCTAGCATATCTTTATATCTTCTATTCTGTTTTGAATTTCTAGTTTTCCATGTTTTTTAGTTTTCACAAGTCTTGTAAACAAGATATAGCTAAATTTATCATTGTCGCATCAAATTTAACAATCTGTATTTAACTGGAGAATTTATTGCATTTACATTTGTTTTATTTATATCCTTCTTTTGCTCCCACTATCTATATGTTTTCCTTCTATTTTTTCCACAAGTTTTATTATGTTATTTCCCTTTAAAATTTATTGATTTATACTTGTTTTCCATATTCTATTGTATCTCCTCTATTTGGGTGAGAGTTATAGTCTCTACTTCTATTTTACCACCAGCCCACATTGCCTGAAGTGGATATAGTTTCTCATCTCCTGAGAAATTTATAGACCCTTTAACTTTCAGTTTTACCCTCATGACTCACTTGTTTTTGCTGTACAGTACTTTATTTCTCCTTTTTCTTTACTCTCTCTCATCATCTCCATATCTAAATTATCTTTCATGTTTTTTAGTTCCTTGTCTTTCTATGCTGCATTCTATTTCCTTCAGAATTCAAATTTGGTTTTCTATTCTCTCTTCTGTTGTAGAACCCATCTATGAAGTTTTAAAACTCAACAGTTATGTATTTTTCATCTCTTAAAGTTCTATAAGGCCCTTTGCCAAATATGTCATATCATTTCTAGAGTCTCCTGCTTGATTTTGTTATTCCATTTTTTGTCGTTCCATTTTTTATACACAGTTATTTTATATCTTGAAGTTGGTAAGTCTAATAGTGAAGGTTTTGGTGTTTAAATCTATTGTTTTATTTTTAATTTTCTTATGTCTTATGACTCTTATCGACAATGGCATGTATTCCTTATTTGTTTGGAGAACTTTGATTATGAGCTCATATTTGTCTGATTTTAATGTGTACAGAATGTAAGGCTTTAGTTTAGATTCTTTCCTCCAGAGAAGAATGTCACTGGTTTCTGCTCACAGTCATGTGGGATGACACCAAGCTAAGTGCCTTTTTTGTGTGACTCACAACTAATCTGTGAGTCCCAGATTCATTCCCTCAAATCACTGGTGACTCAAAGACAAATCCTTTCATGAGAGGATCATACTGGCCTTTGACCACTGGGTGAATCCAAATTTGTCTAGTGCTTACAATTTCCTTCTTCTGTCCTTTGAGACTTGGCTTACATCTTGTGAACTCAAGAATGCAATAACATTATATTTTATGGAAGATAGCGTTATGTGGAGGGAAACTCCTTTGAGGTATCTAGTCCTCCATACTCCTAGTATTTCATTCTTTTGGATACTTCTTTGCATTTCTTTCTTTTAATAAAAATTCTTTCTTTAACTTGAAAAGAAAATAAATTTTAAAATCAAATGTGTGAGCTTGGGAGTATAGAAATAATTTACACGCTATTCAACAAAATAAGTTTAAGATATAGATAATTTTCCAGTAATGTATGTATGGATTAGGTACATTTAAGTGAAACTAAGAACCTCTATTTAGAACATATTTAATCAAGTTTTAGGAGAAGAATCATTGAGATGCACACTCCAGGAACATTCTGTTTCTGTGAGGTGCACACATACTACACATATACCTGATCGTCATGTGACAAGCCATGATATGGCCAACTTTAGTTCAACTTAGTTCAGGTGTGATGTGATCAATTAAACTTGAAGAAGGGAGAGTGTCCAGAATGTCCAGAAGCCCCATGTGTTTCCAATGTTAGAGCATTAAATACTGAGAACAAGGAAGAATGGTGCAGGTGTTGTATAAATAAATTACAATGTCTAAAGAACAGAGAACAGCATCCACATTAAACGTATTGCTGATTGTGCCACATTTCTGAAAATAAAGCACACCTTTCAGAGGAAAAATGAAGAACGTTTTTGTGTCAGTTAGGGCCTCAAAATGCTGAGGTGGAGTTAGGAGTACAAGAAGATTATTGTGGCATAACACCTGTGAAGAATCAAAGGCTTGGGTAGGAACAGCCCGCACACTCAGATACGGATTTTACTCCCTCTGAAATGAAAAAAAATAAGGAATGTTAGGCAGAGGAGCTTTGAATCACAATGTGGAGATGCTAGTCTCCACCCAAGACCTACTGAATCAGAATGTTTGGGGTGGGGTACAGCAAACCTTCTGTGTTTTAACAAGCCTTCCAGATAATTCAGATCCATAATCAAGTTTGAGGTTGACGAGTTTCAAAAAAAAACACAGTACCAAAGAAGTGAACACTGAAAAATTAAAACAATTGTCTCAGTACTTTGTGTTAATGTGATTTTTAAAAAATGCAAAACACAAACTACTTTAAAGAATGTGCATAAAATTTAAAACCATCCTGAACCAAGAGCTTAATCTATACCTAGAGACACTGGATTTGGAGAAAAAGAAAAGAAGTAGAATACTAATTAATTTTTCACCTAACATTGAGGAGGCAGTGAGGCAAGACTTCAGATTCTGGGTTCTTCTTATTTCTCAAATTAAAAATATTGTAAAATAGGGGCCAGCCTGGTGGCATAGTGGTTAAGTTTGCACGCTCTGCTTTGGTGGTCTAGGGTGCGTGGGTTCGGATCCCGGGTGCGGACCTCTGCACCACTCATCAAGCCATGCTGTGGTGGTGTCGCATATAAAGTAGAGGAAGATGGTCATGGATGTTAGCCCAGGGCCAGTTTTCCTCAGCAGAAAAAATAATTCTAAAATAGAATGTGAAAAAGATGTATATATCCAACATGGTGAAAAAAAGTTTAATAAGGAAAATTACTTTAAATGGTGCAAAACAAGGAAAAAAGAAAAAAAGCAAAGTACAAAATTTAAAAATAAAACCACAGAGATAATGCTACATATAGCAGTTATACTATACTGAAGTTACTTAAATCACTTTTTCAATATTGAATGTTACTCTACATTCCACAAAGACATAGGAAACTAACATTGAACATAGATGCTGAAAGAAAGGGGATTGTCAGTGATATTCCATACACGTGCTCACAAAAGTAAAGCCACAACTAATATGAAACTTTTATATATGAATGTGTATAATGGTACACATATCTGAAGGCAAAATATTTAGGGGCTAAAAGGTGGTTAGCAGTCAAAATGTATATGTTCAATTATAGTATCATATATTTAAAAAAGGATTTAATAATAGGAAGTAAAGTGAACCTAACTACAACCAAAGTAAGAGTATTCAATTAACTTCTCAGTATTTGTCCAAAAAAAGTCAATATAGGAATCATATATATTGTTAATCTTGATTTATCATTAAATATGTTTGGAGCATACACACACACGTGCCTGCATATAAATATCAAACATCCTACTTCAAAACAAAGAAAGCATATTATTATAAAATTAGGTCTATCCTTGTCCAGCAAGCAATTTCGACATAGCAATCAATTCCTGAAGCCGCCAGAAGAGAGATACATGGCCAACCATAGATATTCTGACTCAGTAGCTCATCAGAGGAACGGGCAGAATTGAAATCCAGTTCCTTAACCAACTTGCACGCAAAAATGCTCATTAACTGCCAACATATCTTAAACAAATCAGACAATTTATAAGCCAATAAACACTCTCATGCATAACCGTTTGGTCAAACAGGAAATCAAACCAATGATTAGAAAGGAATGGTGATGGTTTGTAATTGGTATTTGAGTGGTGAACACGATGTAATCTATGCAGAAATAGAAGCATAATGATATAAACCTAAAATTTATACAGTGTTATAAACCAATGTTACTGCAATAAACAAAAATTAAAAATAAATAAATAAATAAATGAAGGAGTAGCAAGGAGCCCTGGAGAGAGAGGAGAGAGAAAGGAAGAAGAAAAGAAAACTGTCTGTTCTGAGAGAAAATATCTCAGCAAGGGAGGGGGAGAGGGGAATCACCTCCCCCAAACCTGGAGGAGGAGAGAGAGGGGGAGGAAAGGGGGAGAGAGAATCCCCCTCTGACCGTTCCCTGCAGGATCTTAGGGCTGGCCAAATCCTTAACAAGACAGGTTGGCTGGAGAAAATCAGACCCAGCTGAAGAACATGTGTCCATGGGAGAAACCTGGGAAACTGAGTTTCTCCACACAGGGCAGAGATTCTCATCTTGCATCCTCTCCTGAGCTAATGACAAAGGTGTATGTCTTGGGTGGGCCTGGGGGATGGGAGAGGGGGAGAAGGCCATTGTCATGCAGAGGGACATGGAAAGGCTTATCTGAACCCTTTCCCCTGCACTGGGGTCAGGTCCAGAAGGGCCAGCACGGAGGTGACCAGGAACAGGCCTGTCTGTGGTGTGGCTGGCCCCGGGGCAGGCATGGGGGTGGTGGGTGGAAGTGGGATGGCGTGTGAGTTGGCACCAGCCAGCGGTGGAGGCAGCGACTCAGAGGTCAGGGGTCTCTCTCTCTCTCTCTCCCTCTCTCTCTCTCTCCCCGCCTCGGGGACCTGAGGAGAGTAAGGTGCTGCGCCCTGCCCACCTCGCCTACCTCTCCCATGGGCCCTTCTTTCTCTGACCGCTCCAGGAGCCCTGCGGGCTTGGGTTCAACCCTCCACACCCCCGTACAGGCCAAGGGCGTGTGCGCGATCGGCGGGGCCTAGGGCTGGCCTCGGGGGTCCGCAGTGAAGGCCCCGCCCACCCGCCAGGCTCTGACCGGCTGGCGCCACCCAGCTGCAGCGGTTTCATCGCCGCCCTTCTGGACTTGGCTTCAGCTGCTGTCTCCCTCCCCTCCCCCACTCCCACTCAGCTTGAAGGCCGCTTCCCTGCCTTGAAAGCATTGCTCTGGCTCTGATGGCCAGAGGCGTACCGGGCTTCAAGCTCAAGGCTCTGCCTGGCCAGCTGCTTCGTCCCCTGGCTCATTTCTTCCTGGAAAGACAAAGCTATTGCTTCACCCCACACCTCCACTTTGCGACTGCAGCCAGGCCAGGTGTAGGAAAGGCTCTTGAAGTCAGAAGTGCCGAGACAGGCGTATGGCACTGCAGGGCTAGGGAGCCAGGGCCCTACTGGCCCTACTGGCCCTACTGGGCAATCCCTTCCCACAACAGCTCCCAGCCTCCTCTCTGGAGTCGGGAAGGTCTGGCCTTCCTAGTCCTTGGCCATGGCTCTAGGGAGAAATCCTCGCCAGAGTGTGGCATGAGGCCCTCTGACTAAGGGTGCATGTGCCACACCCAGGGCGACATGAAGGCTGGCGCAGATCGCGTGCTCTTTCCAAAGGAGGCTTGCCTATTGGCTCATCCACCTGCGCCGGGCCCCTTTCCTTGTGGGATCATGTCCGGTGGAAAGAGCCTTGGTGCCTGCTGCCAATTTTTTGGGGTGTGTTCTTGCCCCCTTCTGCGAAGGGAACCACTTGACAACTGCTGTGCCACACCTCGGGTCTTTTAGCCTCCCTCAGCTGTGTCCCCGCCATGCCCATTCCTACCTCCATGGAGGGACTACTAAGGTCTTGGCACTTGCCAAGTGGAAATAGTCATTAGAGACTTAACTTGGAGTTGTAGTAAAAGAGCATAACATAACAGCATTGAGCTTGGGCTCTGCCATTTATGAGCTGTGTAACCTGGATGAGTTTTCTAGCCCCTGCACCCAGTCTCTTCATCTATATAATTGTGAAAAGACCAACATCTACTACGTCGGGATATTTTGAGGATTATGTGTGTTAATGTATCTTCAAGCACAGAATTAACATTCAGAGTGTAGTGCCTGGCTCAGTAGAAGTGTTTGCTGCTGTTATTATAATTATCATTATTTCATGTCCTTCACTTCCTCGTGAGTTCCCTGTCAAACCAACCATGGTCCATGGTGTCAACAGTTTTATTCCAGGCTCCTGCTTAATGGCCTGCAGAGGGATCCTCCCGCTCATAACCTCTTATTTTTATCCCAGTCTCTGGAACTCTTTCTTCTTGGCACTGAGGCACTGAATGGGGTCCCACACCCAACCCTGCATGTACTCCTTTTAATATCCCATGCTTTTGAAATACTGTTTAGTGTTTACTTGGTGGAATATACTCCCTGACATGAACAACACACGGGAGATAGGATTTAGGAAACATTGTTCCATGTAGGGCTCTGATTTTATCATAACACAGAGTACAGATGATCAAGGGCCAAGGTAGAGTTCCTTATTGCAAAAATCTTCAGAGATGAGGGTGTTCTAATGTGACACCACCTGAAAATAAAGCCAGCACATAAAAGCAGTTGTAGTTTTAAAAGGAAAAGCACACAACTGAAAGAATTGATCCCATTAAATACACTATTCTATTTGTTTATGTATCAAATTACTGATAGGTAATAAGCAGGTGTACAGATAGTAGAATTATCAATTTCACAGAGAATTCTTTTAACAGTTGTTCATATCTTGTGTTTTACATCATTTATTAAGGTAATATTTTCATCTTTACTTTTCCTTGTGTCTCTATCTTTCTCAACTTTTCCAAGAGATATATTTATATTATCTTCTCAAATTTTAGGGAAAGTTAAAAAAAGTTATGAAACATTTGAAGTTGTTGATTTTGTATATTGGAGGAGGACTAGATTGCAAGTGAATTAGTGATAATTAGAGTTTTAGTTTGGTAAAAGATGGTAGCTGGAATTGATACCAGGATGTTTGTAAGCTAATTTTTACTTCATTATTTGATATAGTTTCTAAAATGCCAGAACCGGTAATTTTAAATTTAACAACTTGTCTCATTTTAAAATATGTGTTCTTGGAGAGGGTGACTGAGGTAAGTAGACAATAATTTACTGTAGTGACTTGTTTTTCTCCAATTAATCTGTTATAAACCCAACAGGCATATAGCATTCTTTTGTCCAAATGACCTGATGGCACTTTCTTAACTTTTCTTGCTGTGATTCTAGCAATCTAGGGTCACACCACCTTCTCTCTCCTAGTCATGATTTCAGTTGTAAGAGTCACATTGTCAATAATATGGTGACAAATTTGCACACAGTCTACAATTTACTAAAATATATATATCAATTGCAAGCTTTGATAACATGATTGTTAAGGAATGAACAATTTGCAGTGCACTTAACAGCTGATTGCTACACATTATTGTGTAAGGACATCATGGTTAAAACCATTATTTGCAACATGGGGCCCCTTTCAATTTTATTTTAATGGAAAGTGTTCAATGACATTTTTCTTTTGAAGAAGAAAGACTTGCATTTCCATCTTAGAAAATTATGAACTTGTTTTTAGCCCTTTTTCTTGTCTTCAGCTCTTCTTTATATTGATTACTAATTCACATGTCCAGTTACTTCAGATTCATGGTGCTATCTCCTCTGCCTTTTTCATGGCTCTCACATTAATTTTTCCATAATCCATTCTGTGAAAGAGGTTTATCTCCACCTTCATATATTGAGGAAGGAACCGACCCTCCTTTATGTGAACTTGGAAAGAAAGGCCAAGGTGATGCCACGGTGTCCTTCCCCACCATTGAGCTGCAGAATGGCTGCAGAGTCCTGTGAATCTTTTGCTCACCTCCTGGCTCCCTACATACTTGGCATTGTCTGCGCGGAGAACCCCAGCTTGTTACAAGTGAATTTTTGAAGTCTTTAGAAGCCGGCTGAAGGATAAGACTGGCTAGAAAGGACATCAGCAAGCAGTGTACTCCAAAAGTTGGTGGCAGAAACATTAAGAAGAAGAAAACCTTTCCGTTTATCTTGTTTTCTCTTTATCTTCTCTCTTTTCATTTTCCTTTAGTTATATGGTATAAACCCTATCCACCACCCATGGTGCTTTTTTTTTTTTCCCTCAAAACCCCAGTACATTGCTATATATCTTAGTTGTAGGTCAACCCATGGAGGTTCTTTTTCTTGGAGTCCCATGGCATTTTATTCATATCTCTTTCTATCAAATTATTTCCATAGCATAATTTATCTGTTTATACATATCTGTCTTCCTTGCAGACCCCCAACATTTCAAGACCTTTGGGCACATAATATATACATAAGTATTTGAGTGAATCAATGAAGATCTTTTGTTGAATAAGATCTAAATAAATACAATACCTACTCAGCACATGAATGCAAGCATTTGAGAGAGAGTTTTGTGTCTGCTGAAGCAAGCTGTGGACCAGTTTAGGGGCTCAGTGCCAAGGTTACTCAATAGATTGAGACAAAATGAAATAGATAATTAACTTTAGTTTTAAAATTCATGGAGAACAGGAGCAGGATATCTAGGTGTGAATCAGCACTTGATCATTCATGTTGCATGTTTGGAAAATCCAGTCCTTTATTTTTCTATGAAAATGTGACAGGCTAAGAGAGTGAACAGAGGACTGGTTTTTAGAAAGGCAATTTTGTTGCAGGAAATCGTGGAGGAAAATATATGGAAGGAGAGCTGGTAGAAACATGGCAGAAACTTTTTGTGTAGAAATCCTAAAAATTGAGTTTACATGCTGGCTGAAAGATTTGTAACTCAACATTTCTCCAATATAGGTTAGAGCAAATTTTAAATATCTAGGTATACAAAAGGAATACAAAGGAACATAGATCAAACTGAAAGGAGTTTAGGATAGAACAAAGAAATGAAGCTAAGGTAAACCAGCACACTAAAATGTGTTTCAGAAGGACCTGCAGTTTTTAAAGGTAGTTGGAAATTTATCACTCAGGTTTAAAGTAGAAAGGGAAATGGGAACAATTCTCTATCATTTCATGTCCATGAGATTAAAAGCTACATTCTGTCAGAGAAGCAAAACTTGTATGCCCTCTAATGTCCAAAAAAGTGTTTTGAATCATACCTAATGAAAGATAGTCTGTGTGATGTAATGCAAATACAGTATCATCAACTCATTTCCAAGTTTATTACAAACACTTTAGCATAAGTTTAATTGAGGTAATGCAGAATTCTATAAGGGGCCAAGGAAGAGGCTGATAGCATTCTCTCTTTCAGCTTCTCACTTGACCAAGGGAGAAAATGTTCTTGAACAGATTGACTACGTCTCCTAAAGACAGTGCTCATTTTCAATTTTTCTTTTTATAAACTCATCCTGCATTTCCCCTTACATATGCAAGCTAAAGCGTGTGTGTAGACATCCTTCATTGGCAATGAGGAGCAGATCCATACTATTAAATAATCAAATAAGCAGAACATACGGTTGGTGCCTTTTAGGAAAACTACAAGTTTAAGCCCACCCTCATTGGTGGAAGAACATGGTATACCCGAATTAAAATATCTACCATTTATTATGCAGTTAATCATGTCATGCTATTTAAATGAAACTTAATGAATTCTTCTTCTATAAAATTAATTTTATTTTAGTCAAACTGATGTATAATTTTATATAAGTGCATTTTTACTTAAAATGTAAAACTCTTTAGAGTCTGCTTCTTTCAGTTTTAGAGGCATATTTTGTATATATTTTTTTTAAAGATTTTATTTATTTATTTTTTCCCCCAAAGCCCCAGCAGATAGTTGTATGTCATAGCTGCACATCCTTCTAGTTGCTGTATGTGGGACGCAGCCTCAGCATGGCCGGAGAAGCGGTGCGTCGGTGCACGCCCGGGATCTGAACCCGGGCCGCCAGCAGCGGAACGCGTGCACTTAACCGCTAAGCCACAGGGCCGGCCCATATTTTGTATATTTTGGTGTGATTTTATTTATTATCCTTCATAGCAGAGAGGCACATCCTACTCTTTTTCTTGCTGTCCTCTCTCTACAAGTTAAAACTCATCCAAGTTTATTTTGCTTTATAAGGCATAGGCTTACTTTGTGAATGAAAAAGAGATCATTTCTGAAACATGTTTGGAACTGTAGGGAGCCCAGAATTTTAGACTATGCTCAGAATTTTGTGAGGTAACTTCAAAAAAGATGGAACATTTAACGTTTGCCAGGAAAGTTTTCTGCTACTTTGCTTAACAGTAGGGTTTTTTTTTTTTTTTGGTTTCTTAATTCTTTGAAAGGATGAGTGAAGGAGTTGGCAGGTTTAAATTTACCCTTGATAGAGCTCCCTCTGGGTTACTCTTTCAAAACAACCATCCCAGTTGATGAATATTTAATGGGGACTCTGTCAGTCCCAGAGCTGAGAGAGGCAGTTCTCAAAGCTCCAGCAGGTCCTGGGAGAGGAGAGCGCTGGTAGCCAGTGTTGTTTGAGTTTGGATGAGGCATGGTCTTTCTCAGGATGTTAGAACTGAGTGGAGTTCTCAGATGCAGCCCAGTGACTCTAGAACTGAGCCCTGCTCAGAAACCAGTTGACTTTTCATTCGCTCTGAGCCTGGTGTCTGCCCTCTGCTCGTGCCCCTTTCTGCCATTTCTCATGCTTCTCCTGACTCTCTCTCTTTCCTACACCTTCTTTCTTCTTTTTTCTCTTTTTCTTACTTTTACTCTCTATTATATTCCTTCTCCTTATCATTTTTCTCAGTCTCTTATTGTTCTCATTCATTTTCTTTTTATTTTGTAGTACAGTTACTCTGTACATCACATTCACCTTAAAATCTTGATCCTCTACAACTCCTATACTTCAGCTAGCTATGTTTTTTAAAGATTTTATCTATTTTTTATTTTTCCCCCCCAAAGCCCCAGTAGATAGTTGTATGTCACAGCTGCACATCCTTCCAGTTGCTGCACGTGGGACGCAGCCCCAGCATGACCAGTGAAGCAGTGCGTTGGTGCGCGCCCGGGATCCGAACCCGGGCCAACAGCAGCGGAGCACGCGCACTTAACCGCTAAGCCACGGGGCTGGCCCTCAGCTCGCTATTTTGAAGAGAGTATTTTGATAAATTTCTCTTAGATGTTATAACATGCTGATTCAAGGAAATAAAAACTATCACAAATGGGATGGGGATGAAGAGTGAATTCAGTTCAGGTAGCCATGGAATTAGACAGAGGGAAACTGAGAGCTTAAGTGTAGGTGTTCAAAATATTTCCTGATACATCTTTGTAGTTCATTGTTGTGGTAAACTGCACAGAGTCTTATTTACTGCTGGAGCCCAGATGTTTGCTCCTTGGGGCAGCTCATCAGACCTTGGCCTATAGAAAAGAAGCTAGGAAACATTACATGCATTTCTAATGTGAAGAACTGTTAGTGTTCCACCAGGAGACACCTTGGGATCTTCCCTGCACTATCTGAATAGAAAAAGAGGAAGAGAAGCTTTTCTCCATCTGCACAAAACCAAGACCTTATCTTGAGTTTGAGAGGATTGGAGGTGACTGAAAACAAAAGTTTTCCCGAGTTTGGATTTGCTTTAACAAGAACTATTTGCTGGCTTTGATGTTAAAGGTCTTTATTCAAAATTGACTACCTCTAATGCTAAGTTCAGAGTGGAGATGTGTCAGTATAAGAGAGAAGAATCCCTTTTTGATTATATCACTGAAATACAGTATTTGGGAGAATGGTTATATTTGAAGGTCACTTGTTCATATTCTGTTGCCACAGTGACATCTGTTGGTAAGTGACTACTTCATGCTATTCTCGATGATTTCTGTTTGAAAGACATACTGAGCTTGATAAATAAATGGCAAGCAATAGGATATAATGGAACACATGAGGAAGCCATTTGGGGTAAAGCTAATTCAGTCTGAATTTGTTTTTCCAAAAGGGTCTGTCGCCTGCACTGTGTATCTGCTTTGCCATGTCCCAAAGAGAAGAGTAAATGCCCTTAAGATAAGAATGTAACTTCCCCCTCATTGGCATTTCCTTAAGGATAAGCATTTCTCCCTAGGCTAGGATTTGATTGTTGCAGTCATCCTGTGATCACCCAGCTCCAGACAACAGACGTGACACCAGCCATGCCCATTGAGACAACAGATCTGCTCCCCGCTGTGTCCATCAATAGCTGTTCTGGCAGGGCAATCTGGCAGGGCTGATCTCGTGGCTATTGTAAAAGGGACATTGCAATCACTTGCAATACATGCTCTTTGATGGTATATAACCGCTCTGTACACCCCACTTCTTCGGTGACCTTCCTTCCTTAGGGAAGGAAGGCCACAGGTCATGGTCCTCAAAAGTTGGCTCATAATAAACTCACCCCAATTTTGATTTATAGATTGATTATGGATTATTTACGTCGACAAGCTGAGGTGTAGGAAGCAGTAAAGGCACAGTGGTACTCGTGTTGCCCGATATAAAATCTTTCCTCCCTCTTTCCCTTCCCAGGATACCCACTCTTCATGGTGGCACCGACTTCCATGGTGTGATCATTCTTCTGATCACTACTTTCATTCCCTCTTACAATTACTCAACAAATATTTAAACACCTACTGTATGCCAGGCTTGGGATACACTAAGGAAAAATTTTTCTACAAAATCTCTGTCTTCACAGAACTTGTTTTTGTTGGCTAAGTGAGATAATGGATAAGTAGGCAGACAAGAGAATTACATAGTCTATCGTGTGATGATCTGTGTCAAGAAGAAGGTAAGCGACAGGCAATGGGGAGAGCTAGAGAGTGAGTGGGTTGCTACTTTAATTAGAGAGCACAGGGAGGCTGGAGCAAGGCCCAGAGGGAAGGGACAGAGCAGGAGGACATGCAGATATCCCAGGGCTGCAGAGATGCTGTGGAGGAATTATGACTCGGATGTTGTTGGGCAGCAAGAAGCCAGTGTGGCTGGAGCACAGTGAGCAAGAGGAGAAAGGCAGAGAAGGTTTGAGATGCCAGGGAGGGTGAGCAGATGAAAGAAGGCCCCTGGGCCCATCAAAACTCTGCTGTAAGTGAAATGAAAACTTTCAATGTCATTTAACTATACGTTATACAATTTAAGTAGTAAATACCTTTTGTTTTTCTATAGTCTTGTTAAGCACATCAACTAAAATGCTGCTAAATTGGGAATGTCTAAATTATCCCCAGGAGTGACTGCTGTATCTTGTCAGGCGTCTGGTCTGCACAGCAGTCGGGGGTGGGAGTGATGTGACAGTCAGGAGAGGAGCTCTAGTCTTCAGGTTGTCACAAACAGTTTGTGTTATGTTTCATCTGTAACATGCGAAGGACGGAAAAGATGAGTGGTTTTCAGACTCCGATCCATGGAGCGCTGGATATTCCTGAAGGCTCTTGGTTTTTGTTTGTTTGTTTGTTTGTTTTTGTGAGGAAGATCGGTCCTGAGCTAACATCTATCACTCCTCCTCTTTTTGCTGAGAAAGACTGGCCCTGGGCTAACATCCATGCACATCTTCCTCCACTTTATATGGGATGTCACCACACCATGGCCTGACAAGCGGTGCGTCGGTGCGCGCCCAGGATCCGAACCGGTGAACCCTGGGCCGCTGCAGCAGAGCGCGCGCACTTAACCGCTTCCCCACCCAGCTGGCCCTGAAGGCTCTTTGTTTTTTTTCTTATGTTTATAAACTTCGATGCAAGCTTCACATAGAAGAGAGTGTCCCTTAGCTTTAAAAAGATTCCTGGACTTGGTCCTCACTTAGGTTTTCCAGTACGAAGAGTTTGCAGTCTCACAGACTCCCAAAGGACAGACAAAAGGAGCAAGATCCCTTTTTTCCGAGTGTCTCTTGTGACAGTGCTCATTGTCGCTCATTTAAACCAGAAGGTGATTTGTCAATAGTGAGATATAGCATTTGAGACCCCATCCTTCAAGATGGCTGAGTTGTCGTCCATCATTTTACAGACTTATTCTAAGTGAATAATATAAAAAGTGAATGTCTCAGCAGGTACTCTCTGACACAAAATAGAAACTAGGAATTGAGAAAAGTAATTATGATTGATGTCTGTCAATAAGGGCATAGGGCTAGTCTAATTCAAAAGTAATTAAAGGCATGAGTGTTAGTCACTGTACATATTAAATATATTGAAAAGTATTCATGTTCTCATAACACAGAATTATAACTGGAAGATAAACTGGATGTTTTTGGTACTTATGGTTAAAGATATATTTTATTTAGTTTTGTTTTCCGATTGAGGAAATGAGAAAATTTATTTTTTAATATATTGACTATCTTCTTCCTTTCCAACCTAGAATCTCAATCTGCTATTTTGGAAACTCTGAAAAATATGTTCAGATGCTGTTCAACAGGTAAGAAAATCTTGTTAGGATGTCAAATACTTTTCTCTCTTATTTATCATAAAATTGTGACAGACTCTCATTTATCTTCCTGTCTGCCCATCTGACTAGGCCACCTTGTTTCTCTAAGCCTGCAGGGGAATCCAGTCAGGTGGAAAGGGATGTTTTCTTCCACTTAGACTTTGCAGAGAAAATCAGCCTTGAAGTGGAACTGAGCACATGCTTTTCAGAAGCTGCATCATTCTCTACCCAGCCAGAGCATTGGGCCTGACAACAGCTGGATCCAGTAGAAAACTGGACACTCTAGGAGATGTCATGTGCAGATGTGCCTGGCTGGACTAATAGTCACATGGATATGAGTTTTAAAAAAATCTCTCAGAGCTTTTCCAAAATCCAATAATATTCTTAAGTTGCTGTAGTAGATGAAACATTAGTTAGTGTCTTTTTAATTTCAACAGAAGCTTTTTTTTTTGTTACTAAAGAAGCCAAATTTCATGTCTTTTTTCTTGTTACCAAAATGGGCTTACTATTAAAAAAAAGAAAACTTCAAGAAAGGAAACACTCATATGGAATAGAAATTGTGAGTAACAATTGCTACTTTTTTATATAAAATCATCTGTTTTATTTATTTACACTTTCTATCAACGGCGCTTTTGAAAATAACTTAGTATTAGAAATTACCAGTAAGAAGAGGGTGTGCGCCCTTGAGTGTGGTCCAGTAGAAGTCAGGTGACTCAGACCTGAGTTCTAGGCCCAGGTCTGTTTCTGGTTAGTGTGTGACAACGTACTTAGGCTCTCTGGAACGTAGTATTCCTTTCTGTAAAATTAAAGAATTGATGATTTTTGAGAACTTTCCCAAATATTAAATGACTTCTCTTATAAAAAGTAGAAAGATCCTTCTCAAACTTATAAATTATCAAAAATTTTTTGTGACCTTTCACGTACCAAGAACAACTGATGTCCCCTCAATTATATTGATTGAAAATAAAGATCGTAAAAGTATATATTTGGTAATCTAATAAATGAATTAGCATAAAAATGAGCCAGGAAAAATTTTATGATCAATCAAGATATTACATTATGAAAGTATTACTGTTTGTTACAGTATATAAAATTATGACTCTAAAATAGTATCTTTTTGCTGTCTGTAAGTTTATATTGTTACTCATATATCACTATTAACCCTATTATGTTTTACAAGAAATAAAATGTCTTGAAAGGAAAAAACAATAAAGCAGCAGCCCTGCATTACACATGAAAGTTGTGCTCCCCCTGGAGGGAAAATGAGGATACAACATTGGTCGAGTACTTCATTTTGTAACCCACTGGTGCCTTTCAAAAATATAGCTATTATTGTCATAGTAAAGATATTCTTAAGAATAGTGCCACAAAACTGGTTTTCCAGCTTCTTTTTGTCAGAGCTGAGACCTACATCAGGCTGGGGCACTTGAAGAGGCATGGGGGACTCAGCTGAGGGTGGTTTAATTACTGTAAGATGATTAGCCAATAGCAAATAAGACAGAGAACGATTAAAAAGAGGTAAAGGGAAATAAAGTTGGAAATAATTAAGAAAAATAGTGCCTTCAAAATATCTTCTCATTATTTTTATAGCTTTTTATTTATTTTATTTTATTTTTTTTGAGGCATGACGAGGATAGTATGTTAGATTTTTCTAAACCCTTATCTCCAGGGCATATATTACTGAGTTTTTCATTATAAATGATAATGCCAAAGAAAACCTGGACAAAAGTATTCTGTACTATCCACAAGGACAAAACATGTACAACATTGCTCTATATATTAAGAGTCGAGCTGTAATAGTCAAGATATATACTCATGTGTGTAAAATTATAATGATTTTCTAATTTTCTCGGGCTGTGAACCATGGTAAAATATACAGGAATAAGCAGGAAACCTGAAAAACTAGGTGATTTAAAAAACCTGATGTTACAGCTAGACCATTCATGGGTGAAATCAATTTCAATTTCACACTTCTCCTTTCCTTGTAGCCAGTGAAGTGTCTGGAAGACAGAAAACACATAAAATTAATTGAGAGTTAACAGTATTTGGAGGCAGTTGAGGTTAAGCATTCAACAATGATGTCCCTTACTTCAGGAGCCATTGAATTTTTGTCATAAGTTTACTTTATACACGGGTTCTCTTCTTAGATTATTTCTGTATGTTTCTTAGAAGAGAAACAGGGAAGGAGAATTAACTATCAATCTACTGTGCGCCAGTTCCTTTACTGTATTCCCTTATGCAATTCTTACAATAATCCTTTAAAGTAACTGTTATAATTCATATTTGATAAAGAAAACCATGTTTACAAAATTGATCAAGGGTAAGAGGGAAGATCTGAACATCAGTCCATTGGGTTCTGCCTCATATTCTCCCCACTGTGATAAAAATGGTGCTTCAACATGGGTTCTCACCATCTGGCTATTTATTACTGGCTCCTGCCAACAGCATTGGATGAGATGAGATGAGAAGTTATTTCCAAAGATATTCTATTATATTTAAACTGTACTATTTATGAGTCAGATGTCAAGACATGTTTTAGAGACATAGAGAGCAACTGATTAGTTCACCCACACATTATTAATGTTTACTATAACTTTCGTGTGCCACATCGTGTCAACTTTACCAACTTTAGTGCTTCACTGTTCTTTTTGAAAAAACTCAGAATGTCACTTTTCGTGTCAAACACCTTGCTGTTTTATTCTTATTCACTAGATGACAGTTCTGTATCTCTGTAAATTACCACTGCAGCAGGAAACGAGAGGTCTTAAGCCAGTTTGCTCTGCACAAATGATGGACATAGGAGGACTTCTGCTCCATCAAGGCTGCCTGTGTCATTCCGTGGCTGTAACGGGGATGTCCAGGACTGCTTAGTCAGAGGCACGAAGCAGAGTCAGAAAGCATCCTCTAAATTCTTCAGATGTGAGTTCAGGCACCTGTCCTCTCACCTGAGCACACTGGAGTTTATTGAATGTGTTCTGACTCTTACTCTCTCCCTGTAGTTAATAAGTCTGGGAGCTCCATAACTCTAGAAAAAACACAGGACTCATAAAGCCTTTTCTCAACTAAACAGAGTTGAGGGCTATGGTGTTGCCCGAGAGTCTCATGCTTAAAGAAATTACAGCTGGTGCTCAGGCGGAAGGCAAGTGTCAGCTACTCCTGGAGGGGTTTTATTGATGCTCCCATGGAATGAGCAAGTTTAAAAGAAAACCACATTGCTTAAACCTCACTAACTGATTGTTTTATTTTCAAGTAATATGCTCTGAAATCTGCTATGTCTAAAAAACCATTTCAGGCCGGCCCCATGGCTTAGTGGTTAAGTGCGTGCGGTCCGCTACTGACGGCCCGGGTTCGGATCCCGGGCGCACACGGATGCACTGCTTCTCCGGCCATGCTGTCGCCACGTCCCACATACAGCAACTAGAAGGATGTGCAAATATGACATACAACTATCTATTGGGGCTTTGAGGAAAAAAAGGAGGAAGATTGGCAATAGATCTTAGCTCAGAGCCAGTCTTCCTCAGCAAAAAGAGGAGGATTAGCACAGATGTTAGCTCAGGGCTGATCTTCCTGACACACACACACACAAAAAAAAATTCAGTCTTTTTTCTTTGCTGTCTGTTTATTATCATTTTTACGAATGCTTTGATTTCACCATCTTCTTGGCACCACAACAGTAGCCATTGAGATGTTATTATAGATTCAGTTTTGAAATTTTATCATCTTATCTCTATTTCCTCTGCCATTTCTTAGTTTTAGTTCTTACTGCATCTTATGCTTGAAAATATTTGAAGCTTATAGTGTTTCTTATTTCCTCAACTTTTTATTATCTAAGGGCCCTCAACTATCACTTTTTTAAAAAAGGAAGTGAAATACATAACAGAACAATACACTGTAATAAATTGACCAATTATAAAATTAAGTTCAACCTGAAATCCCTCCCCACTTAACAGAGACCATCTTTCATAATTCACCATACTTTAGTTTGGGCAGGGTCAGTTTATCAATGATTTTTGGATGTTTTAAACCACACGTTTTAAACCACACGAGATGAATACAATATGGTAAAATTGTTAATCTTGCAGAAGTTGTAGAATTTCCTGATGGTTAGAGAAGTTGATGGTGGAGAACCTGAATCATATGAAAAGTAGTTGATTAATTAACACCTGACAGAGTTTGTTAATTTGTTAAAGATGATGATAAGATATACATGCTGAAAAGATAACTTTGCATATCAGAGTATTGTGAGAGGCCACTGGAAAAATTCATAATGTTTTCAAATACTACAAAAAATGGCCATTTTTTCATAAAAAATGTCATACATGATGGCATCAAATACTTATGTCAGAAAATTTACAATGAAGAAAATTAACACTTGAGTCATTTTAATTCTAATAATTTGTTCATGCTTACTATTAGGTTACAAACAATTTTTAGAAATAAAGTGATAAATGATGTACTTGCTTAATTTTTAATTTTTTTAGGAAAAGACTTTTTCACATTTTAAAAAATATTTATTTGTATTTATTTTATGCTGAATTTATTCCTAGGCTCAAAGACTTTTTTTTAATTAACTAACACCAATTCTTTTCAAACTCTTTCAAAAAGTTGAAGAGGAGAGAATACTTCTAAAGTCATCCTATGGGGTTAATACTACACTGATATCAAAGCCAAAGACACTAAGAGAAAAGAAAACTATAGGTCAATATCTTTCATGAATATTGATACAAAAATTCTCAATAAAATAGTAACAAAGCAAATTCAGCAGCATATTGAAAGGATTATACATCATTTTTAAGTGGGATTTATTCCTGGAATACAAGGATGTTTCAATATATGAAAATGAATCAATGTAATTAACCACATTAACAGAATGAAGGAAAAAAAGTGATCACCTCAATGGATGCAGAAAAGGCGTTTGACAAAACTAAACATGCTTTCATGTTAAAAACACTAAAAAACCCTCAGAGTAAAAGGAAGCTACTTCAACATAATAAAAGCCATATACAGAAATCCACAGAGAACATCGAATTCAAGGGTGAAAGACTGAAATGTTTTTATCTAAGATCAGGAGAAAGGCAAGAAGGCCCACTTTCACCCTTCTATTCAACATGGTATTAGAAGTTCTAGCCAAAGCAATTAGATAAGAAAAAGAAAGAAATAGCATTCAAATTGGAAAGGAAGAAGTGATATTATATTTGTTTACACATAATATCTTATATGTTGAAACCCCTAAAAATTTCACAAAAAATTTTAGGACTAATAAATTATGCAGAGTAGTGGGACAGAAAATTAACTTGCAAAAATTAGTTGTTCTTCTATACATTAATAACAAGTAATCTGAAAAAGAAATTTAAAAACTTTACATTTTTATTTACAATAGCATCAAAAAGAGTAAAATACTTAAGAATCAACTTACTCATGGAGGTAAAAATCCCAATGATTTTTTTGCAAAAATAGAAAAATCTATCCTAAAATTCATATGGACTCTCAAGGGACCCTGAATAGCCATAACAATCTAGAAAAAGAACAAAGTTAGAGAACACACACTTCCTGATTTCAAAACTTACTACAAAGTAATCAAAACAGTGCAGTACTGGCATAAATACACACAATATACTAATGAAATATTAGAGAGAGCCCTGAAATAAACCTTTGCATATATGGTCAAATGATTTTTGACAAGGGTGCAAAGATCATTCACTGGAGAAAGGATAAGTTTTTCAACAAATGGTGCTGGAAAACTGGATACCCACATGCAATAGAATGATGTTGGACACTTACCTTACACCATATACAAAAATTAACTCAAAATGGATCCAAGATATAAATGTTGGAGTTGAAGATATAAAATCCTTAGACGAAAACACAGGGTAAAAGCTGCATGTCATTGGGTCCAAATGCCATTGCCAACAATGATTTCTTTACTATGACACCAAAGACATAAGCAACAAAAAAAATAACAAATTGCACTTCATCAAAATGAAACGTTTTCTGTATCACAAGATACTAGTAACAGAGTAAAAAGGTAATGCACAGAATGGTTGAAAAGATTTGCAAATCACATATCTGATAAGGGATTAATATCTAGCATATATAAAGAACTCCTACAACTCAACAATAAAAAAAAACCCAATTTAAAAATGCACAAAGGACTTGAATAGACATTTCTCCAAACAAGATATAAAATGGCCAGTAAACACATGAAAAGTTGTTCAACATCACTAAGTATCAGGAAAATGAAAAATAAAACCACAATGAGATACATGTTCACACCCATTAGCATAGTTACTATCACAAAATCAGAAAATAACAAGTGTTGGCAAGGATGTTGAGAAATTAGACCACTTGTGCAATGAAGGTGAGAACGTAAAACTGGAAAACAGTATGGCAGTTCCTTCAAAAATTAAAAATAGAATTCACCATATGACCTAGCAATTCCACTTATGGGTTCTGAAATAATAGAAAATATATTTATCAGTCTCTGCCTCCAGTTCCTGGCACAGAGCTCCTAAAACTTTGTAATTTCCTAAATGATAAGAACACTAGGAGCAACTCTTATTCTAATATTTGTCTTTGACACCATTCCTGACACAGAGACCCTAAAACCCTTGTAATTTCCATTTTTTTTTTTTAGGAAAATCAGCCCTGAGCTTACATCTGTGATAATCCTCCTCTTTTTGCTGAGGAAGACCGGCTCTGAGCTAACATCTATTGCCAATCTTCCTCCTTTATTCTCCCCAAAGCCACAGTAGATAGTTGTATGTCATTCTTGCATATCCTTCTAGTTGCTGTATGTGAGATATGGCCTAAGCATGGCCGGAGAAATGGTGCATCGGTGCGTGCCCGGGATCTGAACCTGGGCCGCCAGTAGTGGAACGTGTGCACTTAACTGCTAAGCCACGGGGCCTACCTCCTTGTAATTTCCTAATTGATAAGAACACTAGGAGAAGCTTTTGTTCTATTGAGGCAACTCTGGGTGGGCTTCTGGATGGCTCCTTGATGGGGGCTGGTCACCAGGAAGACCAAGCCCTGATTAGAAGGTTCGAAATTTTGGCCCTACCCCTTATCTTGCAGAGAGGGGAGGGGGGCTGGAAACTGAGTTAATAATTAATCATGCTTATGTGACAGAGACTCCATTAAAATCCCAATAGAAGGAGGTTCAGAGAGCTTCCAGGTTGGCAATGACAAGGAGTGCTTGGAGAGTGGTGCACTTGGATATGGCATGAAAACTTTGTGCCCCTTCTCACATACCTTTCCCTATGCACCACTTCCATCGGCTGTTCTTGAGTCATATCCTCTTATAATAAACTGGTGATCTAGTAAATGTTTCTCTGAGTTTTGTGAGCCACTCTAGTAAATTAATCACACCCAATGAGGAGGTTGTGGGAACCTCTGGTTTATAGCCAGTCAGTCAGAAGTACAGGTAACAGCCTGGGCTTGTAACCGGCATCTGAAGTTGAGGTGAGGTAGGGTGGGTGTGCAGTCTTATAGGACTAAGCCCTCAACCTGTGGAATCTGATGTATCTCTGGGTTGACAGTATCAAATTGAGTTGAATTATCTGACGACTAGCTGGCATTCCAAGAATTGCTTGTTGGAGGTGTGGGGAACCCTCCCACGTGTGAAAAAATGAATCTCAGAACACCATTTATGAGCATACACCCAAAATGATTGAATGCAGAGGTATAAAGACATAAATGTACACCCATGTTCTTAACAGCATTATTCAAAATAGCCAGAAGCTGGAAGCAAACCAGGTGTCCATCAACAGATGAAATGACAAAAAACATGTGGTGTATACACACAGTGAAATATCATTCACCCTTAAAAAGGAAGAAATCCTGACACATGTTATGACAAGGAAGAACCTTGAGGACTTTATGCTAAGTGAAATAAAGCCATCCACAAAAGGAAAAATACTGTATGATTCCACTCATATAAGGTACTTAGAGAACTTAAATTCATAGGAATAGAAAGGAGAATGGTGTTTCCCAAAGGCAAGAGGAAGGGATAACAGGGAGTTGTTGCTTAATGAGCACAGAGTTTCAGTGCAAGGTGAAAATAGTTCTGTGGATCGTTCGAGGTTATGGCTACACAATAATGTGAATGTACTGCATGTCACTGAACTGTACACTTAAAATTGGTTAAAATGGTCAATTTTAGGTTATGTATATTTTATGACCATTTAAAAAAATTAATTATTTTCAACAAATGAACAAACACTAGCTGCATGCAATAGATGAATATCACAACCAAAATGCTGCATAAAAGAAATTATATTCAAAAGGCTATAGATTTTTTAATTCCATATATATAAAATCTAAAAAAGAAACAAAACCGAGGTCTGGCTTCCAGTAATGGTGGAGTGGCTTGTTGAACTAACACTCTCACAGATAACAATGATAAAATCTGCATAAAATATTATATGTATTTATATAGAATCATGTATTTATATGTAATACACATATAATAAATGCATATATGTGTGTATGTATAAATGTCTTCCGAAAGCAAGCAGAACTGAGAGGGAGCCTTCCCTTAAATGATGGGAATTGCACCAGGAGATATTTGCAAGCTTGAGTCTTTTGCCTCAAAGCATTCCAAAATCTGTACATGGCCGAGACAGGGGAAAAACTACAGTCTTACTTGTAAAGTTAGAGGATGTATTTTGGGGCTGACAGAGTAGCTGGAAAGTTAAGGGAGAAATTCTGGAAGGGAGGGAGACACACAGAGGAAAATCTCAAAATATGTACGTAAGTCTCCCCCCCACACACACACCAAATTGGCAGATCTTTGAACAACACACATGCAGGGTAGACACCAGAGGGCTTAGTGTAAAAACAGCAATTGGTAGATGAAAGAACTGAATGAGGATTTCAGCTATGCTCACGGTAAAGGAGAGAAGATTGGAGTTTCAGTCCAGCCAAGTTAACTCCCTGCTAGAAAAATAACAACACTCTTCAAAGGAATACAATAGAATCCAGAGTCTCTATAACTATCATTCATGGTTTCCAGTACACAGTTTAATTTTTTTTTTATTTATTTTTCCCCCAAAGCCCCAGTAGATAGTTGTGTGTTATAGCTGCACATCCTTCTAGTTGCTGTATGTGGGACGTGGCCTCAGCATGGCCGGAGAAGCAGTGACTCGGTGCGCGCCCGGGATCTGAACCCAGGCCACCAGTAGCAGAGCATGCACACTTAACTGCTAAGCCATGGGGCCGGCCCTCCTGTACACAGTTTAAAAAATCATGAGATTTGAAGAGATGGGAAAATGTAATCCATATATGACCAAAAGCAGGGAGGAGAAACTCTCCCCAAGGTGTTGCAATTAACTGACAAGGATAAGACAGCAGCTATTATAAAGAGGATCAAGGTGGTATGAAAAATATTCTCATAATGAATGAACATATCTGGAAACTCAGCAGAGAAGTGGAAATTACAAAAAAGAACCAAATAGGAAGATTAAATAAAAAAATACTTTTGAGTTTACATGTACATTAGAAACAGTAGAAGAGGGCCGGCCTTGGGGTTTAGCAGTTAAGTGTGCGGGCTCCACTGCTGGCGGCCCCGGGTTCGGATCTTGGGCTCGCACGGATGCACTGCTTCTCTGGCCATACTGAGGCTGCATTCCACATACAGCAACTAGAAGGATGTGCAGCTATGACATAGAACTATCTACTGGGGCTTTGGGGCAAAAAATAAATAAGTAAATAAAATTAAAAATAAAAAGGAACAGTAGAAGAAACATGATGATAGAGCAATAGAAATTATCCAGTCTGAACAAAAGAATGTAAAAATTTTGAAGAAAAATGAAGAAAGCCTTACCTGTGAGATGATTGAGTCCCCAGCAGAGAGGGGAGAGACAGAAAAATTAAATGAGGCAGAAAGACAAATCAATAAGTAATAGCATAAAACTTCCAAAATTTGGTGGAAAATCTAAAATTTTAGATCCAAGGAAGTCAGCAAACCCAGAAAATAAAATACAAAATAAAACCATACCTGGGCACATGATAGTCAAGCTGCTAAAATCCAAAGATAAAAACAAAATCTTGAAAGCAGTCAGGGAAATACATATATACAGGGGAAGACATTACATACAGGGAGAAATAATGTCATTGATGGATGATATATTATCAAAAACAAAAGAGACAAATCAACAACAAAATGACATCTTTCAAGTGCAGAAACAAAACCCAAAAGTCAACACGAGATTCTATATTTAGCAGATCTCACTTTCAAAAAGGAGGCAGAAGCCACAATAATATTCCGCACACCCATTAGGTGGCTGAAATAAAAAATAAAATTGCAAATATCAAGTCCTGGTGAGGACAAGGAGCAACTAGAACTGGGAATGCAACATGATAGTTGCATTCGGATAATGGTTTAGCAGGTTCTTATAAAGTTAAACATACACTTATTATATGACTCAGATATCCCACTCCTAGGGATTTACTCAAGCAAATTGAAAACTAATGTTTAAACAAAATCTTTGGGTGAATATTCATAACCATGTTATTCATAATTGCCACAAGCTGAAAATAAACTAAATGTCCTTCGTCAGGTGAATGGAGAAAGAAATTGTGGTGAATTGTGACATTAGAATACTACTTGGCAATAAAAAGGATAAACTCTTGATTCACACAACAACATGGATGAATCTTGGCTGCATTTCTCTAAGTGAAGGAAGCCCGATTCAAAAGGCTGTACAGTATGTGGTTTCATTTGTATGACTTTCTAGAAAAGTCAGCATTACAGAGATGAAAAATGATCAGTGGTTGCCAAGGGATGGAATGGGGGAAGGGGTTGATTACAGAGGGACAGTATGAGAGAATTTTGGGGAGTGAAAAAAACAGCTCTGTATGCTACTGTGGAGGTGGATACATGACCATAAAGTTGTCAAAACCCACAGAACTGTACACTACAAAGAGTGAATTTTACTCTGCAAATTTTAAAAATCAATCAGGATGCTGGGGAACTCAGATGAAATGCAGTGACAAATGAATCTCACTGTATTACAAGCATGTGACATAGCCACACATAATGGGTGGGGATGAAAGGTCCTGACCTAAGTTACAGTGGAAGACAGTGTTTTGATGGGATACTGTAAAACTAAAGTAATGTACACAAACACTCTACTCTAGGTGGTAAGTTTGTTTTTCATAAGGGTATGGATTAGCAATTCTGAAACTAGTTGACACATTAGGAAATATATTGTAGCTAACTGGAGTTAAATTTCTCACTGTTGGTCAAAGAAGTTAAAAATAAACAAAAGGAGAATGCTAGAATAAACTCTGTGGTGCTGGATAGGAGTTGGAAGTATCAGTATGAATCCATGTCACTTCTAATATATCTATCCAGATAGATGGATAGATTGATAGATGAATAGATAGATGTGTATACCTGTGTTTATATTCATACATACATTTCCAGGCTCTGCTGAGAGGGTCCAGAAGCACTGACACCCTAGTATCAATGAGCACACTTAGCTCCCAGATCTTGGTTTCCAAATATCATTCTCCAATAAAAAGAACCAGGTTTTCTTGGAGAAATGGCTAATTCTAGGGTGGAGATGGAAAATACAATATGAACCTGGACCATCTTGTAGTGTCAGAAGTAGGAAAGTGCTTTAAATAAAACACAGCAAATGATGAGATGTGTCAAAAGGAATCAATCTGAAAGACTTCTCAATGGCTCAAGCTGGAAAACTGTGAGCAACATAATAAATAATGGTAGCATTGGATTATTATACAGAGAATAAAATAAATATCCATGAGTCTATACTGACATAAAATAGATTAAATAAGAAAGGAAGAAAGAAAGAGGAATAAAAAAGAATAAGAGAAAGAAAGGAAGAAGGACGGGAGAAGGAGGGAGGGAATCTTCCTCACAGAATTCCAAATAATAAATGTGGCTGGATAGCATGAAATAGAGAATCGCCACTAGAACACCACAGTAATAATTATTGTGGGTAAGGCTGACTGATGAATGCAAAAACTGTGGGTGAAATTAAAAAAAAAGAATACATTTGCAGAGCCTCAAATCATCTGCCTCAAAATATATAACTTTTTTATGTTAATTACTTTAAAAGACCTATGACTATTGAAAGCAAAAATTATAACACTGTATTGTGGGATTTATAACATGAGAAGATGTAAAATTTATGATAACAATAGCACAAAGGACAGACAGAGGTAAATGGAACTGTTCTGTAGCAAGTCTTCCATATTTTACATTGATTAAACTGGTGCACTATTAAGTCTAGGTAGGCTGTGATATGTTAAAGATGCATATTGTAATCTGGACCAACCACTAAAAAATGCAAAGGTGTGTCACTTAAATGCTAATAAAGGAATTAAACAGCATACCAAAAAACGTTTGTACAAGACTGTTCACAGGAGATGACCTGCACGTCCCCAGGACGAAGAAGAGCCCACTGCGACGCATCCACAGAGCAGAACGCCCTCAGCTGTGCCGAGGAGCAAACGCTGACACACACATGCTGGGAGAGACTCATCAACCTCGTGCCGAGGGAAGCAAGCTGGACAGAAAACAATACACGTGTGATGATTTCAGCCGAGATGAACCTATGCTGAAAAAACCAGAACAGTGGTTGCCTCGGGGGAAGGAAGAAATTGCCTAGGAAGGAACAGGAAGGGGTTTTCTGGGGGTGATGGAAATATCCTGTTCTTAAAGGGGTGAAGGTTATATGGGCATGTTTATTTGCCAAAAATGTAAGGTTGAGATTTGTGCCTTTCAGTGTGCGTACTTCTTACCCCCCCACACACACAAAGGACTAAAAGAATAATAAAGTGATGTGGGAATGGGATGGAGTGTGGAAGAAACAAAAATGGCAGATGATTAGTAGTTGTTGAAGCTGGGTGACGAGCCTACTATGCTGTTTTGTTTATTTTGTATATTGTTTAAATTGTTCTGTAATAAAACACTTGTATAAGAAGACAAACTCGATATATAGTGTTCGCTGGTAAGGTGTCAGCTACCTTTGGGGAGGAAGGAGGGAGAAAGGGATTGTCGGGGCCTGAGTGAAGCTGGTGCTAGTTCTTGGTCACACAAGTGTGTTCACTTTGTAATAATTCTTTGAGGTTTACATGGATGACTTCTGCGTATATTTCTATACGCATGTTATACATCAATAAACATTTTAAATCCGGTATATTTGCAAAAAGATCCTAACTCAATATCTCAGAATAACAGCAGTGTTTTGTTTTAAAGTGGAACACGTTCACTCATGATATCATCAGATGGATTTTAATACTCCCAAGTATCTAGTAATGCCCTCACCCTTGAGTGGCCCCCCTGGGTGGTTCCATTTTTGCCTCAATTTGGCAAGTGGCATGGCTTTGAGTTTTTATGATGGGTATGGGCCCTTAAGGTGGGTGGGTTCCAAGGGGAGGATCTCTGCAGCGACCCTGATCACGAGGTCCAGAGGGAGGAACATGGCAGGCTGGATGGATGGAGGGGATGGTAGGACAGATGGCCTTGAAAAGGCAAATTCCAGGATCCCATGCACCTGGTATTTCTATTTTAGATATTGAATTTACATTTCAAATACTGGCCAGGGAGCTTCCACCAGGGCTGCAAGCAACCTCAGCAATAGCCAGGCTGGTGAGCCCCACCCCTACCTGAGTACTGGCCCCAAAGGATGCAGCCCAACCACACTGCACAACTCTGGGGGATTGGCAAGGCATGGAGAGATGACATTGTATAGAGAAGAGGCGGAGTAGAAGGTGGGGTGTAGAAGCAGAGGGGCGTGGGCCAGGGGTGGAGGGACAGGTGGGAGTGGGGTCCCCTAGCTGTGTATGCTTGGTGCTTTTGTCTCTTAACCATTCCCTGCTGGGAGCTTGCAGGACAGCAGGACTACAACTCCCAAGATGCTCTGGGCACGGGGCGGTGTCTAGCCCTGGGGGGAGGAGCAGGGCTGTGAAGGCTTGCCTCAGGGCAAAACCGCCGTTGACTCAGGACTCTGGTCCTGCACCCGCTCCAACTGGACTGAGTCCCGGAGGGATGTGACGGGACGAGAGGGACCAGGGAGTTAGGAGGGTGTGGCAGCTGCATGGGCAGCTGCGGGCCTGCAGCGTGCAACTGCTTTTGTCCAAAATTGAAGCTGAACTCATGCCTCTTCCCCACCGCCTCCCTCCGTTGCTTGATTCCTCCTCCCCCCTGTGTGCCTGTGGGTCTTTCCACAGCCTCCTACCTAGTCCAAGGCCAGGTGCTTCTCTAAAGTGCTTATGGGAACTGGTTTGACATCCCAGAAACTTTCCACTTTGCCTGCTGCCCTCTGCCTTCTCCAGCCAAAGTGCCATCATTTCATCAGCTTTTGGGAGACATTCGCCCTTGTGGCCCCTCTTGCAAGCCCAACTGAAGAGTTTGCAGGGTGGTAACATTGGCTGTTGCTTGCCTTTTTCGCAGATGTGGAAGTTGAGGCATGTGTGAGGTTACTCACTGGTTTCCCCACAATCCACTAAGAGCAGAGGAGAACAAATCAATTCCCAGGCAAGTATCTAGTAGGCCGTTTTCACCAACCCATTCCAGTGCAGAGGCCTCCAAAACAGCATCCTTAAGATGAGAATAGCTTAAGTATTTTGCCCTTTAGATTGATCACCTAATCTCAGCTCAGGCCTGAGTGGCCAGTCTCTCAGGGACATGGGTGGTGATTCTGATCCCTCAGGAAGAGACCAGTGGTCCAGCTTTGCGAGAGGGATATTCGTGGTAGACAGCACCTGGGCAGCATTTGAAACCCGTCAGCTTTAACATCTCTGTTTTGGATTCAGGCAAGTTTCCCAGATAAACACACCTTGGGATAGTCAGATGTACCGTATTCTTTAAAAATTGATTACATCAGTGAAAAGAACAGAACATAAAATATCCTGCTCATTTGCAAAAGATAAAATGCAAGCAAGACTTTCTTGTTAATTTTTTTCTGCTCATTCTCTTGGCTGTACTGTACGCTTGAATGCAGAAACAAAAAACTTGAATTGCCGTATTCTCTTTTCCTGAGATTAGTAAATTAACTTAAAAGTCTTATTGAAACCTGTGGAGGAATGATTAGCAGTTTTTCTGATTTATGTCATCCTTAAAAGTCTGGGCGTTGATTTAAATGAAAACAAGTCCTTGTTTATATCAAACACCCCAATAGGTTACATTTCCGATTCCTGAATGTGTAATATTATCAAAACAACTGGAAAACCTGGTCATCGAAACTAGACCCTGTCACTTTGTCAAGAATTTGCCTCTTTATGAATTAATGACACATGAATTCTTCAACATTTTTGTAAAGAAAGGATGAGAATCTCTGCAGTGTCTCTGAATGTGGCAAGACAGGGAATTCTCGTTAGACCGCAACCTCGGGTTCTTCTCTCGTGTTCAACAGGCCCGGGTGGTAGTCCGTGTGGTCAGGTGCAGCACCGCTCCCCAGCCCCCAGTGTTCCATCCTACTCTGGCCTGTGACCTCTTCAGGGGGTTCTGATGACACTCGTCCACAAGTGTTGGAAGGAGACATTGTAACGTGAGGATATTCCTCATCTTGAAACAAGAATTAATTGAGAGGAAAGTCTCTGGGTCTGTGTGCTCCGATGCACTGCTGTTGGGGTGTGGCTGCAGTGACCACTGTGCTCCCAGCAGTCCCCACAATGGCTGCCTCATACATTTGATCTTCTGGTGCAACCACAGCAGCTGTTGACAGAGCTGGGCGCTCACCATGGTTAAGTGTCTTCCATCAATTTTGTGGCTCTGACCCTCCTCTGATCAGCCCCTTCTCATTCCTAACTGCTGCATTGATTGCTTTGTAGTTGTTTCCTAGGAGCCACTGTGTGTAACTGGATTTCACAGTGTCTTTAGGGACCCACCTTCACTACACGAGTCACTGTACAACAGCCACTTATCCTGGTGTAGCCCATGTTCGTCCTCTAAAGTGGAGCTGTGAAGAACCCTGCTTACTCGGAGCTCCTCTCATTCTCATGCTGCTGGGGCTGCTTATGAAGCTGGGCATCTCGTCTTTGGTCTCATCATATTATTCTTTTCATCGATTATTCTGAAGTCGGATACGACTTTGTTAATAATGTGACACTGGCTGTCACAGGCACTTCTATGTATCTTCCTCAACAGCTCTGTGAAGTATGCCTGTGATCCCCATTTTACAGGGGGGACACTGAGGCTCAGAGAGGTCGAGTAGCTTCCTTCACACAGTTTCTTGGTGCATTTTGAGTCTCCACCTGGAACTCCGCCTCTCAGGTGTGTGCACTTAGCTGGTGTTCCACTTTGTCCCTCTCTGCCAGCCTCACCAAAGGCACACGGCCCATCCTGAGTCCATTGTCTGCTAGTTGGCAGTCACCCTGCACAAACAGGCCCTGGGTGGGGAGTGGACTAGCAGGGCGTGGTCGTCCGGCCTACCCTGGGCAGATTCTAGGTTTATTGCAAGAGCTGGAGTAGTGGAAGATACTGACCGTCACTCACCTGCAAGGTTTCTTATGTAGAAATACTCCACTGACTTTTTACAGGTGTCATGTCTTTTTGTCTTCATTGCTCCTCTGGGCTTTCTCCTACAGTCCGTGTTGTGCAGTAACATACAGTACAGAGACTGGTGAACATAATATTGTTGCCCTGCACCAAACGGTCACATCATTCATTTTTCTAATTATGAAAGAATTACATACTTCGTAAAAAAAGGCAAATTACACAGATCTATGTAGAGTAAAGTGAAACCTTCCCCTTCCATCCCCTTCCCTGCACACTCACTCCCCTACTCAGAAGGAACTATTGTTAAGAGGTGGCAGCTTATTCTTCTGGACATTTCCTATGAATTTATAAATACACATAAAGATTTTTTTAACATAAATAAATTACATAACTACATCGTTTTGCAGCTTGCTGTTTCCCAAAACATATATCATAGACGTCTCTCCTTATCAGTGCACGTCCCTCTAACTTAGCTTTTTAGAAGTTTTAGAGCTACTCCAAAGAACAGGAATACCATGATCTGTATATTTCTTCTTTGATAGAGATGGGGTTATTTCCAGTTTCACTATTATACATAATGCTGCAGTAAGATCCTTGTATGGAATTTATTACACTGCTATTCAACTGCTCAATTTGCTTTGTTCCCTTTTAGTCAGAGACTATGATATATTTTTAACAATTTTATGGGAATTGTTTTATAGGGAAATTAATTTTATCTCTGAATCAAGACATTTATGGGGAAACTGGAGTTCAAGGTCATCCATCTCAGTATTCTGGAGAAAAATCATGAAACTTAGAAGATATTATGCTAGCTGCATCACATTCTAACAAGTCACGTTAACAATTTAAAGTTGAATGTTTGGGCTGGCCCGGTGGCGCAAGCGGTTAAGTGCGCGTGCTCCGCTGCGGCGGCCCGGGGTTCGCGGCGGCCCGGGGTTCGCGGGTTCGGATCCCGGGCACTCACCGACGCACTGCTTGTCAAGCCATGCTGTGGCGACGTCCCATATAAATTGGAGGAAGATGGGCATGGATGTTAGCCCACGGCCAGTCTTCCTCGGCAAAAAGAGGAGGATTGGCAGATGTTAGCTCAGGGCCGATCTTCCTCACAAAGCAAAAATAAAAAACAAAATAAATAAAATTGAATGTTAGTATAGCCTTACAGTCTTTGTTCAGAAGAAGGATGACATTTTCTTGTCTTGAAAACTTCTGACTCCAGGGGCTCTCAGTTGGGCTTCAGAGAGGATAAGATGTTGGTGTTGTATCTGTTTCTCTTCAGCTGTAGGCTGCATCTTCTAAAGATCATAGAATTGAACATGGTCCAATCTATATATATGATTTGGGTCAAAAATTCAAAGTAATGAACCCAAGATAGGAATCTATAACTTTGGTTCATTTTTAAAGTTTTTTATTTATTTATTTTTTCCCCCAAATCCCCAGTAGATAGTTGTATGTTATAGCTGCACATCCTTCTAGTTGCTGTATGTGGGACGCGACCTCAGCACGGCCGGAGAAGCGGTGCGTCGGTGCGCACCCGGGATCCGAATCCGGGCTGCCAGCAGTGGAGTGCGCGCACTTAACTGCTAAGCCACCGGGCCGGCCCTATAACTTTGGTTCTTAATGAAGAATTTCCTTTGATATCCTCAAGTCTCTGTGATTACTAGTAAAAACTCACCTGTGGATGAAGAGATGTGGTTCTGCTGGCAATGTCTGGCTTGAACATCTATAGTTAAGGCTGCCACATCCCTAGGTAGATTAGACTTGACCTCTCCATGACCTCTGCCCTTGTTCTTTGACGTGGGAAAAATAAGAATTTAAAAAAACTGTTGTTACTAGCACTGAATGCTAGAAATGCCCATTAAAGAGTGAGTTTGATTTGGTAAACCAAAGGGAGTATAAGCAGAAGAAAATCTTTAATATCTATGAAATTTCAAGAAGTTCTAAATTTTTTAAATGTAACTCTATTTTTGCAACAATGCAAAATGTATATATATGAATGAAATATCCCTCTGTCTATTTCTTAACTTGTTTCCATTGATTTGATGGATTTATCCTCTAATCAGGATTCCAAGTGTGAAAGAACATCTTGGTATTTCAAAGAAAAGAAGCCATTGATATTTGATTTGCTTTTAGCTCGGCATCCTACAGGTTTGAGGAATAAATTATCATGTAATGATACAATGATTCTGAAATCTAATTGTTAATTAGAGGAGTGTAAGGGATGATTGAATAGTGGTTCATCTCCATGGTCAGGGGTATTGTACACATGGACATGTAAACACGAATCAGGAAGCTGCTTCAGCCCCGTGACATCGCTGAGAACCACAGTGCAGGAGGATCTAGGGGCACAGCCCTTTGCCTCGATCTCCTGGGTTACATGTAGATCCAGAGGTCTTGACAGTGGCTTCAGAGCAGCTAACTTTTGTCTATTTCTCCCCTTCCTTCTCTCCAGCTTATCTCAAACAGTCCTGACTACCATGTTTTAAAGTAAGGCCAATTATAGTTATTTACATGAGCTTCTTGTTCATTATTGAAGAGTAATAATCAGGCATAACATTAAATATCATTTAATCTACCTAAATAAATTTGTTGTACCTTTTAATTGATTAGAACACTAAAGTTGGTTCAGAGTTTGATATTCACCAAGTGCGTTAATCTGCTTACAACTGCCATGTGCCTCACTCCTCTTAGAAGTGTATCATTGGCCCATCACAAGATTTTAATGACTCAAATCATCATAAATTAAGATAATGCACTCTCTTTTTGATGACCGGGAAGCACATGGGTCCATTTTGGAAATATGCCCATCTGTCTTTTCTCCCCATGGGAAGTTTCTTGTCACTAGGTCTCCAGTGGCTTGCACAAGCCCTAGGTCTGTAATAGCTTGGTGCCTCTCCTTCTACTTGGGGTAGAAATAAAAGAGGTCAGAGAGACTTATTAAAGTTTTGGTTGCATGAAGTCTTCTATGAAGACCATCCATACATATTGTTCTGGATAGCTCTCTGTTCCTAAGACTACTAGTTATTTTAAGGGCTTGTCAGAAACCGTGAAAGATCTGATGTTTTACCTTACCTGCAAACCAATAAGTTAGCCTACAATGGTCTTACAGATGCTGGCAAAAGTCAAGAGACCCATGCGTCAGAGACAAAGGACTTAATGACACAACAATAGCGGTGGCTAGAGTATCAGCATTTGCACCAGTTCAATAAATCTCACTTCCTACAGGGTGATACACAGTGGGCCAGGTGACATGCAGAGAGATGCAAGATCTCAGAGCCTAAGGAACTCAAATCTTTGATAACGGGCAGGATGTCTGCTAACCTTTGCCCTGGGGGCGGGGGGTGTTATTTTTATTATACTGGGCAGTAATCAAGCCTGCCCTTTGCTCCAGAGGAGGCCACTATTTCTATCTTCCAAGGCTGACAGCTCTACACACATCCTTGAAAAGACAGCCTGGTTTTACTGGCTTTCAAAGATAAGCTTGAGTGAGACTTGATCATCATTCAGTTCTTCTGTGTCCTGTTTTGAGATTGTGCAAATATGTTCTTTTCTCTGTAAAGTTCACTAACTTTATTCATACATAAGAGATGCTTTTTGTTTTATTTATTAAGTTGAAATTTTCTTATTAGAGAAAATGATGAAACTATTATGGGTTGGATGTGAAAGTATGTTTTTTCAGGAAAAATGTGAAAGTAGATCGGTGCTCGCAGAACTTTGCCACAAGGAGCTGATAGCAACTTAAATGATTTTAATTTGAATACTGTTTTGTACAACTTTCTTCCATCTTACATCATCCTCTCTGCTTCCTGTAATTCCCATATGGGAATGGGGCAGTTTCAGGGATTCACTGAACTCATATACAGTATTCAAATGGTTTTGTCTGTTGTGGTTTTTTAATTGAGATAAAGTTGACATACAACATTAAATTAGTTTCAGCGGTACGACATAATGATTCAATGTTTGTATATATGTTGAAATGATCACCACAATAAGTCCAGTTAACATCCGTCACCATATAGAGTTACAAATTTTTTCTCTTGTGATGAGGACATGGCATATTTCAAGGTGCAGAAGAATCAACGATGATGTCATACATTTCCATAGACAGCTTGATGAATTTGGACTTAAGCATACACCCTTGAGACTGTCACCACCATCAAGGCCACAAACATATCCATCATCTCCCAAAGTTTTCTCTCACCTCCTTTATTACTATCATTCTGTTGTAAGAACTCTTAATATCTACTCTATTAGCAAATGTAACGTATGCAATACAGTCTTGTTAGCTGTAGGCACTATGTCGTATCCTAGATTTCCAGAACTTATTTATCTTGATAACTGAAACTTTGTATCTTTGAACATCAGCTCCCCATTTCTCCATCTCCCCAGCCCCTGGCAACCACCATTCTAACCTCTGCTTGTGTGAGTTTGACTATTTTAACTTCCACAAATAAGGGAATATTTGCCTTTCTCTGTCTGCCTTATTTCACTTAGCACAATGTCTTTTAGGTGCATTCATGTTATCAAATATAGCAACAATTCCTTCTTTTTTCAATGTTGAAGAATATGCCATTTCTTTATCCCTTCATCCATCAGTGACGTTTAGGTTACTTCCATATCTTGGCTATTGTGAATTTGCTGCAATGAACATTAGAGGGCAGATATCTCTTTGAGACCCTGATTTCAATTCCTGTGGGTGTCTACCAGAAGTGGGATTGCTGGATCATAAGCTAGTTTTCACTTTTGGAGGAAATTCCATACTGTTTTCCATAATGGCTGTACTAGTTTACATTCCGACGAGGTTTCCTTTTCTCCACATCCTCACCAACATTTGTCATCTTTAGTTTTTTTGATAATCGCCATCATAACAGGTGTGAAATGATAGCTCATTGTGGTTTTGATTTGCATTCCCTGATTTGTGATGCTGAACAACTTTTCATACACCTTCTGGCCACCTGTATGTCTTCACTGGAAAAATTTTACTCTGGTCCCTTGCCCATTTTTAAATTGATTTGTCTTTTTGTTTTTGAGCCAAACAAAAAAAGAGAACAAAATTTCCAGGCATTATGGGTGCTTCCCAGTTGATGCAGATGGCTTTGTATTTACAGTGGTACAAAAAGATCGTGTTTTGTGCTTTTTCTTCAGCTTGTCATAAGACCAGCAGTAGCTGTGGCACGGCAGATAATCGGGATGTTCTGGGTTTGGAGGTTTACAAAATAAATGAGTGGTAAGGAATTTTTTATTTTTCCAAGGAAATTATTGTGATCATAGTCCATGGAATCCAGGATTGATAGGTGTAGGAGGAAATTAAGGTGAGAATCGTTGATCTGGCATTACTACTGATCTTGAGGGACAGGTATCTACTGTATGAATGTTTGAATAAAAATATTAGAGATCAGGCATCTGTGATGGGTGAATATGTTTTCTGAGTTGTTTACTTTTGAACATAACCATTTGGATTATGTGAACATCTGGGATATGGGAGTAAGTTGCTAACAGGGGGTGGTTGATAACGTCACTATTGATTTAACCTCTATGAACACAAAGTGGTCAATGGATTAAGCAAATGAGTAGACAGAAAACACAGAAATGGTAAGATTTGGGATTTAGTAAAGGACTGGGGGCCGACTGTCCTGAGAGGGAGTGCCAGGACTTGTGCGGTTGAGAGTGACAAGGAAAAGAAGAGAATAGACTAACACTCAAACAAGGAGGGCGTGTTAACAGGATGGAGGGGGAAATGATCTGGAGGAGCCTTGAGTTTTGACCTTGAGCTTTCTGTTCTTGATGCAAGTCTGCCTGATGACATCCCAGGACACAGGTCAGATATATCCCGAGTGCGTAGAGGGAGGGTGGAAGTACAAAACAGCCAGGATAATTGTCCTAAAAAGGCAGGCCTCTTTTATCATTTGACCCAGTTTCATGGTTTGTTTTTATAGGGTAAGAGGAAAAGAAGGATGATAAGTCACGTCTTCACAGAAGAAGCAGCGTAACTGTGGGAACCAGTCCAAACCAAAGCCTGGTTTAAGCATTTCCATTCTTTTGAGGTTGTCCAGTGACATATTCAAGAGGCCAGTTACTAGAATCCCATCCCATCCTGGCAATTTCTGGTCTCTGAGAGGACAACTTGGACCAGCCCCACCAGATCTGCTGGCCCGAGAGACCGCAAGGACTCCAGGCCTGCAGCAGTGCATGACAACACGTAAGTCCTTTCAATCTTGCCAAAACGTTGTAAAAACTTGCACCTAGTCACACAGGTGAATCCCTGCCAGGTGTGCTCGCAGGTGGTCTGCATTCCAGGTCCCATTCCCACTCCTGCTGGTCTTCAGATTTGGCAGAGATGATTCCAGGAACTGATCTGTGCATTCCACAGCTCCACTGTGGAGGTATCAGGAAGGAGGAAAGGGCAGTGAAGAGCACAGGAGCGAGACTGGTGATAGCACTGATGGCGGACACACTTGCTAGCAAGGCAGAGAAAGTGAGGGTCTAAGAAGGCCGTCCTGACAGCAGATTAAATGGAGCAGGCACCTCAGTGAGGTCTCTTGGCAGCGTCCCTAATGTTTCCTTGCTTTGAGCTCTTGAAACTTTAAAATATATTGATACTTTTCTTTTATTAAACTCTGCTTCGAGACATAGAAAATATAGACAACAGTTTCTTTCTGAGGTGAGAGGTTGAGTTTCAGGTGAGGAGAGAAAGATCTTCCTTTTTCATGCTGTTCTCTCATTTTCCTTTACTATGTATATTATTTATTTGTACTTTAAAGTCAGCAGCGAGTTATCAATGTCACGGGATGATTCAGTTTTTCCCCTCACAGTCACAGTAAAACCTACTAAAAATGGATTATTCTTTTTGTATAATATTCCAATAGATTCCAAAATATTATTTCAAACGCACTTTTGTGTCTATGTTCTCAAATTAGATATTTACTTCTTGGTCTCCATTTTTCTGTTCTCTGTTGCATGCTAATTCAGAGTTGCATCTAAGGAAATACCAGATTTCCCTTAGTTTTTTAGATCCATATGTGTTGGAAATTTGATTCATGGAGATGAACATGGCAGTTGGGGGATCGTGCGATTATCAAAAGAGATCTTTTCAGCATCAATAATGCGGAAAGAACCCACTGCTTGTTGGGATTTAATTGTCTATTTGAGGGATCAAGCTTTCACTGTTGGCTCTTCTCTTTCTCTTTGGAGAGAAAGTACAGCCTTCCCAGTCTTTCCGTTACCAAATCACTTTCCTGGGTGGCTGTGCCATGTCAGGAAGGGCTTGGGATGCTGGGAACCAGGATTCATTTTCAGCTTCTGGTTGTCCTGAGAAGGCTTCCCTGGCAGAGTGCAGCCTGTGTGTCTGGGTGACACTTGCAGCCATCAGAAATGAGGGGATAACTCACAAATGCCAAGCGATTCATCTGGTCCTTGTCTTACAGGGTGTTCCCAAGGGATGAGGTTCAAAATGCCACTTGGTAACCATTTGAAAGCTCCTAGTCATGGGGTGGGTTCTCGGTGCGAGCTCAGAGCAGTGTCTGTTCACCACCAGATGGGAAGCATTTCAGTATTTTAATTGGTAAGGCTGTGTTCATGCACGTCCATGGACCATCGGTTCAGTGGCATTCCCTGCTGTAGCCCCCCACACCTCTGTCGTGCGTCATCTTTGAAAGCTCCAAACAGTGTTCACACTCCAGCAGGTGGTGGTAATGTAACCACAGCACAGGACTGGGGACAAAAACACAAAAACCCAGGGGCAACACAGTTTATGGGCTCAGGCCCAATTGCCCCATTTGGACGAGTTGGTAACACCAACACTTAGTGTGTAAACTGGAGGATTGTCCAAGACCATGGACCTCAGAATGACACGGGCTCAGAAGTCACCTTGGACAGCAAGGGACAGTGTGAGGTCACTCACTGACCAGGATTATGGTCCCTTATACTGGCCAAGTAGAGCTCACCCGGGATCCATCGAGGGAGGAGGCTTGGGGCCTTCTGGGGAATTTCTGCCCTAAAGGGAATTGCATAAGGAAGGCAGGGGTGCTGAAAATCCTAGTTCACAGGGAGCAGTCATGTTTATGGAACGAGACCCAGCAGTAGCCTTAAAAGATGCGTCACAAATCTTTCCGCCTGGATACAAAACAAGCAGGAGAAGGAATTCAGAGTCCTGGACAAGGATCCCAGCAGGATTCAAATCCACGTCAGGGGTGAACAGGGAGCTCCTAGAGGGACCTCAGGAGCGAGGTCCTGCCTGCCTTTAGTCCATTTGCAAATGAGCTTCCTTGGGCCTTGTCCTCTCAACGTGAAAGTTTTGATCTTTTTACATTGTTTTCATCACTTAGAGCTGATGCAATTCCAGAGATTCAACTAGAAAACTACAAGTTCCTAAAATTTAGTCAAAAGAAATCTCAAAAAGAGGAGCAGAAAAAGTTCCCTGTTCCTCAAGAATGGAGAAAGGCAGCCCCTGCCTGTGGCACGACGTTGTCCTGGGTAGTGCTATTTTAAAGACACCCACATTTCAGTGGTTGTTGCTCTGCCTGTGAAAGTACCTTCAACCTTAAAATCCCAAGAGAAAGGGTGGGGGCCATGTCTGCTCCTGGAGGAGCTGAATGATACTGAAATGAACTGATCTTCGGAATTATGGGGACTTGGGAGTGTCCCCACTAAGCAGGGAAGGGGCTGGCCCTTCTCCCTTCGCCCACAGACAATAAGCTGATGAACCCAGAAGAGTTCGTGATTCAAGGAGAAATGTGAGATTCAGTGTCTCACTTACATGCCTACAGAAAGCGACAGAACCACACCACAACTCCCAGCTCTAAAGGGAACAGGACTTTAATATAATATTCAAATAGGGCATTTATTATTTACAACAAATAACTACTGTCCCTCCCCAATGGGTGAATAGGTGCTGGGGTAGAGACATCAGGGAGCTGGGGTGGGGTCGTCCCCTCTCTCTTGGGTTTCAGGGGACCTCAGAGATCAGCTTACAATGCTCCCCTTCCCGTCAGGTGGGAGGAGCTGGCCCAGTGCATCGAAAGCCTCCCAGCTGTGTCCCCGCTGCTGAGGATGGGGCTGTGATCGGCCACTGGTACAGGGCTCGGTGTTGGGGCCTGGGGACTGAGTAGAAGAGTCGGGTTACCCTGGGGGGCCTCCCTCAGAATCATGGCCCCCACCCTGTCCCCACTGCACTGAGTGCTCCAGACTCTGTGCTCAGTGCTGTCAGCCACCAGTACCCCATTTGTCCCTGCCACGCAAGAGATCATTTGGTATCACCTATTTCACAGAGGAGGAAACGGAGTCTCAGGAAGCTGAAGAGAGTCACCCCAGTCACAGGACTGCTCAGTAGTGGAGCTGGGATCCCAGTGCCAGCTGTCCAACTCCCCAAGGGCACGTTTAGCCCGAAGCTTTACTGAACCCCTGGGAGTCAGTCACCACGGCCCAGACACTCACTCACCCCTGACCTTAATGATGGCGGGTTCTTCTTATCCTTGAGTATTCTTCTGGCCAACTAGGTCTGGGGGGTCCAACTGGCAGGACAGGCTGTAGCTCCAGGACAGAAAGGCACCTGTGAGCCTACCAGGAGACACACCTCAGGTGTCCCCCCACTGCCTGCCCAGCAGCTGGAGTCTAGGAGTCCCAGAGGTCGCCATGCAATAAGACCTGGGGCTGAGTGGGGGGCCACGGAGACAGGCTCTCTGGACTGGCCAACAGGGAGCGTCCACCCCTGCCCTCACCCAACTCCTGCCCGGCCTCACCTATCATTCTCGTTGAGCAGCTCCATGTCCTAGAACCAGGCCCCAAATCGCTCCTCGGGCTCTAGGTTGTAATTCTTTGCGGCCACCTGGAGCAGAAGGATCGCCCTCATGACTGGGTATTCCTGGGACCAGAGGGAAGGAGAGGATGCAGATAGGGCCTGGGTGGGGGATGCTTCATGGACCTTGTGGGTGGTGAGGAGTGGGGCAGGGGACCATCCTGGGAACCCTCCTTCCCTCCAGTTCCATCCAGGCTCTACCTGTTCTCAGAATGGGAATAATCAGCCCCTCCTCCAGGATGTTTTCCTTGATGTCATCTTCCCCTCAACCCACCCGCCAATTGGTTGGGTCTCCCACTTCTCTGTTATCAAACTCTTCCACTAAATGTAAGATACAGGGGGTGGAGCCAGGGACTGTTCTGCCCAGAGGGTCTCTGATTTCCTCCTCCTTCCCCTCCCCTGCAGGCAGTGCGGCAGCTGTTCACTTCAGTCCTCTTCTCAGGTTGATCTCATTCCCCTGGAAGGCAGAGAGCCAGAGTCCATCAGACAGGGCCCTCTAGCCTGACTAGACCCCTAGGCCCACCCCTTCTCATGTTGCACTACTGCCAGGTCCCCAGAGGGGGCCGGGCATGCACAGAAAACAGGACTTGGACCTAGGCTGGGATCTGGGCTCCAGAGAAGCAGGACATGGGGGAGAGGCTGAGGGACCTGGCAGCACAACCCTCTCTGATGACAGACTTGGAGGCTGAGGCCTCAGGCAGAGGGGACTGCTCAGCCACTTATGTGCTGCCTGACTTGGAGGGGTCTGACATCTCTCTCCCTCCATGGGCAGCGTGGGAGGGAGAGGCTGCGTCCAGCTCAGATAAAACCTCAAGCAGCTGTGCCGTCAGGCAGATCTGAGCTTCCCCAGCCTGAGGAACCAGAATGGGTGTCTCAGGTGGAGCCTCTGTTCACTCATCCCTAAGATGGGCCTGATGCCCCAGCTCCCAGGGGTGGCTGAGAGGCTCTTATGACAGGAGATGTGCCAAGTGCTGAGAGCTCAGAGCTCAGTTCGGGGGCTCCCCATCCCAAGGCTCAGGATCCTGGTCCTCCCTGCCTGGTCCTCAGGTGCACCCATCTCGAGATTATCACCCATCAGCAGGTGCAGCATCAGCAGGTGACCAAGGAAAGTGCCAAGATAGGGGACGACACTTTGTGATATCGGGGTGTGGGTGGGATGAGTCCTTGCTCTCAAGTCAGCCCCCTGCAGAGCCTCCCCTGAAAAGTCCTCACCCTCAGCCTCCTGGCCCACCCCAGGGTTCCCACGGGGAGCAGCCAAGACCCTTAGCAGCCTCCCCTCAACTCCTCCTCCTTTCACAGCCCAAGAAAACCACACTCCTCCTCCTCACCTCCCAGGGCCGGCTTCTGGCAAATCACAGGGTGTGCAGTCCCTGGCCCTCCCCACAACAAACCCATCCTGCACCAGCTCTTCCAGGCCCTCACCCCGGTCACTTCTACTGGGGGATTCAGGCACTGTGGCAGCAAGAGGAAGGGGCCTCCTCTCTTGATTTGAGGGCCTCCAGCTGGGAGGGCAGAACCCCTCCCCCACAGGCACACTCACCTGCTGCTGCTGCTGCTTCTCCTGCACTCTCTGGGGGCTGATCTGTGGGGGGGCAAACGTGGAGGGCCTCTGCTGCCAGGGTCGAGGTGAGTGTCAGTAAGACCATAGTCCCCTCACTCCATTTCTCTCCAGCACCGCTGGCCTCTGACCGTGGACATCTGACTCCAGGCATCTGGTACCAATAGCACTCCATCCTCCAAGGTGTTGTGATCCTAGAACAAGCCAAGCTCCAACTCTCACTCTGGGTGTGAGCTTGGGCTTTGGGCCAGGCCTCCCCGAGGCTGTTTCCTCATCTGGAAGGTGTGAGAATTCCAGCTACCTCACAGGTTCTCCTGAGGACTCAGTGTCACATGACACTGTTCTCGCCCTCACTCTTCCAGGTGGATCAGGCAGAAAGCTCCCACAGTCCTTTCTTCCCTCTTACCTCATCACCCCCTTGTGTGGCCTGCAACTGAGGCTCAACTTGGGGAGGACTGGCCCCCAAGTTCACTCTCAGCTTTCAGGGTTCAGTTTGGACTGAGAGCCTGAGTTTCTTTCTGTCTGTTGGCCTGGGCAATCTCGTGCTTCTCTCCTCTCTAGGCGTCCACATTGGGCAGCCCAAAAACACTGGTATTTGATTCCTCAGTTACAGGGATTCGACAGAGTGAGAGAGAGAGAGAGAGAGATGGGACATGAAAGAGGGAGTAAGAGGAAGTGAGAGACTTTTTTAGTTAAAATTTAGACAAGACATCCCATCACTTTGGCTGTTATTATGTTAAGAAGCCAGTTACTAACTACTTAGTGGTTCCACTGGGATGGCTATACCATGGGTGGCGCTTACTAGGTACCACTGTGGAGATTGCCCACCTCGTATGCGAAGATGAGGCACTTGGGTCACATTCTCCATTAAACAGGAAACAATTGAATGGTTTTATGCCACAGGATGGCAGTATCTAAATTTCCATTAGTTTCAACCCCCTCATGATGCTGACCTGAAAATGAGGCCAAGTTGGAAGCGACTGTTCCAATATCACATTGCTAGAACCCAGGCCTGTTTTGAGTGGTGTTCTGTGCTACCTGTCACCCCTTCTTGTTATTCTTCCATCTCTAAGTTTGTGCCTTACGTACATGTGACACCAGCCCACAGGGGTAATAGATATTATGTCATATACACCGGGTGACATCCCTAGGAAGTAGATTCTAGCCTGATCCCCATGGTGCAGGTTTAGAGACTGAGGAGGACCTGAGAGGTACAGGGACTTTCTCAGGATGAAGAACTGGTAAGAAAAAGGAGGTCTGCATTCGTCTCTGTCTCCTCAAAGCTAAGACCCGACTTAGGTTTCCAGGGAGCTGTGGCTAGGGCTGTGTAGGCTCCTTGTGTACAGTTCAAGAGATGACATGGGGGAGGAGGGTTAGCAGCCAGGGCACAGGCGGCAGCTCTGGACAAGTCTGATTGAGGGAAGGGGCCCAGGTAAAGGAATCTTGAAAAATGACCTCACTTCCTTGGTCATAAACCTCAACAGATCTTAGAACTCTGGTAACCAGGCACCCACAGCCCCCAATTCAGCTCACTTGACTGGAGACAGTCAACAGGCAAAAATATTTTGTTGTTGTATCCCAAATTTTGGAGGATCTAGGCTCAAAAAAAACCAGAAAGAGAAACTTTTTGGTCGTTGCCGACGTTGGCTCAGCCCTCATCCCCGACGCCTCTGGACATCTGGCAGGAGGCAGTGAAGGGTAACACGGGGCAGCCCAGGAAAGGCTAGTGCAGGCCAGGACACAACTGTGATCCCACCTGATCAGCCCCACACCCCTTACACTTCATCGTGTGTGTGTGTGTCTGTGTGTGTTTGTGCAGAGGGGAGAAGGCAGGGTATGAGGGGTAGGCCATTCTTGGGCAGGAGCTGGTTGTTAGGTGTCGGAAGCATGGTGGGCCTGTCATGTTCATAGCCCAGGTCATGGCTGGCAGCATGAGAAGGTGAGCTCCTCTACTCTTATGTTACTGAGCCATAGAGGTTTCATCTCTTTTCCTGCCTGACCACAGTTCTTTGCAGGGATGTCCCTCTGTGCCTGAACTGAGGAGCAGACTTTCTCTTGGGGGTTGACCCCAGTGGCAGTGTGCAGGCAGCCCCTGATTCCTTCTGGCCCAGCTCCAGAGCAGTCTTTGCAGAACTCCAATCAGAAGGTCATCGAGGAGCTGCCCAATGGTTTCAATTTCACCAACTCACTAGGCAAGGGGAAGGTGCCTGAGGCCACAAACACCATCCAGTGCTGCTCTGAGATAAGAGCAGGAGCAGAGGGTCTCCACACTCAGGACCTTGAGATAACCAGGTTGGAGCAGAACTAGGGCATGACCAGACTGGGGCTGTCCCTTTTTCAAGCTAAAGGGGATGTACACGCAGGTAACCTTGCCTGGTTCGGAGCTGAGCTGCCATGACCCTCTTACCCTTGCCCGGTTTGAGCTTCTGGAGGCCACTGAGACAGAGGCAGAGGGTAAGGGGGACTGCAGGCTGCATATTCCTGGAAGGGAAGTGGGATCTTTCCTGTGTTTAGAGGGACACATGGACAGTCAGCTATGTGGGCGAATCTTTCTCTTTATCCCACTGTAGCGCCAGCTGCAGAGCTCCAGCCAGTGGCAGAAGCAGAGCAGTGGGCAGTGGTGGAGGTAGAGCTGGCTACAGCTCCGTTGACATCACCCCTTCTAGCGTTGGAGCCAGCGTCCCCTCCATCAGCAGTGTTGGAGCTGGAGCAAGGGCCAACATCGGCTCCAGCAGGAGTGGGAGCTGCTGAGCTGGAGTCACCTGGACCATCATTTCTAGTGGGAAGTCTGTCTCCACCTGTGGCTGTTAAGGAGCGTGAGAAGAAGCCCAACCTCACGGCCTTCTCTCCTAAGCAGGTGGTAGAGCGGTTGACCGTGATGGATGCGGTGAGCAGCTGGGCTCTCAGGGCAGGGTGGAACAGGCCTTCCCTCTGCCATCGTTGTCCCAGACCTGATCCAGACTCCCATGATCTGGGCCCAAATCCCAGCTCCACCCCTTACCAACCGTATGACCTGGGCAACTTCTGGAACCCCCAAGCCTTTGCTGTCCACCTGCAGATCGTAGAGGTGGACACTAACAGGACCTGCTGCACAGAGTGGCTGTGCCGGCTCCATGAGGTAGAAGAGATGGAAAGCTGGACAGGGCCTGGCCCATCAGCGGTGGAGGGGAACTCACTGTGTGCAGCCAGGTCTACGGTGGCCCTGCCGTCTCCTCAGGAGGCTCAACAGCCTCAGGACTTGACACCTGATGTATGCTTCACTACAAGGGAGACAGACAAGGCCAGTGGTTGTAGCTGCCACGGGGGAATGTGCATCAGAATGGGGAGTGGGATCAGAGCGGAGATCAAGGTGGTGGAAGATGCCTCCTTGACATGAGCAGAGTTGAGCCACCATCTGGAGCTTGGAGTTAGCCAGGACGGGCTGGGTGCAAATGCCCCTCTCCCTTCCCTGCCGGGATTGGGTCCTGGGTCATCCTGTGCTGGGCACCCTCGGTGGACAGAGAAGAAAACCCAGGGACTCTCACAAGGCTCAGGACACATCCTGAGCTTCCTGAGCTCCAGCTCTAAACTGTGACACCTGTGTCGGACTTTAGGGGCTGTGGACACAGAGGTGACCTGTGGCAGGGCTGGATGACATTCCCCCTGTTCCCCAGGAGCTCTTCTGGAAGGTGGTGCCCTCTCAGTGCCTGGGATCCACCTGGCACAAGAAGAACAAGCCTGGCAGTGAGCACTAGACACCCACCATCCAGGCCACCATCGACCAGTTCAGAAGGGTGGCCAGCCTCGTCATCACCACCTGCCTCAGGGACGCGAGCATGACAGCCCAGGACAGGGCGAGGGTGGTAGAGCACTGGGTCCAGGTGGCCCAGGCGTGCCGTGGGAGGCCCAGTGGAGCCCCTCTCTGGAGACTTGGGAACTGCCTCTCCACCTTTATCAGCTCCCAGGATTGCAGTGTGTGGTCTAAGCTCCTGCAAGTCCCTAGGCGCTTCCTGCCAGGGGCCCACTGACCTTGACTCCAGGTCCTAGTGGGAGGATGCTCACTTCCTACCTGTCTAATTCCCTGGGTTGAGCTAAACTCCTCCTCCTTGTGAGTGTTACTCTCTGAGTCCTAAATGTCCTTCTGGGGCTCCCTGAGCATCTGTCTCATCCAGGAGGGGAGATTTAAATAGAAGGGGACTGAAGCTAGAGCAAGCGGGGCTCCAGTGCCCAACCTCACACCTCATTCTTTTCCCTTCCCCAGGAGTGCGAGATCTGGAAGAACTTCTCCTCGCCCTGCACTGTCATCTCTGCTCTGCAGAAAACTTCCACAAGCCACCTGAAGAACACATCGGGGGAAGTTTCCCCGTGGGTAAGCCTCTCTCCATAGGAGGACCAGGATGGATGGGGGATCTCCTGTATGACTGCCATTGGCGCCTCAGTCAGCTGGGAACTCCTGGGAGGCAGCAAATGCTGGGGACAGGGCCTGGGCGTCGGCAGTTGGTCTCTAAGTCTCCTGGTGTCCTTAGTGAACCAGTTCTGCTTCAGGACTCAGTTTCCCTAAATGTCAGGTACTGGGTTGAGCCACATTGGAGATTTTCAAGTGTTTATAGCAACAGAACTCTATGGTCAGTTGAAACTCATAGTGGTCAAAACAGAGCTGCTCTGTAGAGCTGGGGAGTGGAGACCCCAGTGACCAACAGGAGAGTCCCCTCCCAGTCCCATGAGACCTTAGCGCTCAGAGGAGCCCAGTGAGAACACTCCTCCAGGCAGGTTGAATCTCTTGGGTTGTCAAAGAAAAGGGATTTGCACTCAGACCCCTCACATTATCCCTAAATTTATCCTTCCCTCTTTCCCCTCCCCTCGGGTAAAGCTCTGAAAAACTTAAGGAGCTCTATAGCCAAGACGAGTCCTTGAGCAGAGAACTGATGACCAAGATAGAGTGGAGGCTGTGGGTCTGGAAAGAGAGGAGGGGAGTGTGGGGCAGGGGACTGAGTGGGCTGTGGTTTTGATAGTTTCTCACTTGAGCATTCTCTGAAACATTCCCATCTATCTTGTCCAGGTTAACAAGCAGAGGGATCTGTTCAGCCCATGGGCAGCAGGGTGCCATTTTTGGGCAGGAGGCCCTGGTCATGGGACACAGTGGTGTTGGCTGGGCTGTTCCAGGAGGAGTTGCCGAGCTGGTGCCATCAGCAGGTCTCTGGCTTCCGTGCTCGTCTATCCTGCTGGATGTAGCTTCTTCCAGGCTGTTGCGGTGGGTTTAGCCCTCAGCCTAAACCTGTCCTCAGGAAGCCAGGCCCCTGCTGCTCCTTCTGTGTTCACCAAGTCTGCGAAGACGTGACTATCATCCTTCTTATCATCTTTCTTTTCCTCTTACCCTAGATAAACCAATCATGAAAGTGGGTCAAATGATAAAGGAAGCCTGCCTTTTAAGGACAATTATCCTGGCTGTTTTGTACTTCCACCCTCCCTCGATCCCCTGGGGATAGATCTGACCTGTGTCCCAGGATGTCATCAGGCAGATTTGCATCAAGAACAGAAAGCTCAAGGTCAAAACTCAAAGCTACTCCAGATAATTTCTCCCCCTCCATCCTGTTAACACCCCCTCCTTGTTTGAGTGTGATTCTATTCTCTTCTTGTCCTTGTCACTCTCAACCGCACAAGTCCTGGCACTCCCACTCAGGACAGTCAGTCCCCAGTCCTTTACTAAATCCCAATTTTTACCATTTCTGTGTTTTCTGTCTACTCATTTGCTTAATCCATTGACCACTTGGTGTTCATAGAGGTTAAATCAATAGTGATATTATCAACCACCCCCTGCTAACGACTTACTCCCATATCCCAGATGTTCACATAATCCAAGTGGTTGTGTTCAAAAGTAAATAATTCAGAAAACATATTCACCCACCACAAATTCCTGATCTCTAATATTTTTATTCAAACACTCATGCAGTAAATACCTGTCCCTCAAGATCAGAAGTAATGCCAGATCACCATTCCTGACCTTAATTTTCTCCTCCACCTATCTAATCCTGGATTCCATGGACAATGATCACAATAACTTCCTTGGAAAAATAAGAAATCCTTACCACTCATTTATTTTGTAAACCTCCAAACCCAGAAGATCCCGATTATCTGCCATGCTGCAGCTACTGCGGGTCTTATAACAAGCCGAAGAAAAAACACGAAACATGATCTTTTGGTACCACTGTAAACACAAAACCATCTGCATCAACTGGGAAGCATCCATAATGCCTGGAAATTTTGTTCTCCTTTTTTTGTGTTGGCTCAATAACAAAAAGACAAATCAATTTATAAAATGGGCAAGGGACCACAATAGACTTTTTCCAATGAAGATATACAAGTGGCCAATAGGTCTATGAAAAGGTGTTTGGCATCGCTAATCATCAGGGAATACGAATCAAAACCACAATGAGCTATCACTTCACACCTGTTAAGATGGCGATTATCAGAAAAACTAAAAATGACGAATATTGGTGAAGATGTAAATAAAAGGAACCCTTATGGGAATGTAAACTAGTACAGCCATTATGAAAAACAGTATGGAGGTTCCTCCAAAAAAGAAAACTAGCATATGATCCAGCAATCCCACTTCTGGTATATACACACAGGAATTGAAATCAGGGTCTCAAAAAGATACCTGTACTCTAATGTTCCTTGCAGCTAATTCACAATAGCAAAGATATGGAAGTAACCTAAACGTCACTGATGATGAATGGATAAAGAAATGGAATATTCTTCAACCTTGAAAAAAGAAGGAATTCCTGCCATTTTTGACAACATGAGGGACCTAGAAGATATTATGCTAAGTGAAATAAGGCAGACAGAGAAAGACAAATACTTATATGTGGAATCTAAAATTGTGAAATTCATACAAGCAGAGGTTAGAATGGTGGTTGGCAGGGGCTGGGGAGATGGAGAAATGGGGAGCTGATTGTCAAAGGATACAAAGTTTCAGTTATCAAGAGAAATAAGTTCTGGAGATGTAGGATACGGCGTAGTGCCTTCAGCTAACAAAACTCTATTGCATACGTCACATTTGCTACTAGAGTAGATACTAAGAGTTCTTACCACAGAATGATAGTAATAAAGGAGGTGAGAGAAAACTTTGGAAGGTGATGGAAATGTTTGTGGCCTTGATGGTGGTGACAGTCTCAAGGGTGTATACTTATGTCCAAATTCATCAAGCTGTATATAGAAAAGTATGACACCATCGTTGAGTCTTCTGCACCTTGAAATATGCCATGTCCTCATCACAAGACAAAAACATTTGTAACTATGTATGGGGACGGATGTTAACTGGACTCATTGTGGTGATCATTTCAATATATACTCAAACATTGAATCATTACGTTGTACCCCTGAAACTGATATAATATTGTATGTCAACTTTACCTCAATAAAAAAAAACACAACAAACAAAACCATTTGAATATTGTAAATGAGTTCAGTGAATCCCTGAAAGTGCCCCATTCCCATATGAGAGTTACAGGAAGCAGAGAGGATGAAGTAAATGGAAGAAAGATGTACAAAACACTATTCAAATTAAAATAATTTAAGTTGCTATCAGCTCCTTGTGGCAAAGTTCTGTGAGCACTGATCTTCTTTCACATTTTTCCTGGAAAAGCATACTTTCAGATCCAACCCATAACAGTTTCATCATTTCCTCTAATAAGACAATTTCAACTTAACAAATAAAACCAAAAGCATCCCTTATGTATGAATAAAGTTAATGAACTTTACAGAGAAAAGAGCATATTTGCACAATCTCAATAAAGGAAACAGAAGAACTGAATGATGATCAAGTCTCATTCAAGCTTATCTTTGAAAGCCAGTAAGACCAGCTTATCTTTTCAAGGATGTGTGTAGAGCTGGGAGGCTTGGAAGATAGAAATAGTGGCCTCCTTTGGAGCAAAGGGTAGCCTTGCTTACTGCCCAGTATAATAAAAATAACACCCCCCCAGGGCAAAGGTTAGCAGACATCCTGCCCGTTATCAAAGATTTGAATTCCTTAGGCTCTGAGATCTTGTAACCCTCTGCATGTCACCTGGCCCACTGTGTATCAGCCTGTAGGAAGTGGGATTTAGTGAACCAGTGCCAATGCTGATACTCTGGCCACTGCTATTGCTGTGTCATTAAGTCCTTTGTCTCTGACCCATGGGTCTCCTGTCTTTTGCCAGCATCTGTAAAACCATTGTAGGCTGACTTATTAGCTTGCAGGAAAGGTAAAATATCAGACCTTTCACAGTTCCCGACAAGCCCTTTAAGTAACTAGTAGTCTTAGGAACAGAGAGCTATCCAGAACACTATGCATGGATGGTCTTCATAGAAGACTTCATGCAACCAAAACTTTAATAAGTCTCTCTGATCTCTTTTATTTCTACCCCAATTAGAAGGAGAGGCACCAAGCTATTACAGACCTAGGGCTTGTGCAAGCCACCTGGAGACCTAGTAACCAGCAACTTCCCATGGGCAGCAAAGACAGATGGGCATACTTCCAAAATGGACTCATATGTCTCCCTATCATCCAAAAGACAGTACATTATCTTAATTTATGATGATTTGAGTCATTAAAATCTTGTGATGGGCCAAAGATACACTTCTACGAGGAGTCAGGCACATAGCAGTTGTAAGCAGATTAACACACTTGGTGAATATCAAACGCTCAACTAAATGTAGTGTTCTAATCAATTATAAGGTACAACAAATTTAATTAGGTCAATTAAATGATATTTGATGGTATCCTTGACTATCACTCTCTAATAATAAACAAGAATCTCACATAGATAACTATAATTGGTCTTACTTTAAAATATGGTAGTCAGGAGTGTTTGAGGTAAACTGGAGATAAGGAAGGGGAGAAATAGATAAAAGTTAGCTTCTCTGAAGCCACTGTCAAGACACCTGGATCTACATGTAACCCAGGAGATCGAGGCAGACGGCTTTGTGCCTAGATCCCCCTGCACTGTGGTTCTCAGTGATGTCACGGTGCTGAAGCGGCTTCCTGAATCGTGTTTACATGTCCATGTGTACAATACCCTTGACCATGGTGATGAACCACCATTCGGTCATCTCTTACACCCCTCTAATTAACAATTAGATTTCAAAATCATTGTATCATTACATGATCATTTATTCCTCAAACCTTTGGGATGCCGAGCTAAAGGAAAATTAAATCTCAATGGTTTCTTTTTTTTGAAGGACCAAGATGTCCTTTCACACTTGGAATCCAGGTTTGAAGATAAATCCATCAAATCAATGGAAATAACTTAAGAAATGGACAGAGGGATACGTCATTCATATATACACAGTTTGCACTGTGGCAAAAACAGAGTTATATTTTTAAAAATTAGAATTTTTTGAAATTTTATAGATATTAATGACTTTGTTCTGCTTATACTCCCTTTGGTTTACCAAACCAAACTCACTCTTTAATGGGCGTTTCTAGCATTGAGTGCTAATAACAGCAGCTTTTTTAAATTCTTATTTTTCCCAGGTCAAAGACCAAGGGCAGAGGTCATCAAGAGGTCAAGTGTAACCTACCTACAGATGTGGCAGGCTTAACTATGGATGTTCAAGCCAGACATTGTCAGCAGAACCACATCTCTTCACCCATAGGTGAGTTTTTACTAGTAATCACAGAGAGTTACGGATATCAAAGGAAATTCTTTATTAAGAACAAAAGATATAGATTCCTATGTTGAGTTCATTACTTTGAATTTTTGAACCAAATCACATATATCGATTGGACCATGATCAATTCTATGATCTTTAGAAGACGCAGCCTACAGCTGAAGAGAAATAGATACAACACCATATCTTACCCTCTCTGAAACCCAACTGAGAGCTCTTGGAGTCAGAAGTTTTCAAGACAAGAAAAAGTCATCGTTCATCTGAACAGAGAAAGTAGAGGTTATTCAAAGATTCAACTCACATTGTTAACATGACTTGTTAGAATGTGATGGAGCAAGCATAATACCTTCTAAGTTTCATTATTTTTCTCCAGAATACTGACATGGATGACCTTGAAGTCCAGCTTCCGCATAAATGTCGTTATTCAGTGATAAAATTAATTTCCCTATAAAATAATTCCCGTAAAAGTGTTAAAAATATATCATAGTCTCTGACTAAAAGGAAACAAAGCATATTGAGCAGTTGAAAGCAGTGTAATAAATTCCATACAAGGATCTTATAGCAGCATTATGTATAATAGTGAAACTGGATGTAATCCCTTTGCTATCAAAGAAGATATAAACAGATCATGGTATACCTATTCTTTGGAATACCTCTAAAACTTCTAAAAAGGTAAGTTAGAGTGATGTGCACTGATAAGGAGAGAGGTCTATGATATATGGTTTAGGAAACAGCAAATTGCAAACGATGTAGTTATGTAATTTATGTTTAAAAAAAATTTTGTGTATTTATAAATTCATAAGAAATTTCCAGAAGAATAAGTCACAACCTCTTAACAATAGTTTCTTCTGAGTAGGAGAGTGAGTTTGCAGGGAAGGGGATGAAAGGGGAATGTTTCACTTTACTCTACATAGATCAGTGCAATTTGACTTTTTTACAGTGTGTATTTGTTTCATAATTAGAAAAATGAGTGATGTGACCATTTGGTGCATGGCAACAGTATTATGTTCACCAGTCTCTGTACTCTATGTTACTGCACAGCCTGGACTGTAGGAGAATGCCCAGAGGAGCAATGAAGACAAAGAAGACATGACACCTGCAAAAAGTCAGTGGAGTATTTCTACATAACAAACCTTCCAGGTGAGTGACGGTCAGTATCTTCCACTGCTCCAGCTCTCGCCATGAACCTAGTACCTGCCCAGAGTAAGCCGGAGGACCACTCCCCGCTAGTCCAATCCCTGCCCGGAGACTGTTTGTGCAGGGTGACTGCCATCAAGCAGACAATGGACTCAGGATGGGGCGTGTGCCTTTGGGGAGACTGGCAGAGAGGCATAAAGTGGAACACCACCTAAGTGCACTCAGCTGAGAAGCGGAGCTCCAGGTGGAGACACAAAATATACCGAGAAATTGTGTGACGTGAAGGAAGCTACTCCATCTCTCTGAGCTTCAGTGTCCCCCCCTGTAAAATGGGGATCACAGGACTACTTCACAGAGCTGTTGGGGAAGTTACATAAAAGTTCCTGTGACAGCAAGTGTCCACATTATTAACAAAGTCATATCCGACTTCAAAATAATCGATGAAAAGAATAATGGCAATGAGACCAAAGACGGGATGCTCAACTTCATAAGCAGCCCCAGCAGCATGAGAATGAGACAGGGTACTAGTAAGCAGGGTTCTTCACAGCTCCACTGGAGATGATGAACACGGGCTACACCAGGATAAGTCACTGTTGTACAGTGACTCGTGTAGTGAAGATGGGTCTCTAAAGACACTGTGAAATCCAGTTACACACAGTGGCTCCTAGGAAACAACTACAAAGCAATCAACTCAGCAGATAGGAATGGGAAGGGGGTGAGCATAGGAGGGTCAGAGCCACAAAATCTGACGGAAGACATTGAACCACGAGCGCTCAGCTCTGTCAACAGCTGCTGTGGTTGCACCAGGAGATCAAATGTCTGAGACAGCCATTGTGGGGACTGCTGGGAGCACAGTGGTCACTGAAGCCACACCCCAACAGCAGTTGCATCGGAGCACACAGAACCCGAGACTTTCCTCTCCATTAATCGTTGTTTTAAGATGATGAATATCCTCATGTTACAATGTCTCCTTCCAACCCTTGTGGAGGAGTGTCATCAGAACCCCCTGAAGAGGTCACAGGCCAGAGTAGGATGGAACACTGGGGGCTGGGGGAGCGGCGCTGCACCTGACCACACGGACTATCACCCGGGTCTATTGAACACGAGAGAAGAACTCGAGGATGTGGTCTAAGGAGATTTCCCCGTCTTGTCACATTCAGAGACACTGCAGAGTTTCTCGTCCGTTCTTTACAAAAATGTGAAAGAATTCGAGTCATTAATTCATAAAGAGGTAAATTCTTCACATAGTGACAGGGTCCAGTTTCCATGACCAGCTTTTTCAGTTGTTTTGATGATATCCCACATTCAGGAATCGGAAATGTAACCTATTGGGATGTGTAATATAAACAAGGACTTTTTTTCATGTAGATCAACACCCAGGTTTTTAGGGAGGACATGAATCATGAAAGCTGCTAACCATTCCTCCACAGGTTTCAATAAGACTTTTAAGTTAATTTACCAATCTCAGGAAAAGATAACTTGGCAATGCAAATTTTTTCTTTCTGCATTCAAGCGTATAGTACAGCCAAGAGAATGAGGAGAAAAAAGTTAACAAGAAGGTCTTGCTTGCATTTCATCTTTTGCAAATAATCAGGATATTTTATGCTCTGTTCCTTTCACTACTCTAATCAATTTTTAAAGAATACGGTACATTTGACTATCCCTGGGCATGTTTATCCTGGAAACTTGCCAGAATCCAAAGCAGAGATGTTAAAGCTGACGGGTTTCAAATGCTGCCCAGGTGCTGTCTACCATGAACATGCCTCTCCCAAAGCTGGACCACCGGTCTCTTCCTGAAGGATCAGAGTCATCACTCATGTCCCTGAGAGACTGGCCACTCAGGCCTGAGCTGAGATTAGGTGATCAATCTAAAGGGCAAAATGCTTAAGCTATTCTCATCTTAAGGATGCTGTTTTGGAGGCCTCTGCACTGGAATGGGTTAGTGAAAACGGCTTACTAGATACTTGCCTGGGAATTGTGTTGTTCCCCTCTGCTCTTAGCAGATCCTGGGGAAACCAATGATTAACCCCGAGGATGCCTCAACTTCCACACCTGTGAAAAAGGCAAGCAACAGCCAATGCTACCACCCTGCAAACTCTTAAGTTGTGCTTGCAAGAGGGGCCACAAGGGCGAATGTCTCCCAAAAGCTGATGAAATGATGGCACTTTGGCTGGAGATGGCAGAGGGCAGCAGGCAAACTGGAAAGTTTCTGGGATGTCAAACCAGTTCCCATAAGCACTTTAGAGAAACACCTGGCCTTGGACTAGGTAGGAGGCTGTGGAAAGACCCACAGGCATGCAGGTGGGAGGAGGAATCAAGCAACGGAGGGAGGTGGTGGGGAAGAGGCGCCAGTCCAGCTTCAATTTTGGACAAAAGCAGTTGCATGTGGCAGGCCCGCGGCTGCCACTGCAGCCGCCACACCCTCCTAACTCCCTGGTCCCTCTCATTCCCTCCGGGACTCAGTCCAGTTGGAGCGGGTGCAGGGCCAGAGTCCTGATTCAATGGGGGTTTGGCCCTCGGCCAAGCTCACATTGCCCTGTTCCTCCCCCCAGAGCTAGGCACGGCCTCGTGCCCAGAGCCTCCTGGGAGTTCTAGTCCTGCAGCCCTACGGGTTGCCAGCTGGGAGCGGTTAAGAGAGAAAAGCTCCCAGCATGCACAGCTCGTGGCCCCAACTCGTGCCTTGTCTCTCGGGCCCTGGGCTCCACGCCTCTGATTCTCCATCCAACCCTCTTCTCTATACCACGCCCATTCTCCATGCCCTGCCCACCTCCCAGAGTATGCGCAGTGTGGTTGGGCTGCATCCCTTGAGGCCGGGACTCAGGTAGGGGTGGGGCTCACCAGCCTGGCTGTTGCTGAGGTTGCTTGCAGCCCTGGTGGAAGCTCCCTGGCCAGTATTTGAAATGTGAATTCAATATCTAAAATGGAACTACCAGGTGCCTGGGATCCTGGAATTTGCCTTTTCAAGGCCACTGTCCTACCATCCCCCCATCCCTCCAGGCTGCCATGATCCTCGCTCTGGACCCGTGGTCAGGGTCGCTGCAGAGATCCTCCCTTTGGACCCAATCTGCCTGAAGGGCCCATACCTTGGTCAGGAGTCTTAGAAGGACTGCCCTGAGCCATGTCATAAAAAGGAGAAAACATCACATTGGACAGCCCCAATTCCTGCATTATACAGACAGGAAACTCAGGCGCACTGGTAAGTGACCCCTAAGCCACTTCAGGGGACCACACACATGTCCCTTTTCCCACGCTGCACACAGGCTGGTTCACTGGACTTCCTTATCCCAGTGTGGACCTCTTGGCCTCGTTAACATAGGCAACAACACCGAAACGTCCCTTTGGTCCTTCCCACAATGTTAGGCAAGTTTGTGCAGGAAGGTAATATGCAATTTCTGCTCTACTATAGGGCTGGCTCCTTGGGAACTAGTTTTAATATCCTTGTTTGAATATACCCTCAGAATCACAAAATAATTTGTTGCTGTGGGGGGTTATGGTGATAATTCTCTGAAGTCGTTTTTCCATTTAGCTTTTCTGATTGACTCCAAATACTACAGCACCACACACTTCTTAGACTGGTGGATGCACAGCTCCACTTCTTTGCAGGGAGGATGCACAACAGCAGAATATCTGTGGCCTGACTTTCTGGAGCATCGGTATTACTACAAGATTTGGAAGAAGAAATGTTAGGTCATTTCCAAGGTAAGGAATTAAAAACTTAACACTAAGATGAGGTGGGAAAGTCATATGCCATTAATAATTGTCAGTAATCTGTGCCTGAAATGTCAGACTTTCTCTGAGAAAGAACTCTGAGACCCTATTTCCCATTGTTTTAAATAGGAAAAATTAGAAGGCATAGCAAAGCTATCGAAAAACTCTACCAATTTCCTAAGTCACAGTATGGCACCTAGACATAAGTTACGAACATCATGAGCTCCTCATTTTGTTCCTCATCCAACCCAGTCTCACAGGTCTTCAGTGCATGCTGTGAACACGGCACTGTGCTAGGTGTCGAGGCCTTGGTGAGCATCGTGGTGGGGGTGGACCTTGCTGGAGAAAGATGGCATCATAAAAACTCAAATCCATGCCACTTACAAAACTGAGGCAAAAATGGAAAGACCCAGGAGCCACGCAGGGATGAGGGCATTAATAGATACTTGGGAGTATTAAAATCCATCTAATGGTGTCATGAGTGAATGTGTTCCACTTTAAAACAAAACACTGCTGTTATTCTAAGATATTGACTTAGTATCTTTGTGCAAATATGCAGGATTTAAAATGTTTATTGATGTATAACATGCGTACAGAAATATATGCAGAAGTCATCCACGTAAATCTCAAAGAATTATTACAAAGCGAACACACTTGTGTGACCAAGAACTAACACCAGCTTTACTCAGGCCCCGACAATCCCTTTCTCCCTATTTCCTCCCCAAAGGTAACTGATATCTTACCAGTGAACACTGTATATCGAGTTTGTCTTCTTATACAAGTGTTTTATTACAGAACAATTTAAACAATATACAAAATAAGCAAAATAGCATAGTAGCCCCATCACCCAGCTTCAACAACTACTAATCATCTGCTATTTTTGTTTCATCCACACTCCATCCCATTCTCACCTCACTTTATTATTCTTTTAAGCCTTTGTGCGTGTGTGGTGAGTAAGATGTATGCACACTGAAAGGCACAAATCTCAACCGTACAGTTTTGGCAAATAAACATGCCCATATAACTTTCATCCCTTTAAGAATAGGATAGTTCCATCACCCCCAGAAAACTCCTTCCTGTTCCTTCCCAGACAATTTTTTCCTTCCCCCGATGCAACCCCTGTTCTGGTTTTTTCAGCATAGGTTCATCTTGGCTGAAATCATCCCATGTGTGTTGGTTTCTGTCCAGCTTGCCTCCCTCAGCACGAGGTTGATGAGTCTCTCTCAGCATATGTGTGTCAGCGTTTTCTCCTTGGCACGGCTGAGGACGTTCTGCTCTGTGGATGCCCCAAAGTGCGCTCATCTTGCTCCTGGGGACGTGCAGGTCATCTCCTGTGAACAGTCTTGTACAAACGTTTTTTGGTATGGTGTTTAATTCCTTTATTAGCATTTAAGTGACACACCTTTGGATTTTTACTGGTTGGTCCAGATTACAATATGCATCTTTAACATATCACAGCCTACCTAGACTTAATAGTTCACCAGTTTAATCAATGTAAAATATGGAAGACTTGCTACAGAACGGTTCCATCTACCTCTGTCTGTCCTTTGTGCTATTGTTGTCATAAATTTTACATCTACCCATGTTATAAATCCCACAATACAGTGTTATAATTTTTGCTTTAAATAGTCATAGGTATTTTAAAGAAATAAGAGAAATAAGTTAAATGTTTGGAAGGAAATGCTTTGAGACTCTGCAATTGTACTGTTTCTTCTTTAAGTTTCCTCCACAGTTTTTGCATTCATCAGTCAATCTTTCCAACAGTAATTATTACTGTAGCGTTCTAGTGGCGATTTTCAATTTCATGCTATCTAGCGCATTTATTATTTGGAACTCTGTGAGGAAGATTCCCCACCCTCCCTCTCCTTTCCTTCTTCCTTTCTTTCTCTCTTTCTCTCATTCTTTTTTTTCCCTTTTTTCTTTCTTCCTTCCCTTCCTTTCTTATTTAATCTTTTTTATATCAGTATAGCCTCGTGGATATTTATTTTAGTCTCTGGGTAATAATCCAATGCTACCATTATTTATTTTGTTGCTCACAGTTTTCCAGCTTGAGTCATTGGGAAGTCTTTTAGACTGATTCATTTTGACACGTCCCATCATTTTCTGTGTGTGTGCGTGTGTGTGTGTGTGTGTGTGTGTTTTAAAGCACTTTCCTACTTTCTGGCACTACAAGATGATCCAGGCTCATTTTGTATTTTCTATCTCCAGCCCTAGAATTAGCCATTTCTCCAAGAAAACCTGGTTCTTTTTATTGGAGAATGATATTTAGAAAACAAGATCTGGGAGCTAGATGTGCTCATTAATATTAGAGTGTCACTGCTTCTAGTCCCTCTCAGCAGAGCTTGGAAATGTATGTATGAATATAAACTCAAGTATACGCATCTGTCTATCGATCTATCAATCTATCTATCTTTTTTGATAGATATATTAAAAGAGACATGGATTCATACTGATACTTCCAACTCCAAGCCAGCACCACTGGGTTTATTCTAGCATTCTCCTTTTGTTTATTTGTAACTTCTTTCACCAACAGTGAGAAACCTAACTCCAGTTAGCTACAATATGTTTACTGTGTCAACTAGTTTCAGAATTGCTAATCCATACCCTTATGAAAAACAAATTGACCACCTAGAGTACAGTGTTTATGTCCAGTACTTTAGTTTTACAGTATCCCGTCAAAACACTGTCTTCCACTGTAACTTAGGTCAGGACCTTTCATCCCCACTCCTTCTGTATGGTTATGTCACATGCTTGTAATACAGTGAGATTCATTTGTCACTGCATTCCATCTGGGTTCCCCAGCATCCTGATTGATTTTTAAAATTTGCAGAGTAAAATTCACTCTTTGCTGTGTACAGTTCTATGGGTTTTGACTTTATGGTCATGCATACATGTCCACAGTACCATACAGAGCTGTGTTTTTCACTCCCAAAGTTCTCTCATGCTATCCCTTTGTATTCAACCCCTTCCCCTACTCCATCCCTTGGCAACCACTGATCATTTTCCATCCCTGTAATTCTGCCTTTTCTAGAAAGTCATATAAATGGAATCATATTCTATACAGCCTTTTGAATCTGGCTTCCTTCACTTAGAGAAATGCAGCCAAGATTCATCCATGTTGTTGTGTGAATCAAGAGTTTATCCTGGGACCGACCCATGGCTTAGCGGTTGAGTGCGTGTGCTCCCCTACTGGCGGCCCAGGTTCAGATCCATGGTGCGCACTGACACATCGCTTCTCAGGCCATGCTGAGGTCGTGTTCCACATACATCAACTAGAAGGGTGTGCAAATATGACATACAACTATCTACTGGGGCTTTGGGGGGAAAAAGGAGGAGGATTGGCACTGGATGTTAGCTCAGGGCTTATCTTCCTCACACACAAAAAAAAGAGTTTATCCTTTTTATTGCCAAGTACTATTCTAATGTACCAATGCAACACAGTTTCTTTCTCCATTCACCTGATGAAGGACATTTAGTTTATTTCCAGCTTTTGGCAAGTATGAATAAAATGGCTATAAAGATTCCCACAAAGATTTTTGTTTAAACATTAGTTTTCAATTTTCTTCAGTAAATACCTAGGAGTGGGATATCTGAGTCATATAATAAGTGTATGTTTAGCTTTATAAGAACCTGCTCAACTGTTTTCTGAATGCAACTATCATGTTGCATTCCCAGTTCTAATTGCTCCTAGTCCTCACCAGCACGTCGTATTTGCAATTTTATTTTTTATTTCAGCCATTTAATAGGCGTGCAGTATCTTATTATGGCTTCTACTTCCTTTTTGAAAGTGAGTTCTGCTAAATGTAGAATTTTGTGTTGACTTTTGGGTTTTCTTTCTGCACTTGAATGATGTCATTTTGTTGTTGAGTTGTCTCTTTTGTTTTTGATAGTACATCATCCATCATTCACAGTATTTCTCCCTGTATGTAATGTCTTCCACTGTATGTGTGTATTTCCCTGATGCTTTTAAGAATTTCTTTTTATCTTTGGATTTTAGTAGCTTGACTATCGTGTACCTAAGTATGCTTTTCTTTTATATTTTATTTTGTGGGTTTGCTGAATTTCTGGGATCTAAAATTTTAGATTTTCCAACAAATTTTGGAAGTTTTATGCTATTACTTATTGATTTGCCTTTCTGCCTCATTTAATTTTTCTGTCTCTCCCCTCTCTGCTTGGGACTCAATCATCTCACAGGTCATAAGGCTCTCTTCATTTTTCTTCAAAATTTTTACATTCTTTTCTTCAGACTGGATAATTTCTATTGCTGTATCTTCATGTTTTTTCTACTATTTCTAATCTACCGGTAAACTCAAAAGTATTTTTTTTATTTCATCTTCCTATTTGGTTCTTTTGTGTAATTTCCACTTCTCTGCTGAGTTCCCACATCTGTTCATTCACTATGGGAATATTTTTCTTTACCACCATGATCACCTTTATAATAACTGCTTTCGTATTCTTGACTGCTAATTAGAACACATTGGGGAGAGTTTCTACTGCCTGCTTTTGGTCACATATGGATTACATTTTCCTATTTTGTCAAATCTCGTGCTTCTTTTAAATTGTGTACTGGAAATCATGAAAGATAGGTATAGAGGCTCCGGATTCTATTGTATTCCTTGGAAGAGTTTTGTTATTTTTCTAGCAGGGAATCAACTTGGCTAGACTGAAATTCCAATCCTATCTCATTTACAGTGGGCATAACTGAAATCCTAGTTTAGTTCTTTCATCTTCCAACTGCTATTTTTACACTAGGCCTTCTGGGGCCTACCCTGCATGTGTGTTGTTCAAAGATCTGCCAATTTGGAGTGTGTGGGGGAGAGACTTACATATATATTTTGCGATTTTCCTCTTTGTGGCTCCCTCCCTTCCAGAATTTCTCCCCTAACTTTCCAGCTACTCTGCCAGCCCAAAAATACATCCTCTAACATGACAAGTAAGACTGTAGTTTTTCCCCTGTCTAGGCCATGTGCAGATTTTGGAATGCTTTGAGGCAAAAGACTCAAGCTTGCAAATATCTCCTGGTGCAATTCCCATCATTTAAAGGAAGATTCCCTCTCAGTTCTGCTTGCTTTTGGAAGTGATTTATACATACACACAAGTACACATTTATTTTATGTGTATTACATATAGCCACACGAGTCTGTATAAATATATATAATATTTTGTGCAGATTTTATCATTGTTATCTGTGAGAGTGTTAGTTCAACAGGCTACTCCACCATTACTAGAAGCCAGACCTCGGTTTTGTTTCTTTCTTGGATTTTATATAAATGGAATTATAAAATATATAGTCTTTTGAATATAATTTCTTTTATGCAGCCTTATGGTTGTGATATTCATCCATGCTATCGCATGTAGCTAGTGTTTGTTCATTTGTTGATAATAATTAATTTTTTAATGGTCATAAAATATGCATAACATAAAATTTTAACCATTTTTAAGTGTACAGTTCAGTGTCATTCAATACATTCACATAGTTGTGTAGCCATAACCTCCAACCTTCCACAGAACTGTTTTCACCTTGCACTGAAACTTTGTGCCCATTAAGCAACAACTCCCTGTTATCCCTCCCTCTTGCCCCTGGGAACCACCATTCTCCTTTCTATTCCTATAAATTTGACTACTCTAAGTACCTTATATGAGTGGAATCATACAGTATTTTTCCTTTTGTGACTGGCTTTATTTCACTTAGCATAAAGTCCTCAAGGTTCATCCATGTCATAGCATGTGTCAGAATTCCTTCCTTTTTAAGGGTGAAGAGTATTCCACTATGTGTATACACCACATTTTTTTGTCAGTTCGTCCATTGATGGACACCTGGCTTGATTCCAGCTTCCGGCTATTTTGAATAATGCTGTTAAGAACACGGGTGTACATATATGTCTTTATACCTCTGCGTTCAGTTCTTTTGCGTGTATACCCATAAATGGTGTTCTCAGATTCACTTTTTCACATGTAGGAGGGTTCCCCACGCCTCCAACAAGCAATTCTTGGAATGCCAGCTGGTCGCCAGATAATTCAACTCAATTTGATGCTGACAACCCAGAGATACATCAGATTCCACAGGTTGATGGCTCCGTCCTATAAGTCTGCACACCCACCCAACCTCGCCTCAACTTCAGATGCCAGTTACAAGCCCAGGCTGTTACCTATACTTCTGACTTACTGGCTAAAAACCAGAGGTTCCCACAACCTTCTCCTTGGGTTTGATTAATTTGGTAGAGTGGCTCACAAAACTCAGAGAAACATTTACTAGATCACCAGTTTATTATAAGAGGATATAATTCAAGAACAGCCTGTTGGAAGTGGTGCATAGGGAAAGGTATGGAGACGGTACACAGAGCTTTCATGCCATCTCCAGGTACACCAGTCTCCAAGCAGTCCTTGTCATTGCCAACCTGGAAGCTCTCTGAACCGCCTTCTCTTGGGATTTTTATGGAGGCTCTCTCACATAGGCATGATCAATTATTAACTCAATTTCCAGCTCCTCTCCTCTCTCTGGAGGATAAGGGGTAGGGCTAAAAATTCCAAGCTTCTAATCAGGGCTTGGTCTTTCTGGTGACCAGCCCCCATTCAGGAGGCATCCAGGAGCCCACCCAGAGTAGCCTCAATAGAACAAAAGATTCTCCTAGTGTTCTTATCACTGGGGAAATTACAAAGGTTTTAGGAGCTCTGTGCCAAGAACTGGACACAGAGGCTGATAAATATGATTTTTATTATTTCAGAACCCATAAGTGGAATTTCTAGATCATATAGTAATTCTATTTTTAATTTTTGAAGGAACTGCCACACAGTTTTCCACAGTTTTATATTCTCACACTCAGAGCACAAGGGTTCCAATTTCTCAACATCCTTGCCAACACTTGTTATGTTCTGATTTTGTGATAGTAACTATCCTAATGGGTGTGAAAAGGTATCTCATTGTGGTTTTATTTCACATTTTCCTGATACTTAGTGATGTTGAGCATCTTTTCATGTGTTTCCTGTTCATTTTATATCTTCTTTGGAGAAATGTCTATTCAAGTATTTTGTGCATTTTTAAATTGAGTTGTTTTTTTATTGTTGAGTTGTAGATGTTCTTTATTTATTCTAGATATTAATCCCTTATCAGATTTGTGATTTGCAAATATTTTCAATCTTTCTATGGTTTGCCTTTTTACTCTGTTGATAGTATCTTGTGATACAGAAATCTTTTTCATTTTGATGAAGTAAAATTTGTTATTTTTTTTGTTACTTATGTCTTTGGTGTCATAAAGAAATCATTGTTACAATGGCATTTGGACCCAATGACACACAGCTTTTACCATGTGTTTTCTTCTAAGGACTTTATAGCTTCAACTCTAACATTTATATCTTTGATCCATTTTGAGTTAATTTTTGTATATGGTGTAAAGTAAGGGTCCAACCTCGTTCTTTTGCATGTGGGTATCCAGTTTTCCCAACAACATTTGTTGAAAAACTGATCTTTTTTCCTTTGAATGATCTTTGTACCTTTGTCAAAAATCATTGGACCATATACGCAAAGTTTTATTTCTGGGGTCTCTGTGCTATTTCATTAGCATAGTGTGTGTATTTACGCCAATACCACACTGTTTTGATTACTTTATAGTAAGTTTTGAAATCAGGAAGTGTGAGTTCTCTAACTTTGTTCTTCTTTTTCTAGATTGTTTTGGTTATTCAGGGTCCCTTGAGAGTCCATATGAATTTTAGGATAGATTTTTCTAATATTGCAAAACCATCACTGGAATTTTTACCTCTTTGAGTAAGTTGATTCTTAAGTATTTTACTCTTTTTGATGCTATTGTAAATAAAAATGTAAAGTTTTTAAATTTCTTTTTCAGATTACTTATTATTAATGTATAGAAGAACAACTAGTTTTTGCATGTTGATTTTGTGTCCCACTACTCTGCAGAATTTTCTAGTTCTAACAAATTTTTGGTGGAATTTTTAGGGGTTTCAGCATATAAGATACTATTTGTAAACAAATATAATATTACTTCTTCCTTTCCAATTTGGATGCTATTTCTTTCTTTTTCTTGCCTACTTACCTTGGCTAGAACTTCTAATACCATGTTGAATAGAAGTGGTGAAAATGGGCCTTCTTGCCTTGTTCCTGATCTTAGAGAAAAAGCTTTCATTCCTTCACCCTTGAATATGATGTTCTCTGTGGATTTCTATATATGGCTTTTATTATGTTGAAGTAGTTTCCTTTTACTCTGAGGGGTTTTTTAGTGGTTTTAGCATGAAAGCATGTTTAGTTTTGTCAAACGCCTTTTCTGCATCCATTGAGATGATCATGTGTTTTTTTCCTTCATTCTGCTAATGTGGTTTATTACATTGATTCATTTTCATATATTGAAACATCCTTTATTCCAGGAGTAAATCCCACTGAAAAATGCTGTATAATCCTTTTAATATGTTGATTGATTTAGTTTATTACTGTTTTATGGAGGATTTTTATATCAATATTCATCAAAGATATTGACCTATAGTTTTCTTTTCTCTTAGTGTCTTTGGCTTTGATATCAGGGTAGTGTTAATCCCATAGGATGACTTTAGGGGTATTCTCTCCTCTTCAACTTTTTGAAAGAGTTTGAAAAGAATGGGTGTTAGTTAATTAAAAAAAAAAATCTTTGGCCCAGGAATAAATTCAGCATAAAATAAATACAAATAAATATTTTTTAAAAATATGAAAAAGTTTTCTTACTAAAAGAAATTAAAAATTAAGCAAGTACATCACTTATCACTTTCTTTCTTTTTTTTTTTGATTTATTTATTTATTTATTTATTTTTCCCCCAAAACCCCAGTAGATAGTTGTATGTCGTAGTTGCACATCCTTCTAGTTGCTGCATGTGGGACGCGGCCCCAGCGTGGCCAGAGAAGCGGTGCGTCGGTGCACGCCCGGGATCCGAACCCGGGCCACCAGCATCGGAGCGCGCGCACTTAACCGCTAAGCCACCGGGCCAGCCCTCACTTTATTTCTAAAAAGTTTTTTAACCTACTAGTAAGCATGAACAAATTGTTAGAATTAAAATGACTGAAGTGTTAATTTTCTTCATTGCAAATTTTCTGACAGAAGTATATGATGCCGTCATGTATCACATCTTTTATGAAAAAATGATCATTTTTTTGTAGTATTTGAAAATATTATGAATTTTCCCAGTGGCCTCTGACAATACTCTGATATGCAAAGTTATCTTTTCAACATGTATGTCTCATCATCATCTTTACCAAATTAACAAACTCAGGTGCTAATTAATCAACTACTTTTCATATGATTCAGGTTCTCCACCACCAACTCCCCTAAGCATCAGGAAATTCTACAACTTCTGCAAGATTAACAATTTTACCTTATATTGTATTCATCTCATGTGGTTTAAAACATCCAAAAATCATTGATAAACTGACCCTGCCCAGACAAAAGCATTGTGAATTATAAAAGATGGTCTCTGTTAAGTGAGGAGGGATTTCAGGTTGAACTTAATATTATGAGTGGTCAATTTATTACAGTGTATTGTTCTGTTATGTATTTCACTTCTTTTCTAAAAAAAAGTGATAGTTGAGGGCACTTAGATAAAAATTTGAGAAAATAAGGAACTGTTACACACTGTAAGCTTCAAATGTTTTCAAGCATAAGATAAAATAAGAACTAAAACTATGAAATGACAGACGAAATAGAGATAAGGGGATGAAATTGCAAAACTGAATCTATAATAATATCTCAATGGCTAATGTTGTGGTGCCAGAAAGGTGGTGAAGTCAAAGAATTCGTGAAGATGATAATAAACACACTACAAAGAAAAAAGATTGAAATTTTCATAGAGAGAATTTTTACAGTGATATGACAGAGAACAGGGAAGAGAAGTTGGAGTGAGAGACTATCTGCTTCTTAAATTATTTCCACTGTTGAGAACAAAAATCCAATTTGCTGAAATCTTTATTCCCCTCTATGACCCTATCTTTACCTGCAAAGTCTCAGCATTGAATCGATGTCACAGTCCAGCTTTTCCATCCCTAGGGAACAAAGCAATTTATCTCATCTGAAACCTCAATTGCTCAGGCTGTGAAACAAGGCCGGCCATCTATTCTCACAGAGGAGCCAACTGGAGGTAGGATTTTTGGTTCTGAATTCAGCTAAACATCTTCAAAGAATTGTATCTGGCCTTCCTTATCCAGGGCTATCAGTGAAGTGCTGGCTGGCTTTCAGAGAAGAACAATTCACAGTCAGCGGAGATATTTTCTGTTGAGCTCTCTAGAGAAGGCTGTGGGGCTTGTCAGTAAGAGTTAATTTATATGCGGGTTATAAATTTTTATTTTATTCAAAGATTTATAAAGAAATTTACATGGTAAGTATTATTATCAACATAAAACGTTGTCTATTCTCTGGTCATTTAAGCAAAATTTTCCTCTCAGGGTCCACCCATGGACAAAGCCCAGATTTAATCTCCAAGAGTCAGCCAGGCACTCTGTGGTCCATGGGAAGCCCTCAAGTTTGCAGCCTGTTTCCTTGTGTGCTGTGCTGGTGTTTAATCTTCCATCTCTTCTGGGTACAACTAGACAGATGCTTATCAAATCATCAAGGGACTTGACATTCGAAAAATGTACTTTTCATTATCTTTAGACTTCTGCACTTTTCAAAAAGACTCTCAGCATTTCCAGTAATTGTGCAGCAGTTTACCCAACACTAAGGTTCTCACTATTAAAAGTTAAAACAAATAAATGTTGAAAAGGAAAAAGTGATCTTTGCAATTTTGTACAGAATCTATATAATGGGTGCATCCTTATAAATGGAGGTGATGGTGCTCAGGGCAAGCTACCCCAGGAGGCACCACTCTGGTATGCAGATTATTTCGAGCTGAAGACAATAAGGACTCAGAGAACTCACGAAGAATATTTGAGTTTCCCTTCCCAAACTGCCTAAAGAATTTAAAACAAAAGATCTGTTTCAGGAAGGAGTTATTATCATGATGGCTGTAAAGATAATGTAGGATAGAGGTTACAACAGGAAAGGCACCAAGCCCCTTTTATCAAAAACTCTCTCTCTCCCTGACCACATTATCTATAGATGACCCTGAGAGGAGTTGTCAGGCAAACATTTGCATTTCTATCTCCATGTGAGTTGTCTTCTTGCCTTCTGAGGTCCCAGACCACTACCCATCCCCAACACCTTCCTCGTCTTTAGCTACAATACTTAAGCGGGCAGCTGAGACAGAGGGACGAGTTGCTCATTTCTGAGTTTCTCCCATGTATACATGTTATTAAACTTGGTTTTATTTTCTCCTGCTAACCTGTCTTGTTAATTATTTGGCCAGCCATAAGAACCTTAAGAAAAGGACAGAGGAAGATTCTCTCTCTCCCCCAACAGTTTTTGTGCCCAACGTGGGGCTACACTGGCTGGCAAGTTGCGTTCTCTGGCTGGAAGAACTGCCTTCTCCCTGGATTACTTCAGATGATGAGATACGGGAACGCCTGACGAAAGTCGGCAAAATATAAGACTTCTTACCACGTCAGCCTCCCAGAATCTCTACCTGTGGAGTCCGGTGGAAGGAAGTGGTGAGAATTTTTTTCTCTTTCTAAATTTAGATTGGCAGGAGAAAATATTTGGGAAACGAGTTTCTTGTGCTTTTAGTGACGCTGGTACATTTGGTAGAGTACTCTTGGTTTTGATCTTGATCCCTTTTCCTCCCAGAGATAGTCTCTGTTTTTCTCTTTTGTCTTTGTCTTTTGTATCGTGTGTCATAAGAAGGAAATACCATAGTGTAGGACGCAGGCATAGACCCTATAAGCCTAATGTCTGGGCCGGCCCCACAGACTGGTGAGTTTGTGGGTCTCACCAGACTGGCGTCTATTTAGACAAACTTTGCTGTGGGTTAATATGCACATGAAGTGAAGGCCATTGCCAAGGGCATCTTGGAAGCCAAAAAGGCCACAAATTTGGTGGGCACGGGTCGAGCGGTTAAGAGCCATTAGGGCGCTCGCCACTTTCAGGAAACTCCCGTGACAGGATAAGTTGGGTCACGGAACGGGGTAGATGACACAGGTCCCCCGTCAACTGCAAGAAAATGTCCATGCAATGACGAGGTACTCTGTAAAGCACACAGTCCCCAACCCCGTGACACCTCCCCTCCTAGGTATTATTCTGGCTCCAACAGACCTAAGGCGTGGCTAAAGCTGTCATTGTGCACATAAGAAAAAAACCGGATGAGGTTTTTCCTTCTGTCTTGTTCTGTGTCCTGAGACAACTTGGCTTTGTGCCAAGTGAGAATATCCTCCTTGGTCTCCACCATATGGAAGGTGCATTTACTGGGGTGCCCCTTGGTGGCCAGTCGAATAGACTGGGGTTCTGAACTGTCTCTTTGTCTGGCTGTGCCAAGCTCTCAGGGGAGTTTGTCATAAAGGGCCCAGTCCATAAGGGCTTTTGTCGTCTTAACCTTCGTTGCTTGTTAGTGCTGGAAAAATCCCATACCAGTATCACCTGCCCGATGTCACAGATTAGCGTAGCGGGTCTGTGACTGGAGGCGTCCCACACTATTGTGGGAGACCGGAGACACCGTTTTCACTACACCATCCTTACCGCCTGTGCAACGAAGGTCTTTACTTTCTCTGAATATCTTTGGGAGTGAATTCTGTGGATCATGGGGGCTACATCATCTGCGCCCTCACCAGGGACGCCTCTTGCGTCCACGGTAAAGATTTATTCTAAGCGTGGAAAGTTACCTCTGGGTCTTTCTTAAAAAGTCTTATTGGATCGAGTCACTATTGGAATAAATATACAAATGAAGATCCTACTCGTCAATGGCCAGATGACGGATTCTTTGAATTGGGAAAACTTCTAAATTGGGGGAAAAAAATATGTTTTGAGAGCTCTCACACAATTGTTTAATTGGTACCTAAAAAAGGGCCAGAAAAAGGAGGGGAAAAATTTAAATAGCCTTAAGAGCTTGACTCAGGTTACAATTGAATTGAGAACATGTAAAAGTGTAAGTGTTGATAAGATTATAAAGGTTGGAATGTTTGAGCTAATTTTATATAAAGAGGTTACATCAACTTTGCCTGAGTATATTTTAAAATGTCTGACTGGGAATTCTTCCCTTGTCCAAAATCAGAAGACCCAGATCTATTAATAAAAATCTTAATGATAACTATGGTTAAAGGTATAAGAGGTGATGAAATTTACATGAAGTTTTGTACAAAAAACTGATGTTATTTCTATTACAGAACTGGTTAACAAAAATAGTAATTTAAATGATGGCTAATTTTATCTAATGTCTTATGAAGTCTTATAGACAATCTAAATAATTATTGGGAACAAGTAACTAAATAGTTGTGAAAAAGATGAATGTTGGGTGAACTTTAAACAATAATTATGTGTTATGGTGGTTACAGCTTCCAAACTCTTTTTGGTGACATAAAACTTTAGAGTTTTGCTAAATTTTGTGATAAAAATTCACTGAGTATTATCATTTCCAAATAAGATAAGATATTAGACATTGATTGCTAAACTTACGTTTGTCTACTTTTGGCTTTTCATTACAGGAAAACTAAAAGGTGTTTTGGGTCTATTGGTAAACGTGTGTTTTATTAAAAGATTGTACTATAAAGGAACATATTTCTAGAAGTTATGAAGTCTTTATAAATTTTCCAAGCTACAAGATCCTAATGTAAAAGAAAGTTTATAATTGTTTACTTAGTTTTTACTTACAAATTGGGGTTTCTAAGAGTTAAAATTTCTAATTAGTATATGTGATTGAAGCTACTAAATATTAAGAAAATTATGTCTGTGTACAAGGAAAGTAAGATGTATAAAGAAGGAACAAAGAATGGAGATATTTTATTTGATTGATTAAGAAAGATAAATTTGTCTTCAAGAACTAGGAGGGAAAAGAAAGACATGGGACAAATTCTGAATGTAAAAAGAAAGTTATAGGTTTGTGGAAGAGGAATTCTGGAAAAGCAGTTTTTGTATGGTCAAGTTGGCTCAGATTGAAATGAATTTAATTAAGTAAATGAGTTTTAATATCAGAAGGAAGCTGGTACAAAATTATAATTTGGTCTTCTTTCTCTTAAAAGGATAATTTTCTTGAACTTGATAAAGAGGTTATAAAAGATTTTTCTTTACCTTTGGGTAAGTCTACCTAAAAGACGGAAAAAAAAAATCTGTTAAAATGATTTCCTGCGTTCAAAAGACTGAGGTCTCTCTATTAAAATGTTTGGACTGTCAATGCTCTCTTTGCTTTAACGTTTTCTATTTTTGACAAGCTCCCCAAAATTCATATAAATAAAGTCTTTTTTTTTACTTTTTTTCTTTGAGAATTTTCAAAGGGCCCTGGAACTTCTCAAAGAAATTTGCTCTCTTCCTACAAAGGGAAAGATACTAAATTTATTAGGCTTATTCCGTATGTTAAATTACATGGAAAGCATTGTCAGACAAGTGATGGTAAGTCTGCTTAGGCGCTGTTCTGTGGGCAAATGTTATTGACATAGGTGTTTTAAAATTGTATAACATTACTGAAATTCTGATCTGTCCTGATTATCAGTCATAATTCTGGTTATTATTATTTTAAAGTGTTGTATGTCACAAAATTAACCAAATTCCTCTGTCAATTGCCATTTTGAGGTCTTGTTTACAGACTTATTTCTTTGCTCTAATGCCCTTGCAAAATGTTTCAACTTCAGAAAAATTCATGGAAAGGACTCTGACATTTACACTGGAGTACAGGTTTCTGACAAACTTTCTGATAATAAAACTGAACTTGGTAAGAAATTACAGAAAGCTGATGGAAAGACTGATAACTTCATGAAACTGCTCACAAAAAGATTGGGATCAAGAATGGATTACACAGGACTGAATGAACTGATAAGGATGATTATAATTTTTATTATTTTTCATTTGAAGTATTGCTGAATTTTTAATATTTTGTTTTTTTAGATTTAAGGCAAACTTTTTCTCTTTTCTCCTGAGCTAGCTATGACTTATAACAATTTGGTAAATAATATTTTTGTAAGTAAAATTGAAATATTTATCTTTCTCTCTATCTGATCCCTCGAATTTGGAAACTCTTAGTGAGTATTGTTGTTTTCATGGCAATATAGTTATTTGCATAAGTTCAATAAGAATCTCTTCTCCTTATAACAGGACACAATTGGAAACACTGGTTCTATTACCAAGGCTGTGACTGGAACATCATATTTGCGATATAACCATACAGCTTTTGAGGAATGAAGATTGGACTTTATGGAATAAAGCCACGTGGAAACATTGCCCTGGTACCTTATGTTCCAAGCAGCGCTTACCAGGATAAGTAAAGAATGTCACTTATCTGGCAAGCACAAGGAACCTCGAAATATTTTGGGGGAACCTCGGAAGAGAGGAGTTCACCCAAATCTGTAGGTATTACAGGCAAAGTCTGATAACAAAATTTTGGCTTGGCTTTCCTGGCCTGGAGAGGCCTTTAAAGTTCAATCTGAGATTCCTTATAAAAAGTTCCAGCAAAGCAGATTTAAAAGAGCCTATGTGATCAATTGCCATTCTTGCTGTACTTATGTAAATAATTGGGCCAACTCTATTGGAACTAGACTTATTTTGCAAACTACTTAGTTTTAATTTGTCCATCTTTGATAAAAATGAGGGTGATTTTAGAAAGAAAAATTATATTTCTGTAAAAACTATAGTGTAGATTTGCGGATATTAGATCCTGGTTTTGTTAATTGTCTTTTAAGGTTTTTGTTTTATATTGTTGACTTGACTGGATCCTGATTTCTTCTAGTCTCCTAAAATATCTGGCTACAGATGTCCAAACTAACGTTTTTTATTTTTTCCATCATTTTCATTTGGAATCGCTGAAAACTGAACCTGCCCTTTTTCCTGAAGCCTTTCAAACTGAAGCTGATGGACTTGCTATAAACTTAAGAGATTACCCGATGACATCATCAGAGACATTTTAAACTGCAAAAGCTGCTTTGACGCTGACATCTAAAAATCTTATCTGGCTGTCCTCTAAACTCAGAAACTGCTTTACAACTTGCTCCAACCATTAACCTTGTTTTTCTTTCGTTTGCATAGAAATGCTTCCATTAAATACTTGATTGCTTGCTTCCACGATATAGGTGTAACCTTGAGAGCCCACCTGCATCACCACCTTCTAAAATGTACTTAATTGAACTATCTATTATCAGGACTAAGAAATGTGCTCAGTGAGATGAAACAATCTACCAACTCAGCTTTGGACTATGAAACGTCTTTAATTTTCAAAAGGACTGTGAAACTTCTAGGAAAGTTTCAGAGGAGGGAACTGATGATGCTCAGGGCAAGTTACCCCAGGAGGCACCACTCTGGTATGCAGATTATTTCGAGCTGAAGACAATAAGGACTCAGAGAGCTCAGGAAGAATATTTGAGTTTCCCCTCCCAGACTACCTAAAGAATTTAAAACAAAAGATCTGTTTCAGGAAGGAGTTATTATCATGATGGCTGTAAAGATAATGTAGGATAGCGGTTACAAAAGGAAAGACACCAAGCCCCTTATATCAAAAACTTTATCTCTCCCTCCACATTATCTATAGATGACCCTGAGAGGAGTTGTCAGGCAAACATTTGCATTTCTATCTCCATGTGAGTTGCCTCTTGCCCTCTGAGGTCCCAGACCACTACCCACCCCCAACACGTTCCTCGCCTTTAACTGCAATACTTAAGCAGGCAGCTTAGACAGAGGGATGCGTTGCTCATTTCTGAGTTTCTCCCATGTATACATGTTATTAAACTTGTTATTATTTTCTCCTGCTAACTTGGCTTGTTAATTATTTGGCCAGCCATAAGAACCTTAAGGGAAAGGGCAGAGGGAGATTCTCCCTCTTCCCCCAACAACAAGATTATCTGATTCCCAGAAAAAGAAAACAGTACTATAATATTAAGGCTACAACTGTCAAAATGAAGCCAATATACACTCAAGTCAAGCTTTTGCTCAAAAGTTAATTGGCTCCTCTTTGAAACTTTATCATGTTTATTATGTAAGCATAATATAGAGCCTAGAATATAGAAAGTGCTTATTGGTAAGTTAACATTGTGATCATTTATTTTGTAAATGTTAGTATGAGAGATGTAATTCGTTTTCTAGTATATTCAGATTTTCAAGTTCTGCTAAACCTAAAGCCACATTACTGGCAAGTTGGGATACCTCTAGACATCTGAAAAATATGAATCCTAAACAGAAGCATATAAATTCTCTATTCATCAGGTTCTAAGTTCTAAAACATTCTAAGGTGTTGGAACAAATCAATGGCATTCCAAATTTACAGTAAGGCTACATGTGCCACACAGGATCCTACAGGAAGAGAAATCCAGATTTTAAATAGAGGAGATTATGCACAAAAATAAAGTACGTTTTCAAGTCTGAAAGGGGATTTCAAGAAAGAAGAGACTCTCAGAACATGTGGGAAGTGGTAAATAACTTATCAAGGGCTCTCTAAAGGAGAACATATTGTGGACAAAAGAGCTTCACACCAGAGAGCTAAAATGGCATCTCTGGAATCCTTACGATGAAATAGATGCTGAACTACTATTTCCTGAAACTTAAAATGCACCTTGGGCCGGCCCCGTGGCTTATCAGTTAAGTGCACACGCTCCGCTACCTGCGGCCCGGGTTCGGATCCCGGGCGCGCACCGACGCACGGCTTCTCCGAGCACGCTGAGGCCGCATCCCACATACAGCAACTAGAAGGATGTGCAACTATGACATACAACTATCTACTGGGGCTTTGGGGGAAAATAAAAGGAGGAGGATTGGCAGCGGATGTTAGCTCAGAGCTGGTCTTCCACAGCAAAATGAGGGGGATTAGCATGGATGTTAGCTCAGGGCTGATCGTCCTCACACAAAAAAATAAAAATAAAATGCATCTTATCCTCCAAACAAATACCACCTCCTGCCTTGCAGCTTACCTGGACATAGTGATGTGTTGGAATCGTTTTTCTAATTCATTGGTTCTTTTTTTTTTTGAAGATTTTATGTATTTATTTTCCCCCCCAAAGCCCCAGTAGATAGTTGTGTGTCGTAGCTGCACATCCTTCTAGTTGCTGTATGTGGGACTTGGCCACAGCATGGCAGGAGAAGTGGTGCCTTGGTGCGCGCCCAGGAACCGAACCTGATCCACCAGCAGCAGAGCGTGCGCACTTAACCGCCAAGCCACGGGGCCGGCCCCTAATTCATTGGTTCTTAAACTTGATGGGCACCAGAAGCACCTGGAGGCCTTGTTGAAACCCAGATTGCCAGGCCCCACCCCAGACTTGCCAGTTCAGCAGGTCTGCAGCAGCACCTGACAATTTGCATTTCAGCCCAGTTCCCAGGTGATGCTGATGCTGCTGGTCCAAGGACTCCACTTTGAGAACCACAGCCTGATTTGCACCCTATATATGGTTACCAAATCCATTATTTTATCCTTTGGCTGCTACTTTTCCTTTATCACATCAGCACCTTAGCTCCGAATCTCCTCACCTAGCAATGGGAATACGTGGAGAGTTTAACAGCTGGTTCTCCTTTCCAGATCAGTTCTCCCTCTTCCTCTCAATACTACATTCTCTTGCCAGGTAACTGTTCCTTAAACATCAGTGCATCATAGATCTTCCTCGCTCAAAAACTCATGACTCTTATGCTGAACACAAGACATTTTAAATTCTCCACTTGGTTCACAATGTCTTTAATAGCCTTACTTTAATAGTAAAATGTGGACACCCTGTTCCATACCCTGCCTGCTATAAAGGAGTATGTGAGGATTACATAAGATACAGTCAGTTCTCTTTCTGCACAGTGTGACATTCTATAAGGTCATTGTGTACACTGAATCGGTGAATATGACCCACTGCTCCTACGGGAAATGCAGTGTTAGGTTTCTGTAAGCCTTAGTCACATTTTCTTCAACTCATCAGTACATTACCTTGTTCTCTGTGTGTTCTCTTTAAAGTCACCTTATTTAATATATATTGTTGATATATTAACATTGAACTCACACCAACAGCACTGTAACTCGTGTCTGATAGTAGCTTGTCGAACACACATACTTTCTCAGTAAAGGCACGTCACAGCCTCTTGCCCTGAGGAACACCAGGCAGCATTGCAGCACTACACATGGGGGACATATTAAATGGCAAGGTCACCAACATAATGCACAAAAAGATAAGAAATGAGGCACTAAATAGACTGCAAGAAGGACACTTGTTTACAATGTGGGCTGAAACAAGAGGGCAGAGCAGCACCTTGTTCCCCCTCAGCTGGGAACGTGCACGTCGAGTGAATCAAATTTCTCACCACTTTGTGCATATCTGCAAATGGACATGAAAGCCCTGAGAGTGTTCATTTGGGGGCTGCCAGTACATTTTAGCTAGTGGGCAAGTGTGCAAACACGGAATCCACAAATAATGAGGAGCAACTATATTATGAAAGCATCTTTTCAAAACCAGAATATTGCTTATATATAAGAGCAATAATGATAACATAACAGCTAACATTTAATTGCCTACTGTGTGCCAGGAGCTCTTCTAAGTACTTTACATAAGTTAATGCATGTAAATCTCACTAAAACGCTACAAGACAGGAGTTTTCAGTAGCCCCTTTTGATAGATGAGGAAACTAAGGTTCAGAGAGTAAATATTTCCACAGGTTCTCCAGTTAAAAGTGGAATAACTGGGATTGATGCCCAGACAAACTAGTCCAAAGCCCACAGCCTCAACCACTATGGTAGGAATGTGAGCAAATTTTCTACCACTCCCTAAAAAGCCCCTTCTGATCCAGCCTGTGTGGTCTCACACATACTTATTCACTCATCAAACATTTTCTGAGTGCACCAAAGGTGTCAGGTACGGTGTTTAGATACTGGAGGGACAAATAGAATATCGTCACAAATAATCCATAACCAACCAATAAATCAAAATTGGGGTGAGTTTATTATGAGCCAAGCTTTGAGGATCATATAGCCCAGGAGAGTCTTTTCACAAAGAAATGGAGCACTGCAAAGAAGTGGGGTGTATAGTGTGGTTATATACCATCAAAGAGCATGTACCACATGTGATTGCAATGTCCCTTTTACAATAGCCACGACATTGACCTGTTGGCACGTGGATTGATGGACACTATGGGTATCAGGTGTGCTGTCTCCATGGGCGTGGCTGTTGTCTCAAGTTTGGTGGTCACGGAATGATCGCAGCAATCAAATCCTAGCCTATGGAGAAATGCTTATCCTTAAGGAAATGCTAATGTGGGGGAAGTTGCATTTACACCTTAAGGGCATTGCTTTTGTCTTTGGGACACGTTAATTGCTTAAAGCGGATATACAATGGATGAACAGAGGCTACAGGCCCCTTTTGGGGAAAAGAAAAAAAAAACAAGGTCAGGCCCAATTAGTTTTACACCAAATGGCTTCCTCATATGCTCCAATGTATCCTGTTGCTGGCCATTTATTCATCAAGAAGAAGGATCGTCTCAGATTTAAGGAGCTCACTGTCTATGAGACAAGAATAAAACAACGGTTATGGAAAAGGAAATAAGTACAGGGTCCCAGAGTGGGGACATCAAAATGGGTCTCTAGATGGAGACCTCTCAGGAAATGTCTTCAAGAGGAAGGAACATTTGATATGAGTTTAGATCAAGAAATAGGAATTAAGTTGATTAATAAAGGAGGTAGGAGTGCAGAAGAAACACATATAAAAAGACAGATATAAAGGATGCTAAAGCTTTCAGAAAATGGGGGTATTTTTAAGGCTGGAACAAAGCGAACATGTAGGACACAGTGGGTGATGAGGCTAAAGATGAGGACAGCAAGAGAAAGCCTGCGTGTCCAGCTCAGGAGTCTGAATGTTCTCTCGGATGCTCTGAGCAGTCATTGAAGGAGTCTAAGCAGATATCAGATTTAAGCAAATTTGGATTCTAGAAGGTAACTCTGGAGGCATTGTGAAGGAAAGATTAGAAGAAATTAAGACTGAAGGAAAGGGACCTGTTGGAAGACTAGGCAGCGATCCAGATAAGATAGGTCTTGGCCGGCCCGGTGGCGCAAGCTGTTAAGCATGCGTGGTCCAATGCGGTGGCCCGGGCCTCGCCGGTTAGGATCTCGGGTGCGCACCAACGTAGCGCTTGGCAGGCCATTCTGTGGCAGCATCCCATACAAAGTGGAGGAAAGTGGGCATGGATGTTAGCCCAGGGCCAGTCTCCCTCAGCAAAAAAAGAGGAGGATTGGCAGATGTTAGCACAGGGCTGATCTCCTCACACACACAAAAAAGATAGGCCTTGGCTCAACCACGGAGTCTGCAGGTGGAGGAGGCCAGGAGGTGGGAAGCAGTGCTGGGTTCCTGCAGGAGGAAACTGAGCTGCCTCTCAGTCACGGGAAGACTGTGCCTGTCATGGCCTCCCCACTCCCATGCCCAAATGCCATGTTCCTTTCTGCTTCAGTACCTTTCCTCTCTTCTCCCATCTGAAATCCTCACTCTTTCTTCCCTCCACCTGCTCAAAAGTGGTCCCTTTGAGGACTTGATCTAGTCTACCTCTCCTAAGAAGCTGTCCTTAATTACAATTTCTCGATAACATTCTCATTTTTTTTAAGGTTCTGTAATACAACATACACTAAATACCTTGGCAGAATCAAATTATATCTTGCAAACAATTTCATGTATGTGGAGGAGCTTGGAACCGTATAATTCTTTATATTTCCTTCGATACCTACCACAAATACCTTGCACATAGACGTCAATGGATGTCCAGTAAAGTTAAATAGAGTGGAAGCACACTTTATAAGCTAAAAACTTTTATGAGTTCAGTTATTCCTTTAGATCAGCTGCTTGAACCATTTGTTTTTCTCCACAGGTCAACAGTGTTGCCCAGCACAAATGAATTTTACACCTTCTCAAACTCAATAGAGCAAAGATGGAACTTCATTCCCCTTGCAAGTCTTACTGCCCCAGAGGAAAGCAACAACATGTGACGTCTAATTCTTTCTTCACATTCTCGTCTCAAATTGTAACTGTTTCCCAGTTGCTAATTGGTTTTCATTATTAAAACTGACAAAAAAGTTTCTCATAATTTCTTTCTTTCTTTTTTTTGTGTTATGAGAAAGATCAAACCTGAGCTAACTTACAATGCCAATCCTCCTCTTTTTGCCGAGGAAGATTGGTCCTGGGCTAACAATTGTGCCCATCTTCCTCCACATTATATGGGATGCCGCCACAACATGGCTCGACAAGCGGTGCATTGGTGTGCGCCCGGGATCCAAACCTCTGAACCCGGGGCTGCCGTAGCGGAGCGTGCTCACTTAACTGCTGCACCACCGGGCTGGCCCCTCTCTTTATTTCTAAAGCTAAAATGTCTAAATCTTTCTCTGGGCTAGTTGGAGTTTCCATAAAATGAAAATGTACATTCCAGAAAAGTCCTTAACTTTCCAGAATAATCTTGAATATGGTAAACACCTTGGCAAAAATGTCACTGATTTTCAATGTCAGTGCCTCCACAAGGGTATCCTTGCATTGTCTCCCCTCCCAACCACCTCTCACTTTGGCCCTCCCCAGGCTCATGGGGTCAAACTCTTTACTGAGCGCTAGGAATGATCAGAGTCTGAGGGAGACTTCAAGGATGACTAAGCCATGGTTTCTGACCCCAACCATCTCTCTCCATCTCTGCTTTAACCTCTATTTTTCTTACTCTGGTTTCTACTTTAGTTGTTTACTTGTCTTGTGAATTGTTGTTTTGTGGTTTATAATTATCATGTAAATTCATATTACTTGTTGCCTTAGAGTTTAGAAAGAACTTACATTAAACAATGTTTTTTCCCAGCCCTTTGATGTGTCTAACACCTTTCAACGAAATTCAAGTGGCTTCTTGTTTTTACGTCTCCATCATTATTTAGAATTATGTTCACCCCACACTTTTGAACTGACTAATGCTGCTTTATTCTTTAAACTATTCTATGACAAGACTCACGTGAGGAATCCCTGAAGCACCATCAGCTAGGCATCCCCACATTCCTCACATCTGTTTCCTTGATTTGTTCCTAACTAAAGATGTTTCTGAAACTAATACTGAATTGTACCAAGTGGTCATTGCATAAAAAGCACTATCACAGATACCTTAAAGAGAAGAAATGGAAAAGAATATTCAATTCCTCAGATAAGTTTGCAATCCAATGAGGCATTGAGGGGACCAGGGGGCACTGATCAGAGCAGGAATCTAAGAGAAGAGTTTTAAGTCAATTTCAAATGAGGTTAAAACTGGAATGAGATAGTATTTTACCGGTTATCTGAAATCATAGGCATTTTTCTGACCTATGAGAATTTATTTGCATATAAACTGTACGTGTGGGGTAAGAGAGTGCTGATATTGTTTGATTTCTTTTTATTATTCACCACTTTGTAATAGATGTGGCTATTCACAATTAATAAATATCATAACGTGGAGAGACCCAATTGCCTCTTGTTATCAATTCTTACACAAAGCTAAAGTTTTAAAGATCAAACTTCATTCTAGTTACCTTGCAACTAGTCTATTTATATCAGAAAGATGCTGAGTTTTAGGAAAATACTTCAAAACACAAATTTTATATGTAATTTCAAAAGCAAAAAATGAGTTAAAAATTGGGTGGTAACCAGTTTTGCTGCTATATATTAAACTTTAACATGGGAGCAGACATTTTTAGAGAATATAATTGATATTTGCCTATTTGTATATTGTAGAATGTTAAAGGATTTACAGTTTTAATAGTATTTCAAATACCAGAGAATAAAAAACAGAACTGTTTCAGTTTTACGAAATAGCTTTTTAGACATAGCAGATTTTCAGAGCATATTACTTGAAAATAAAATAATCAGTTAGTGAGGTTTAAGCCATGTGGTTTTATTTTGAAATTGCTCATTCCATAGGAGCATCAGTAAAAGCCCTCCAGGAGTAGCTGATGCTCTTTCCTTCCGCCTGAGCACCGGCTGTATTTTCTTTAAGCCTCAGACTCTCGGGCAACACCATAGCCCTCAACTCTGTTTAGTTGAGAAAAGGCTTTATGAGTCATATGTTTTTTCTAGGGGTATGGAGCTCCCAGACTTATTAAGTACAGGGAGAGAGTAAGAGTCTGAACACATTCAATAAACTCCAATGTGCTCAGGTGAGAAGACAGGTGCCTGAACTCACATGTGAAGAAGAACTTAAGAGGATGCTTTCTGACTCTGGTTCGTGCCTCTGACTAAGCAGTCCTGGACATCCCCGTTACAGCCACGGAATAACACAGGCAGTCTTGATGGAGCAGAAGTCCTCCTATGTCCATCATTTGTGCAGAGCAAACTGGCTTAAGATCTCTCATTTCCTGCTGCAGTGGTAATTTACAGAGATACAGAACTGCCATCTAGTGACTAAGAGAGCAGCAAAGTGCTTTACATGAAAAGTGAAATTCTGAGTTTTATAAAACAGAACAGTGAAGCACTAAAGTTGGTAAAGTTGATACAATGTGGCACACGAAAGTTATAGTAAACCTGAAAAATGTGTAGGTGAACTAATCAGTTGCTCTCTATGCCTCTAAAACATGTCTTGACATCCTACTCATAAATAGTAGAGTTTAAATATAATAGAATAACTTTGGAAACAAACTTCTCATCTCATCTCATCCACTGCTGTTGGCAGGAGCCGGTATTAAATAACCAGATGGTGAGAACCCATGTTGAAGCACCATTTTTATCACAATGGAGAGAATATGAGGCATAACCCAACGGACTGATGTTCACATCTTCCCTCTTACCCTTGATCAGTTTTGTAAACATGGTTTTCTTTATCAGTTAAATATGAATTATAACAGTTACTTTAAAGGATTACTGTAAGAATTGCATAAGGGAATACAGTAAAGGAACTGGCGCACAGTAGATTGATAGTTAATTCTCCTGCCCTGTCTCTCTTCTAAGAAACATACAGAAATAATCTAAGAATAGAACCCATGTATAAAGTAAACTTATGACAAACAGTCAATGGCTCCTGAAGTAAGGGACATCATTGTTGAGTGCTTAACCTCAACTGCCTCCAAATACTGTTAACTCTCAATTAATTTTATGTGTTTTCTGTCTTCCAGACACTTCACTGGCTACAAGGAAAGGAGAAGTGTGAAATTGAAATTAATTTCACCCTTGAATGGCCTAGCTGTAACAACAGGTGTTTTAAATCACCTAGTTCTTCAGGTTTTCTGCTTATTACTATATATTTTAACATGGTTCACAGCCAGAGAAAATAAGAAAATCATTATAATTTTACACACGTGAATATATGTCTTGACTATTACAGCTGGACTCTTAATATATAGAGCAATGTTGTACATGTTTTGTGCTTGTTGATAGTACAGAATACTTTTGTCCAGGCTTTCTTTGGCATTATCATAAATAATGAAGATCTCAGTAATATAAGCCCAGGAGAAAAGGGTTTATAAAAATCTAACATACTATCCTAGTCATGCCTCAAAAAAAAAAAAAGCTATAAAAATAATGAGAGGATATTTTGAAGGCACTATTTTTCTTAATTATTTCCAACTTTATTTCCCTTTACCTCTTTTTAATCTTTCTCCGTCTTATTCGCTATTGGCTAATCATCTCACAGTAATTAAATCACCCTCAGCTGAGTCCACCATGCCTCTTCAAGTGCCCCAGCCTAATGTCTGTCTCAGCTCTGACAAAAAGTAGCTGGGAAAACCTGTTTTGTGGCACTATTCTTAAGAATATCTTTACTCTTGGGCTGGCCCCGTGGCTTAGTGGTAAGTGTGCACACTCTGCTGCTGGCGGCCCGGGTTTGGATCCCAGGCATGCACTGACATGCCAGTTCTCTGGCCATGCTGACACCGCGTCCCAAATACAGCAACTAGAAGGATGTGCAACTATGACATACAACTATCTACTGGGGCTTTGCGGGGAAAATAAATAAATAAATAAAATTATTAAAAAAAAAAGAACATCTTTACTCTTACAATAATAGCTATATGTTTGAAAGGCACCAGTGGATTACAAAATGAAGTACTTGACCAATGTTGTATCCTCATTTTCCCTCCAGGGAGAACACAACATTCGTGTGTAATGCAGGGCTGCTGCTTTATTGTTCTCTCCTTTCAAGACATTTTATTACTTGTAAAACATAATAGGATTAATGGTGATATATGAGTAACAATATAAACTTACAGACAGCAAAAAGATACTATTTCAGTGTCATCATTTTATGTACTGTAACAAACAGTAATATTTTCATAGTGTAATATCTTGATTGATCATAAATTTTTTCCTGGCTCATTTTTATGCTAATTCATTTATTAGATTACCAAATTTATACTTTTATGATCTTTATTTTCAATCAATATAATTGAAGGGACATCAGTTGTTCTTGGTAAGTGAAAGTTCAGAAAAAATTTTTGATAATGTATAAGTTTGAGAAGGATCTTTTTGTTTTTTAAAAGAGAAGTCAGGCCTGGCCCTGTGGCTTAGTGGTTAACTGCGCGCGCTCCGCTGCTGGAGGCCCGGGTTCGGATCCCGGGCACGCACCGACGCACCACTTCTCCGGCCATGCTGAGGCAGTGTCCCACATACATCAAGGATGTGCAGCTATGACATACAGCTATCTACTGGAGCTTTGGGGGAAAAATAAATAAATAAAATTATAAAAAATATAAAAGAGAAGTCATTTAATATTTAGAAAAGTTCTCAAAAATCATCAAACTCTTTAATTTTACAGAAAGGAATACTACGTTCCAGAGAGCCTAAGTACGTTGTCACACACTAACCAGAAACAGACCTGGGCCTAGAACTCAGGTCTGAGTCACCTGACTTCTACTGGACCACACTCAAGGGAGCACACCCTCTTCTTACTGGTAATTTCTAATACTAAGTTATTTTCAAAAGCACAGTTGAGAGAAATTGTAAATAAATAAAACATGATTTTATATAAAAAAGTAGCAATTGCGACCCACAATTTCTATTCCATATGAGTGTTTCCTTTCTTGTAGGTTTCTTGTTTTTAATACCAAGTCCATTTTGGTAACAAGAAAAAAGACATAATGTTTAGTTTCTTTAGTAACATACAAAAAGCTTCTGTGGAAATTAAAAAGACACTAACTAATGTCTCGTCTACTAAAGCAACTTAAGAATATTATTTGATTTTGGGAAAGCTCTGAGAGATTTTTTTAAAAATCATATCCACGTGACTATTAGTCCAGCCAGGCACATCTCCACATGACATCTCCTAGAGTGCCCAGTTTTCTGCTGGATCCAGCTATTGTCAGGCCCAATGCTCTGGCTGAGTAGAGAATGATGCCGCTTCTGAAAAGCATGTACTCAGTTCCACTTCAAGGCTGATTGATGGAGACACTAGGAAAGGAAAAGATGAAAATATTACCCTAATCAATGATGTAAAACACAAGCTATGAGCAACCGTTAAAAGAATTCTCTATGAAATTGATCAAATCTACTATCACTACACCGGGCTATTTCCTATCAGTAATTTGACACATAAACAAATAGAATAGTGTATTTAATGATATCAATTCTTTTAGTTGTGTGCTTTTCCTTTTAAAACTACATATGCTTATATGTGTTTGCTTTATTTTCAGGTGGTGTCACCGTGTCAAGGCCTCGCGGGCAGGTGGGGCTTTCACTGAGGACCCCCAAGGCCCCCCCTAGGCCCGCTGGCTGTGCACGTGCCCTTGGCCTCATGGGTTAAACCCAAGGCCGCAGGGCTTCCATAGCGAGCGGCCAGAGAAAGAAGGGCCCATGAGAGAGGTAGGCGAGGGGCGCGGGCTCTGCCAACTTCCTCTTCTCAGGTCCCTGAGAGAGAGAGAGACACAGAGAGAGAGAGAGAGAGTGAGAGAGCGAGAGAGATCCCTGACCTCTGCATTGCTGCCTCCACCGCTGGTGCCATGTCACACACCATCCCCCTTCCCCCAGCATCCCCATGCTACCCCTGGGAAGGCACCACCACTGGGAGGCCTGTTCCTGGTCACCTCCCTGTCGTCCCTTCAGGACCAGAGCCCAGTGCAGGGGAGTTGGTTCAGACAAACATTTACATGTCCCTCTCCATGAGAATTGTCTTCTCCAGTCTCACATCCCAAACCCCACCCCCAACATCCTCCTTTGTCTTATCTGAAGATAGTATTTAAGAGGAGCATCTCTGCCATTCTTTTGAGAGACTCCATTTCTCATGTGTCTCCCATGTATACATGTTATGAGCCCAATTTAATCAAGCATGGATTCTTTTACTTGCCTATTTGCATCAGGAACATAATTACTAGCTAGAGAATTAATTAGAGAATATTCATGGTGAATGAAAGATGTCATTTCTAATAACATAATGGAATTCCTTGAGGCTTTATTCTGGGGATATGTGTAGGATTAAGTCAGGACACACTGTGAGAGTGATAGATAAGTTCTATATATTTTTCTTCTTCAAGACCATGAATTTCAGCCACAGTTCATACCCATCTACTTTGCAACAATGAAAAACAAACAATGACCTTGAATATTTTGCCCTCAGATTCATTAGTCTTTAAAGTATTAATTGAACAATTTAAATCTAGATGAGTGAAAGACTATGGAGACTTCTAGAATGTCACGTTAGGTCCTTTAGAAGTGAAGAATTGTTTTTATAAAACATTTCTATTCCTTCTTATACCTTGACAATAATGTTACTCTGAATCTGTTTTAAAGAGGATAATGGCAGATTTACTTTAATTTGCACCCTTTTTTAAGTACATTTACCTAATATTTCTCAGTCTCTTGAAAACTTTTATCTTTAGCTCAACATTCATTTAAATCACCAGACCTATTTGATGAAGCCGACATGAACATTTACTCGAAAACTCCTCAGAAAATTACTAATTTAACCTGTACTCTGGACGATCCATTGTAAAACGCAAACTGGATTTGCCAGGCCCCTCAAAACGGCTCATAACTCTGTTTGTACATTTATCTGGGCAGATACTATCTGAAGGTAATTGTTCTTCCCAAATGCTTTCTTTAATTCAATCAGCAATACTTCCAAAGTCTTAATGAAAATGTGGCCAATTTTGTGAAATCCAAGTGACTTTTTTGTTTTTGCATGCCAATGAGATTAAGAAAATAAGTGTTTTAATTATTGTTATTGATTTTAAAAATCAGAGACGAAGAAAACAAACTTCTTTGTCCAAAGACATTTCTGCAAATGAAATCGTCTGAAAAACTGACAGCTAGCCCCCTGTTTTAACCACTAAACCATAAGAAATGTAATACCGTGGGCAAACACTTGAGAGTTGTCACCTGCAGGAGTCCCCAGCACTGTTGCCCCATCAGGGCCATGGATCAGGGGAAGGAGCCAGTGGAGGGGAGTCAGCTGGGCCCTCAGCATCCTTCCTTCCTTGGTCAGAACCCGGTCCCAGCTGCTCCCTGTATCATCTTCTGGGGAAGCAGAGAATTCTTCTGGAGACACAACACATTGGGTGTTAAGGATGTCATTGTTCTTTTATAAACAGATGTTAGATCGTGTAACGGGCTTCTCAGCACAGGAGAAGCCACCTCAAGGGAAGGCAGAACTTCTCCAGGAGCTGAAGGTCATCCAGGGAGAGCAGAGTCAAGGGCTGCACAGCGTCAGCCGGCTCCTGCTCTCCATCTCATGGACACCTCGGTCCCCAATCCCCGACACCCCTCCCAGTGCCCCCCCCAAGGGTTCCCATTGTATCCTCAGAGTCCCGAGCAAGCGCAGGACCGGTGCTCAGAGTGGCAGAGGGGCCGCCGAGCTGGAGAGCCCCGGGGCGCAAGCACTGGGGGCGGAGTCCCTGATGCGGAAGTGGCGGCCACTGGAGTTTGTGTGGGGGGCTCAGGCAGTTTCTGGATCCTTCCTCCAGGATTTTCAGCGCGGGGAGCTCTCCTTTCTGCAGTGTGGAGGAGCGCTGGGCAGGAGCGGCGCTGAGGTAGGCGGTGGGCAGCGGGCTCGGCGTGGAGATCGCCGCCGCGCATGGCGGGAGCGCGGCGTCCGGGGCGGCGGATGGGACCGGGGGCCGGGGCTGCTGGCGGGCTGCTGCAGGCGGGGGAGCCCAACCTCTGTCCCTTGGAGGAGCAGAAGAGCGCCGCTTGGCCAGCCTGTCCCTGTGCCTTGGCGGGGCCCCACCTCAGCGGGGTCACACCCATCCGTGGTGCAGGGGGCGGCAGGGAGTCGCCTGCCCTGTGCGCCCGCCCTTGAGTTCGCGCCCCCCGGGACCCCGTCTAGGCCAGGTCGCGACATCTTTGGGTGAACGCTTTCCTTCGGAAGAGGGCCTGTGGTCAGCGCTCCTCTGCCTGACTCCGCTCAGGCTATTGGGCTCCTCATTGCCTTCATTAAACAAATGAACGGTTTCTACATCCTTGGGACCACCTTTATTGAAAAGCCTGATCGCATTCATGGTTTCTGATAATTGACTCTATATTTGCAAGGTGAACTTTGAAGCCTGTGAATTGTTGTAAACTGCATTTAATGAAAGGAGCTTTAAACAATCTTTGGTGCAAATTGTGTAGCTTCCTAATACTAACTCACCTTCTGTTAACATAGACTGATGACTGATCAATTGATGATTGACATAATGTGTATGGAATTTTGGTTTCAGTTGAAAAGATTTTCTTGGCAGTCGGTGCTAAAATTAAAATCGGATAAAGAGGAGGATTTTGGAAGCTGTATGTAGTGTCTGTTTTGTCTCCGTACTCATTTAGAATTGTAAGAATTTAGATTTGGAAAGCCCATAGAACAAGAAGTTTGAAATTTTGATTTGACTGACAAGGGGAAAGGTCAAAAGGTCAAATACGGTAAGATGTCATTTATATAATATTCTAGAAAAGATAAACCATAGGGAAAGACAACAGATCGTTAGTTGTCATTAGTTTTCATATTTAGTTAATCATTTAGTTCAATAGTTTAATCATTAGTTTTAATATTTCTTATTAAAAAATACATTTTAATGATAGCATCCTAATTATGCTTTTGGGTGATACCAGAAGTTGATAACCTATTAAATTCTGCAGTAGGAAGAAATGACATGTTGGTTATTGGCGTCTTTGAAGTGTAAGTATTGGCGGTAATGAAACTTTTAAATGAGCTTTTTTGGATTCTGAACTACTGATTTTTTTACTAGATCCTGTTGGACGTGGCATGTTACAAGTTTCAAAAGGCTCTTTAAATTATTGTAGCAGGCTGAAGCTATTAAATTATAATGTAAGCTCTTTATAGATGAAACAGGCAAAAATACAAAAAGCCATTCATCAATTTATTTTTGTTAAAAAATCAAGTGAATCTTACCATACACATGAATGACTTTTGGCTAGACAGACCTGAACTTGACAAGATGGACTCATTGGTATGGGGAACTTCTTTTGGAATGTTAAAATGGGAGAGGATATATAAATTTTACCTGAGGGTGACCCAAGTCGATATGGCAGGTTTAGTTGCTTTTACACTCTTTCTGAGTTATGATCTTGATTAAAAACCTGGTCATAGACATTCCAAGACATTTGGACCATTTTATGTATCAATATAATAAGATGTTTTATTTCTCTGATACTTTCTGATTTCAGGGTGTCTGGGAAAAACAGTTTCTCAACATAGGTACTTTGGAATATAATTTTTGATTGTTGACTTATTGAATCATAGAATTGTTGAGTTGGAAATAATTTTAGTGGTTTAGAGCCTAACCTCTTCAATTTCCAGGAAATGGAACGTGAGGTTTCTTGAGTTAAGTCGTCCACAGTCAGACTGCTACTTTAGTGGCAGAGTTGGAACTAAATGCTCAGATGCTTGTCTCCAGATTCCTAGTACAGTGCTCTCTGTGCTGCGTACTATTAAGTAGACAAATCAATGAGTTACCTTCTCATATCATATACATAGCCAGCAGGGTCGATTATTTCCCATATGCATTTCTTTCCTTTCTTTTTTAAGTAACTACTAACCACAATTAATTTATTCCCCTGCCATGTTTAATGACCATCCTTGTGTGTGTCTCCTCGAGCACACGTGTGAACTCCCTAGAATGGACACCTGCCTGTGATTGGATTGTTGGGCCAGAGGCTGATGTGCATCAGCCTCTTGATGAGCTGCAGCCAAATCATCCTCTGAAGTTTTAACAATTTCCATTCCCTCCAACAGTGTTTGAGTCATCCTTGCCCTGGGAATGGTCAGATTGGCATTGTCAGATTTTTAAATTTTTGCCAATCTGATGGGTGAGGAATGAAGTATTTGTTTTCCTCTTTTGACAAACGCATGGAGCTGTGCAACTACCAAAATTGAGATACAGAACAGTTCCAGCACCCAGAACTCCCTTGAGCTGCTCTTTTCTAGTCAACTCTTCCCCCAACCTTAACCCCTGGTGGTTAATGATCTGTTGTCTTTCTCTATGGTTTGTCTTTTCTGGAATATCATATAAATGGAATCCTACAGTATTTGGCCTTTTGAGTCTGGTTTCTTTCATTTAGCATGATACATTTATTTGAGTGTTCATCCATGTTGTTGACTGTATCAGCAGTTCCTTCTGTTTTATTGCTGAATGTAGTATCCATTGTATGAATTTACCACAGTTTATCCATCCACCAGTTGAAGGACATTTGAGTTATTTTCAGTTTTGTCTTTTTTGACTATGAATAAAGCTGCTATAAATCTTTATGATTTGAGAAGGCAAACAAGTTTTTGCATGAACATGTCTTCTTCTCCTGGGTAAGCACATAGAAGTGGAATTGCTGGGTCATATGGTATGTGCATGTTTAACTTTATTTTAAAAACTCTTTGTGGTAGCAAAGTCATGGCCCACAAAGATGTCCTAATCCCTGAACCTGGGAATACATTGGTTTACTTGGCAAAGGTGAATTAAATTTGCAGACAGAATTAAGGTTACTGATCAACTGACTTTAAAATAGGGAGAGGATCCTGGATTATCCAGGTGGGCCCAGTGCATCACAAAGGCCCTTAAAAGGGAAAGAGAAGCAGTAGAGTAGAAAAAGATCCAAGGGAAGCAGGGCCAGAGAGATGCCGAGTTCTTGGTTTTGAGGGTGGAGGAGGGGGGCATAGGCTAAGGAATGTGGTGGTCTCTAGAAGCTTGAAAAGGCTAGGAAATGGATTAAGCTTTAAAGTCCCCCCAAAAGAACCTAGCTCTGCCAACACCTTGATTATAGCCCAAAGAGACCCGTGTCAGACTGCTAACCTACAGTACTGTAAAACAATAAATCTGAGTTGATTTAAGCCATGAAATTTGTGCTAATTTGTTACAGCAGCATAATAAACTCCACTTTAAAACTGTTTTCCAAAGAGGCTGAACCACTTTGTGTTCCCACCAGCAATGTAAGGGTGTTCCAGTTACTTTCCATCCTCATTAACACTTGGTATGCTCAACCTCTTTAATTCTAGTCATTCCAGTATGTACATAGCAGGATCTCAATGTGGTTTTTATGTGCCTTTTTCTCATGATTAACGACCTTGAGCATCTTTTCATGTGCTTATTTGCCATCTGCGTATCTTCTTTGGTGAAGTGTCCAAATCTGTGACCATTTTAAACTTGAATTTTCTTATTGCCGAGTTTTGAGAGTTCTTTATAGTCCTGTCAGATATGTGATTTGCAAAGGTCTTCTCCCAGTCTGTGGTTTGCCTTCTCCAGCCTCCCACGAGTGTCTTTGTAACGTCCGTGTAACATAACTCGAGAGGTTTCACATGACCTTATCTTCCTTCATTGGGAAACAGAGTGAAGTTGGAGCACTTGAGTCCAATCAGACCTTGATCAGAGTTGGGTCTGGGTCTCAGTTTTAGTAAACCCAGGCCTTCCACTTTCCCCCTGTTCCTGTTTGCGGTGCTCCCCTCCCCCGCACAGGGGTCTGGTCCTAAGTCTGGTAGATCTGTCTCCTCAGGTTTGGGAGCCCACAGAAAACTTAGCTACGCCCGTCAGACATCTCAGCGTAGCTCTCCAGCCTCCTACCTTACATTGTTCACAATATGGCAAATTCCCAAAAGGTCACACTAGCAGTATGTTTGACTTAGGCCACTTCCACCACTTCTGGAGGTTTCGCTTTGCTTTGTGGAAGCTTTTGGCCTATTTCCCCAGATTCCTGTGTGGCACCAAAACTTAACACAGGTGCTGTGAGGAAGAGCAGTTGTGTGTCTGAGAGCCTTCAGGTTTCCTCTGCCACACCAAACTAGAAGTTTGGCTAGTTTCTCTTTTCCCTAGCCGAGGCTCTGACTGAGCAAGCCAGAGTCTCGGCAAGCACCTAGAATCAGAAAATGCCTGCAGGGGAAAGAAAGATAAAAATCCCTGCTCACATAAAAGAGTTTTCTTCTTTCTGGAATTTTAGTTGGTTGGTTCTGAAGTTCTCTGATGCTCTAAAAATATATTTATAATTTATCTGGCTTTGTCCAGTTTTGCAGCAAGAGTGTTTTCCTGTCCTAGTCTCCTCTAAACCAGAAGTTCCCTTGTCATTAGTTTTTAACTCCATCAGTTATACCCTGCCAATATTATTATTGTTTGGTAAAGTCATGCTTTCAATGATTTACTCAGACGTTTACCCTTTTTTATCCTCACGATCCATTTTTACATCTTAGCATTTCTTCTTCTATCAATTTCTTCTTAAAGTACATTCTTTTTCACTTTTTAAATTTTTTCTTTGAGGAAGATTAGCCCTGGGCTAACATCTTTTCCTATCTTCTGCTATTTTGCATGTGGGTCACCACCACGGCATGGCTGATGAGTGCTGTAGGTCCACACCTGAGATCCAAACCCATGAACCCAGGCAACCAAAGTGGTGCGTGGTGAACTTAAACCAATACACCAGGTGGCTGGCTCCCTTAAAGTACATTCCTTCGATGTTCCTTAATGAGCATTTGTTGGTGGTAATACTCTTAGTAAATGTTTGCATAAAAATATCTTTAATTCACCCCAGTTCTTGAGATATGGTTTGATTGGGTATACACTGAAAGTGATCGTCTCTCTGTACCCTGAAGAATTAATCCAACTCTCTCTTGCCTTCCGTTGTTAAGACACGTATCATGGGTCTAAATGTAAGTCTCCATAAGTGTTCTGTCCCTCTGCGGGGCTTTGAATATCTTCTTTTGTATTTGGTGTTCTTTGGTTTCCCTGGATGGATCTGACTCTAGATTTATTTTTTTAATTCTGCTTGAGATGTATTCAGCTGCCTGAAGCTAGAGTAGAAGAATTTTATCAATTCTGGAAATTTCTGTTATTATGTCTGAATATTCCTTTAAATCATATATATATTTATATTTTTTAATTCAAATATATATGCACATACTTATTTATACACATTCAATATATATTCATTAAATATATATTTATATTATTTAACTCAATGTATTATATTATTCAATATAATGATTTATGTTATTCAAAAAATACATATATTATTCATATATATAGTTTCCTTTACTTGACCAAACTCAAGCCAGGCTCCTTTGAGCCCTCTTCTTCACTAGGCCTTGATCTTGGCCTATAATAACTACAGCCTCTCAGCACAAATGGTTTCACCCCACACACACACATTAAAGAATTAAACACTGACATAGTTTCTAACAGCTCAAATCCACATCCCTACGATGACCCCTGCCCCCTTATAGTGCCTGCCTGAGAAAGCTCAAGGCAGCCAAAAGAATTGACTGTTTGTTCTGGCCAACACTCGATCATTGGCCCCTGACATCCCTTTCTTAGAGCATTTACCCAAAAGTGCTTACAACTGTGAATCTTTCCTCTGTCTTTTTGAGTTGTGTATGTGTCTCCTATAACTGCATTTCTCAAGGTTCTGAGAGCCATTCCTTGAGAGGAGGACAGGGTGTCTGTCTCCCAGACTCTGTGAGAGGAGAGAAGTTAAACTTTGATCATTTCCAACTAGCAGACACAACTGGCCAGATCACACTGCACTGACCAACACTCTGTAGCTGTTCCCTCCCTGACTCTACTGAGCCCCTGCTCACCCCTCTGCCTGCTCCCTCATTCTCCCTTTCAAATGCCCCGTCACCTCTGTACAAATCAAATTGAATTCAGCCCTGTTCCCTCTTCCCTACTGCAGTGGTATATTACTGATTAAAATCTGTTTTGATCTTTTTAACTAGATTCTGGCTTTGTGTATACTCTACATTTAACACACATCCTGATAATCTCATGCATATGCATATATATGCATATACCAACACAACCATGGGCCCTCCAGGACCAGTTCAGCTGACCCCATCTTATCAACAGAGTAGTTCCGCATTTTCTTTCAGGAACTGACACCCCTCGTCCAGTTCAGGCCAGTTGAGACCACCAACCCATCAACCGGGCCTGCGCAAATGCTTGATAAGTGACCTTTTTGACATCGAGCTAAAAGCTCCATCCTCAGATCATGGTAACACTGCCAATTTGTGAACACACATCTGATGAAGAGCCATGAAGCTTGACTTTGCTTGCGCAGATCATCAATTACCTCACTTCTCCTTACTTCCAATCATCTACCTCCACACATCAGACCACCCTACCCTTCATCCCATAAATTGTAACCCAAGCCCTGGATCAGGGAGACAGATCTGAGACAGACACGTGCCCCATCTCCTTGCAGATCAATCTCACAAAATAAAGCTACAATTCTTTCCCCAAAAGCTAATGCCAGAATAATTACCTTTTTTAATGTAGATTGGGCAAGAGAACCTCAATATTGTGCGGTAACATCAATACATATATATATACTTAATGGATGTTTTATCTTCTTTTTCTTTTTCTTTGCTGAGGAGGATTCACCCTGAGCTAATATCTGTTGCCAATCTTCTTCTTTTTCAAAGGAAGATTCGCCCTGAGCTAACCTCTGTGCCAACCTTCCTCTATTTTGTATGTGGGTTGCCACCACAGCCTGGACCACTGATGAGTCGTGTAGGTCCATGCCCAGGAACTGAACCTGGGCCGTTGAAGTGGAGTTCTCTGAATTTAACCACTAGGCCATGGGTCTGGCCCATCTCTAACTGTTTTGAAGATGTTACTAGAGATGTAATTGAAGTTTCACTATGATCTCTGGATTTCCTTGCTGCTCCTTTAGTCCCTCACTTCAGTGTATGTGTTTCTTGCTCCATCTTTCATGCTAGAGGAATTCCTCAAATATCTAGTGGTCCTTGGCTACCCATTCGTATTTCTGTGATGAGGAGGAAACAGCTGAGTATGATCTCTGTGGGCCTGATGGGGCCTGTGTCTGTCTGGACTCAGTGTTTCTTCAGGGGTGTAGAGTGTTGACATAAACAAGCAAACAATGTTGGTACCCACACTGATCTCTAACAACATACTTATTCCACACATTCCCACAATGACAGACATCCTCTGAACACTTGGAAATGCTGACAACACACACACACACACACACACACACACACACACACACACACACACACACTATTTGCAAATGACCAGCAGCATTCAGCCTGTAAACTGCACCTGATAATGCACACTGATAATCAGAACATACACACAAACTCACACACATACAGACCACTCACTGTCTCAGAGCCCACAGTGACTTGAACTCTAAACACACACAGACATCAACAAAACACACATTCACATAGATGCTATAATAGCCATGCACCTTGTGACCATACAGAATTGCTGAACACACACACATCCACACAACAAGGAACGTGGCCATGCACGTGTGGGCTTGATCAGGGGTTTTTTCACACCTCAGCATCAACATGGACACCCCGGGGCGAGAGGGAGAGGCAGAGGGAAGAGGGAGAACATGGGGGGAGCAGACAGGAGGCACTTGCATAAAGCAAATATGATACCTGCAAAGCTGGTTCCTAAATGACATATGACTCAAGGGTATGAGGAGCCAAGAGGGTCTGAAATGGTACAAAGGAGGTGACTGATACAAACCCATCACAAGATATTGAAATGTAAGGGACAGTGATATTTTAAAAGGCACTGAGGAGAGTTCATCAAAGCTTAGGTATAATTCCAGACAATGAGTGACATGGAATTCTGGCCAAAGAACAGCCATTATTGCTGTTAAAATTCCTATTTAAATGTTTCTTATAAAATTATACTCATTGAAAAATGACAAATATTCATTGGTTTAAAACATTTAAAACATTTCAGGATAAAATTACTGCAGGTTCCACTTTTATTGAGTAGCTTTCCTTGGGCAGCTATAAAAGCTGGATAAAGCACACAGAACAGCTGCTGGAAGGGTCAGAGAACATGCCGTGCAGGCAGGACTTGGGGGTCTATAATCTCTGAGATGAGGGAAGCACAAGATTGTGAGCACCAGCTCCATGCAGCTTCTCCCCTAAGGCATTTGCTATTTCAACAGTGAGAGAAGAGAGTCTGAGTAGAAAGAGGAGGAAAAATGAAATGAAATTTGGTTCCAGCAAAGTCCAGTAACTTCTGCTTCCAGTCAGATGTGGTAAAGGCAGAGCAACAATTAAACATTGATTTAATAAATACAGTGTGTTTGAAAACACCAAAGGGATGTGGAAGAAACAGGACTAGATGAAATAAAATTTCAAAAAGTTAAGAGCCTTTTTAGGTGAGATTGCCCGACATACCCTCACCCGGGGGAATTTGCGTAATCTGGACTGTGGTAATCAGACTTGTGTTAGCAGAAGACAATAGTAAGTATAATCTGTCATATTGATCTATGTTAGCTTTTTAATATCACAAGTTTTGTTTCCCTGTTAAATTTTATTGCCTCCACTAGAAGACTCTGTGAAGGGAAGGACATTGTATCATTTGCCACGTGATCTCCAGAACATTCTTCAGTTGGGGCTGCATGACTACTATAGATATTTGTTAATTGTTGGTTTCATGAATGCTATGGACTGAATGTCTATGTAACCCAATTTCATACGTTAAAATCCTAACCCCTGACGCGATGGTATTTGAAAGTGGAGCCTTTGGGAGTTAATTAGGTTAGGTGAGGCCATGAGTGTGAAGCCCCCATGATGGGATTAGTGCCCTTATAAGGAGATGGAGGGCCAGAACTCTCTCTGCCAGATGAGGGTAGAGCAACAAGCTGTCCTTCTGCAAAACAGGAAGACAGGTCTCACCAAAAACAAATCAGCTGGAACCTAGATCTTGAACATCCCAGTCTTGAGAACTCTAAGGAATGCATTTCTGTTGTTAAAAGTGCCCAGTCTAGGGACAGCCCAGTTGCGCAGTGGCTAAGTGTGTGTGCTCCACTTCGGCGGCCTGAGGGTTTGCAGGATCGGATCCTGGGTGCACACTGACGCACCGCTTGTCAAGCCGTGCTGTGGCAGCATCCCATATAAAAAGTAGAGGAAGATGGGCACAGATGTTAACCCAGGGCCAATCTTCCTCAGCAAAGATGAGGAGGATTGGCATCAGATCTTAGCTCAGGGCTGATCTTCCTCACACACACACACACAAAAACCCAAAAGTGCCCAGTCTAGGGGCCTGCCCCACCACCTAGTGGTTAAGTTTAGTGAGCTCCTCTCTGGTAGTCTGGGTTCGGTTCCTGGACACAGACCTACGCCACTCATCAGCAGCCATGCTGTGGGGGTGACCCACATACAAAATAGAGGAAGACTGGCATGGATGTTAGCTCATGATGACTCTTCCTCAGCAAAAATATAAATAAAGAACCCAGTCTATGGTATTTTTGTTACAGCATCCCATACTGACTAGGACACTGAGTGTGTGAATAACTTCATCTAGATCCATGATCCTTCTTCCACGTGACACATTATTGCCAATGATTCCTAATTTGGTGTGAGTCAAATGTCCCTTAAGGATCATAAAGACGTTAGGGACCTTCTCCGTAGTTATGTACATATTGATACGCATGAAAACGTTGCATCAAGTGCTTTATCGACGCCTTAGTCTCACACCTCATCCCATTAGCCTTCAACGAACCTCAGTGTTACAGCCAGTGCTTTGGGAAATAGAGGAAAGTCCCTGGACGGAAGAGGGACTGGTGTCCATCGTGCAGCTCCTGTCCTCTGCCCAGCCAGCTCCAGCGCAGGGTCAATTTATAAGATGGGCTTTCCTCCAGGCAGCTCTGTCTTTCTCCCAGCCTGTTCTCATATAGGATGATCTCACCAAGAGCAATGAGTGGAAATTGGAAGGGAAGAGCTACAGAAGGCATCTGCCAGGGGAAATTCTTTGTGGTTACATGATCTAGAATATGGACACCCGGCTGCTCTAAAGGGTCCTGAAAATGGAACCCTTCCCATGTCTGCAATATCCCTCTATGTCCTCTTTCCCCACCATCTCTCTGTTCTTGGTGGCAAAATTCCCTTGGCAACGACAATATAAAAATGCAAATAGGGAATGGTCCATTTCCAGTCTCAGAATTCTGTGAAATTTTACTGCCTATCCCCAGTCTCCCAGGACTAAGGCCCTTTTTACTCTTTTAAGATTAGATCACATTTTAATCTCCTTGAATCAGAGTTTTCTCTCATCCTTGTTATGTATATACATTTTCTAACACAGAATATTGAAAACATTATTTTTGGCCCTACAATTTCCAGATTAATTCATAGCTATTTTCTGATGGATGCATGCCTTTTTAATTATGTTTATAACTCCATTAACTATAGAAATTGACTACATGCTGAGTAGTAATGTACTAATACAGGAAAATGGCCCATTTTTATTCATCATAAAGTTTCATGTTTTCATCAAGACAAATACACGAATACTTAATTATTCAGCAAAAACTCTTACTGTGTACATGTAAGCAATAATAAATCTATTGGAGTTGGTTTACCTTGTCGATTATTCCTTGTTTCTGAATTGTCCCTTCAGCATTTCCATGAACATTTTAGAATCCTGCATCCTTATCCTACCATTTTAAATACTAGGTCATCGACAAAAGTCCACATGAAGAAATACGGAATAGATAGAAAATGACTGGCTTACTCTGGTCCTAACTCAGATCACGTAGGGCTTGAATCGTTGAACAAATGAGCCATTAACGGCGGCTACACCACTGGGATTTCCTGATCTAACATCGGTTATACAGCCTATTGTGGATATGGACTCTAGAATAGGATTGTGCTGTTATCCTCAGGGTAACTTGTTCTGCTGATCAATATTTTGGATCAATAAGTGATAAAATATTTTGACTAGCTGGTCTAGATTTTAATCACTCGGTGGTTATTTTCTTCCCTGAGGTCACCCCAACCAAAATTCTTAGTCCATTTAAGTTTTGTTATCCCTTGATTTGGCTTACCTTTGTTTTTTTTTAATTAATTGAAGCTCCATAGGGTCTTCTCGCCTTATTTTGTCATTCCCACCTCTTCAGGGAAAGGTCCATTTCACTGTTTAAATGTAAGAGAGAGTAAAACCCTCGAGTGGCCCTTCATACAAGTTCTCATTTAGACAACAAATGATGATGTTGCCTTTGCAAGGTCTGGTCACCGCGGCTTTTACACCGTGTCACTGAGCAAGCAGTGCCTGTAACACCAGAAATGCCAGAGGAGATGCTTTTTCTAAACAGGTGTGGGCTGTGTTTGCCGATTTTCTTTTAATTTTTAAAGCTTTCCTTGAATGCCTACCTGTGTTGGGTTAACAATTAATATAATAAATAATTATTGGGTTGAATTTATTTTATTGTTAACTTTTGGTGATTATGTGTTCTGATATCAGATTATGCAAGGAGAAACAACTCTTATTCCTCATAGTAACAGTACTACTTCTATGAATTAATAGATTAATGCAGTATTAGATTAGGAGTTAGTTTCTGTGACTGAAATTAAGTATATTGTCGAACCCGAAAGCTTTCTTAATTGGTGGCTGAATTTAGGCCAACGAGGGTATTGTTTGTACTCCCTCTCTAAGGAAGGTTGTATCCTGTATCTAAAAGGCTGTACCTCTTTAGGGCTGGGTCTGGAGGAGGCAGGAGGCTGGACAAGTGTGGAGCTGGCTCTGGCCCAGAGGGATGAGCAAGAGACACAGGGCACCTGCTGCCACACACAGCCGCAGCAGACATCACTCATCAGTCACGACATGCTTGGCTGCAGAGCCAAGAGAGCCCCCAGTCCAACAAGGTGCACTCCGAAGCCACTCCCGGGCAGAGCAGGGGACTGTGATGAACCCATTTGCAGTCCCTGCTCCCCTAAGACGTGCTGCAGGCCTCCTCTCCCCACTTACCTCAGCAGCTCCTCACTGTCCTCGGGACTCAGGCCTTCAAGGCCCGCCAGCAGGCTGCTCCAGCACTTCTCCTTCCTTATCATCGTCTCCCCTCTCTGCTCCCACTCTAGTTCCAGGGCAAGTTACTTGTGGCTCCTGAGTGCTGCTCCTTGGCCTGGAACGCCCTTCCTTCACCCCATCCACCCTGTGCACTCCTACTTACGCTTCAAGACTCGACTCCAGTGATGCCTCCTCAGGAAGCCCTCCCTGATGCTCCATCTTCCCAGGCATGCTCTGGGCCACCACTCTGCCTCCTGCCCACGTCCATCACTGCCGGGAACCTTGCTGGGCCCTTGTCTGGTCTCCACGTCCAGCCTAGCCCCTAAGGGGGGGAGGAAATGCTTAGGCTCAGGCAGTGGAGCAGACTCCTGGACCGTGGTGACACTCTCCACCCAAGGAGAGGTCATTCATTGACCCACTTCCAGCTTGGGCCCAATGCAGCTCAGGGGGAGCCAGGACACAGGGAGGCTGGCTCTGGGCTCCACAGGTCACAGGGTCAGCCTAGAGAAAGGGCACAAGGGGCCACACAAAGGGCCTCAGGACAGAACTCCAAGTCAACAATACCCTTGCCAAGGGCAGCAGGGGCCAAAGGCAGCTGCACAGGCCGCAGGAGGTTCTGGTGAGCTTTTCATCTGCTCAGAGAGGCCCAGGGCTGGATAGAAGGAACTCAGGAGGCCCGTCTGAGGTGGAGGCCACCTCGGGGGCATGTAAGCAGAAGCTGAGCTTCCCACAGTAAGTGGAATCTGAAGAGGTGACCCTCAGACCCCTGGCAGCTCTAACGTCTCCGAGTTGGAAGTCAGTCCCCTCAGTCACAGCCTCTAGCTGCCCCCTCATAGGGCTGTGCCTCTCAAACACAGCTCCCAAGGTGAGTGGAGGCTGAAGGTGAATCAAACTTCCTACCCGTGAGAACCTCTGTGATCCCGGCCTCCCACAAGGGGCCAAGGATGATGAGCAAGGGACAGAGGGACTGACCCACACGACTTCCCCACGGATTCTGAACATGCTTGTGATTCACGGGGCCAATTAGTATCTGTCCTCATCTCCACTCCTCTCTCCCCAAAAGGACATGTCAGTGTTTACTATGACATCCACAGACACATCAAGGGCATCTGGGAAGAGTCATGTGTACATCTGGAGAGAAAGGAACTGTGAAAACCAGTAATATCTGCATCCATGTGTGCAGATACTGACATCCACATACAGCTGTCACATTCCTCCAGCAGCCCTGGAATACTCCGCAATCACGCTGACAGGTTTTGGCACATGGGAGCCAAACCAACTGGTGCTGTCCCCGAATGCCACCACTGCTGGGGCCTACCTTGAGATTGGGGGGAGCCTGGGTGCCATGCCCCATCTCACAAAATTCTGGCTGTTGTCCAGGAGGGTCTCACAGCCTTTGAGGATCATGCACTCCATGGCTATGTTTTCCTGGATGCTCTCTGTCTCATTTACTTCATTGTTCATTATCCTGTGGGGACAGAAAATAAGCCAGAGACAGGCTGTCCCCACCTCTCAGGGAGAAGGGAATGCCGGGCCTCTGGCCAGACGTAGGAAGAAGGCCTGGCACCCAGGATGCTCAGGTGGAGCCTGTGGTCATGAAGGGGGAGAGAGCATGCATATTGAATACCTGCTGTGCTGGGCACTCTATGGGCATGATCTCACATCATCCTTCTGACAGCCCAAGGAGACAGGCTTCAGGAAAGGGGATCAGGGTCTTGGGACAAAGGGCTTGGCACTCATGTGCCTTCCTCACTCCTGCCCGACCGGGAACAGGGCAACCCACAGTGACGAGGAGCCTAGCAGGAGACCCAGGTATCATCCTTGGGGAAGTGTGCAGGATTTGGTTCCTTGGGGCATGAGAAGACTGGGGTCCCCACCCCACAATGGTTTTTGTTAGTCTGCAATCACGCTCTGATTACATTTGCTCCCTGAGTGAACCTCCACTCCGGAGCCTGTGCCCTGCCCTGGTCCAGCCTTGTCCTCCCTCTACCCAGCTGGGATCCGTGGCCCTACTGGCTGCCTTTTGCTGGATTCGGGAAGCCATTTAGGGCACTGAGTGTTTGGCAGGGCTGGGTACTGGACCTCACATACTGCACACCGACAATCCTTTGCAGTTTGTGGCAGCTCAACACTGACTACGAGGCTGCTCATCATCTCTTGGCCTTCATAAGGTGGAGAACCCAGGGCTCAGCTCTTGGTGCGCATCTCGTTCCTGCCTAAACTCACTCCCCTGGTGATCTCACTAGTCTTGTGACTTTAAATACCATCTCCGAGCTGATGGTTCCTGAATGGCTCCCATCCTGAAACCCCAGACTCAAACACCCTCCTCCCTTCTTGTCCTCTCCACCACTGTTGTCCATCTCAAGTTCAACATGCCCCCAGTAAAGCTCCAGTGAAGCAAGAAAGACTGCCCCTCCACACCTGCCCTTCCTGCACCTTTCTCCATCCCGGTTAGCAGCAACTCCAACCTTCTGCTTGCTCAGCCAAAAACGCTGGACTCATCCTTGACTCCCGTCTTCTCTCTCCTCACATCTAATGCATCAGAAACTCCTGTTGGTTCCATCTTCAAAACACACCCAGAATCTGAACCTCCTTCTCGCCTCCACTGCCACCACCTGGTACAGGCCACCGTCAACTGCTGCCTGGGTTGTTGTAGGCGCCTTGTTCCTGGCCCCTCTGCTTCTGCCCCGGCAGAGGAAGGTTGCCCCGTACTTTGGTGACTGAAAGAGGGGCAGGGGAGGGGCCTTGACCAGAGGGCTGGGGCCTCTGACACTGGACTAGTCATGGGCTTCTCCACCCATGACACTGCCTGCTGTTGACTGCAGCCTTGAGCACATGAAGGCCCATCACCCAGGACCCCCTCTGGGGCTCCTAAACCACAGATTGTGACACACTGACACTGGAGAACAGAGGAAGTTGGCAGAGTGCCTGTGAGTCCCTGGGCGGTTCCCCATTTTGGCAGGTGGGCTCACGTGAGTACCCAAGGCCCTTCCTCGAACCCCATCTGTGCCAAGGACAGCACAGCACCCACACCATCCCACCAAGTGCCCACTGGGCTTCAGCTGTGAACTCCTCAGATTGTTCCGGGGGCCCTGCTTGCAGGTGGGGCAAGCTGGGGGTCCCCCAACCCTCACCACTTGGGATCCTAACCTGAACATGAGCTTTTACCATCTGGGGGTCAGCAAACTCCCACTGGGGAGCCTCCTCAGCCCTGGCTTGTCCACTGGCGGGGGCACCCGGAAGCCGGGCTCACCCAGACAGCTCCTCCATTTTAGCCCTGGCGTCGTCCAGGCTATTGGCTCGATGTGCTCATGAAAAGTGGGCCAGGAGCTCATGCAGTGTCAGAATGTGCCTGGGAATCTGCAGGAGGGAGAGGCAGGGGGAGAAGAACAGAGGCAAAGATGGGGAAGGAGAGAGACAGTGATGAAGCAAGTCAGAGAGAGAGCAGCAACGTAGAGAGGGGGAGAGAGAGAGACAAAGCAAATGGAGAATGGCTCTCTCAGCTCCCAGCACTCCCACGAGCAGGGCTGAGGATGGACACCCACAGCACTTCTGATCTCAGACTCTAAGGTGGAGCCTCTTCCAAGGTCTTGTCTGGGGCAAGAGCCCAACGCTTGAGGCTCTAAGCCGACAGGAGGAAGGGCCTGGAGGTGGGCTTAGGACCCAGAGCTCCCCCTCACCTTCCCACACTGCCTGCTCTGCGGAGCTGGACAGCCTGTGTGGTCCGCTGGGTCAGGGGCTGGCTCTAACCGCATTCTCCACGCAGCCCAGAGCTGGAGCCTGTTAGGGCCTGGGCCCTCCCGGCCATGGGCCCCTGGTGTTCCCAGAGGTGGCTTCCTCCCAGCTGGGGCCCTCACTGCCATGGCCCCCGAGTGGTCTCCCCAGGCATGTGCCCTCAAGGACATGGTTCAGACTTTTAGATCAGACCTGCTTTCTAGCTATTAATCTCCATTTCCGTCTCTCTGAAATAAGGCCATCTGTCTCCTTGGGCTGTCAGAAGGATGATGTGAGATCATGCCCATAGAGTGCCCAGCACAGCAGGTATTCAATATGCATGCTCTCTCCCCCTTCATGACCACAGGCTCCACCTGAGCATCCTGGGTGCCAGGCCTTCTTCCTACGTCTGGCCAGAGGCCCGGCATTCCCTTCTCCCTGAGAGGTGGGGACAGCCTGTCTCTGGCTTATTTTCTGTCCCCACAGGATAATGAACAATGAAGTAAATGAGACAGAGAGCATCCAGGAAAACATAGCCATGGAGTGCATGATCCTCAAAGGCTGTGAGACCCTCCTGGACAACAGCCAGAATTTTGTGAGATGGGGCATGGCACCCAGGCTCCCCCCAATCTCAAGGTAGGCCCCAGCAGTGGTGGCATTCGGGGACAGCACCAGTTGGTTTGGCTCCCATGTGCCAAAACCTGTCAGCGTGATTGCGGAGTATTCCAGGGCTGCTGGAGGAATGTGACAGCTGTATGTGGATGTCAGTATCTGCACACATGGATGCAGATATTACTGGTTTTCACAGTTCCTTTCTCTCCAGATGTACACATGACTCTTCCCAGATGCCCTTGATGTGTCTGTGGATGTCATAGTAAACACTGACATGTCCTTTTGGGGAGAGAGGAGTGGAGATGAGGACAGATACTAATTGGCCCCGTGAATCACAAGCATGTTCAGAATCCGTGGGGAAGTCGTGTGGGTCAGTCCCTCTGTCCCTTGCTCATCATCCTTGGCCCCTTGTGGGAGGCCGGGATCACAGAGGTTCTCACGGGTAGGAAGTTTGATTCACCTTCAGCCTCCACTCACCTTGGGAGCTGTGTTTGAGAGGCACAGCCCTATGAGGGGGCAGCTAGAGGCTGTGACTGAGGGGACTGACTTCCAACTCGGAGACGTTAGAGCTGCCAGGGGTCTGAGGGTCACCTCTTCAGATTCCACTTACTGTGGGAAGCTCAGCTTCTGCTTACATGCCCCAGAGGTGGCCTCCACCTCAGACGGGCCTCCTGAGTTCCTTCTATCCAGCCCTGGGCCTCTCTGAGCAGATGAAAAGCTCACCAGAACCTCCTGCGGCCTGTGCAGCTGCCTTTGGCCCCTGCTGCCCTTGGCAAGGGTATTGTTGACTTGGAGTTCTGTCCTGAGGCCCTTTGTGTGGCCCCTTGTGCCCTTTCTCTAGGCTGACCCTGTGACCTGTGGAGCCCAGAGCCAGCCTCCCTGTGTCCTGGCTCCCCCTGAGCTGCATTGGGCCCAAGCTGGAAGTGGGTCAATGAATGACCTCTCCTTGGGTGGAGAGTGTCACCACGGTCCAGGAGTCTGCTCCACTGCCTGAGCCTAAGCATTTCCTCCCCCCCTTAGGGGCTAGGCTGGACGTGGAGACCAGACAAGGGCCCAGCAAGGTTCCCGGCAGTGATGGACGTGGGCAGGAGGCAGAGTGGTGGCCCAGAGCATGCCTGGGAAGATGGAGCATCAGGGAGGGCTTCCTGAGGAGGCATCACTGGAGTCGAGTCTTGAAGCGTAAGTAGGAGTGCACAGGGTGGATGGGGTGAAGGAAGGGCGTTCCAGGCCAAGGAGCAGCACTCAGGAGCCACAAGTAACTTGCCCTGGAACTAGAGTGGGAGCAGAGAGGGGAGACGATGATAAGGAAGGAGAAGTGCTGGAGCAGCCTGCTGGCGGGCCTTGAAGGCCTGAGTCCCGAGGACAGTGAGGAGCTGCTGAGGTAAGTGGGGAGAGGAGGCCTGCAGCACGTCTTAGGGGAGCAGGGACTGCAAATGGGTTCATCACAGTCCCCTGCTCTGCCCGGGAGTGGCTTCGGAGTGCACCTTGTTGGACTGGGGGCTCTCTTGGCTCTGCAGCCAAGCATGTCGTGACTGATGAGTGATGTCTGCTGCGGCTGTGTGTGGCAGCAGGTGCCCTGTGTCTCTTGCTCATCCCTCTGGGCCAGAGCCAGCTCCACACTTGTCCAGCCTCCTGCCTCCTCCAGACCCAGCCCTAAAGAGGTACAGCCTTTTAGATACAGGATACAACCTTCCTTAGAGAGGGAGTACAAACAATACCCTCGTTGGCCTAAATTCAGCCACCAATTAAGAAAGCTTTCGGGTTCGACAATATACTTAATTTCAGTCACAGAAACTAACTCCTAATCTAATACTGCATTAATCTATTAATTCATAGAAGTAGTACTGTTACTATGAGGAATAAGAGTTGTTTCTCCTTGCATAATCTGATATCAGAACACATAATCACCAAAAGTTAACAATAAAATAAATTCAACCCAATAATTATTTATTATATTAATTGTTAACCCAACACAGGTAGGCATTCAAGGAAAGCTTTAAAAATTAAAAGAAAATCGGCAAACACAGCCCACACCTGTTTAGAAAAAGCATCTCCTCTGGCATTTCTGGTGTTACAGGCACTGCTTGCTCAGTGACACGGTGTAAAAGCCGCGGTGACCAGACCTTGCAAAGGCAACATCATCATTTGTTGTCTAAATGAGAACTTGTATGAAGGGCCACTCGAGGGTTTTACTCTCTCTTACATTTAAACAGTGAAATGGACCTTTCCCTGAAGAGGTGGGAATGACAAAATAAGGCGAGAAGACCCTATGGAGCTTCAATTAATTAAAAAAAAACAAAGGTAAGCCAAATCAAGGGATAACAAAACTTAAATGGACTAAGAATTTTGGTTGGGGTGACCTCAGGGAAGAAAATAACCACCGAGTGATTAAAATCTAGACCAGCTAGTCAAAATATTTTATCACTTATTGATCCAAAATATTGATCAGCAGAACAAGTTACCCTGAGGATAACAGCACAATCCTATTCTAGAGTCCATATCCACAATAGGCTGTATAACCGATGTTAGATCAGGAAATCCCAGTGGTGTAGCCGCCGTTAATGGCTCATTTGTTCAACGATTCAAGCCCTACGTGATCTGAGTTAGGACCAGAGTAAGCCAGTCATTTTCTATCTATTCCGTATTTCTTCATGTGGACTTTTGTCGATGACCTAGTATTTAAAATGGTAGGATAAGGATGCAGGATTCTAAAATGTTCATGGAAATGCTGAAGGGACAATTCAGAAACAAGGAATAATCGACAAGGTAAACCAACTCCAATAGATTTATTATTGCTTACATGTACACAGTAAGAGTTTTTGCTGAATAATTAAGTATTCGTGTATTTGTCTTGATGAAAACATGAAACTTTATGATGAATAAAAATGGGCCATTTTCCTGTATTAGTACATTACTACTCAGCATGTAGTCAATTTCTATAGTTAATGGAGTTATAAACATAATTAAAAAGGCATGCATCCATCAGAAAATAGCTATGAATTAATCTGGAAATTGTAGGGCCAAAAATAATGTTTTCAATATTCTGTGTTAGAAAATGTATATACATAACAAGGATGAGAGAAAACTCTGATTCAAGGAGATTAAAATGTGATCTAATCTTAAAAGAGTAAAAAGGGCCTTAGTCCTGGGAGACTGGGGATAGGCAGTAAAATTTCACAGAATTCTGAGACTGGAAATGGACCATTCCCTATTTGCATTTTTATATTGTCGTTGCCAAGGGAATTTTGCCACCAAGAACAGAGAGATGGTGGGGAAAGAGGACATAGAGGGATATTGCAGACATGGGAAGGGTTCCATTTTCAGGACCCTTTAGAGCAGCCGGGTGTCCATATTCTAGATCATGTAACCACAAAGAATTTCCCCTGGCAGATGCCTTCTGTAGCTCTTCCCTTCCAATTTCCACTCATTGCTCTTGGTGAGATCATCCTATATGAGAACAGGCTGGGAGAAAGACAGAGCTGCCTGGAGGAAAGCCCATCTTATAAATTGACCCTGCGCTGGAGCTGGCTGGGCAGAGGACAGGAGCTGCACGATGGACACCAGTCCCTCTTCCGTCCAGGGACTTTCCTCTATTTCCCAAAGCACTGGCTGTAACACTGAGGTTCGTTGAAGGCTAATGGGATGAGGTGTGAGACTAAGGCGTCGATAAAGCACTTGATGCAACGTTTTCATGCGTATCAATATGTACATAACTACGGAGAAGGTCCCTAACGTCTTTATGATCCTTAAGGGACATTTGACTCACACCAAATTAGGAATCATTGGCAATAATGTGTCACGTGGAAGAAGGATCATGGATCTAGATGAAGTTATTCACACACTCAGTGTCCTAGTCAGTATGGGATGCTGTAACAAAAATACCATAGACTGGGTTCTTTATTTATATTTTTGCTGAGGAAGAGTCATCATGAGCTAACATCCATGCCAGTCTTCCTCTATTTTGTATGTGGGTCACCCCCACAGCATGGCTGCTGATGAGTGGCGTAGGTCTGTGTCCAGGAACCGAACCCAGACTACCAGAGAGGAGCTCACTAAACTTAACCACTAGGTGGTGGGGCAGGCCCCTAGACTGGGCACTTTTGGGTTTTTGTGTGTGTGTGTGTGAGGAAGATCAGCCCTGAGCTAAGATCTGATGCCAATCCTCCTCATCTTTGCTGAGGAAGATTGGCCCTGGGTTAACATCTGTGCCCATCTTCCTCTACTTTTTATATGGGATGCTGCCACAGCACGGCTTGACAAGCGGTGCGTCAGTGTGCACCCAGGATCCGATCCTGCAAACCCTCAGGCCGCCGAAGTGGAGCACACACACTTAGCCACTGCGCAACTGGGCTGTCCCTAGACTGGGCACTTTTAACAACAGAAATGCATTCCTTAGAGTTCTCAAGACTGGGATGTTCAAGATCTAGGTTCCAGCTGATTTGTTTTTGGTGAGACCTGTCTTCCTGTTTTGCAGAAGGACAGCTTGTTGCTCTACCCTCATCTGGCAGAGAGAGTTCTGGCCCTCCATCTCCTTATAAGGGCACTAATCCCATCATGGGGGCTTCACACTCATGGCCTCACCTAACCTAATTAACTCCCAAAGGCTCCACTTTCAAATACCATCGCGTCAGGGGTTAGGATTTTAACGTATGAAATTGGGTTACATAGACATTCAGTCCATAGCATTCATGAAACCAACAATTAACAAATATCTATAGTAGTCATGCAGCCCCAACTGAAGAATGTTCTGGAGATCACGTGGCAAATGATACAATGTCCTTCCCTTCACAGAGTCTTCTAGTGGAGGCAATAAAATTTAACAGGGAAACAAAACTTGTGATATTAAAAAGCTAACATAGATCAATATGACAGATTATACTTACTATTGTCTTCTGCTAACACAAGTCTGATTACCACAGTCCAGATTACGCAAATTCCCCCGGGTGAGGGTATGTCGGGCAATCTCACCTAAAAAGGCTCTTAACTTTTTGAAATTTTATTTCATCTAGTCCTGTTTCTTCCACATCCCTTTGGTGTTTTCAAACACACTGTATTTATTAAATCAATGTTTAATTGTTGCTCTGCCTTTACCACATCTGACTGGAAGCAGAAGTTACTGGACTTTGCTGGAACCAAATTTCATTTCATTTTTCCTCCTCTTTCTACTCAGACTCTCTTCTCTCACTGTTGAAATAGCAAATGCCTTAGGGGAGAAGCTGCATGGAGCTGGTGCTCACAATCTTGTGCTTCCCTCATCTCAGAGATTATAGACCCCCAAGTCCTGCCTGCACGGCATGTTCTCTGACCCTTCCAGCAGCTGTTCTGTGTGCTTTATCCAGCTTTTATAGCTGCCCAAGGAAAGCTACTCAATAAAAGTGGAACCTGCAGTAATTTTATCCTGAAATGTTTTAAATGTTTTAAACCAATGAATATTTGTCATTTTTCAATGAGTATAATTTTATAAGAAACATTTAAATAGGAATTTTAACAGCAATAATGGCTGTTCTTTGGCCAGAATTCCATGTCACTCATTGTCTGGAATTATACCTAAGCTTTGATGAACTCTCCTCAGTGCCTTTTAAAATATCACTGTCCCTTACATTTCAATATCTTGTGATGGGTTTGTATCAGTCACCTCCTTTGTACCATTTCAGACCCTCTTGGCTCCTCATACCCTTGAGTCATATGTCATTTAGGAACCAGCTTTGCAGGTATCATATTTGCTTTATGCAAGTGCCTCCTGTCTGCTCCCCCCATGTTCTCCCTCTTCCCTCTGCCTCTCCCTCTCGCCCCGGGGTGTCCATGTTGATGCTGAGGTGTGAAAAAACCCCTGATCAAGCCCACACGTGCATGGCCACGTTCCTTGTTGTGTGGATGTGTGTGTGTTCAGCAATTCTGTATGGTCACAAGGTGCATGGCTATTATAGCATCTATGTGAATGTGTGTTTTGTTGATGTCTGTGTGTGTTTAGAGTTCAAGTCACTGTGGGCTCTGAGACAGTGAGTGGTCTGTATGTGTGTGAGTTTGTGTGTATGTTCTGATTATCAGTGTGCATTATCAGGTGCAGTTTACAGGCTGAATGCTGCTGGTCATTTGCAAATAGTGTGTGTGTGTGTGTGTGTGTGTGTGTGTGTGTGTGTGTGTGTGTGTGTTGTCAGCATTTCCAAGTGTTCAGAGGATGTCTGTCATTGTGGGAATGTGTGGAATAAGTATGTTGTTAGAGATCAGTGTGGGTACCAACATTGTTTGCTTGTTTATGTCAACACTCTACACCCCTGAAGAAACACTGAGTCCAGACAGACACAGGCCCCATCAGGCCCACAGAGATCATACTCAGCTGTTTCCTCCTCATCACAGAAATACGAATGGGTAGCCAAGGACCACTAGATATTTGAGGAATTCCTCTAGCATGAAAGATGGAGCAAGAAACACATACACTGAAGTGAGGGACTAAAGGAGCAGCAAGGAAATCCAGAGATCATAGTGAAACTTCAATTACATCTCTAGTAACATCTTCAAAACAGTTAGAGATGGGCCAGACCCATGGCCTAGTGGTTAAATTCAGAGAACTCCACTTCAACGGCCCAGGTTCAGTTCCTGGGCATGGACCTACACGACTCATCAGTGGTCCAGGCTGTGGTGGCAACCCACATACAAAATAGAGGAAGGTTGGCACAGAGGTTAGCTCAGGGCGAATCTTCCTTTGAAAAAGAAGAAGATTGGCAACAGATATTAGCTCAGGGTGAATCCTCCTCAGCAAAGAAAAAGAAAAAGAAGATAAAACATCCATTAAGTATATATATATGTATTGATGTTACCGCACAATATTGAGGTTCTCTTGCCCAATCTACATTAAAAAAGGTAATTATTCTGGCATTAGCTTTTGGGGAAAGAATTGTAGCTTTATTTTGTGAGATTGATCTGCAAGGAGATGGGGCACGTGTCTGTCTCAGATCTGTCTCCCTGATCCAGGGCTTGGGTTACAATTTATGGGATGAAGGGTAGGGTGGTCTGATGTGTGGAGGTAGATGATTGGAAGTAAGGAGAAGTGAGGTAATTGATGATCTGCGCAAGCAAAGTCAAGCTTCATGGCTCTTCATCAGATGTGTGTTCACAAATTGGCAGTGTTACCATGATCTGAGGATGGAGCTTTTAGCTCGATGTCAAAAAGGTCACTTATCAAGCATTTGCGCAGGCCCGGTTGATGGGTTGGTGGTCTCAACTGGCCTGAACTGGACGAGGGGTGTCAGTTCCTGAAAGAAAATGCGGAACTACTCTGTTGATAAGATGGGGTCAGCTGAACTGGTCCTGGAGGGCCCATGGTTGTGTTGGTATATGCATATATATGCATATGCATGAGATTATCAGGATGTGTGTTAAATGTAGAGTATACACAAAGCCAGAATCTAGTTAAAAAGATCAAAACAGATTTTAATCAGTAATATACCACTGCAGTAGGGAAGAGGGAACAGGGCTGAATTCAATTTGATTTGTACAGAGGTGACGGGGCATTTGAAAGGGAGAATGAGGGAGCAGGCAGAGGGGTGAGCAGGGGCTCAGTAGAGTCAGGGAGGGAACAGCTACAGAGTGTTGGTCAGTGCAGTGTGATCTGGCCAGTTGTGTCTGCTAGTTGGAAATGATCAAAGTTTAACTTCTCTCCTCTCACAGAGTCTGGGAGACAGACACCCTGTCCTCCTCTCAAGGAATGGCTCTCAGAACCTTGAGAAATGCAGTTATAGGAGACACATACACAACTCAAAAAGACAGAGGAAAGATTCACAGTTGTAAGCACTTTTGGGTAAATGCTCTAAGAAAGGGATGTCAGGGGCCAATGATCGAGTGTTGGCCAGAACAAACAGTCAATTCTTTTGGCTGCCTTGAGCTTTCTCAGGCAGGCACTATAAGGGGGCAGGGGTCATCGTAGGGATGTGGATTTGAGCTGTTAGAAACTATGTCAGTGTTTAATTCTTTAATGTGTGTGTGTGGGGTGAAACCATTTGTGCTGAGAGGCTGTAGTTATTATAGGCCAAGATCAAGGCCTAGTGAAGAAGAGGGCTCAAAGGAGCCTGGCTTGAGTTTGGTCAAGTAAAGGAAACTATATATATGAATAATATATGTATTTTTTGAATAACATAAATCATTATATTGAATAATATAATACATTGAGTTAAATAATATAAATATATATTTAATGAATATATATTGAATGTGTATAAATAAGTATGTGCATATATATTTGAATTAAAAAATATAAATATATATATGATTTAAAGGAATATTCAGACATAATAACAGAAATTTCCAGAATTGATAAAATTCTTCTACTCTAGCTTCAGGCAGCTGAATACATCTCAAGCAGAATTAAAAAAATAAATCTAGAGTCAGATCCATCCAGGGAAACCAAAGAACACCAAATACAAAAGAAGATATTCAAAGCCCCGCAGAGGGACAGAACACTTATGGAGACTTACATTTAGACCCATGATACGTGTCTTAACAACGGAAGGCAAGAGAGAGTTGGATTAATTCTTCAGGGTACAGAGAGACGATCACTTTCAGTGTATACCCAATCAAACCATATCTCAAGAACTGGGGTGAATTAAAGATATTTTTATGCAAACATTTACTAAGAGTATTACCACCAACAAATGCTCATTAAGGAACATCGAAGGAATGTACTTTAAGGGAGCCAGCCACCTGGTGTATTGGTTTAAGTTCACCACGCACCACTTTGGTTGCCTGGGTTCATGGGTTTGGATCTCAGGTGTGGACCTACAGCACTCATCAGCCATGCCGTGGTGGTGACCCACATGCAAAATAGCAGAAGATAGGAAAAGATGTTAGCCCAGGGCTAATCTTCCTCAAAGAAAAAATTTAAAAAGTGAAAAAGAATGTACTTTAAGAAGAAATTGATAGAAGAAGAAATGCTAAGATGTAAAAATGGATCGTGAGGATAAAAAAGGGTAAACGTCTGAGTAAATCATTGAAAGCATGACTTTACCAAACAATAATAATATTGGCAGGGTATAACTGATGGAGTTAAAAACTAATGACAAGGGAACTTCTGGTTTAGAGGAGACTAGGACAGGAAAACACTCTTGCTGCAAAACTGGACAAAGCCAGATAAATTATAAATATATTTTTAGAGCATCAGAGAACTTCAGAACCAACCAACTAAAATTCCAGAAAGAAGAAAACTCTTTTATGTGAGCAGGGATTTTTATCTTTCTTTCCCCTGCAGGCATTTTCTGATTCTAGGTGCTTGCCGAGACTCTGGCTTGCTCAGTCAGAGCCTCGGCTAGGGAAAAGAGAAACTAGCCAAACTTCTAGTTTGGTGTGGCAGAGGAAACCTGAAGGCTCTCAGACACACAACTGCTCTTCCTCACAGCACCTGTGTTAAGTTTTGGTGCCACACAGGAATCTGGGGAAATAGGCCAAAAGCTTCCACAAAGCAAAGCGAAACCTCCAGAAGTGGTGGAAGTGGCCTAAGTCAAACATACTGCTAGTGTGACCTTTTGGGAATTTGCCATATTGTGAACAATGTAAGGTAGGAGGCTGGAGAGCTACGCTGAGATGTCTGACGGGCGTAGCTAAGTTTTCTGTGGGCTCCCAAACCTGAGGAGACAGATCTACCAGACTTAGGACCAGACCCCTGTGCGGGGGAGGGGAGCACCGCAAACAGGAACAGGGGGAAAGTGGAAGGCCTGGGTTTACTAAAACTGAGACCCAGACCCAACTCTGATCAAGGTCTGATTGGACTCAAGTGCTCCAACTTCACTCTGTTTCCCAATGAAGGAAGATAAGGTCATGTGAAACCTCTCGAGTTATGTTACACGGACGTTACAAAGACACTCGTGGGAGGCTGGAGAAGGCAAACCACAGACTGGGAGAAGACCTTTGCAAATCACATATCTGACAGGACTATAAAGAACTCTCAAAACTCGGCAATAAGAAAATTCAAGTTTAAAATGGTCACAGATTTGGACACTTCACCAAAGAAGATACGCAGATGGCAAATAAGCACATGAAAAGATGCTCAAGGTCGTTAATCATGAGAAAAAGGCACATAAAAACCACATTGAGATCCTGCTATGTACATACTGGAATGACTAGAATTAAAGAGGTTGAGCATACCAAGTGTTAATGAGGATGGAAAGTAACTGGAACACCCTTACATTGCTGGTGGGAACACAAAGTGGTTCAGCCTCTTTGGAAAACAGTTTTAAAGTGGAGTTTATTATGCTGCTGTAACAAATTAGCACAAATTTCATGGCTTAAATCAACTCAGATTTATTGTTTTACAGTACTGTAGGTTAGCAGTCTGACACGGGTCTCTTTGGGCTATAATCAAGGTGTTGGCAGAGCTAGGTTCTTTTGGGGGGACTTTAAAGCTTAATCCATTTCCTAGCCTTTTCAAGCTTCTAGAGACCACCACGTTCCTTAGCCTATGCCCCCCTCCTCCACCCTCAAAACCAAGAACTCGGCATCTCTCTGGCCCTGCTTCCCTTGGATCTTTTTCTACTCTACTGCTTCTCTTTCCCTTTTAAGGGCCTTTGTGATGCACTGGGCCCACCTGGATAATCCAGGATCCTCTCCCTATTTTAAAGTCAGTTGATCAGTAACCTTAATTCTGTCTGCAAATTTAATTCACCTTTGCCAAGTAAACCAATGTATTCCCAGGTTCAGGGATTAGGACATCTTTGTGGGCCATGACTTTGCTACCACAAAGAGTTTTTAAAATAAAGTTAAACATGCACATACCATATGACCCAGCAATTCCACTTCTATGTGCTTACCCAGGAGAAGAAGACATGTTCATGCAAAAACTTGTTTGCCTTCTCAAATCATAAAGATTTATAGCAGCTTTATTCATAGTCAAAAAAGACAAAACTGAAAATAACTCAAATGTCCTTCAACTGGTGGATGGATAAACTGTGGTAAATTCATACAATGGATACTACATTCAGCAATAAAACAGAAGGAACTGCTGATACAGTCAACAACATGGATGAACACTCAAATAAATGTATCATGCTAAATGAAAGAAACCAGACTCAAAAGGCCAAATACTGTAGGATTCCATTTATATGATATTCCAGAAAAGACAAACCATAGAGAAAGACAACAGATCATTAACCACCAGGGGTTAAGGTTGGGGGAAGAGTTGACTAGAAAAGAGCAGCTCAAGGGAGTTCTGGGTGCTGGAACTGTTCTGTATCTCAATTTTGGTAGTTGCACAGCTCCATGCGTTTGTCAAAAGAGGAAAACAAATACTTCATTCCTCACCCATCAGATTGGCAAAAATTTAAAAATCTGACAATGCCAATCTGACCATTCCCAGGGCAAGGATGACTCAAACACTGTTGGAGGGAATGGAAATTGTTAAAACTTCAGAGGATGATTTGGCTGCAGCTCATCAAGAGGCTGATGCACATCAGCCTCTGGCCCAACAATCCAATCACAGGCAGGTGTCCATTCTAGGGAGTTCACACGTGTGCTCGAGGAGACACACACAAGGATGGTCATTAAACATGGCAGGGGAATAAATTAATTGTGGTTAGTAGTTACTTAAAAAAGAAAGGAAAGAAATGCATATGGGAAATAATCGACCCTGCTGGCTATGTATATGATATGAGAAGGTAACTCATTGATTTGTCTACTTAATAGTACGCAGCACAGAGAGCACTGTACTAGGAATCTGGAGACAAGCATCTGAGCATTTAGTTCCAACTCTGCCACTAAAGTAGCAGTCTGACTGTGGACGACTTAACTCAAGAAACCTCACGTTCCATTTCCTGGAAATTGAAGAGGTTAGGCTCTAAACCACTAAAATTATTTCCAACTCAACAATTCTATGATTCAATAAGTCAACAATCAAAAATTATATTCCAAAGTACCTATGTTGAGAAACTGTTTTTCCCAGACACCCTGAAATCAGAAAGTATCAGAGAAATAAAACATCTTATTATATTGATACATAAAATGGTCCAAATGTCTTGGAATGTCTATGACCAGGTTTTTAATCAAGATCATAACTCAGAAAGAGTGTAAAAGCAACTAAACCTGCCATATCGACTTGGGTCACCCTCAGGTAAAATTTATATATCCTCTCCCATTTTAACATTCCAAAAGAAGTTCCCCATACCAATGAGTCCATCTTGTCAAGTTCAGGTCTGTCTAGCCAAAAGTCATTCATGTGTATGGTAAGATTCACTTGATTTTTTAACAAAAATAAATTGATGAATGGCTTTTTGTATTTTTGCCTGTTTCATCTATAAAGAGCTTACATTATAATTTAATAGCTTCAGCCTGCTACAATAATTTAAAGAGCCTTTTGAAACTTGTAACATGCCACGTCCAACAGGATCTAGTAAAAAAATCAGTAGTTCAGAATCCAAAAAAGCTCATTTAAAAGTTTCATTACCGCCAATACTTACACTTCAAAGACGCCAATAACCAACATGTCATTTCTTCCTACTGCAGAATTTAATAGGTTATCAACTTCTGGTATCACCCAAAAGCATAATTAGGATGCTATCATTAAAATGTATTTTTTAATAAGAAATATTAAAACTAATGATTAAACTATTGAACTAAATGATTAACTAAATATGAAAACTAATGACAACTAACGATCTGTTGTCTTTCCCTATGGTTTATCTTTTCTAGAATATTATATAAATGACATCTTACCGTATTTGACCTTTTGACCTTTCCCCTTGTCAGTCAAATCAAAATTTCAAACTTCTTGTTCTATGGGCTTTCCAAATCTAAATTCTTACAATTCTAAATGAGTACGGAGACAAAACAGACACTACATACAGCTTCCAAAATCCTCCTCTTTATCCGATTTTAATTTTAGCACCGACTGCCAAGAAAATCTTTTCAACTGAAACCAAAATTCCATACACATTATGTCAATCATCAATTGATCAGTCATCAGTCTATGTTAACAGAAGGTGAGTTAGTATTAGGAAGCTACACAATTTGCACCAAAGATTGTTTAAAGCTCCTTTCATTAAATGCAGTTTACAACAATTCACAGGCTTCAAAGTTCACCTTGCAAATATAGAGTCAATTATCAGAAACCATGAATGCGATCAGGCTTTTCAATAAAGGTGGTCCCAAGGATGTAGAAACCGTTCATTTGTTTAATGAAGGCAATGAGGAGCCCAATAGCCTGAGCGGAGTCAGGCAGAGGAGCGCTGACCACAGGCCCTCTTCCGAAGGAAAGCGTTCACCCAAAGATGTCGCGACCTGGCCTAGACGGGGTCCCGGGGGGCGCGAACTCAAGGGCGGGCGCACAGGGCAGGCGACTCCCTGCCGCCCCCTGCACCACGGATGGGTGTGACCCCGCTGAGGTGGGGCCCCGCCAAGGCACAGGGACACGCTGGCCAAGCGGCGCTCTTCTGCTCCTCCAAGGGACAGAGGTTGGGCTCCCCCGCCTGCAGCAGCCCGCCAGCAGCCCCGGCCCCCGGTCCCATCCGCCGCCCCGGACGCCGCGCTCCCGCCATGCGCGGCGGCGATCTCCACGCCGAGCCCGCTGCCCACCGCCTACCTCAGCGCCGCTCCTGCCCAGCGCTCCTCCACACTGCAGAAAGGAGAGCTCCCCGCGCTGAAAATCCTGGAGGAAGGATCCAGAAACTGCCTGAGCCCCCCACACAAACTCCAGTGGCCGCCACTTCCGCATCAGGGACTCCGCCCCCAGTGCTTGCGCCCCGGGGCTCTCCAGCTCGGCGGCCCCTCTGCCACTCTGAGCACCGGTCCTGCGCTTGCTCGGGACTCTGAGGATACAATGGGAACCCTTGGGGGGGGCACTGGGAGGGGTGTCGGGGATTGGGGACCGAGGTGTCCATGAGATGGAGAGCAGGAGCCGGCTGACGCTGTGCAGCCCTTGACTCTGCTCTCCCTGGATGACCTTCAGCTCCTGGAGAAGTTCTGCCTTCCCTTGAGGTGGCTTCTCCTGTGCTGAGAAGCCCGTTACACGATCTAACATCTGTTTATAAAAGAACAATGACATCCTTAACACCCAATGTGTTGTGTCTCCAGAAGAATTCTCTGCTTCCCCAGAAGATGATACAGGGAGCAGCTGGGACCGGGTTCTGACCAAGGAAGGAAGGATGCTGAGGGCCCAGCTGACTCCCCTCCACTGGCTCCTTCCCCTGATCCATGGCCCTGATGGGGCAACAGTGCTGGGGACTCCTGCAGGTGACAACTCTCAAGTGTTTGCCCACGGTATTACATTTCTTATGGTTTAGTGGTTAAAACAGGGGGCTAGCTGTCAGTTTTTCAGACGATTTCATTTGCAGAAATGTCTTTGGACAAAGAAGTTTGTTTTCTTCGTCTCTGATTTTTAAAATCAATAACAATAATTAAAACACTTATTTTCTTAATCTCATTGGCATGCAAAAACAAAAAAGTCACTTGGATTTCACAAAATTGGCCACATTTTCATTAAGACTTTGGAAGTATTGCTGATTGAATTAAAGAAAGCATTTGGGAAGAACAATTACCTTCAGATAGTATCTGCCCAGATAAATGTACAAACAGAGTTATGAGCCGTTTTGAGGGGCCTGGCAAATCCAGTTTGCGTTTTACAATGGATCGTCCAGAGTACAGGTTAAATTAGTAATTTTCTGAGGAGTTTTCGAGTAAATGTTCATGTCGGCTTCATCAAATAGGTCTGGTGATTTAAATGAATGTTGAGCTAAAGATAAAAGTTTTCAAGAGACTGAGAAATATTAGGTAAATGTACTTAAAAAAGGGTGCAAATTAAAGTAAATCTGCCATTATCCTCTTTAAAACAGATTCAGAGTAACATTATTGTCAAGGTATAAGAAGGAATAGAAATGTTTTATAAAAACAATTCTTCACTTCTAAAGGACCTAACGTGACATTCTAGAAGTCTCCATAGTCTTTCACTCATCTAGATTTAAATTGTTCAATTAATACTTTAAAGACTAATGAATCTGAGGGCAAAATATTCAAGGTCATTGTTTGTTTTTCATTGTTGCAAAGTAGATGGGTATGAACTGTGGCTGAAATTCATGGTCTTGAAGAAGAAAAATATATAGAACTTATCTATCACTCTCACAGTGTGTCCTGACTTAATCCTACACATATCCCCAGAATAAAGCCTCAAGGAATTCCATTATGTTATTAGAAATGACATCTTTCATTCACCATGAATATTCTCTAATTAATTCTCTAGCTAGTAATTATGTTCCTGATGCAAATAGGCAAGTAAAAGAATCCATGCTTGATTAAATTGGGCTCATAACATGTATACATGGGAGACACATGAGAAATGGAGTCTCTCAAAAGAATGGCAGAGATGCTCCTCTTAAATACTATCTTCAGATAAGACAAAGGAGGATGTTGGGGGTGGGGTTTGGGATGTGAGACTGGAGAAGACAATTCTCATGGAGAGGGACATGTAAATGTTTGTCTGAACCAACTCCCCTGCACTGGGCTCTGGTCCTGAAGGGACGACAGGGAGGTGACCAGGAACAGGCCTCCCAGTGGTGGTGCCTTCCCAGGGGTAGCATGGGGATGCTGGGGGAAGGGGGATGGTGTGTGACATGGCACCAGCGGTGGAGGCAGCAATGCAGAGGTCAGGGATCTCTCTCGCTCTCTCACTCTCTCTCTCTCTCTCTGTGTCTCTCTCTCTCTCAGGGACCTGAGAAGAGGAAGTTGGCAGAGCCCGCGCCCCTCGCCTACCTCTCTCATGGGCCCTTCTTTCTCTGGCCGCTCGCTATGGAAGCCCTGCGGCCTTGGGTTTAACCCATGAGGCCAAGGGCACGTGCACAGCCAGCGGGCCTAGGGGGGGCCTTGGGGGTCCTCAGTGAAAGCCCCACCTGCCCGCGAGGCCTTGACACGGTGACACCACCTGAAAATAAAGCAAACACATATAAGCATATGTAGTTTTAAAAGGAAAAGCACACAACTAAAAGAATTGATATCATTAAATACACTATTCTATTTGTTTATGTGTCAAATTACTGATAGGAAATAGCCCGGTGTAGTGATAGTAGATTTGATCAATTTCATAGAGAATTCTTTTAACGGTTGCTCATAGCTTGTGTTTTACATCATTGATTAGGGTAATATTTTCATCTTTTCCTTTCCTAGTGTCTCCATCAATCAGCCTTGAAGTGGAACTGAGTACATGCTTTTCAGAAGCGGCATCATTCTCTACTCAGCCAGAGCATTGGGCCTGACAATAGCTGGATCCAGCAGAAAACTGGGCACTCTAGGAGATGTCATGTGGAGATGTGCCTGGCTGGACTAATAGTCACGTGGATATGATTTTTAAAAAAATCTCTCAGAGCTTTCCCAAAATCAAATAATATTCTTAAGTTGCTTTAGTAGACGAGACATTAGTTAGTGTCTTTTTAATTTCCACAGAAGCTTTTTGTATGTTACTAAAGAAACTAAACATTATGTCTTTTTTCTTGTTACCAAAATGGACTTGGTATTAAAAACAAGAAACCTACAAGAAAGGAAACACTCATATGGAATAGAAATTGTGGGTCGCAATTGCTACTTTTTTATATAAAATCATGTTTTATTTATTTACAATTTCTCTCAACTGTGCTTTTGAAAATAACTTAGTATTAGAAATTACCAGTAAGAAGAGGGTGTGCTCCCTTGAGTGTGGTCCAGTAGAAGTCAGGTGACTCAGACCTGAGTTCTAGGCCCAGGTCTGTTTCTGGTTAGTGTGTGACAACGTACTTAGGCTCTCTGGAACGTAGTATTCCTTTCTGTAAAATTAAAGAGTTTGATGATTTTTGAGAACTTTTCTAAATATTAAATGACTTCTCTTTTATATTTTTTATAATTTTATTTATTTATTTTTCCCCCAAAGCTCCAGTAGATAGCTGTATGTCATAGCTGCACATCCTTGATGTATGTGGGACACTGCCTCAGCATGGCCGGAGAAGTGGTGCGTCGGTGCGTGCCCGGGATCCGAACCCGGGCCTCCAGCAGCGGAGCGCGCGCAGTTAACCACTAAGCCACAGGGCCAGGCCTGACTTCTCTTTTAAAAAACAAAAAGATCCTTCTCAAACTTATACATTATCAAAAATTTTTTCTGAACTTTCACTTACCAAGAACAACTGATGTCCCTTCAATTATATTGATTGAAAATAAAGATCATAAAAGTATAAATTTGGTAATCTAATAAATGAATTAGCATAAAAATGAGCCAGGAAAAAATTTATGATCAATCAAGATATTACACTATGAAAATATTACTGTTTGTTACAGTACATAAAATGATGACACTGAAATAGTATCTTTTTGCTGTCTGTAAGTTTATATTGTTACTCATATATCACCATTAATCCTATTATGTTTTACAAGTAATAAAATGTCTTGAAAGGAGAGAACAATAAAGCAGCAGCCCTGCATTACACACGAATGTTGTGTTCTCCCTGGAGGGAAAATGAGGATACAACATTGGTCAAGTACTTCATTTTGTAATCCACTGGTGCCTTTCAAACATATAGCTATTATTGTAAGAGTAAAGATGTTCTTTTTTTTTTAATAATTTTATTTATTTATTTATTTTCCCCGCAAAGCCCCAGTAGATAGTTGTATGTCATAGTTGCACATCCTTCTAGTTGCTGTATTTGGGACGCGGTGTCAGCATGGCCAGAGAACTGGCATGTCAGTGCATGCCTGGGATCCAAACCCGGGCCGCCAGCAGCAGAGTGTGCACACTTACCACTAAGCCACGGGGCCAGCCCAAGAGTAAAGATATTCTTAAGAATAGTGCCACAAAACAGGTTTTCCCAGCTACTTTTTGTCAGAGCTGAGACAGACATTAGGCTGGGGCACTTGAAGAGGCATGGTGGACTCAGCTGAGGGTGATTTAATTACTGTGAGATGATTAGCCAATAGCGAATAAGACGGAGAAAGATTAAAAAGAGGTAAAGGGAAATAAAGTTGGAAATAATTAAGAAAAATAGTGCCTTCAAAATATCCTCTCATTATTTTTATAGCTTTTTTTTTTTTGAGGCATGACTAGGATAGTATGTTAGATTTTTATAAACCCTTTTCTCCTGGGCTTATATTACTGAGATCTTCATTATTTATGATAATGCCAAAGAAAGCCTGGACAAAAGTATTCTGTACTATCAACAAGCACAAAACATGTACAACATTGCTCTATATATTAAGAGTCCAGCTGTAATAGTCAAGACATATATTCACGTGTGTAAAATTATAATGATTTTCTTATTTTCTCTGGCTGTGAACCATGTTAAAATATATAGTAATAAGCAGAAAACCTGAAGAACTAGGTGATTTAAAACACCTGTTGTTACAGCTAGGCCATTCAAGGGTGAAATTAATTTCAATTTCACACTTCTCCTTTCCTTGTAGCCAGTGAAGTGTCTGGAAGACAGAAAACACATAAAATTAATTGAGAGTTAACAGTATTTGGAGGCAGTTGAGGTTAAGCACTCAACAATGATGTCCCTTACTTCAGGAGCCATTGACTGTTTGTCATAAGTTTACTTTATACATGGGTTCTATTCTTAGATTATTTCTGTATGTTTCTTAGAAGAGAGACAGGGCAGGAGAATTAACTATCAATCTACTGTGCGCCAGTTCCTTTACTGTATTCCCTTATGCAATTCTTACAGTAATCCTTTAAAGTAACTGTTATAATTCATATTTAACTGATAAAGAAAACCATGTTTACAAAACTGATCAAGGGTAAGAGGGAAGATGTGAACATCAGTCCGTTGGGTTATGCCTCATATTCTCTCCATTGTGATAAAAATGGTGCTTCAACATGGGTTCTCACCATCTGGTTATTTAATACCGGCTCCTGCCAACAGCAGTGGATGAGATGAGATGAGAAGTTTGTTTCCAAAGTTATTCTATTATATTTAAACTCTACTATTTATGAGTAGGATGTCAAGACATGTTTTAGAGGCATAGAGAGCAACTGATTAGTTCACCTACACATTTTTCAGGTTTACTATAACTTTCGTGTGCCACATTGTATCAACTTTACCAACTTTAGTGCTTCACTGTTCTGTTTTATAAAACTCAGAATTTCACTTTTCATGTAAAGCACTTTGCTGCTCTCTTAGTCACTAGATGGCAGTTCTGTATCTCTGTAAATTACCACTGCAGCAGGAAATGAGAGATCTTAAGCCAGTTTGCTCTGCACAAATGATGGACATAGGAGGACTTCTGCTCCATCAAGACTGCCTGTGTTATTCCGTGGCTGTAACGGGGATGTCCAGGACTGCTTAGTCAGAGGCACGAACCAGAGTCAGAAAGCATCCTCTTAAGTTCTTCTTCACATGTGAGTTCAGGCACCTGTCTTCTCACCTGAGCACATTGGAGTTTATTGAATGTGTTCAGACTCTTACTCTCTCCCTGTACTTAATAAGTCTGGGAGCTCCATACCCCTAGAAAAAACATATGACTCATAAAGCCTTTTCTCAACTAAACAGAGTTGAGGGCTATGGTGTTGCCCGAGAGTCTGAGGCTTAAAGAAAATACAGCCGGTGCTCAGGCGGAAGGAAAGAGCATCAGCTACTCCTGGAGGGCTTTTACTGATGCTCCTATGGAATGAGCAATTTCAAAATAAAACCACATGGCTTAAACCTCACTAACTGATTATTTTATTTTCAAGTAATATGCTCTGAAAATCTGCTATGTCTAAAAAGCTATTTCGTAAAACTGAAACAGTTCTGTTTTTTATTCTCTGGTATTTGAAATACTATTAAAACTGTAAATCCTTTAACATTCTACAATATACAAATAGGCAAATATCAATTATATTCTCTAAAAATGTCTGCTCCCATGTTAAAGTTTAATATATAGCAGCAAAACTGGTTACCACCCAATTTTTAACTCATTTTTTGCTTTTGAAATTACATATAAAATTTGTGTTTTGAAGTATTTTCCTAAAACTCAGCATCTTTCTGATATAAATAGACTAGTTGCAAGGTAACTAGAATGAAGTTTGATCTTTAAAACTTTAGCTTTGTGTAAGAATTGATAACAAGAGGCAATTGGGTCTCTCCACGTTATGATATTTATTAATTGTGAATAGCCACATCTATTACAAAGTGGTGAATAATAAAAAGAAATCAAAAAATATCAGCACTCTCTTACCCCACACGTACAGTTTATATGCAAATAAATTTTCATAGGTCAGAAAAATGCCTATGATTTCAGATAACCGGTAAAATACTATCTCATTCCAGTTTTAACCTCATTTGAAATTGACTTAAAACTCTTCTCTTAGATTCCTGCTCTGATCAGTGCCCCCTGGTCCCCTCAATGCCTCATTGGATTGCAAACTTATCTGAGGAATTGAATATTCTTTTCCATTTCTTCTCTTTAAGGTATCTGTGATAGTGCTTTTTATGCAATGACCACTTGGTACAATTCAGTATTAGTTTCAGAAACATCTTTAGTTAGGAACAAATCAAGGAAACAGATGTGAGGAATGTGGGGATGCCTAGCTGATGGTGCTTCAGGGATTCCTCACGTGAGTCTTGTCATAGAATAGTTTAAAGAATAAAGCAGCATTAGTCAGTTCAAAAGTGTGGGGTGAACATAATTCTAAATAATGATGGAGACGTAAAAACAAGAAGCCACTTGAATTTCGTTGAAAGGTGTTAGACACATCAAAGGGCTGGGAAAAAACATTGTTTAATGTAAGTTCTTTCTAAACTCTAAGGCAACAAGTAATATGAATTTACATGATAATTATAAACCACAAAACAACAATTCACAAGACAAGTAAACAACTAAAGTAGAAACCAGAGTAAGAAAAATAGAGGTTAAAGCAGAGATGGAGAGAGATGGTTGGGGTCAGAAACCATGGCTTAGTCATCCTTGAAGTCTCCCTCAGACTCTGATCATTCCTAGCGCTCAGTAAAGAGTTTGACCCCATGAGCCTGGGGAGGGCCAAAGTGAGAGGTGGTTGGGAGGGGAGACAATGCAAGGATACCCTTGTGGAGGCACTGACATTGAAAATCAGTGACATTTTTGCCAAGGTGTTTACCATATTCAAGATTATTCTGGAAAGTTAAGGATTTTTCTGGAATGTACATTTTCATTTTATGGAAACTCCAACTAGCCCAGAGAAAGATTTAGACATTTTAGCTTTAGAAATAAAGAGAGGGGCCAGCCCGGTGGTGCAGCAGTTAAGTGAGCACGCTCCGCTACGGCAGCCCCGGGTTCAGAGGTTTGGATCCCGGGCGCACACCAATGCACCGCTTGTCGAGCCATGTTGTGGCGGCATCCCATATAATGTGGAGGAAGATGGGCACAATTGTTAGCCCAGGACCAATCTTCCTCGGCAAAAAGAGGAGGATTGGCATTGTAAGTTAGCTCAGGTTTGATCTTTCTCATAACACAAAAAAAAGAAAGAAAGAAATTATGAGAAACTTTTTTGTCAGTTTTAATAATGAAAACCAATTAGCAACTGGGAAACAGTTACAATTTGAGACGAGAATGTGAAGAAAGAATTAGACGTCACATGTTGTTGCTTTCCTCTGGGGCAGTAAGACTTGCAAGGGGAATGAAGTTCCATCTTTGCTCTATTGAGTTTGAGAAGGTGTAAAATTCATTTGTGCTGGGCAACACTGTTGACCTGTGGAGAAAAACAAATGGTTCAAGCAGCTGATCTAAAGGAATAACTGAACTCATAAAAGTTTTTAGCTTATAAAGTGTGCTTCCACTCTATTTAACTTTACTGGACATCCATTGACGTCTATGTGCAAGGTATTTGTGGTAGGTATCGAAGGAAATATAAAGAATTATACGGTTCCAAGCTCCTCCACATACATGAAATTGTTTGCAAGATATAATTTGATTCTGCCAAGGTATTTAGTGTATGTTGTATTACAGAACCTTAAAAAAAATGAGAATGTTATCGAGAAATTGTAATTAAGGACAGCTTCTTAGGAGAGGTAGACTAGATCAAGTCCTCAAAGGGACCACTTTTGAGCAGGTGGAGGGAAGAAAGAGTGAGGATTTCAGATGGGAGAAGAGAGGAAAGGTACTGAAGCAGAAAGGAACATGGCATTTGGGCATGGGAGTGGGGAGGCCATGACAGGCACAGTCTTCCCGTGACTGAGAGGCAGCTCAGTTTCCTCCTGCAGGAACCCAGCACTGCTTCCCACCTCCTGGCCTCCTCCACCTGCAGACTCCGTGGTTGAGCCAAGGCCTATCTTTTTTGTGTGTGTGAGGAGATCAGCCCTGTGCTAACATCTGCCAATCCTCCTCTTTTTTTGCTGAGGGAGACTGGCCCTGGGCTAACATCCATGCCCACTTTCCTCCACTTTGTATGGGATGCTGCCACAGAATGGCCTGCCAAGCGCTACGTTGGTGCGCACCCGAGATCCTAACCGGCGAGGCCCGGGCCACCGCATTGGACCACGCATGCTTAACAGCTTGCGCCACCGGGCCGGCCAAGACCTATCTTATCTGGATCGCTGCCTAGTCTTCCAACAGGTCCCTTTCCTTCAGTCTTAATTTCTTCTAATCTTTCCTTCACAATGCCTCCAGAGTTACCTTCTAGAATCCAAATTTGCTTAAATCTGATATCTGCTTAGACTCCTTCAATGACTGCTCAGAGCATCCGAGAGAACATTCAGACTCCTGAGCTGGACACGCAGGCTTTCTCTTGCTGTCCTCATCTTTAGCCTCATCACCCACTGTGTCCTACATGTTCGCTTTGTTCCAGCCTTAAAAATACCCCCATTTTCTGAAAGCTTTAGCATCCTTTATATCTGTCTTTTTATATGTGTTTCTTCTGCACTCCTACCTCCTTTATTAATCAACTTAATTCCTATTTCTTGATCTAAACTCATATCAAATGTTCCTTCCTCTTGAAGACATTTCCTGAGAGGTCTCCATCTAGAGACCCATTTTGATGTCCCCACTCTGGGACCCTGTACTTATTTCCTTTTCCATAACCGTTGTTTTATTCTTGTCTCATAGACAGTGAGCTCCTTAAATCTGAGACGATCCTTCTTCTTGATGAATAAATGGCCAGCAACAGGATACATTGGAGCATATGAGGAAGCCATTTGGTGTAAAACTAATTGGGCCTGACCTTGTTTTTTTTTTCTTTTCCCCAAAAGGGGCCTGTAGCCTCTGTTCATCCATTGTATATCCGCTTTAAGCAATTAACGTGTCCCAAAGACAAAAGCAATGCCCTTAAGGTGTAAATGCAACTTCCCCCACATTAGCATTTCCTTAAGGATAAGCATTTCTCCATAGGCTAGGATTTGATTGCTGCGATCATTCCGTGACCACCAAACTTGAGACAACAGCCACGCCCATGGAGACAGCACACCTGATACCCATAGTGTCCATCAATCCACGTGCCAACAGGTCAATGTCGTGGCTATTGTAAAAGGGACATTGCAATCACATGTGGTACATGCTCTTTGATGGTATATAACCACACTATACACCCCACTTCTTTGCAGTGCTCCATTTCTTTGTGAAAAGACTCTCCTGGGCTATATGATCCTCAAAGCTTGGCTCATAATAAACTCACCCCAATTTTGATTTATTGGTTGGTTATGGATTATTTGTGACGATATTCTATTTGTCCCTCCAGTATCTAAACACCGTACCTGACACCTTTGGTGCACTCAGAAAATGTTTGATGAGTGAATAAGTATGTGTGAGACCACACAGGCTGGATCAGAAGGGGCTTTTTAGGGAGTGGTAGAAAATTCGCTCACATTCCTACCATAGTGGTTGAGGCTGTGGGCTTTGGACTAGTTTGTCTGGGCATCAATCCCAGTTATTCCACTTTTAACTGGAGAACCTGTGGAAATATTTACTCTCTGAACCTTAGTTTCCTCATCTATCAAAAGGGGCTACTGAAAACTCCTGTCTTGTAGCGTTTTAGTGAGATTTACATGCATTAACTTATGTAAAGTACTTAGAAGAGCTCCTGGCACACAGTAGGCAATTAAATGTTAGCTGTTATGTTATCATTATTGCTCTTATATATAAGCAATATTCTGGTTTTGAAAAGATGCTTTCATAATATAGTTGCTCCTCATTATTTGTGGATTCCGTGTTTGCACACTTGCCCACTAGCTAAAATGTACTGGCAGCCCCCAAATGAACACTCTCAGGGCTTTCATGTCCATTTGCAGATATGCACAAAGTGGTGAGAAATTTGATTCACTCGACGTGCACGTTCCCAGCTGAGGGGGAACAAGGTGCTGCTCTGCCCTCTTGTTTCAGCCCACATTGTAAACAAGTGTCCTTCTTGCAGTCTATTTAGTGCCTCATTTCTTATCTTTTTGTGCATTATGTTGGTGACCTTGCCATTTAATATGTCCCCCATGTGTAGTGCTGCAATGCTGCCTGGTGTTCCTCAGGGCAAGAGGCTGTGACGTGCCTTTACTGAGAAAGTATGTGTGTTCGACAAGCTACTATCAGACACGAGTTACAGTGCTGTTGGTGTGAGTTCAATGTTAATATATCAACAATATATATTAAATAAGGTGACTTTAAAGAGAACACACAGAGAACAAGGTAATGTACTGATGAGTTGAAGAAAATGTGACTAAGGCTTACAGAAACCTAACACTGCATTTCCCGTAGGAGCAGTGGGTCATATTCACCGATTCAGTGTACACAATGACCTTATAGAATGTCACACTGTGCAGAAAGAGAACTGACTGTATCTTATGTAATCCTCACATACTCCTTTATAGCAGGCAGGGTATGGAACAGGGTGTCCACATTTTACTATTAAAGTAAGGCTATTAAAGACATTGTGAACCAAGTGGAGAATTTAAAATGTCTTGTGTTCAGCATAAGAGTCATGAGTTTTTGAGCGAGGAAGATCTATGATGCACTGATGTTTAAGGAACAGTTACCTGGCAAGAGAATGTAGTATTGAGAGGAAGAGGGAGAACTGATCTGGAAAGGAGAACCAGCTGTTAAACTCTCCACGTATTCCCATTGCTAGGTGAGGAGATTCGGAGCTAAGGTGCTGATGTGATAAAGGAAAAGTAGCAGCCAAAGGATAAAATAATGGATTTGGTAACCATATATAGGGTGCAAATCAGGCTGTGGTTCTCAAAGTGGAGTCCTTGGACCAGCAGCATCAGCATCACCTGGGAACTGGGCTGAAATGCAAATTGTCAGGTGCTGCTGCAGACCTGCTGAACTGGCAAGTCTGGGGTGGGGCCTGGCAATCTGGGTTTCAACAAGGCCTCCAGGTGCTTCTGGTGCCCATCAAGTTTAAGAACCAATGAATTAGGGGCCGGCCCCGTGGCTTGGCGGTTAAGTGCGCACGCTCTGCTGCTGGTGGATCAGGTTCGGTTCCTGGGCGCGCACCAAGGCACCACTTCTCCTGCCATGCTGTGGCCAAGTCCCACATACAGCAACTAGAAGGATGTGCAGCTACGACACACAACTATCTACTGGGGCTTTGGGGGGGAAAATAAATACATAAAATCTTCAAAAAAAAAAAGAACCAATGAATTAGAAAAACGATTCCAACACATCACTATGTCCAGGTAAGCTGCAAGGCAGGAGGTGGTATTTGTTTGGAGGATAAGATGCATTTTATTTTTATTTTTTTGTGTGAGGACGATCAGCCCTGAGCTAACATCCATGCTAATCCCCCTCATTTTGCTGTGGAAGACCAGCTCTGAGCTAACATCCGCTGCCAATCCTCCTCCTTTTATTTTCCCCCAAAGCCCCAGTAGATAGTTGTATGTCATAGTTGCACATCCTTCTAGTTGCTGTATGTGGGATGCGGCCTCAGCGTGCTCGGAGAAGCCGTGCGTCGGTGCGCGCCCGGGATCCGAACCCGGGCCGCAGGTAGCGGAGCGTGTGCACTTAACTGATAAGCCACGGGGCCGGCCCAAGGTGCATTTTAAGTTTCAGGAAATAGTAGTTCAGCATCTATTTCATCGTAAGGATTCCAGAGATGCCATTTTAGCTCTCTGGTGTGAAGCTCTTTTGTCCACAATATGTTCTCCTTTAGAGAGCCCTTGATAAGTTATTTACCACTTCCCACATGTTCTGAGAGTCTCTTCTTTCTTGAAATCCCCTTTCAGACTTGAAAACGTACTTTATTTTTGTGCATAATCTCCTCTATTTAAAATCTGGATTTCTCTTCCTGTAGGATCCTGTGTGGCACATGTAGCCTTACTGTAAATTTGGAATGCCATTGATTTGTTCCAACACCTTAGAATGTTTTAGAACTTAGAACCTGATGAATAGAGAATTTATATGCTTCTGTTTAGGATTCATATTTTTCAGATGTCTAGAGGTATCCCAACTTGCCAGTAATGTGGCTTTAGGTTTAGCAGAACTTGAAAATCTGAATATACTAGAAAACGAATTACATCTCTCATACTAACATTTACAAAATAAATGATCACAATGTTAACTTACCAATAAGCACTTTCTATATTCTAGGCTCTATATTATGCTTACATAATAAACATGATAAAGTTTCAAAGAGGAGCCAATTAACTTTTGAGCAAAAGCTTGACTTGAGTGTATATTGGCTTCATTTTGACAGTTGTAGCCTTAATATTATAGTACTGTTTTCTTTTTCTGGGAATCAGATAATCTTGTTGTTGGGGGAAGAGGGAGAATCTCCCTCTGCCCTTTCCCTTAAGGTTCTTATGGCTGGCCAAATAATTAACAAGCCAAGTTAGCAGGAGAAAATAATAACAAGTTTAATAACATGTATACATGGGAGAAACTCAGAAATGAGCAACGCATCCCTCTGTCTAAGCTGCCTGCTTAAGTATTGCAGTTAAAGGCGAGGAACGTGTTGGGGGTGGGTAGTGGTCTGGGACCTCAGAGGGCAAGAGGCAACTCACATGGAGATAGAAATGCAAATGTTTGCCTGACAACTCCTCTCAGGGTCATCTATAGATAATGTGGAGGGAGAGATAAAGTTTTTGATATAAGGGGCTTGGTGTCTTTCCTTTTGTAACCGCTATCCTACATTATCTTTACAGCCATCATGATAATAACTCCTTCCTGAAACAGATCTTTTGTTTTAAATTCTTTAGGTAGTCTGGGAGGGGAAACTCAAATATTCTTCCTGAGCTCTCTGAGTCCTTATTGTCTTCAGCTCGAAATAATCTGCATACCAGAGTGGTGCCTCCTGGGGTAACTTGCCCTGAGCATCATCAGTTCCCTCCTCTGAAACTTTCCTAGAAGTTTCACAGTCCTTTTGAAAATTAAAGACGTTTCATAGTCCAAAAGCTGAGTTGGTAGATTGTTTCATCTCACTGAGCACATTTCTTAGTCCTGATAATAGATAGTTCAATTAAGTACATTTTAGAAGGTGGTGATGCAGGTGGGCTCTCAAGGTTACACCTATATCGTGGAAGCAAGCAATCAAGTATTTAATGGAAGCATTTCTATGCAAACGAAAGAAAAACAAGGTTAATGGTTGGAGCAAGTTGTAAAGCAGTTTCTGAGTTTAGAGGACAGCCAGATAAGATTTTTAGATGTCAGCGTCAAAGCAGCTTTTGCAGTTTAAAATGTCTCTGATGATGTCATCGGGTAATCTCTTAAGTTTATAGCAAGTCCATCAGCTTCAGTTTGAAAGGCTTCAGGAAAAAGGGCAGGTTCAGTTTTCAGCGATTCCAAATGAAAATGATGGAAAAAATAAAAAACGTTAGTTTGGACATCTGTAGCCAGATATTTTAGGAGACTAGAAGAAATCAGGATCCAGTCAAGTCAACAATATAAAACAAAAACCTTAAAAGACAATTAACAAAACCAGGATCTAATATCCGCAAATCTACACTATAGTTTTTACAGAAATATAATTTTTCTTTCTAAAATCACCCTCATTTTTATCAAAGATGGACAAATTAAAACTAAGTAGTTTGCAAAATAAGTCTAGTTCCAATAGAGTTGGCCCAATTATTTACATAAGTACAGCAAGAATGGCAATTGATCACATAGGCTCTTTTAAATCTGCTTTGCTGGAACTTTTTATAAGGAATCTCAGATTGAACTTTAAAGGCCTCTCCAGGCCAGGAAAGCCAAGCCAAAATTTTGTTATCAGACTTTGCCTGTAATACCTACAGATTTGGGTGAACTCCTCTCTTCCGAGGTTCCCCCAAAATATTTCGAGGTTCCTTGTGCTTGCCAGATAAGTGACATTCTTTACTTATCCTGGTAAGCGCTGCTTGGAACATAAGGTACCAGGGCAATGTTTCCACGTGGCTTTATTCCATAAAGTCCAATCTTCATTCCTCAAAAGCTGTATGGTTATATCGCAAATATGATGTTCCAGTCACAGCCTTGGTAATAGAACCAGTGTTTCCAATTGTGTCCTGTTATAAGGAGAAGAGATTCTTATTGAACTTATGCAAATAACTATATTGCCATGAAAACAACAATACTCACTAAGAGTTTCCAAATTCGAGGGATCAGATAGAGAGAAAGATAAATATTTCAATTTTACTTACAAAAATATTATTTACCAAATTGTTATAAGTCATAGCTAGCTCAGGAGAAAAGAGAAAAAGTTTGCCTTAAATCTAAAAAAACAAAATATTAAAAATTCAGCAATACTTCAAATGAAAAATAATAAAAATTATAATCATCCTTATCAGTTCATTCAGTCCTGTGTAATCCATTCTTGATCCCAATCTTTTTGTGAGCAGTTTCATGAAGTTATCAGTCTTTCCATCAGCTTTCTGTAATTTCTTACCAAGTTCAGTTTTATTATCAGAAAGTTTGTCAGAAACCTGTACTCCAGTGTAAATGTCAGAGTCCTTTCCATGAATTTTTCTGAAGTTGAAACATTTTGCAAGGGCATTAGAGCAAAGAAATAAGTCTGTAAACAAGACCTCAAAATGGCAATTGACAGAGGAATTTGGTTAATTTTGTGACATACAACACTTTAAAATAATAATAACCAGAATTATGACTGATAATCAGGACAGATCAGAATTTCAGTAATGTTATACAATTTTAAAACACCTATGTCAATAACATTTGCCCACAGAACAGCGCCTAAGCAGACTTACCATCACTTGTCTGACAATGCTTTCCATGTAATTTAACATACGGAATAAGCCTAATAAATTTAGTATCTTTCCCTTTGTAGGAAGAGAGCAAATTTCTTTGAGAAGTTCCAGGGCCCTTTGAAAATTCTCAAAGAAAAAAAGTAAAAAAAAAGACTTTATTTATATGAATTTTGGGGAGCTTGTCAAAAATAGAAAACGTTAAAGCAAAGAGAGCATTGACAGTCCAAACATTTTAATAGAGAGACCTCAGTCTTTTGAACGCAGGAAATCATTTTAACAGATTTTTTTTTTCCGTCTTTTAGGTAGACTTACCCAAAGGTAAAGAAAAATCTTTTATAACCTCTTTATCAAGTTCAAGAAAATTATCCTTTTAAGAGAAAGAAGACCAAATTATAATTTTGTACCAGCTTCCTTCTGATATTAAAACTCATTTACTTAATTAAATTCATTTCAATCTGAGCCAACTTGACCATACAAAAACTGCTTTTCCAGAATTCCTCTTCCACAAACCTATAACTTTCTTTTTACATTCAGAATTTGTCCCATGTCTTTCTTTTCCCTCCTAGTTCTTGAAGACAAATTTATCTTTCTTAATCAATCAAATAAAATATCTCCATTCTTTGTTCCTTCTTTATACATCTTACTTTCCTTGTACACAGACATAATTTTCTTAATATTTAGTAGCTTCAATCACATATACTAATTAGAAATTTTAACTCTTAGAAACCCCAATTTGTAAGTAAAAACTAAGTAAACAATTATAAACTTTCTTTTACATTAGGATCTTGTAGCTTGGAAAATTTATAAAGACTTCATAACTTCTAGAAATATGTTCCTTTATAGTACAATCTTTTAATAAAACACACGTTTACCAATAGACCCAAAACACCTTTTAGTTTTCCTGTAATGAAAAGCCAAAAGTAGACAAACGTAAGTTTAGCAATCAATGTCTAATATCTTATCTTATTTGGAAATGATAATACTCAGTGAATTTTTATCACAAAATTTAGCAAAACTCTAAAGTTTTATGTCACCAAAAAGAGTTTGGAAGCTGTAACCACCATAACACATAATTATTGTTTAAAGTTCACCCAACATTCATCTTTTTCACAACTATTTAGTTACTTGTTCCCAATAATTATTTAGATTGTCTATAAGACTTCATAAGACATTAGATAAAATTAGCCATCATTTAAATTACTATTTTTGTTAACCAGTTCTGTAATAGAAATAACATCAGTTTTTTGTACAAAACTTCATGTAAATTTCATCACCTCTTATACCTTTAACCATAGTTATCATTAAGATTTTTATTAATAGATCTGGGTCTTCTGATTTTGGACAAGGGAAGAATTCCCAGTCAGACATTTTAAAATATACTCAGGCAAAGTTGATGTAACCTCTTTATATAAAATTAGCTCAAACATTCCAACCTTTATAATCTTATCAACACTTACACTTTTACATGTTCTCAATTCAATTGTAACCTGAGTCAAGCTCTTAAGGCTATTTAAATTTTTCCCCTCCTTTTTCTGGCCCTTTTTTAGGTACCAATTAAACAATTGTGTGAGAGCTCTCAAAACATATTTTTTTCCCCCAATTTAGAAGTTTTCCCAATTCAAAGAATCCGTCATCTGGCCATTGACGAGTAGGATCTTCATTTGTATATTTATTCCAATAGTGACTCGATCCAATAAGACTTTTTAAGAAAGACCCAGAGGTAACTTTCCACGCTTAGAATAAATCTTTACCGTGGACGCAAGAGGCGTCCCTGGTGAGGGCGCAGATGATGTAGCCCCCATGATCCACAGAATTCACTCCCAAAGATATTCAGAGAAAGTAAAGACCTTCGTTGCACAGGCGGTAAGGATGGTGTAGTGAAAACGGTGTCTCCGGTCTCCCACAATAGTGTGGGACGCCTCCAGTCACAGACCCGCTACGCTAATCTGTGACATCGGGCAGGTGATACTGGTATGGGATTTTTCCAGCACTAACAAGCAACGAAGGTTAAGACGACAAAAGCCCTTATGGACTGGGCCCTTTATGACAAACTCCCCTGAGAGCTTGGCACAGCCAGACAAAGAGACAGTTCAGAACCCCAGTCTATTCGACTGGCCACCAAGGGGCACCCCAGTAAATGCACCTTCCATATGGTGGAGACCAAGGAGGATATTCTCACTTGGCACAAAGCCAAGTTGTCTCAGGACACAGAACAAGACAGAAGGAAAAACCTCATCCGGTTTTTTTCTTATGTGCACAATGACAGCTTTAGCCACGCCTTAGGTCTGTTGGAGCCAGAATAATACCTAGGAGGGGAGGTGTCACGGGGTTGGGGACTGTGTGCTTTACAGAGTACCTCGTCATTGCATGGACATTTTCTTGCAGTTGACGGGGGACCTGTGTCATCTACCCCGTTCCGTGACCCAACTTATCCTGTCACGGGAGTTTCCTGAAAGTGGCGAGCGCCCTAATGGCTCTTAACCGCTCGACCCGTGCCCACCAAATTTGTGGCCTTTTTGGCTTCCAAGATGCCCTTGGCAATGGCCTTCACTTCATGTGCATATTAACCCACAGCAAAGTTTGTCTAAATAGACGCCAGTCTGGTGAGACCCACAAACTCACCAGTCTGTGGGGCCGGCCCAGACATTAGGCTTATAGGGTCTATGCCTGCGTCCTACACTATGGTATTTCCTTCTTATGACACACGATACAAAAGACAAAGACAAAAGAGAAAAACAGAGACTATCTCTGGGAGGAAAAGGGATCAAGATCAAAACCAAGAGTACTCTACCAAATGTACCAGCGTCACTAAAAGCACAAGAAACTCGTTTCCCAAATATTTTCTCCTGCCAATCTAAATTTAGAAAGAGAAAAAAATTCTCACCACTTCCTTCCACCGGACTCCACAGGTAGAGATTCTGGGAGGCTGACGTGGTAAGAAGTCTTATATTTTGCCGACTTTCGTCAGGCGTTCCCGTATCTCATCATCTGAAGTAATCCAGGGAGAAGGCAGTTCTTCCAGCCAGAGAACGCAACTTGCCAGCCAGTGTAGCCCCACGTTGGGCACAAAAACTGTTGGGGGAGAGAGAGAATCTTCCTCTGTCCTTTTCTTAAGGTTCTTATGGCTGGCCAAATAATTAACAAGACAGGTTAGCAGGAGAAAATAAAACCAAGTTTAATAACATGTATACATGGGAGAAACTCAGAAATGAGCAACTCGTCCCTCTGTCTCAGCTGCCCGCTTAAGTATTGTAGCTAAAGACGAGGAAGGTGTTGGGGATGGGTAGTGGTCTGGGACCTCAGAAGGCAAGAAGACAACTCACATGGAGATAGAAATGCAAATGTTTGCCTGACAACTCCTCTCAGGGTCATCTATAGATAATGTGGTCAGGGAGAGAGAGAGTTTTTGATAAAAGGGGCTTGGTGCCTTTCCTGTTGTAACCTCTATCCTACATTATCTTTACAGCCATCATGATAATAACTCCTTCCTGAAACAGATCTTTTGTTTTAAATTCTTTAGGCAGTTTGGGAAGGGAAACTCAAATATTCTTCGTGAGTTCTCTGAGTCCTTATTGTCTTCAGCTCGAAATAATCTGCATACCAGAGTGGTGCCTCCTGGGGTAGCTTGCCCTGAGCACCATCACCTCCATTTATAAGGATGCACCCATTATATAGATTCTGTACAAAATTGCAAAGATCACTTTTTCCTTTTCAACATTTATTTGTTTTAACTTTTAATAGTGAGAACCTTAGTGTTGGGTAAACTGCTGCACAATTACTGGAAATGCTGAGAGTCTTTTTGAAAAGTGCAGAAGTCTAAAGATAATGAAAAGTACATTTTTCGAATGTCAAGTCCCTTGATGATTTGATAAGCATCTGTCTAGTTGTACCCAGAAGAGATGGAAGATTAAACACCAGCACAGCACACAAGGAAACAGGCTGCAAACTTGAGGGCTTCCCATGGACCACAGAGTGCCTGGCTGACTCTTGGAGATTAAATCTGGGCTTTGTCCATGGGTGGACCCTGAGAGGAAAATTTTGCTTAAATGACCAGAGAATAGACAACGTTTTATGTTGATAATAATACTTACCATGTAAATTTCTTTATAAATCTTTGAATAAAATAAAAATTTATAACCCGCATATAAATTAACTCTTACTGACAAGCCCCACAGCCTTCTCTAGAGAGCTCAACAGAAAATATCTCCGCTGACTGTGAATTGTTCTTCTCTGAAAGCCAGCCAGCACTTCACTGATAGCCCTGGATAAGGAAGGCCAGATACAATTCTTTGAAGATGTTTAGCTGAATTCAGAACCAAAAATCCTACCTCCAGTTGGCTCCTCTGTGAGAATGGATGGCCGGCCTTGTTTCACAGCCTGAGCAATTGAGGTTTCAGATGAGATAAATTGCTTTGTTCCCTAGGGATGGAAAAGCTGGACTGTGACATCGATTCAATGCTGAGACTTTGCAGGTAAAGATAGGGTCATAGAGGGGAATAAAGATTTCAGCAAATTGGATTTTTGTTCTCAACAGTGGAAATAATTTAAGAAGCAGATAGTCTCTCACTCCAACTTCTCTTCCCTGTTCTCTGTCATATCACTGTAAAAATTCTCTCTATGAAAATTTCAATCTTTTTTCTTTGTAGTGTGTTTATTATCATCTTCACGAATTCTTTGACTTCACCACCTTTCTGGCACCACAACATTAGCCATTGAGATATTATTATAGATTCAGTTTTGCAATTTCATCCCCTTATCTCTATTTCGTCTGTCATTTCATAGTTTTAGTTCTTATTTTATCTTATGCTTGAAAACATTTGAAGCTTACAGTGTGTAACAGTTCCTTATTTTCTCAAATTTTTATCTAAGTGCCCTCAACTATCACTTTTTTTTAGAAAAGAAGTGAAATACATAACAGAACAATACACTGTAATAAATTGACCACTCATAATATTAAGTTCAACCTGAAATCCCTCCTCACTTAACAGAGACCATCTTTTATAATTCACAATGCTTTTGTCTGGGCAGGGTCAGTTTATCAATGATTTTTGGATGTTTTAAACCACATGAGATGAATACAATATAAGGTAAAATTGTTAATCTTGCAGAAGTTGTAGAATTTCCTGATGCTTAGGGGAGTTGGTGGTGGAGAACCTGAATCATATGAAAAGTAGTTGATTAATTAGCACCTGAGTTTGTTAATTTGGTAAAGATGATGATGAGACATACATGTTGAAAAGATAACTTTGCATATCAGAGTATTGTCAGAGGCCACTGGGAAAATTCATAATATTTTCAAATACTACAAAAAAATGATCATTTTTTCATAAAAGATGTGATACATGACGGCATCATATACTTCTGTCAGAAAATTTGCAATGAAGAAAATTAACACTTCAGTCATTTTAATTCTAACAATTTGTTCATGCTTACTAGTAGGTTAAAAAACTTTTTAGAAATAAAGTGAGGGCTGGCCCGGTGGCTTAGCGGTTAAGTGCGCGCGCTCCGATGCTGGTGGCCCGGGTTCGGATCCCGGGCGTGCACCGACGCACCGCTTCTCTGGCCACGCTGGGGCCGCGTCCCACATGCAGCAACTAGAAGGATGTGCAACTACGACATACAACTATCTACTGGGGTTTTGGGGGAAAAATAAATAAATAAATAAATAAATCAAAAAAAAAAGAAAGAAAGTGATAAGTGATGTACTTGCTTAATTTTTAATTTCTTTTAGTAAGAAAACTTTTTCATATTTTTAAAAAATATTTATTTGTATTTATTTTATGCTGAATTTATTCCTGGGCCAAAGATTTTTTTTTTTAATTAACTAACACCCATTCTTTTCAAACTCTTTCAAAAAGTTGAAGAGGAGAGAATACCCCTAAAGTCATCCTATGGGATTAACACTACCCTGATATCAAAGCCAAAGACACTAAGAGAAAAGAAAACTATAGGTCAATATCTTTGATGAATATTGATATAAAAATCCTCCATAAAACAGTAATAAACTAAATCAATCAACATATTAAAAGGATTATACAGCATTTTTCAGTGGGATTTACTCCTGGAATAAAGGATGTTTCAATATATGAAAATGAATCAATGTAATAAACCACATTAGCAGAATGAAGGAAAAAAACACATGATCATCTCAATGGATGCAGAAAAGGCGTTTGACAAAACTAAACATGCTTTCATGCTAAAACCACTAAAAAACCCCTCAGAGTAAAAGGAAACTACTTCAACATAATAAAAGCCATATATAGAAATCCACAGAGAACATCATATTCAAGGGTGAAGGAATGAAAGCTTTTTCTCTAAGATCAGGAACAAGGCAAGAAGGCCCATTTTCACCACTTCTATTCAACATGGTATTAGAAGTTCTAGCCAAGGTAAGTAGGCAAGAAAAAGAAAGAAATAGCATCCAAATTGGAAAGGAAGAAGTAATATTATATTTGTTTACAAATAGTATCTTATATGCTGAAACCCCTAAAAATTCCACCAAAAATTTGTTAGAACTAGAAAATTCTGCAGAGTAGTGGGACACAAAATCAACATGCAAAAACTAGTTGTTCTTCTATACATTAATAATAAGTAATCTGAAAAAGAAATTTAAAAACTTTACATTTTTATTTACAATAGCATCAAAAAGAGTAAAATACTTAAGAATCAACTTACTCAAAGAGGTAAAAATTCCAGTGATGGTTTTGCAATATTAGAAAAATCTATCCTAAAATTCATATGGACTCTCAAGGGACCCTGAATAACCAAAACAATCTAGAAAAAGAAGAACAAAGTTAGAGAACTCACACTTCCTGATTTCAAAACTTACTATAAAGTAATCAAAACAGTGTGGTATTGGCGTAAATACACACACTATGCTAATGAAATAGCACAGAGACCCCAGAAATAAAACTTTGCGTATATGGTCCAATGATTTTTGACAAAGGTACAAAGATCATTCAAAGGAAAAAAGATCAGTTTTTCAACAAATGTTGTTGGGAAAACTGGATACCCACATGCAAAAGAACGAGGTTGGACCCTTACTTTACACCATATACAAAAATTAACTCAAAATGGATCAAAGATATAAATGTTAGAGTTGAAGCTATAAAGTCCTTAGAAGAAAACACATGGTAAAAGCTGTGTGTCATTGGGTCCAAATGCCATTGTAACAATGATTTCTTTATGACACCAAAGACATAAGTAACAAAAAAAATAACAAATTTTACTTCATCAAAATGAAAAAGATTTCTGTATCACAAGATACTATCAACAGAGTAAAAAGGCAAACCATAGAAAGATTGAAAATATTTGCAAATCACAAATCTGATAAGGGATTAATATCTAGAATAAATAAAGAACATCTACAACTCAACAATAAAAAAACAACTCAATTTAAAAATGCACAAAATACTTGAATAGACATTTCTCCAAAGAAGATATAAAATGAACAGGAAACACATGAAAAGATGCTCAACATCACTAAGTATCAGGAAAATGTGAAATAAAACCACAATGAGATACCTTTTCACACCCATTAGGATAGTTACTATCACAAAATCAGAACATAACAAGTGTTGGCAAGGATGTTGAGAAATTGGAACCCTTGTGCTCTGAGTGTGAGAATATAAAACTGTGGAAAACTGTGTGGCAGTTCCTTCAAAAATTAAAAATAGAATTACTATATGATCTAGAAATTCCACTTATGGGTTCTGAAATAATAAAAATCATATTTATCAGCCTCTGTGTCCAGTTCTTGGCACAGAGCTCCTAAAACCTTTGTAATTTCCCCAGTGATAAGAACACTAGGAGAATCTTTTGTTCTATTGAGGCTACTCTGGGTGGGCTCCTGGATGCCTCCTGAATGGGGGCTGGTCACCAGAAAGACCAAGCCCTGATTAGAAGCTTGGAATTTTTAGCCCTACCCCTTATCCTCCAGAGAGAGGAGAGGAGCTGGAAATTGAGTTAATAATTGATCATGCCTATGTGAGAGAGCCTCCATAAAAATCCCAAGAGAAGGCGGTTCAGAGAGCTTCCAGGTTGGCAATGACAAGGACTGCTTGGAGACTGGTGTACCTGGAGATGGCATGAAAGCTCTGTGTACCGTCTCCATACCTTTCCCTATGCACCACTTCCAACAGGCTGTTCTTGAATTATATCCTCTTATAATAAACTGGTGATCTAGTAAATGTTTCTCTGAGTTTTGTGAGCCACTCTACCAAATTAATCAAACCCAAGGAGAAGGTTGTGGGAACCTCTGGTTTTTAGCCAGTAAGTCAGAAGTATAGGTAACAGCCTGGGCTTGTAACTGGCATCTGAAGTTGAGGCGAGGTTGGGTGGGTGTGCAGACTTATAGGACGGAGCCATCAACCTGTGGAATCTGATGTATCTCTGGGTTGTCAGCATCAAATTGAGTTGAATTATCTGGCGACCAGCTGGCATTCCAAGAATTGCTTGTTGGAGGCGTGGGGAACCCTCCTACATGTGAAAAAGTGAATCTGAGAACACCATTTATGGGTATACACGCAAAAGAACTGAACGCAGAGGTATAAAGACATATATGTACACCCGTGTTCTTAACAGCATTATTCAAAATAGCCGGAAGCTGGAATCAAGCCAGGTGTCCATCAATGGACGAACTGACAAAAAAATGTGGTGTATACACATAGTGGAATACTCTTCACCCTTAAAAAGGAAGGAATTCTGACACATGCTATGACATGGATGAACCTTGAGGACTTTATGCTAAGTGAAATAAAGCCAGTCACAAAAGGAAAAATACTGTATGATTCCACTCATATAAGGTACTTAGAGTAGTCAAATTTATAGGAATAGAAAGGAGAATGGTGGTTCCCAGGGGCAAGAGGGAGGGATAACAGGGAGTTGTTGCTTAATGGGCACAAAGTTTCAGTGCAAGGTGAAAACAGTTCTGTGGAAGGTTGGAGGTTATGGCTACACAACTATGTGAATGTATTGAATGACACTGAACTGTACACTTAAAAATGGTTAAAATTTTATGTTATGCATATTTTATGACCATTAAAAAATTAATTATTATCAACAAATGAACAAACACTAGCTACATGCGATAGCATGGATGAATATCACAACCATAAGGCTGCATAAAAGAAATTATATTCAAAAGACTATATATTTTATAATTCCATTTATATAAAATCCAAGAAAGAAACAAAACCGAGGTCTGGCTTCTAGTAATGGTGGAGTAGCCTGTTGAACTAACACTCTCACAGATAACAATGATAAAATCTGCACAAAATATTATATATATTTATACAGACTCGTGTGGCTATATGTAATACACATAAAATAAATGTGTACTTGTGTGTATGTATAAATCACTTCCAAAAGCAAGCAGAACTGAGAGGGAATCTTCCTTTAAATGATGGGAATTGCACCAGGAGATATTTGCAAGCTTGAGTCTTTTGCCTCAAAGCATTCCAAAATCTGCACATGGCCTAGACAGGGGAAAAACTACAGTCTTACTTGTCATGTTAGAGGATGTATTTTTGGGCTGGCAGAGTAGCTGGAAAGTTAGGGGAGAAATTCTGGAAGGGAGGGAGCCACAAAGAGGAAAATCGCAAAATATATATGTAAGTCTCTCCCCCACACACTCCAAATTGGCAGATCTTTGAACAACACACATGCAGGGTAGGCCCCAGAAGGCCTAGTGTAAAAATAGCAGTTGGAAGATGAAAGAACTAAACTAGGATTTCAGTTATGCCCACTGTAAATGAGATAGGATTGGAATTTCAGTCTAGCCAAGTTGATTCCCTGCTAGAAAAATAACAAAACTCTTCCAAGGAATACAATAGAATCCGGAGCCTCTATACCTATCTTTCATGATTTCCAGTACACAATTTAAAAGAAGCACGAGATTTGACAAAATAGGAAAATGTAATCCATATGTGACCAAAAGCAGGCAGTAGAAACTCTCCCCAATGTGTTCTAATTAGCAGTCAAGAATACGAAAGCAGTTATTATAAAGGTGATCATGGTGGTAAAGAAAAATATTCCCATAGTGAATGAACAGATGTGGGAACTCAGCAGAGAAGTGGAAATTACACAAAAGAACCAAATAGGAAGATGAAATAAAAAAAATACTTTTGAGTTTACCGGTAGATTAGAAATAGTAGAAAAAACATGAAGATACAGCAATAGAAATTATCCAGTCTGAAGAAAAGAATGTAAAAATTTTGAAGAAAAATGAAGAGAGCCTTATGACCTGTGAGATGATTGAGTCCCAAGCAGAGAGGGGAGAGACAGAAAAATTAAATGAGGCAGAAAGGCAAATCAATAAGTAATAGCATAAAACTTCCAAAATTTGTTGGAAAATCTAAAATTTTAGATCCCAGAAATTCAGCAAACCCACAAAATAAAATATAAAAGAAAAGCATACTTAGGTACACGATAGTCAAGCTACTAAAATCCAAAGATAAAAAGAAATTCTTAAAAGCATCAGGGAAATACACACATACAGTGGAAGACATTACATACAGGGAGAAATACTGTGAATGATGGATGATGTACTATCAAAAACAAAAGAGACAACTCAACAACAAAATGACATCATTCAAGTGCAGAAAGAAAACCCAAAAGTCAACACAAAATTCTACATTTAGCAGAACTCACTTTCAAAAAGGAAGTAGAAGCCATAATAAGATACTGCACGCCTATTAAATGGCTGAAATAAAAAATAAAATTGCAAATACGACGTGCTGGTGAGGACTAGGAGCAATTAGAACTGGGAATGCAACATGATAGTTGCATTCAGAAAACAGTTGAGCAGGTTCTTATAAAGCTAAACATACACTTATTATATGACTCAGATATCCCACTCCTAGGTATTTACTGAAGAAAATTGAAAACTAATGTTTAAACAAAAATCTTTGTGGGAATCTTTATAGCCATTTTATTCATACTTGCCAAAAGCTGGAAATAAACTAAATGTCCTTCATCAGGTGAATGGAGAAAGAAACTGTGTTGCATTGGTACATTAGAATAGTACTTGGCAATAAAAAGGATAAACTCTTTTTTTTGTGTGTGAGGAAGATAAGCCCTGAGCTAACATCCAGTGCCAATCCTCCTCCTTTTTCCCCCCAAAGCCCCAGTAGATAGTTGTATGTCATATTTGCACACCCTTCTAGTTGATGTATGTGGAACACGACCTCAGCATGGCCTGAGAAGCGATGTGTCAGTGCGCACCATGGATCTGAACCTGGGCCGCCAGTAGGGGAGCACACGCACTCAACCGCTAAGCCATGGGTCGGTCCCAGGATAAACTCTTGATTCACACAACAACATGGATGAATCTTGGCTGCATTTCTCTAAGTGAAGGAAGCCAGATTCAAAAGGCTGTATAGAATATGATTCCATTTATATGACTTTCTAGAAAAGGCAGAATTACAGGGATGGAAAATGATCAGTGGTTGCCAAGGGATGGAGTAGGGGAAGGGGTTGAATACAAAGGGATAGCATGAGAGAACTTTGGGAGTGAAAAACACAGCTCTGTATGGTACTGTGGACATGTATGCATGACCATAAAGTCAAAACCCATAGAACTGTACACAGCAAAGAGTGAATTTTACTCTGCAAATTTTAAAAATCAATCAGGATGCTGGGGAACCCAGATGGAATGCAGTGACAAATGAATCTCACTGTATTACAAGCATGTGACATAACCATACAGAAGGAGTGGGGATGAAAGGTCCTGACCTAAGTTACAGTGGAAGACAGTGTTTTGACGGGATACTGTAAAACTAAAGTACTGGACATAAACACTGTACTCTAGGTGGTCAATTTGTTTTTCATAAGGGTATGGATTAGCAATTCTGAAACTAGTTGACACAGTAAACATATTGTAGCTAACTGGAGTTAGGTTTCTCACTGTTGGTGAAAGAAGTTACAAATAAACAAAAGGAGAATGCTAGAATAAACCCAGTGGTGCTGGCTTGGAGTTGGAAGTATCAGTATGAATCCATGTCTCTTTTAATATATCTATCAAAAAAGATAGATAGATGATAGATCGATAGACAGATGCGTATACTTGAGTTTATATTCATACATACATTTCCAAGCTCTGCTGAGAGGGACTAGAAGCAGTGACACTCTAATATTAATGAGCACATCTAGCTCCCAGATCTTGTTTTCTAAATATCATTCTCCAATAAAAAGAACCAGGTTTTCTTGGAGAAATGGCTAATTCTAGGGCTGGAGATAGAAAATACAAAATGAGCCTGGATCATCTTGTAGTGCCAGAAAGTAGGAAAGTGCTTTAAAACACACACACACACACACACACGCACACACACAGAAAATGATGGGACGTGTCAAAATGAATCAGTCTAAAAGACTTCCCAATGACTCAAGCTGGAAAACTGTGAGCAACAAAATAAATAATGGTAGCATTGGATTATTACCCAGAGACTAAAATAAATATCCACGAGGCTATACTGATATAAAAAAGATTAAATAAGAAAGGAAGGGAAGGAAGAAAGAAAAAAGGGAAAAAAAAGAATGAGAGAGAGAGAGAAAGAAAGGAAGAAGGAAAGGAGAGGGAGGGTGGGGAATCTTCCTCACAGAGTTCCAAATAATAAATGCGCTAGATAGCATGAAATTGAAAATCGCCACTAGAACGCTACAGTAATAATTACTGTTGGAAAGATTGACTGATGAATGCAAAAACTGTGGAGGAAACTTAAAGAAGAAACAGTACAATTGCAGAGTCTCAAAGCATTTCCTTCCAAACATTTAACTTATTTCTCTTATTTCTTTAAAATACCTATGACTATTTAAAGCAAAAATTATAACACTGTATTGTGGGATTTATAACATGGGTAGATGTAAAATTTATGACAACAATAGCACAAAGGACAGACAGAGGTAGATGGAACCGTTCTGTAGCAAGTCTTCCATATTTTACATTGATTAAACTGGTGAACTATTAAGTCTAGGTAGGCTGTGATATGTTAAAGATGCATATTGTAATCTGGACCAACCAGTAAAAATCCAAAGGTGTGTCACTTAAATGCTAATAAAGGAATTAAACACCATACCAAAAAACGTTTGTACAAGACTGTTCACAGGAGATGACCTGCACGTCCCCAGGAGCAAGATGAGCGCACTTTGGGGCATCCACAGAGCAGAACGTCCTCAGCCGTGCCAAGGAGAAAACGCTGACACACATATGCTGAGAGAGACTCATCAACCTCGTGCTGAGGGAGGCAAGCTGGACAGAAACCAACACACATGGGATGATTTCAGCCAAGATGAACCTATGCTGAAAAAACCAGAACAGGGGTTGCATCGGGGGAAGGAAAAAATTGTCTGGGAAGGAACAGGAAGGAGTTTTCTGGGGGTGATGGAACTATCCTATTCTTAAAGGGATGAAAGTTATATGGGCATGTTTATTTGCCAAAACTGTACGGTTGAGATTTGTGCCTTTCAGTGTGCATACATCTTACTCACCACACACGCACAAAGGCTTAAAAGAATAATAAAGTGAGGTGAGAATGGGATGGAGTGTGGATGAAACAAAAATAGCAGATGATTAGTAGTTGTTGAAGCTGGGTGATGGGGCTACTATGCTATTTTGCTTATTTTGTATATTGTTTAAATTGTTCTGTAATAAAACACTTGTATAAGAAGACAAACTCGATATACAGTGTTCACTGGTAAGATATCAGTTACCTTTGGGGAGGAAATAGGGAGAAAGGGATTGTCGGGGCCTGAGTAAAGCTGGTGTTAGTTCTTGGTCACACAAGTGTGTTCGCTTTGTAATAATTCTTTGAGATTTACGTGGATGACTTCTGCATATATTTCTGTACGCATGTTATACATCAATAAACATTTTAAATCCTGCATATTTGCACAAAGATACTAAGTCAATATCTTAGAATAACAGCAGTGTTTTGTTTTAAAGTGGAACACATTCACTCATGACACCATTAGATGGATTTTAATACTCCCAAGTATCTATTAATGCCCTCATCCCTGCGTGGCTCCTGGGTCTTTCCATTTTTGCCTCAGTTTTGTAAGTGGCATGGATTTGAGTTTTTATGATGCCATCTTTCTCCAGCAAGGTCCACCCCCACCACGATGCTCACCAAGGCCTCGACACCTAGCACAGTGCCGTGTTCACAGCATGCACTGAAGACCTGTGGGACTGGGTTGGATGAGGAACAAAATGAGGAGCTCATGATGTTCGTAACTTATGTCTAGGTGCCATACTGTGACTTAGGAAATTGGTAGAGTTTTTCGATAGCTTTGCTATGCCTTCTAATTTTTCCTATTTAAAACAATGGGAAATAGGGTCTCAGAGTTCTTTCTCAGAGAAAGTCTGACATTTCAGGCACAGATTACTGACAATTATTAATGGCATATGACTTTCCCACCTCATCTTAGTGTTAAGTTTTTAATTCCTTACCTTGGAAATGACCTAACATTTCTTCTTCCAAATCTTGTAGTAATACCGATGCTCCAGAAAGTCAGGCCACAGATATTCTGCTGTTGTGCATCCTCCCTGCAAAGAAGTGGAGCTGTGCATCCACCAGTCTAAGAAGTGTGTGGTGCTGTAGTATTTGGAGTCAATCAGAAAAGCTAAATGGAAAAACGACTTCAGAGAATTATCACCATAACCCCCCACAGCAACAAATTATTTTGTGATTCTGAGGGTATATTCAAACAAGGATATTAAAACTAGTTCCCAAGGAGCCAGCCCTATAGTAGAGCAGAAATTGCATATTACCTTCCTGCACAAACTTGCCTAACATTGTGGGAAGGACCAAAGGGACGTTTCGGTGTTGTTGCCTATGTTAACGAGGCCAAGAGGTCCACACTGGGATAAGGAAGTCCAGTGAACCAGCCTGTGTGCAGCGTGGGAAAAGGGACATGTGTGTGGTCCCCTGAAGTGGCTTAGGGGTCACTTACCAGTGCGCCTGAGTTTCCTGTCTGTATAATGCAGGAATTGGGGCTGTCCAATGTGATGTTTTCTCCTTTTTATGACATGGCTCAGGGCAGTCCTTCTAAGACTCCTGACCAAGGTATGGGCCCTTCAGGCAGATTGGGTCCAAAGGGAGGATCTCTGCAGCGACCCTGACCACGGGTCCAGAGCGAGGATCATGGCAGCCTGGAGGGATGGGGGGATGGTAGGACAGTGGCCTTGAAAAGGCAAATTCCAGGATCCCAGGCACCTGGTAGTTCCATTTTAGATATTGAATTCACATTTCAAATACTGGCCAGGGAGCTTCCACCAGGGCTGCAAGCAACCTCAGCAACAGCCAGGCTGGTGAGCCCCACCCCTACCTGAGTCCCGGCCTCAAGGGATGCAGCCCAACCACACTGCGCATACTCTGGGAGGTGGGCAGGGCATGGAGAATGGGCGTGGTATAGAGAAGAGGGTTGGATGGAGAATCAGAGGCGTGGGGCCCAGGGCCCGAGAGACAAGGCACGAGTTGGGGCCACGAGCTGTGCATGCTGGGAGCTTTTCTCTCTTAACCGCTCCCAGCTGGCAACCCATAGGGCTGCAGGACTAGAACTCCCAGGAGGCTCTGGGCACGAGGTCGTGCCTAGCTCTGGGGGGAGGAACAGGGCAATGTGAGCTTGGCCGAGGGCCAAACCCCCATTGAATCAGGACTCTGGCCCTGCACCCGCTCCAACTGGACTGAGTCCCGGAGGGAATGAGAGGGACCAGGAAGTTAGGAGGGTGTGGCGGCTGCAGTGGCAGCCGCGGGCCTGCCACATGCAACTGCTTTTGTCCAAAATTGAAGCTGGACTGGCGCCTCTTCCCCACCACCTCCCTCCGTTGCTTGATTCCTCCTCCCACCTGCATGCCTGTGGGTCTTTCCACAGCCTCCTACCTAGTCCAAGGCCAGGTGTTTCTCTAAAGTGCTTATGGGAACTGGTTTGACATCCCAGAAACTTTCCAGTTTGCCTGCTGCCCTCTGCCATCTCCAGCCAAAGTGCCATCATTTCATCAGCTTTTGGGAGACATTCGCCCTTGTGGCCCCTCTTGCAAGCACAACTTAAGAGTTTGCAGGGTGGTAGCATTGGCTGTTGCTTGCCTTTTTCACAGGTGTGGAAGTTGAGGCATCCTCGGGGTTAATCATTGGTTTCCCCAGGATCTGCTAAGAGCAGAGGGGAACAACACAATTCCCAGGCAAGTATCTAGTAAGCCGTTTTCACTAACCCATTCCAGTGCAGAGGCCTCCAAAACAGCATCCTTAAGATGAGAATAGCTTAAGCATTTTGCCCTTTAGATTGATCACCTAATCTCAGCTCAGGCCTGAGTGGCCAGTCTCTCAGGGACATGAGTGATGACTCTGATCCTTCAGGAAGAGACCGGTGGTCCAGCTTTGGGAGAGGCATGTTCATGGTAGACAGCACCTGGGCAGCATTTGAAACCCGTCAGCTTTAACATCTCTGCTTTGGATTCTGGCAAGTTTCCAGGATAAACATGCCCAGGGATAGTCAAATGTACCGTATTCTTTAAAAATTGATTAGAGTAGTGAAAGGAACAGAGCATAAAATATCCTGATTATTTGCAAAAGATGAAATGCAAGCAAGACCTTCTTGTTAATTTTTTTCTCCTCATTCTCTTGGCTGTACTATACGCTTGAATGCAGAAAGAAAAAATTTGCATTGCCAAGTTATCTTTTCCTGAGATTGGTAAATTAACTTAAAAGTCTTATTGAAACCTGTGGAGGAATGGTTAGCAGCTTTCATGATTCACGTCCTCCCTAAAAACCTGGGTGTTGATCTACATGAAAAAAAGTCCTTGTTTATATTACACATCCCAATAGGTTACATTTCCGATTCCTGAATGTGGGATATCATCAAAACAACTGAAAAAGCTGGTCATGGAAACTGGACCCTGTCACTATGTGAAGAATTTACCTCTTTATGAATTAATGACTCGAATTCTTTCACATTTTTGTAAAGAACGGACGAGAAACTCTGCAGTGTCTCTGAATGTGGCAAGACGGGGAATTCTCCTTAGACCACATCCTCGAGTTCTTCTCTCGTGTTCAATAGACCCGGGTGATAGTCCGTGTGGTCAGGTGCAGCGCCGCTCCCCCAGCCCCCAGTGTTCCATCCTACTCTGGCCTGTGACCTCTTCAGGGGGTTCTGATGACACTCCTCCACAAGGGTTGGAAGGAGACATTGTAACATGAGGATATTCATCATCTTAAAACAACGATTAATGGAGAGGAAAGTCTCGGGTTCTGTGTGCTCCGATGCAACTGCTGTTGGGGTGTGGCTTCAGTGACCACTGTGCTCCCAGCAGTCCCCAAAATGGCTGTCTCAGACATTTGATCTCCTGGTGCAACCACAGCAGCTGTTGACAGAGCTGAGCGCTCGTGGTTCAATGTCTTCCGTCAGATTTTGTGGCTCTGACCCTCCTATGCTCACCCCCTTCCCATTCCTATCTGCTGAGTTGATTGCTTTGTAGTTGTTTCCTAGGAGCCACTGTGTGTAACTGGATTTCACAGTGTCTTTAGAGACCCATCTTCACTACACGAGTCACTGTACAACAGTGACTTATCCTGGTGTAGCCCGTGTTCATCATCTCCAGTGGAGCTGTGAAGAACCCTGCTTACTAGTACCCTGTCTCATTCTCATGCTGCTGGGGCTGCTTATGAAGTTGAGCATCCCGTCTTTGGTCTCATTGCCATTATTCTTTTCATCGATTATTTTGAAGTCGGATATGACTTTGTTAATAATGTGGACACTTGCTGTCACAGGAACTTTTATGTAACTTCCCCAACAGCTCTGTGAAGTAGTCCTGTGATCCCCATTTTACAGGGGGGGACACTGAAGCTCAGAGAGATGGAGTAGCTTCCTTCACGTCACACAATTTCTCGGTATATTTTGTGTCTCCACCTGGAGCTCCGCTTCTCAGGTGAGTGCACTTAGGTGGTGTTCCACTTTATGCCTCTCTGCCAGTCTCCCCAAAGGCACACGCCCCATCCTGAGTCCATTGTCTGCTTGATGGCAGTCACCCTGCACAAACAGTCTCCGGGCAGGGATTGGACTAGCGGGGAGTGGTCCTCCGGCTTACTCTGGGCAGGTACTAGGTTCATGGCGAGAGCTGGAGCAGTGGAAGATACTGACCGTCACTCACCTGGAAGGTTTGTTATGTAGAAATACTCCACTGACTTTTTGCAGGTGTCATGTCTTCTTTGTCTTCATTGCTCCTCTGGGCATTCTCCTACAGTCCAGGCTGTGCAGTAACATAGAGTACAGAGACTGGTGAACATAATACTGTTGCCATGCACCAAATGGTCACATCACTCATTTTTCTAATTATGAAACAAATACACACTGTAAAAAAGTCAAATTGCACTGATCTATGTAGAGTAAAGTGAAACATTCCCCTTTCATCCCCTTCCCTGCAAACTCACTCTCCTACTCAGAAGAAACTATTGTTAAGAGGTTGTGACTTATTCTTCTGGAAATTTCTTATGAATTTATAAATACACAAAATTTTTTTTAAACATAAATTACATAACTACATCGTTTGCAATTTGCTGTTTCCTAAACCATATATCATAGACCTCTCTCCTTATCAGTGCACATCACTCTAACTTACCTTTTTAGAAGTTTTAGAGGTATTCCAAAGAATAGGTATACCATGATCTGTTTATATCTTCTTTGATAGCAAAGGGATTACATCCAGTTTCACTATTATACATAATGCTGCTATAAGATCCTTGTATGGAATTTATTACACTGCTTTCAACTGCTCAATATGCTTTGTTTCCTTTTAGTCAGAGACTATGATATATTTTTAACACTTTTACGGGAATTATTTTATAGGGAAATTAATTTTATCACTGAATAACGACATTTATGCGGAAGCTGGACTTCAAGGTCATCCATGTCAGTATTCTGGAGAAAAATAATGAAACTTAGAAGGTATTATGCTTGCTCCATCACATTCTAACAAGTCATGTTAACAATGTGAGTTGAATCTTTGAATAACCTCTACTTTCTCTGTTCAGATGAACGATGACTTTTTCTTGTCTTGAAAACTTCTGACTCCAAGAGCTCTCAGTTGGGTTTCAGAGAGGGTAAGATATGGTGTTGTATCTATTTCTCTTCAGCTGTAGGCTGCGTCTTCTAAAGATCATAGAATTGATCATGGTCCAATCGATATATGTGATTTGGTTCAAAAATTCAAAGTAATGAACTCAACATAGGAATCTATATCTTTTGTTCTTAATAAAGAATTTCCTTTGATATCCGTAACTCTCTGTGATTACTAGTAAAAACTCACCTATGGGTGAAGAGATGTGGTTCTGCTGACAATGTCTGGCTTGAACATCCATAGTTAAGCCTGCCACATCTGTAGGTAGGTTACACTTGACCTCTTGATGACCTCTGCCCTTGGTCTTTGACCTGGGAAAAATAAGAATTTAAAAAAGCTGCTGTTATTAGCACTCAATGCTAGAAACGCCCATTAAAGAGTGAGTTTGGTTTGGTAAACCAAAGGGAGTATAAGCAGAACAAAGTCATTAATATCTATAAAATTTCAAAAAATTCTAATTTTTAAAAATATAACTCTGTTTTTGCCACAGTGCAAACTGTGTATATATGAATGACGTATCCCTCTGTCCATTTCTTAAGTTATTTCCATTGATTTGATGGATTTATCTTCAAACCTGGATTCCAAGTGTGAAAGGACATCTTGGTCCTTCAAAAAAAGAAACCATTGAGATTTAATTTTCCTTTAGCTCGGCATCCCAAAGGTTTGAGGAATAAATGATCATGTAATGATACAATGATTTTGAAATCTAATTGTTAATTAGAGGGGTGTAAGAGATGACCGAATGGTGGTTCATCACCATGGTCAAGGGTATTGTACACATGGACATGTAAACACGATTCAGGAAGCCGCTTCAGCACCGTGACATCACTGAGAACCACAGTGCAGGGGGATCTAGGCACAAAGCCGTCTGCCTCGATCTCCTGGGTTACATGTAGATCCAGGTGTCTTGACAGTGGCTTCAGAGAAGCTAACTTTTATCTATTTCTCCCCTTCCTTATCTCCAGTTTACCTCAAACACTCCTGACTACCATATTTTAAAGTAAGACCAATTATAGTTATCTATGTGAGATTCTTGTTTATTATTAGAGAGTGATAGTCAAGGATACCATCAAATATCATTTAATTGACCTAATTAAATTTGTTGTACCTTATAATTGATTAGAACACTACATTTAGTTGAGCGTTTGATATTCACCAAGTGTGTTAATCTGCTTACAACTGCTATGTGCCTGACTCCTCGTAGAAGTGTATCTTTGGCCCATCACAAGATTTTAATGACTCAAATCATCATAAATTAAGATAATGTACTGTCTTTTGGATGATAGGGAGACATATGGGTCCATTTTGGAAGTATGCCCATCTGTCTTTGCTGCCCATGGGAAGTTGCTGGTTACTAGGTCTCCAGGTGGCTTGCACAAGCCCTAGGTCTGTAATAGCTTGGTGCCTCTCCTTCTAATTGGGGTAGAAATAAAAGAGATCAGAGAGACTTATTAAAGTTTTGGTTGCATGAAGTCTTCTATGAAGACCATCCATGCATAGTGTTCTGGATAGCTCTCTGTTCCTAAGACTACTAGTTACTTAAAGGGCTTGTCGGGAACTGTGAAAGGTCTGATATTTTACCTTTCCTGCAAGCTAATAAGTCAGCCTACAATGGTTTTACAGATGCTGGCAAAAGACAGGAGACCCATGGGTCAGAGACAAAGGACTTAATGACACAGCAATAGCAGTGGCCAGAGTATCAGCATTGGCACTGGTTCACTAAATCCCACTTCCTACAGGCTGATACACAGTGGGCCAGGTGACATGCAGAGGGTTACAAGATCTCAGAGCCTAAGGAATTCAAATCTTTGATAACGGGCAGGATGTCTGCTAACCTTTGCCCTGGGGGGGTGTTATTTTTATTATACTGGGCAGTAAGCAAGGCTACCCTTTGCTCCAAAGGAGGCCACTATTTCTATCTTCCAAGCCTCCCAGCTCTACACACATCCTTGAAAAGATAAGCTGGTCTTACTGGCTTTCAAAGATAAGCTTGAATGAGACTTGATCATCATTCAGTTCTTCTGTTTCCTTTATTGAGATTGTGCAAATATGCTCTTTTCTCTGTAAAGTTCATTAACTTTATTCATACATAAGGGATGCTTTTGGTTTTATTTGTTAAGTTGAAATTGTCTTATTAGAGGAAATGATGAAACTGTTATGGGTTGGATCTGAAAGTATGCTTTTCCAGGAAAAATGTGAAAGAAGATCAGTGCTCACAGAACTTTGCCACAAGGAGCTGATAGCAACTTAAATTATTTTAATTTGAATAGTGTTTTGTACATCTTTCTTCCATTTACTTCATCCTCTCTGCTTCCTGTAACTCTCATATGGGAATGGGGCACTTTCAGGGATTCACTGAACTCATTTACAATATTCAAATGGTTTTGTTTGTTGTGTTTTTTTTTATTGAGGTAAAGTTGACATACAATATTATATCAGTTTCAGGGGTACAACGTAATGATTCAATGTTTGAGTATATATTGAAATGATCACCACAATGAGTCCAGTTAACATCCGTCCCCATACATAGTTACAAATGTTTTTGTCTTGTGATGAGGACATGGCATATTTCAAGGTGCAGAAGACTCAACGATGGTGTCATACTTTTCTATATACAGCTTGATGAATTTGGACATAAGTATACACCCTTGAGACTGTCACCACCATCAAGGCCACAAACATTTCCATCACCTTCCAAAGTTTTCTCTCACCTCCTTTATTACTATCATTCTGTGGTAAGAACTCTTAGTATCTACTCTAGTAGCAAATGTGACGTATGCAATAGAGTTTTGTTAGCTGAAGGCACTACGCCGTATCCTACATCTCCAGAACTTATTTCTCTTGATAACTGAAACTTTGTATCCTTTGACAATCAGCTCCCCATTTCTCCATCTCCCCAGCCCCTGCCAACCACCATTCTAACCTCTGCTTGTATGAATTTCACAATTTTAGATTCCACATATAAGTATTTGTCTTTCTCTGTCTGCCTTATTTCACTTAGCATAATATCTTCTAGGTCCCTCATGTTGTCAAAAATGGCAGGAATTCCTTCTTTTTTCAAGGTTGAAGAATATTCCATTTCTTTATCCATTCATCATCAGTGACGTTTAGGTTACTTCCATATCTTTGCTATTGTGAATTAGCTGCAAGGAACATTAGAGTACAGGTATCTTTTTGAGACCCTGATTTCAATTCCTGTGTGTATATACCAGAAGTGGGATTGCTGGATCATATGCTAGTTTTCTTTTTTGGAGGAACCTCCATACTGTTTTTCATAATGGCTGTACTAGTTTACATTCCCATAAGGGTTCCTTTTATTTACATCTTCACCAATATTCGTCATTTTTAGTTTTTCTGATAATCGCCATCTTAACAGGTGTGAAGTGATAGCTCCTTGTGGTTTTGATTCGTATTCCCTGATGATTAGCGATGCCAAACACCTTTTCATAGACCTATTGGCCACTTGTATATCTTCATTGGAAAAAGTCTATTGTGGTCCCTTGCCCATTTTATAAATTGATTTGTCTTTTTGTTATTGAGCCAACACAAAAAAAGGAGAACAAAATTTCCAGGCATTATGGATGCTTCCCAGTTGATGCAGATGGTTTTGTGTTTACAGTGGTACCAAAAGATCATGTTTCGTGTTTTTTCTTCGGCTTGTTATAAGACCCGCAGTAGCTGCAGCATGGCAGATAATCGGGATCTTCTGGGTTTGGAGGTTTACAAAATAAATGAGTGGTAAGGATTTCTTATTTTTCCAAGGAAGTTATTGTGATCATTGTCCATGGAATCCAGGATTAGATAGGTGGAGGAGAAAATTAAGGTCAGGAATGGTGATCTGGCATTACTTCTGATCTTGAGGGACAGGTATTTACTGCATGAGTGTTTGAATAAAAATATTAGAGATCAGGAATTTGTGGTGGGTGAATATGTTTTCTGAATTATTTACTTTTGAACACAACCACTTGGATTATGTGAACATCTGGCATATGGGAGTAAGTCGTTAGCAGGGGGTGGTTGATAATATCACTATTGATTTAACCTCTATGAACACCAAGTGGTCAATGGATTAAGCAAATGAGTAGACAGAAAACACAGAAATGGTAAAAATTGGGATTTAGTAAAGGACTGGGGACTGACTGTCCTGAGTGGGAGTGCCAGGACTTGTGCGGTTGAGAGTGACAAGGACAAGAAGAGAATAGAATCACACTCAAACAAGGAGGGGGTGTTAACAGGATGGAGGGGGAGAAATTATCTGGAGTAGCTTTGAGTTTTGACCTTGAGCTTTCTGTTCTTGATGCAAATCTGACTGATGACATCCTGGGACACAGGTCAGATCTATCCCCAGGGGATCGAGGGAGGGTGGAAGTACAAAACAGCCAGGATAATTGTCCTAAAAAGGCAGGCTTCCTTTATCATTTGACCCACTTTCATGATTGGTTTATCTAGGGTAAGAGGAAAAGAAAGATGATAAGAAGGATGATAGTCACGTCTTCGCAGACTTGGTGAACACAGAAGGAGCAGCAGGGGCCTGGCTTCCTGAGGACAGGTTTAGGCTGAGGGCTAAACCCACCGCAACAGCCTGGAAGAAGCTACATCCAGCAGGATAGACGAGCACGGAAGCCAGAGACCTGCTGATGGCACCAGCTCGGCAACTCCTCCTGGAACAGCCCAGCCAACACCACTGTGTCCCATGACCAGGGCCTCCTGCCCAAAAATGGCACCCTGCTGCCCATGGGCTGAACAGATCCCTCTGCTTGTTAACCTGGACAAGATAGATGGGAATGTTTCAGAGAATGCTCAAGTGAGAAACTATCAAAACCACAGCCCACTCAGTCCCCTGCCCCACACTCCCCTCCTCTCTTTCCAGACCCACAGCCTCCACTCTGTCTTGGTCATCAGTTCTCTGCTCAAGGACTCGTCTTGGCTATAGAGCTCCTTAAGTTTTTCAGAGCTTTACCCGAGGGGAGGGGAAAGAGGGAAGGATAAATTTAGGGATAATGTGAGGGGTCTGAGTGCAAATCCCTTTTCTTTGACAACCCAAGAGATTCAACCTGCCTGGAGGAGTGTTCTCACTGGGCTCCTCTGAGCGCTAAGGTCTCATGGGACTGGGAGGGGACTCTCCTGTTGGTCACTGGGGTCTCCACTCCCCAGCTCTACAGAGCAGCTCTGTTTTGACCACTATGAGTTTCAACTGACCATAGAGTTCTGTTGCTATAAACACTTGAAAATCTCCAATGTGGCTCAACCCAGTACCTGACATTTAGGGAAACTGAGTCCTGAAGCAGAACTGGTTCACTAAGGACACCAGGAGACTTAGAGACCAACTGCCGACGCCCAGGCCCTGTCCCCAGCATTTGCTGCCTCCCAGGAGTTCCCAGCTGACTGAGGCGCCAATGGCAGTCATACAGGAGATCCCCCATCCATCCTGGTCCTCCTATGGAGAGAGGCTTACCCACGGGGAAACTTCCCCCGATGTGTTCTTCAGGTGGCTTGTGGAAGTTTTCTGCAGAGCAGAGATGACAGTGCAGGGCGAGGAGAAGTTCTTCCAGATCTCGCACTCCTGGGGAAGGGAAAAGAATGAGGTGTGAGGTTGGGCACTGGAGCCCCGCTTGCTCTAGCTTCAGTCCCCTTCTATTTAAATCTCCCCTCCTGGATGAGACAGATGCTCAGGGAGCCCCAGAAGGACATTTAGGACTCAGAGAGTAACACTCACAAGGAGGAGGAGTTTAGCTCAACCCAGGGAATTAGACAGGTAGGAAGTGAGCATCCTCCCACTAGGACCTGGAGTCAAGGTCAGTGGGCCCCTGGCAGGAAGCGCCTAGGGACTTGCAGGAGCTTAGACCACACACTGCAATCCTGGGAGCTGATAAAGGTGGAGAGGCAGTTCCCAAGTCTCCAGAGAGGGGCTCCACTGGGCCTCCCACGGCACGCCTGGGCCACCTGGACCCAGTGCTCTACCACCCTCGCCCTGTCCTGGGCTGTCATGCTCGCGTCCCTGAGGCAGGTGGTGATGACGAGGCTGGCCACCCTTCTGAACTGGTCGATGGTGGCCTGGATGGTGGGTGTCTAGTGCTCACTGCCAGGCTTGTTCTTCTTGTGCCAGGTGGATCCCAGGCACTGAGAGGGCACCACCTTCCAGAAGAGCTCCTGGGGAACAGGGGGAATGTCATCCAGCCCTGCCACAGGTCACCTCTGTGTCCACAGCCCCTAAAGTCCGACACAGGTGTCACAGTTTAGAGCTGGAGCTCAGGAAGCTCAGGATGTGTCCTGAGCCTTGTGAGAGTCCCTGGGTTTTCTTCTCTGTCCACCGAGGGTGCCCAGCACAGGATGACCCAGGACCCAATCCCGGCAGGGAAGGGAGAGGGGCATTTGCACCCAGCCCGTCCTGGCTAACTCCAAGCTCCAGATGGTGGCTCAACTCTGCTCATGTCAAGGAGGCATCTTCCACCACCTTGATCTCCGCTCTGATCCCACTCCCCATTCTGATGCACATTCCCCCGTGGCAGCTACAACCACTGGCCTTGTCTGTCTCCCTTGTAGTGAAGCACACATCAGGTGTCAAGTCCTGAGGCTGTTGAGCCTCCTGAGGAGACGGCAGGGCCACCGTAGACCTGGCTGCACACAGTGAGTTCCCCTCCACCGCTGATGGGCCAGGCCCTGTCCAGCTTTCCATCTCTTCTACATCATGGAGCCGGCACAGCCACTCTGTGCAGCAGGTCCTGTTAGTGTCCACCTCTACGATCTGCAGGTGGACAGCAAAGGCTTGGGGGTTCCAGAAGTTGCCCAGGTCATACGGTTGGTAAGGGGTGGAGCTGGGATTTGGGCCCAGATCATGGGAGTCTGGATCAGGTCTGGGACAACGATGGCAGAGGGAAGGCCTGTTCCACCCTGCCCTGAGAGCCCAGCTGCTCACCGCATCCATCACGGTCAACCGCTCTACCACCTGCTTAGGAGAGAAGGCCGTGAGGTTGGGCTTCTTCTCACGCTCCTTAACAGCCACAGGTGGAGACAGACTTCCCACTAGAAATGATGGTCCAGGTGACTCCAGCTCAGCAGCTCCCACTCCTGCTGGAGCCGATGTTGGCCCTTGCTCCAGCTCCAACACTGCTGATGGAGGGGACGCTGGCTCCAACGCTAGAAGGGGTGATGTCAACGGAGCTGTAGCCAGCTCTACCTCCACCACTGCCCACTGCTCTGCTTTTGCCACTGGCTGGAGCTCTGCAGCTGGCGCTACAGTGGGATAAAGAGAAAGATTCACCCACATAGCTGACTGTCCATGTGTCCCTCTAAACACAGGAAAGATCCCACTTCCCTTCCAGGAATATGCAGCCTGCAGTCCCCCTTACCCTCTGCCTCTGTCTCAGTGGCCTCCAGAAGCTCAAACCGGGCAAGGGTAAGAGGGTCATGGCAGCTCAGCTCCGAACCAGGCAAGGTTACCTGCGTGTACATCCCCTTTAGCTTGAAAAAGGGACAGCCCCAGTCTGGTCATGCCCTAGTTCTGCTCCAACCTGGTTATCTCAAGGTCCTGAGTGTGGAGACCCTCTGCTCCTGCTCTTATCTCAGAGCAGCACTGGATGGTGTTTGTGGCCTCAGGCACCTTCCCCTTGCCTAGTGAGTTGGTGAAATTGAAACCATTGGGCAGCTCCTCGATGACCTTCTGATTGGAGTTCTGCAAAGACTGCTCTGGAGCTGGGCCAGAAGGAATCAGGGGCTGCCTGCACACTGCCACTGGGGTCAACCCCCAAGAGAAAGTCTGCTCCTCAGTTCAGGCACAGAGGGACATCCCTGCAAAGAACTGTGGTCAGGCAGGAAAAGAGATGAAACCTCTATGGCTCAGTAACATAAGAGTAGAGGAGCTCACCTTCTCATGCTGCCAGCCATGACCTGGGCTATGAACATGACAGGCCCACCATGCTTCCGACACCTAACAACCAGCTCCTGCCCAAGAATGGCCTACCCCTCATACCCTGCCTTCTCCCCTCTGCACAAACACACACAGACACACACACACACGATGAAGTGTAAGGGGTGTGGGGCTGATCAGGTGGGATCACAGTTGTGTCCTGGCCTGCACTAGCCTTTCCTGGGCTGCCCCGTGTTACCCTTCACTGCCTCCTGCCAGATGTCCAGAGGCGTCGGGGATGAGGGCTGAGCCAACGTCGGCAACGACCAAAAAGTTTCTCTTTCTGGTTTTTTTTGAGCCTAGATCCTCCAAAATTTGGGATACAACAACAAAATATTTTTGCCTGTTGACTGTCTCCAGTCAAGTGAGCTGAATTGGGGGCTGTGGGTGCCTGGTTACCAGAGTTCTAAGATCTGTTGAGGTTTATGACCAAGGAAGTGAGGTCATTTTTCAAGATTCCTTTACCTGGGCCCCTTCCCTCAATCAGACTTGTCCAGAGCTGCCGCCTGTGCCCTGGCTGCTAACCCTCCTCCCCCATGTCATCTCTTGAACTGTACACAAGGAGCCTACACAGCCCTAGCCACAGCTCCCTGGAAACCTAAGTCGGGTCTTAGCTTTGAGGAGACAGAGACGAATGCAGACCTCCTTTTTCTTACCAGTTCTTCATCCTGAGAAAGTCCCTGTACCTCTCAGGTCCTCCTCAGTCTCTAAACCTGCACCATGGGGATCAGGCTAGAATCTACTTCCTAGGGATGTCACCCGGTGTATATGACATAATATCTATTACCCCTGTGGGCTGGTGTCACATGTACGTAAGGCACAAACTTAGAGATGGAAGAATAACAAGAAGGGGTGACAGGTAGCACAGAATACCACTCAAAACAGGCCTGGGTTCTAGCAATGTGATATTGGAACAGTCGCTTCCAACTTGGCCTCATTTTCAGGTCAGCATCATGAGGGGGTTGAAACTAATGGAAATTTAGATACTGCCATCCTGTGGCATAAAACCATTCAATTGTTTCCTGTTTAATGGAGAATGTGACCCAAGTGCCTCATCTTCGCATACGAGGTGGGCAATCTCCACAGTGGTACCTAGTAAGCGCCACCCATGGTATAGCCATCCCAGTGGAACCACTAAGTAGTTAGTAACTGGCTTCTTAACATAATAACAGCCAAAGTGATGGGATGTCTTGTCTAAATTTTAACTAAAAAAGTCTCTCACTTCCTCTTACTCCCTCTTTCATGTCCCATCTCTCTCTCTCTCTCTCTCACTCTGTCGAATCCCTGTAACTGAGGAATCAAATACCAGTGTTTTTGGGCTGCCCAATGTGGACGCCTAGAGAGGAGAGAAGCACGAGATTGCCCAGGCCAACAGACAGAAAGAAACTCAGGCTCTCAGTCCAAACTGAACCCTGAAAGCTGAGAGTGAACTTGGGGGCCAGTCCTCCCCAAGTTGAGCCTCAGTTGCAGGCCACACAAGGGGGTGATGAGGTAAGAGGGAAGAAAGGACTGTGGGAGCTTTCTGCCTGATCCACCTGGAAGAGTGAGGGCGAGAACAGTGTCATGTGACACTGAGTCCTCAGGAGAACCTGTGAGGTAGCTGGAATTCTCACACCTTCCAGATGAGGAAACAGCCTCGGGGAGGCCTGGCCCAAAGCCCAAGCTCACACCCAGAGTGAGAGTTGGAGCTTGGCTTGTTCTAGGATCACAACACCTTGGAGGATGGAGTGCTATTGGTACCAGATGCCTGGAGTCAGATGTCCACGGTCAGAGGCCAGCGGTGCTGGAGAGAAATGGAGTGAGGGGACTATGGTCTTACTGACACTCACCTCGACCCTGGCAGCAGAGGCCCTCCACGTTTGCCCCCCCACAGATCAGCCCCCAGAGAGTGCAGGAGAAGCAGCAGCAGCAGCAGGTGAGTGTGCCTGTGGGGGAGGGGTTCTGCCCTCCCAGCTGGAGGCCCTCAAATCAAGAGAGGAGGCCCCTTCCTCTTGCTGCCACAGTGCCTGAATCCCCCAGTAGAAGTGACCGGGGTGAGGGCCTGGAAGAGCTGGTGCAGGATGGGTTTGTTGTGGGGAGGGCCAGGGACTGCACACCCTGTGATTTGCCAGAAGCCGGCCCTGGGAGGTGAGGAGGAGGAGTGTGGTTTTCTTGGGCTGTGAAAGGAGGAGGAGTTGAGGGGAGGCTGCTAAGGGTCTTGGCTGCTCCCCGTGGGAACCCTGGGGTGGGCCAGGAGGCTGAGGGTGAGGACTTTTCAGGGGAGGCTCTGCAGGGGGCTGACTTGAGAGCAAGGACTCATCCCACCCACACCCCGATATCACAAAGTGTCGTCCCCTATCTTGGCACTTTCCTTGGTCACCTGCTGATGCTGCACCTGCTGATGGGTGATAATCTCGAGATGGGTGCACCTGAGGACCAGGCAGGGAGGACCAGGATCCTGAGCCTTGGGATGGGGAGCCCCCGAACTGAGCTCTGAGCTCTCAGCACTTGGCACATCTCCTGTCATAAGAGCCTCTCAGCCACCCCTGGGAGCTGGGGCATCAGGCCCATCTTAGGGATGAGTGAACAGAGGCTCCACCTGAGACACCCATTCTGGTTCCTCAGGCTGGGGAAGCTCAGATCTGCCTGACGGCACAGCTGCTTGAGGTTTTATCTGAGCTGGACGCAGCCTCTCCCTCCCACGCTGCCCATGGAGGGAGAGAGATGTCAGACCCCTCCAAGTCAGGCAGCACATAAGTGGCTGAGCAGTCCCCTCTGCCTGAGGCCTCAGCCTCCAAGTCTGTCATCAGAGAGGGTTGTGCTGCCAGGTCCCTCAGCCTCTCCCCCATGTCCTGCTTCTCTGGAGCCCAGATCCCAGCCTAGGTCCAAGTCCTGTTTTCTGTGCATGCCCGGCCCCCTCTGGGGACCTGGCAGTAGTGCAACATGAGAAGGGGTGGGCCTAGGGGTCTAGTCAGGCTAGAGGGCCCTGTCTGATGGACTCTGGCTCTCTGCCTTCCAGGGGAATGAGATCAACCTGAGAAGAGGACTGAAGTGAACAGCTGCCGCACTGCCTGCAGGGGAGGGGAAGGAGGAGGAAATCAGAGACCCTCTGGGCAGAACAGTCCCTGGCTCCACCCCCTGTATCTTACATTTAGTGGAAGAGTTTGATAACAGAGAAGTGGGAGACCCAACCAATTGGCGGGTGGGTTGAGGGGAAGATGACATCAAGGAAAACATCCTGGAGGAGGGGCTGATTATTCCCATTCTGAGAACAGGTAGAGCCTGGATGGAACTGGAGGGAAGGAGGGTTCCCAGGATGGTCCCCTGCCCCACTCCTCACCACCCACAAGGTCCATGAAGCATCCCCCACCCAGGCCCTATCTGCATCCTCTCCTTCCCTCTGGTCCCAGGAATACCCAGTCATGAGGGCGATCCTTCTGCTCCAGGTGGCCGCAAAGAATTACAACCTAGAGCCCGAGGAGCGATTTGGGGCCTGGTTCTAGGACATGGAGCTGCTCAACGAGAATGATAGGTGAGGCCGGGCAGGAGTTGGGTGAGGGCAGGGGTGGACGCTCCCTGTTGGCCAGTCCAGAGAGCCTGTCTCCGTGGCCCCCCACTCAGCCCCAGGTCTTATTGCATGGCGACCTCTGGGACTCCTAGACTCCAGCTGCTGGGCAGGCAGTGGGGGGACACCTGAGGTGTGTCTCCTGGTAGGCTCACAGGTGCCTTTCTGTCCTGGAGCTACAGCCTGTCCTGCCAGTTGGACCCCCCAGACCTAGTTGGCCAGAAGAATACTCAAGGATAAGAAGAACCCGCCATCATTAAGGTCAGGGGTGAGTGAGTGTCTGGGCCGTGGTGACTGACTCCCAGGGGTTCAGTAAAGCTTCGGGCTAAACGTGCCCTTGGGGAGTTGGACAGCTGGCACTGGGATCCCAGCTCCACTACTGAGCAGTCCTGTGACTGGGGTGACTCTCTTCAGCTTCCTGAGACTCCGTTTCCTCCTCTGTGAAATAGGTGATACCAAATGATCTCTTGCGTGGCAGGGACAAATGGGGTACTGGTGGCTGACAGCACTGAGCACAGAGTCTGGAGCACTCAGTGCAGTGGGGACAGGGTGGGGGCCATGATTCTGAGGGAGGCCCCCCAGGGTAACCCGACTCTTCTACTCAGTCCCCAGGCCCCAACACCGAGCCCTGTACCAGTGGCCGATCACAGCCCCATCCTCAGCAGCGGGGACACAGCTGGGAGGCTTTCGATGCACTGGGCCAGCTCCTCCCACCTGACGGGAAGGGGAGCATTGTAAGCTGATCTCTGAGGTCCCCTGAAACCCAAGAGAGAGGGGACGACCCCACCCCAGCTCCCTGATGTCTCTACCCCAGCACCTATTCACCCATTGGGGAGGGACAGTAGTTATTTGTTGTAAATAATAAATGCCCTATTTGAATATTATATTAAAGTCCTGTTCCCTTTAGAGCTGGGAGTTGTGGTGTGGTTCTGTCGCTTTCTGTAGGCATGTAAGTGAGACACTGAATCTCACATTTCTCCTTGAATCACGAACTCTTCTGGGTTCATCAGCTTATTGTCTGTGGGCGAAGGGAGAAGGGCCAGCCCCTTCCCTGCTTAGTGGGGACACTCCCAAGTCCCCATAATTCCGAAGATCAGTTCATTTCAGTATCATTCAGCTCCTCCAGGAGCAGACATGGCCCCCACCCTTTCTCTTGGGATTTTAAGGTTGAAGGTACTTTCACAGGCAGAGCAACAACCACTGAAATGTGGGTGTCTTTAAAATAGCACTACCCAGGACAACGTCGTGCCACAGGCAGGGGCTGCCTTTCTCCATTCTTGAGGAACAGGGAACTTTTTCTGCTCCTCTTTTTGAGATTTCTTTTGACTAAATTTTAGGAACTTGTAGTTTTCTAGTTGAATCTCTGGAATTGCATCAGCTCTAAGTGATGAAAACAATGTAAAAAGATCAAAACTTTCACGTTGAGAGGACAAGGCCCAAGGAAGCTCATTTGCAAATGGACTAAAGGCAGGCAGGACCTCGCTCCTGAGGTCCCTCTAGGAGCTCCCTGTTCACCCCTGACGTGGATTTGAATCCTGCTGGGATCCTTGTCCAGGACTCTGAATTCCTTCTCCTGCTTGTTTTGTATCCAGGCGGAAAGATTTGTGACGCATCTTTTAAGGCTACTGCTGGGTCTCGTTCCATAAACATGACTGCTCCCTGTGAACTAGGATTTTCAGCACCCCTGCCTTCCTTATGCAATTCCCTTTAGGGCAGAAATTCCCCAGAAGGCCCCAAGCCTCCTCCCTCGATGGATCCCGGGTGAGCTCTACTTGGCCAGTATAAGGGACCATAATCCTGGTCAGTGAGTGACCTCACACTGTCCCTTGCTGTCCAAGGTGACTTCTGAGCCCGTGTCATTCTGAGGTCCATGGTCTTGGACAATCCTCCAGTTTACACACTAAGTGTTGGTGTTACCAACTCGTCCAAATGGGGCAATTGGGCCTGAGCCCATAAACTGTGTTGCCCCTGGGTTTTTGTGTTTTTGTCCCCAGTCCTGTGCTGTGGTTACATTACCACCACCTGCTGGAGTGTGAACACTGTTTGGAGCTTTCAAAGATGACGCACGACAGAGGTGTGGGGGGCTACAGCAGGGAATGCCACTGAACCGATGGTCCATGGACGTGCATGAACACAGCCTTACCAATTAAAATACTGAAATGCTTCCCATCTGGTGGTGAACAGACACTGCTCTGAGCTCGCACCGAGAACCCACCCCATGACTAGGAGCTTTCAAATGGTTACCAAGTGGCATTTTGAACCTCATCCCTTGGGAACACCCTGTAAGACAAGGACCAGATGAATCGCTTGGCATTTGTGAGTTATCCCCTCATTTCTGATGGCTGCAAGTGTCACCCAGACACACAGGCTGCACTCTGCCAGGGAAGCCTTCTCAGGACAACCAGAAGCTGAAAATGAATCCTGGTTCCCAGCATCCCAAGCCCTTCCTGACATGGCACAGCCACCCAGGAAAGTGATTTGGTAACGGAAAGACTGGGAAGGCTGTACTTTCTCTCCAAAGAGAAAGAGAAGAGCCAACAGTGAAAGCTTGATCCCTCAAATAGACAATTAAATCCCAACAAGCAGTGGGTTCTTTCCGCATTATTGATGCTGAAAAGATCTCTTTTGATAATCGCACGATCCCCCAACTGCCATGTTCATCTCCATGAATCAAATTTCCAACACATATGGATCTAAAAAACTAAGGGAAATCTGGTATTTCCTTAGATGCAACTCTGAATTAGCATGCAACAGAGAACAGAAAAATGGAGACCAAGAAGTAAATATCTAATTTGAGAACATAGACACAAAAGTGCGTTTGAAATAATATTTTGGAATCTATTGGAATATTATACAAAAAGAATAATCCATTTTTAGTAGGTTTTACTGTGACTGTGAGGGGAAAAACTGAATCATCCCGTGACATTGATAACTCGCTGCTGACTTTAAAGTACAAATAAATAATATACATAGTAAAGGAAAATGAGAGAACAGCATGAAAAAGGAAGATCTTTCTCTCCTCACCTGAAACTCAACCTCTCACCTCAGAAAGAAACTGTTGTCTATATTTTCTATGTCTCGAAGCAGAGTTTAATAAAAGAAAAGTATCAATATATTTTAAAGTTTCAAGAGCTCAAAGCAAGGAAACATTAGGGACGCTGCCAAGAGACCTCACTGAGGTGCCTGCTCCATTTAATCTGCTGTCAGGACGGCCTTCTTAGACCCTCACTTTCTCTGCCTTGCTAGCAAGTGTGTCCGCCATCAGTGCTATCACCAGTCTCGCTCCTGTGCTCTTCACTGCCCTTTCCTCCTTCCTGATACCTCCACAGTGGAGCTGTGGAATGCACAGATCAGTTCCTGGAATCATCTCTGCCAAATCTGAAGACCAGCAGGAGTGGGAATGGGACCTGGAATGCAGACCACCTGCGAGCACACCTGGCAGGGATTCACCTGTGTGACTAGGTGCAAGTTTTTACAACGTTTTGGCAAGATTGAAAGGACTTACGTGTTGTCATGCACTGCTGCAGGCCTGGAGTCCTTGCGGTCTCTCGGGCCAGCAGATCTGGTGGGGCTGGTCCAAGTTGTCCTCTCAGAGACCAGAAATTGCCAGGATGGGATGGGATTCTAGTAACTGGCCTCTTGAATATGTCACTGGACAACCTCAAAAGAATGGAAATGCTTAAACCAGGCTTTGGTTTGGACTGGTTCCCACAGTTACGCTGCTTCTTCTGTGAAGACGTGACTTATCATCCTTCTTTTCCTCTTACCCTATAAAAACAAACCATGAAACTGGGTCAAATGATAAAAGAGGCCTGCCTTTTTAGGACAATTATCCTGGCTGTTTTGTACTTCCACCCTCCCTCTACGCACTCGGGATAGATCTGACCTGTGTCCTGGGATGTCATCAGGCAGACTTGCATCAAGAACAGAAAGCTCAAGGTCAAAACTCAAGGCTCCTCCAGATCATTTCCCCCTCCATCCCGTTAACACGCCCTCCTTGTTTGAGTGTTAGTCTATTCTCTTCTTTTCCTTGTCACTCTCAACCGCACAAGTCCTGGCACTCCCTCTCAGGACAGTCGGCCCCCAGTCCTTTACTAAATCCCAAATCTTACCATTTCTGTGTTTTCTGTCTACTCATTTGCTTAATCCATTGACCACTTTGTGTTCATAGAGGTTAAATCAATAGTGACGTTATCAACCACCCCCTGTTAGCAACTTACTCCCATATCCCAGATGTTCACATAATCCAAATGGTTATGTTCAAAAGTAAACAACTCAGAAAACATATTCACCCATCACAGATGCCTGATCTCTAATATTTTTATTCAAACATTCATATAGTAGATACCTGTCCCTCAAGATCAGTAGTAATGCCAGATCAACGATTCTCACCTTAATTTCCTCCTACACCTATCAATCCTGGATTCCATGGACTATGATCACAATAATTTCCTTGGAAAAATAAAAAATTCCTTACCACTCATTTATTTTGTAAACCTCCAAACCCAGAACATCCCGATTATCTGCCGTGCCACAGCTACTGCTGGTCTTATGACAAGCTGAAGAAAAAGCACGAAACACGATCTTTTTGTACCACTGTAAATACAAAGCCATCTGCATCAACTGGGAAGCACCCATAATGCCTGGAAATTTTGTTCTCTTTTTTTGTTTGGCTCAAAAACAAAAAGACAAATCAATTTAAAAATGGGCAAGGGACCAGAGTAAAATTTTTCCAGTGAAGACATACAGGTGGCCAGAAGGTGTATGAAAAGTTGTTCAGCATCACAAATCAGGGAATGCAAATCAAAACCACAATGAGCTATCATTTCACACCTGTTATGATGGCGATTATCAAAAAAACTAAAGATGACAAATGTTGGTGAGGATGTGGAGAAAAGGAAACCTCGTCGGAATGTAAACTAGTACAGCCATTATGGAAAACAGTATGGAATTTCCTCCAAAAGTGAAAACTAGCTTATGATCCAGCAATCCCACTTCTGGTAGACACCCACAGGAATTGAAATCAGGGTCTCAAAGAGATATCTGCCCTCTAATGTTCATTGCAGCAAATTCACAATAGCCAAGATATGGAAGTAACCTAAACGTCACTGATGGATGAAGGGATAAAGAAATGGCATATTCTTCAACATTGAAAAAAGAAGGAATTGTTGCTATATTTGATAACATGAATGCACCTAAAAGACATTGTGCTAAGTGAAATAAGGCAGACAGAGAAAGGCAAATATTCCCTTATTTGTGGAAGTTAAAATAGTCAAACTCACACAAGCAGAGGTTAGAATGGTGGTTGCCAGGGGCTGGGGAGATGGAGAAATGGGGAGCTGATGTTCAAAGATACAAAGTTTCAGTTATCAAGATAAATAAGTTCTGGAAATCTAGGATACGACATAGTGCCTACAGCTAACAAGACTGTATTGCATACGTTACATTTGCTAATAGAGTAGATATTAAGAGTTCTTACAACAGAATGATAGTAATAAAGGAGGTGAGAGAAAACTTTGGGAGATGATGGATATGTTTGTGGCCTTGATGGTGGTGACAGTCTCAAGGGTGTATGCTTAAGTCCAAATTCATCAAGCTGTCTATGGAAATGTATGACATCATCGTTGATTCTTCTGCACCTTGAAATATGCCATGTCCTCATCACAAGAGAAAAAATTTGTAACTCTATATGGTGACGGATGTTAACTGGACTTATTGTGGTGATCATTTCAACATATATACAAACATTGAATCATTATGTCGTACCGCTGAAACTAATTTAATGTTGTATGTCAACTTTATCTCAATTAAAAAACCACAACAGACAAAACCATTTGAATACTGTATATGAGTTCAGTGAATCCCTGAAACTGCCCCATTCCCATATGGGAATTACAGGAAGCAGAGAGGATGATGTAAGATGGAAGAAAGTTGTACAAAACAGTATTCAAATTAAAATCATTTAAGTTGCTATCAGCTCCTTGTGGCAAAGTTCTGCGAGCACCGATCTACTTTCACATTTTTCCTGAAAAAACATACTTTCACATCCAACCCATAATAGTTTCATCATTTTCTCTAATAAGAAAATTTCAACTTAATAAATAAAACAAAAAGCATCTCTTATGTATGAATAAAGTTAGTGAACTTTACAGAGAAAAGAACATATTTGCACAATCTCAAAACAGGACACAGAAGAACTGAATGATGATCAAGTCTCACTCAAGCTTATCTTTGAAAGCCAGTAAAACCAGGCTGTCTTTTCAAGGATGTGTGTAGAGCTGTCAGCCTTGGAAGATAGAAATAGTGGCCTCCTCTGGAGCAAAGGGCAGGCTTGATTACTGCCCAGTATAATAAAAATAACACCCCCCGCCCCCAGGGCAAAGGTTAGCAGACATCCTGCCCGTTATCAAAGATTTGAGTTCCTTAGGCTCTGAGATCTTGCATCTCTCTGCATGTCACCTGGCCCACTGTGTATCACCCTGTAGGAAGTGAGATTTATTGAACTGGTGCAAATGCTGATACTCTAGCCACCGCTATTGTTGTGTCATTAAGTCCTTTGTCTCTGACGCATGGGTCTCTTGACTTTTGCCAGCATCTGTAAGACCATTGTAGGCTAACTTATTGGTTTGCAGGTAAGGTAAAACATCAGATCTTTCACGGTTTCTGACAAGCCCTTAAAATAACTAGTAGTCTTAGGAACAGAGAGCTATCCAGAACAATATGTATGGATGGTCTTCATAGAAGACTTCATGCAACCAAAACTTTAATAAGTCTCTCTGACCTCTTTTATTTCTACCCCAAGTAGAAGGAGAGGCACCAAGCTATTACAGACCTAGGGCTTGTGCAAGCCACTGGAGACCTAGTGACAAGAAACTTCCCATGGGGAGAAAAGACAGATGGGCATATTTCCAAAATGGACCCATGTGCTTCCCGGTCATCAAAAAGAGAGTGCATTATCTTAATTTATGATGATTTGAGTCATTAAAATCTTGTGATGGGCCAATGATACACTTCTAAGAGGAGTGAGGCACATGGCAGTTGTAAGCAGATTAACGCACTTGGTGAATATCAAACTCTGAACCAACTTTAGTGTTCTAATCAATTAAAAGGTACAACAAATTTATTTAGGTAGATTAAATGATATTTAATGTTATGCCTGATTATTACTCTTCAATAATGAACAAGAAGCTCATGTAAATAACTATAATTGGCCTTACTTTAAAACATGGTAGTCAGGACTGTTTGAGATAAGCTGGAGAGAAGGAAGGGGAGAAATAGACAAAAGTTAGCTGCTCTGAAGCCACTGTCAAGACCTCTGGATCTACATGTAACCCAGGAGATCGAGGCAAAGGGCTGTGCCCCTAGATCCTCCTGCACTGTGGTTCTCAGCGATGTCACGGGGCTGAAGCAGCTTCCTGATTCGTGTTTACATGTCCATGTGTACAATACCCCTGACCATGGAGATGAACCACTATTCAATCATCCCTTACACTCCTCTAATTAACAATTAGATTTCAGAATCATTGTATCATTACATGATAATTTATTCCTCAAACCTGTAGGATGCCGAGCTAAAAGCAAATCAAATATCAATGGCTTCTTTTCTTTGAAATACCAAGATGTTCTTTCACACTTGGAATCCTGATTAGAGGATAAATCCATCAAATCAATGGAAACAAGTTAAGAAATAGACAGAGGGATATTTCATTCATATATATACATTTTGCATTGTTGCAAAAATAGAGTTACATTTAAAAAATTTAGAACTTCTTGAAATTTCATAGATATTAAAGATTTTCTTCTGCTTATACTCCCTTTGGTTTACCAAATCAAACTCACTCTTTAATGGGCATTTCTAGCATTCAGTGCTAGTAACAACAGTTTTTTTAAATTCTTATTTTTCCCACGTCAAAGAACAAGGGCAGAGGTCATGGAGAGGTCAAGTCTAATCTACCTAGGGATGTGGCAGCCTTAACTATAGATGTTCAAGCCAGACATTGCCAGCAGAACCACATCTCTTCATCCACAGGTGAGTTTTTACTAGTAATCACAGAGACTTGAGGATATCAAAGGAAATTCTTCATTAAGAACCAAAGTTATAGGGCCGGCCCGGTGGCTTAGCAGTTAAGTGCGCGCACTCCACTGCTGGCAGCCCGGATTCGGATCCCGGGTGCGCACCGACGCACCGCTTCTCCGGCCGTGCTGAGGTCGCGTCCCACATACAGCAACTAGAAGGATGTGCAGCTATAACATACAACTATCTACTGGGGATTTGGGGGAAAAAATAAATAAATAAAAAACTTTAAAAATGAACCAAAGTTATAGATTCCTATCTTGGGTTCATTACTTTGAATTTTTGACCCAAATCATATATATAGATTGGACCATGTTCAATTCTATGATCTTTAGAAGATGCAGCCTACAGCTGAAGAGAAACAGATACAACACCAACATCTTATCCTCTCTGAAGCCCAACTGAGAGCCCCTGGAGTCAGAAGTTTTCAAGACAAGAAAATGTCATCCTTCTTCTGAACAAAGACTGTAAGGCTATACTAACATTCAATTTTATTTATTTTGTTTTTTATTTTTGCTTTGTGAGGAAGATCGGCCCTGAGCTAACATCTGCCAATCCTCCTCTTTTTGCCGAGGAAGACTGGCCGTGGGCTAACATCCATGCCCATCTTCCTCCAATTTATATGGGACGTCGCCACAGCATGGCTTGACAAGCAGTGCGTCGGTGAGTGCCCGGGATCCGAACCCGCGAACCCCGGGCCGCCGCGAACCCCGGGCCGCCGCAGCGGAGCACGCGCACTTAACCGCTTGCGCCACCGGGCCAGCCCAAACATTCAACTTTAAATTGTTAACGTGACTTGTTAGAATGTGATGCAGCTAGCATAATATCTTCTAAGTTTCATGATTTTTCTCCAGAATACTGAGATGGATGACCTTGAACTCCAGTTTCCCCATAAATGTCTTGATTCAGAGATAAAATTAATTTCCCTATAAAACAATTCCCATAAAATTGTTAAAAATATATCATAGTCTCTGACTAAAAGGGAACAAAGCAAATTGAGCAGTTGAATAGCAGTGTAATAAATTCCATACAAGGATCTTACTGCAGCATTATGTATAATAGTGAAACTGGAAATAACCCCATCTCTATCAAAGAAGAAATATACAGATCATGGTATTCCTGTTCTTTGGAGTAGCTCTAAAACTTCTAAAAAGCTAAGTTAGAGGGACGTGCACTGATAAGGAGAGACGTCTATGATATATGTTTTGGGAAACAGCAAGCTGCAAAACGATGTAGTTATGTAATTTATTTATGTTAAAAAAATCTTTATGTGTATTTATAAATTCATAGGAAATGTCCAGAAGAATAAGCTGCCACCTCTTAACAATAGTTCCTTCTGAGTAGGGGAGTGAGTGTGCAGGGAAGGGGATGGAAGGGGAAGGTTTCACTTTACTCTACATAGATCTGTGTAATTTGCCTTTTTTTACGAAGTATGTAATTCTTTCATAATTAGAAAAATGAATGATGTGACCGTTTGGTGCAGGGCAACAATATTATGTTCACCAGTCTCTGTACTGTATGTTACTGCACAACACGGACTGTAGGAGAAAGCCCAGAGGAGCAATGAAGACAAAAAGACATGACACCTGTAAAAAGTCAGTGGAGTATTTCTACATAAGAAACCTTGCAGGTGAGTGACGGTCAGTATCTTCCACTACTCCAGCTCTTGCAATAAACCTAGAATCTGCCCAGGGTAGGCCGGACGACCACGCCCTGCTAGTCCACTCCCCACCCAGGGCCTGTTTGTGCAGGGTGACTGCCAACTAGCAGACAATGGACTCAGGATGGGCCGTGTGCCTTTGGTGAGGCTGGCAGAGAGGGACAAAGTGGAACACCAGCTAAGTGCACACACCTGAGAGGCGGAGTTCCAGGTGGAGACTCAAAATGCACCAAGAAACTGTGTGAAGGAAGCTACTCGACCTCTCTGAGCCTCAGTGTCCCCCCTGTAAAATGGGGATCACAGGCATACTTCACAGAGCTGTTGAGGAAGATACATAGAAGTGCCTGTGACAGCCAGTGTCACATTATTAACAAAGTCGTATCCGACTTCAGAATAATCGATGAAAAGAATAATGTGATGAGACCAAAGACGAGATGCCCAGCTTCATAAGCAGCCCCAGCAGCATGAGAATGAGAGGAGCTCCGAGTAAGCAGGGTTCTTCACAGCTCCACTTTAGAGGACGAACATGGGCTACACCAGGATAAGTGGCTGTTGTACAGTGACTCGTGTAGTGAAGGTGGGTCCCTAAAGACACTGTGAAATCCAGTTACACACAGTGGCTCCTAGGAAACAACTACAAAGCAATCAATGCAGCAGTTAGGAATGAGAAGGGGCTGATCAGAGGAGGGTCAGAGCCACAAAATTGATGGAAGACACTTAACCATGGTGAGCGCCCAGCTCTGTCAACAGCTGCTGTGGTTGCACCAGAAGATCAAATGTATGAGGCAGCCATTGTGGGGACTGCTGGGAGCACAGTGGTCACTGCAGCCACACCCCAACAGCAGTGCATCGGAGCACACAGACCCAGAGACTTTCCTCTCAATTAATTCTTGTTTCAAGATGAGGAATATCCTCACGTTACAATGTCTCCTTCCAACACTTGTGGACGAGTGTCATCAGAACCCCCTGAAGAGGTCACAGGCCAGAGTAGGATGGAACACTGGGGGCTGGGGAGCGGTGCTGCACCTGACCACACGGACTACCACCCGGGCCTGTTGAACACGAGAGAAGAACCCGAGGTTGCGGTCTAACGAGAATTCCCTGTCTTGCCACATTCAGAGACACTGCAGAGATTCTCATCCTTTCTTTACAAAAATGTTGAAGAATTCATGTGTCATTAATTCATAAAGAGGCAAATTCTTGACAAAGTGACAGGGTCTAGTTTCGATGACCAGGTTTTCCAGTTGTTTTGATAATATTACACATTCAGGAATCGGAAATGTAACCTATTGGGGTGTTTGATATAAACAAGGACTTGTTTTCATTTAAATCAACGCCCAGACTTTTAAGGATGACATAAATCAGAAAAACTGCTAATCATTCCTCCACAGGTTTCAATAAGACTTTTAAGTTAATTTACTAATCTCAGGAAAAGAGAATACGGCAATTCAAGTTTTTTGTTTCTGCATTCAAGCGTACAGTACAGCCAAGAGAATGAGCAGAAAAAAATTAACAAGAAAGTCTTGCTTGCATTTTATCTTTTGCAAATGAGCAGGATATTTTATGTTCTGTTCTTTTCACTGATGTAATCAATTTTTAAAGAATACGGTACATCTGACTATCCCAAGGTGTGTTTATCTGGGAAACTTGCCTGAATCCAAAACAGAGATGTTAAAGCTGACGGGTTTCAAATGCTGCCCAGGTGCTGTCTACCACGAATATCCCTCTCGCAAAGCTGGACCACTGGTCTCTTCCTGAGGGATCAGAATCACCACCCATGTCCCTGAGAGACTGGCCACTCAGGCCTGAGCTGAGATTAGGTGATCAATCTAAAGGGCAAAATACTTAAGCTATTCTCATCTTAAGGATGCTGTTTTGGAGGCCTCTGCACTGGAATGGGTTGGTGAAAACGGCCTACTAGATACTTGCCTGGGAATTGATTTGTTCTCCTCTGCTCTTAGTGGATTGTGGGGAAACCAGTGAGTAACCTCACACATGCCTCAACTTCCACATCTGCGAAAAAGGCAAGCAACAGCCAATGTTACCACCCTGCAAACTCTTCAGTTGGGCTTGCAAGAGGGGCCACAAGGGCGAATGTCTCCCAAAAGCTGATGAAATGATGGCACTTTGGCTGGAGAAGGCAGAGGGCAGCAGGCAAAGTGGAAAGTTTCTGGGATGTCAAACCAGTTCCCATAAGCACTTTAGAGAAGCACCTGGCCTTGGACTAGGTAGGAGGCTGTGGAAAGACCCACAGGCACACAGGGGGGAGGAGGAATCAAGCAACGGAGGGAGGCGGTGGGGAAGAGGCATGAGTTCAGCTTCAATTTTGGACAAAAGCAGTTGCACGCTGCAGGCCCGCAGCTGCCCATGCAGCTGCCACACCCTCCTAACTCCCTGGTCCCTCTCGTCCCGTCACATCCCTCCGGGACTCAGTCCAGTTGGAGCGGGTGCAGGACCAGAGTCCTGAGTCAACGGCGGTTTTGCCCTGAGGCAAGCCTTCACAGCCCTGCTCCTCCCCCCAGGGCTAGACACCGCCCCGTGCCCAGAGCATCTTGGGAGTTGTAGTCCTGCTGTCCTGCAAGCTCCCAGCAGGGAATGGTTAAGAGACAAAAGCACCAAGCATACACAGCTAGGGGACCCCACTCCCACCTGTCCCTCCACCCCTGGCCCACGCCCCTCTGCTTCTACACCCCACCTTCTACTCCGCCTCTTCTCTATACAATGTCATCTCTCCATGCCTTGCCAATCCCCCAGAGTTGTGCAGTGTGGTTGGGCTGCATCCTTTGGGGCCAGTACTCAGGTAGGGGTGGGGCTCACCAGCCTGGCTATTGCTGAGGTTGCTTGCAGCCCTGGTGGAAGCTCCCTGGCCAGTATTTGAAATGTAAATTCAATATCTAAAATAGAAATACCAGGTGCATGGGATCCTGGAATTTGCCTTTTCAAGGCCATCTGTCCTACCATCCCCTCCATCCATCCAGCCTGCCATGTTCCTCCCTCTGGACCTCGTGATCAGGGTCGCTGCAGAGATCCTCCCCTTGGAACCCACCCACCTTAAGGGCCCATACCCATCATAAAAACTCAAAGCCATGCCACTTGCCAAATTGAGGCAAAAATGGAACCACCCAGGGGGGCCACTCAAGGGTGAGGGCATTACTAGATACTTGGGAGTATTAAAATCCATCTGATGATATCATGAGTGAACGTGTTCCACTTTAAAACAAAACACTGCTGTTATTCTGAGATATTGAGTTAGGATCTTTTTGCAAATATACCGGATTTAAAATGTTTATTGATGTATAACATGCGTATAGAAATATACGCAGAAGTCATCCATGTAAACCTCAAAGAATTATTACAAAGTGAACACACTTGTGTGACCAAGAACTAGCACCAGCTTCACTCAGGCCCCGACAATCCCTTTCTCCCTCCTTCCTCCCCAAAGGTAGCTGACACCTTACCAGCGAACACTATATATCGAGTTTGTCTTCTTATACAAGTGTTTTATTACAGAACAATTTAAACAATATACAAAATAAACAAAACAGCATAGTAGGCTCGTCACCCAGCTTCAACAACTACTAATCATCTGCCATTTTTGTTTCTTCCACACTCCATCCCATTCCCACATCACTTTATTATTCTTTTAGTCCTTTGTGTGTGTGGGGGGGTAAGAAGTACGCACACTGAAAGGCACAAATCTCAACCTTACATTTTTGGCAAATAAACATGCCCATATAACCTTCACCCCTTTAAGAACAGGATATTTCCATCACCCCCAGAAAACCCCTTCCTGTTCCTTCCTAGGCAATTTCTTCCTTCCCCCGAGGCAACCACTGTTCTGGTTTTTTCAGCATAGGTTCATCTCGGCTGAAATCATCACACGTGTATTGTTTTCTGTCCAGCTTGCTTCCCTCGGCACGAGGTTGATGAGTCTCTCCCAGCATGTGTGTGTCAGCGTTTGCTCCTCGGCACAGCTGAGGGCGTTCTGCTCTGTGGATGCGTCGCAGTGGGCTCTTCTTCGTCCTGGGGACGTGCAGGTCATCTCCTGTGAACAGTCTTGTACAAACGTTTTTTGGTATGCTGTTTAATTCCTTTATTAGCATTTAAGTGACACACCTTTGCATTTTTTAGTGGTTGGTCCAGATTACAATATGCATCTTTAACATATCACAGCCTACCTAGACTTAATAGTGCACCAGTTTAATCAATGTAAAATATGGAAGACTTGCTACAGAACAGTTCCATTTACCTCTGTCTGTCCTTTGTGCTATTGTTATCATAAATTTTACATCTTCTCATGTTATAAATCCCACAATACAGTGTTATAATTTTTGCTTTCAATAGTCATAGGTCTTTTAAAGTAATTAACATAAAAAAGTTATATATTTTGAGGCAGATGATTTGAGGCTCTGCAAATGTATTCTTTTTTTTTAATTTCACCCACAGTTTTTGCATTCATCAGTCAGCCTTACCCACAATAATTATTACTGTGGTGTTCTAGTGGCGATTCTCTATTTCATGCTATCCAGCCACATTTATTATTTGGAATTCTGTGAGGAAGATTCCCTCCCTCCTTCTCCCGTCCTTCTTCCTTTCTTTCTCTTATTCTTTTTTATTCCTCTTTCTTTCTTCCTTTCTTATTTAATCTATTTTATGTCAGTATAGACTCATGGATATTTATTTTATTCTCTGTATAATAATCCAATGCTACCATTATTTATTATGTTGCTCACAGTTTTCCAGCTTGAGCCATTGAGAAGTCTTTCAGATTGATTCCTTTTGACACATCTCATCATTTGCTGTGTTTTATTTAAAGCACTTTCCTACTTCTGACACTACAAGATGGTCCAGGTTCATATTGTATTTTCCATCTCCACCCTAGAATTAGCCATTTCTCCAAGAAAACCTGGTTCTTTTTATTGGAGAATGATATTTGGAAACCAAGATCTGGGAGCTAAGTGTGCTCATTGATACTAGGGTGTCAGTGCTTCTGGACCCTCTCAGCAGAGCCTGGAAATGTATGTATGAATATAAACACAGGTATACACATCTATCTATTCATCTATCAATCTATCCATCTATCTGGATAGATATATTAGAAGTGACATGGATTCATACTGATACTTCCAACTCCTATCCAGCACCACAGAGTTTATTCTAGCATTCTCCTTTTGTTTATTTTTAACTTCTTTGACCAACAGTGAGAAATTTAACTCCAGTTAGCTACAATATATTTCCTAATGTGTCAACTAGTTTCAGAATTGCTAATCCATACCCTTATGAAAAACAAACTTACCACCTAGAGTAGAGTGTTTGTGTACATTACTTTAGTTTTACAGTATCCCATCAAAACACTGTCTTCCACTGTAACTTAGGTCAGGACCTTTCATCCCCACCCATTATGTGTGGCTATGTCACATGCTTGTAATACAGTGAGATTCATTTGTCACTGCATTTCATCTGAGTTCCCCAGCATCCTGATTGATTTTTAAAATTTGCAGAGTAAAATTCACTCTTTGTAGTGTACAGTTCTGTGGGTTTTGACAACTTTATGGTCATGTATCCACCTCCACAGTAGCATACAGAGCTGTTTTTTTCACTCCCCAAAATTCTCTCATACTGTCCCTCTGTAATCAACCCCTTCCCCCATTCCATCCCTTGGCAACCACTGATCATTTTTCATCTCTGTAATGCTGACTTTTCTAGAAAGTCATACAAATGAAACCACATACTGTACAGCCTTTTGAATCGGGCTTCCTTCACTTAGAGAAATGCAGCCAAGATTCATCCATGTTGTTGTGTGAATCAAGAGTTTATCCTTTTTATTGCCAAGTAGTATTCTAATGTCACAATTCACCACAATTTCTTTCTCCATTCACCTGACGAAGGACATTTAGTTTATTTTCAGCTTGTGGCAATTATGAATAACATGGTTATGAATATTCACCCAAAGATTTTGTTTAAACATTAGTTTTCAATTTGCTTGAGTAAATCCCTAGGAGTGGGATATCTGAGTCATATAATAAGTGTATGTTTAACTTTATAAGAACCTGCTAAACCATTATCCGAATGCAACTATCATGTTGCATTCCCAGTTCTAGTTGCTCCTTGTCCTCACCAGGACTTGATATTTGCAATTTTATTTTTTATTTCAGCCACCTAATGGGTGTGCGGAATATTATTGTGGCTTCTGCCTCCTTTTTGAAAGTGAGATCTGCTAAATATAGAATCTCGTGTTGACTTTTGGGTTTTGTTTCTGCACTTGAAAGATGTCATTTTGTTGTTGATTTGTCTCTTTTGTTTTTGATAATATATCATCCATCAATGACATTATTTCTCCCTGTATGTAATGTCTTCCCCTGTATATATGTATTTCCCTGACTGCTTTCAAGATTTTGTTTTTATCTTTGGATTTTAGCAGCTTGACTATCATGTGCCCAGGTATGGTTTTATTTTGTATTTTATTTTCTGGGTTTGCTGACTTCCTTGGATCTAAAATTTTAGATTTTCCACCAAATTTTGGAAGTTTTATGCTATTACTTATTGATTTGTCTTTCTGCCTCATTTAATTTTTCTGTCTCTCCCCTCTCTGCTGGGGACTCAATCATCTCACAGGTAAGGCTTTCTTCATTTTTCTTCAAAATTTTTACATTCTTTTGTTCAGACTGGATAATTTCTATTGCTCTATCATCATGTTTCTTCTACTGTTCCTTTTTATTTTTAATTTTATTTACTTATTTATTTTTTGCCCCAAAGCCCCAGTAGATAGTTCTATGTCATAGCTGCACATCCTTCTAGTTGCTGTATGTGGAATGCAGCCTCAGTATGGCCAGAGAAGCAGTGCATCCGTGCGAGCCCAAGATCCGAACCCGGGGCCGCCAGCAGTGGAGCCCGCACACTTAACTGCTAAACCCCAAGGCCGGCCCTCTTCTACTGTTTCTAATGTACATGTAAACTCAAAAGTATTTTTTTTATTTAATCTTCCTATTTGGTTCTTTTTTGTAATTTCCACTTCTCTGCTGAGTTTCCAGATATGTTCATTCATTATGAGAATATTTTTCATACCACCTTGATCCTCTTTATAATAGCTGCTGTCTTATCCTTGTCAGTTAATTGCAACACCTTGGGGAGAGTTTCTCCTCCCTGCTTTTGGTCATATATGGATTACATTTTCCCATCTCTTCAAATCTCATGATTTTTTAAACTGTGTACAGGAGGGCCGGCCCCATGGCTTAGCAGTTAAGTGTGCATGCTCTGCTACTGGTGGCCTGGGTTCAGATCCCGGGCGCGCACCGAGTCACTGCTTCTCCGGCCATGCTGAGGCCACGTCCCACATACAGCAACTAGAAGGATGTGCAGCTATAACACACAACTATCTACTGGGGCTTTGGGGGAAAAATAAATAAAAAAAAAATTAAACTGTGTACTGGAAACCATGAATGATAGTTATAGAGACTCTGGATTCTATTGTATTCCTTTGAAGAGTGTTGTTATTTTTCTAGCAGGGAGTTAACTTGGCTGGACTGAAACTCCAATCTTCTCTCCTTTACCGTGAGCATAGCTGAAATTCTCATTCAGTTCTTTCATCTACCAATTGCTGTTTTTACACTAAGCCCTCTGGTGTCTACCCTGCATGTGTGTTGTTCAAAGATCTGCCAATTTGGTGTGTGTGTGGGGGGGAGACTTACGTACATATTTTGAGATTTTCCTCTGTGTGTCTCCCTCCCTTCCAGAATTTCTCCCTTAACTTTCCAGCTACTCTGTCAGCCCCAAAATACATCCTCTAACTTTACAAGTAAGACTGTAGTTTTTCCCCTGTCTCGGCCATGTACAGATTTTGGAATGCTTTGAGGCAAAAGACTCAAGCTTGCAAATATCTCCTGGTGCAATTCCCATCATTTAAGGGAAGGCTCCCTCTCAGTTCTGCTTGCTTTCGGAAGACATTTATACATACACACATATATGCATTTATTATATGTGTATTACATATAAATACATGATTCTATATAAATACATATAATATTTTATGCAGATTTTATCATTGTTATCTGTGAGAGTGTTAGTTCAACAAGCCACTCCACCATTACTGGAAGCCAGACCTCGGTTTTGTTTCTTTTTTAGATTTTATATATATGGAATTAAAAAATCTATAGCCTTTTGAATATAATTTCTTTTATGCAGCATTTTGGTTGTGATATTCATCTATTGCATGTAGCTAGTGTTTGTTCATTTGTTGAAAATAATTAATTTTTTTAAATGGTCATAAAATATACATAACCTAAAATTGACCATTTTAACCAATTTTAAGTGTACAGTTCAGTGACATGCAGTACATTCACATTATTGTGTAGCCATAACCTCGAACGATCCACAGAACTATTTTCACCTTGCACTGAAACTCTGTGCTCATTAAGCAACAACTCCCTGTTATCCCTTCCTCTTGCCTTTGGGAAACACCATTCTCCTTTCTATTCCTATGAATTTAAGTTCTCTAAGTACCTTATATGAGTGGAATCATACAGTATTTTTCCTTTTGTGGATGGCTTTATTTCACTTAGCATAAAGTCCTCAAGGTTCTTCCTTGTCATAACATGTGTCAGGATTTCTTCCTTTTTAAGGGTGAATGATATTTCACTGTGTGTATACACCACATGTTTTTTGTCATTTCATCTGTTGATGGACACCTGGTTTGCTTCCAGCTTCTGGCTATTTTGAATAATGCTGTTAAGAACATGGGTGTACATTTATGTCTTTATACCTCTGCATTCAATCATTTTGGGTGTATGCTCATAAATGGTGTTCTGAGATTCATTTTTTCACACGTGGGAGGGTTCCCCACACCTCCAACAAGCAATTCTTGGAATGCCAGCTAGTCGTCAGATAATTCAACTCAATTTGATACTGTCAACCCAGAGATACATCAGATTCCACAGGTTGAGGGCTTAGTCCTATAAGACTGCACACCCACCCTACCTCACCTCAACTTCAGATGCCGGTTACAAGCCCAGGCTGTTACCTGTACTTCTGACTGACTGGCTATAAACCAGAGGTTCCCACAACCTCCTCATTGGGTGTGATTAATTTACTAGAGTGGCTCACAAAACTCAGAGAAACATTTACTAGATCACCAGTTTATTATAAGAGGATATGACTCAAGAACAGCCGATGGAAGTGGTGCGTAGGGAAAGGTATGTGAGAAGGGGCACAAAGTTTTCATGCCATATCCAAGTGCACCACTCTCCAAGCACTCCTTGTCATTGCCAACCTGGAAGCTCTCTGAACCTCCTTCTATTGGGATTTTAATGGAGTCTCTGTCACATAAGCATGATTAATTATTAACTCAGTTTCCAGCCCCCCTCCCCTCTCTGCAAGATAAGGGGTAGGGCCAAAATTTCGAACCTTCTAATCAGGGCTTGGTCTTCCTGGTGACCAGCCCCCATCAAGGAGCCATCCAGAAGCCCACCCAGAGTTGCCTCAATAGAACAAAAGCTTCTCCTAGTGTTCTTATCAATTAGGAAATTACAAGGAGGTAGGCCCCGTGGCTTAGCAGTTAAGTGCACACGTTCCACTACTGGCGGCCCAGGTTCAGATCCCGGGCACGCACCGATGCACCATTTCTCCGGCCATGCTTAGGCCATATCTCACATACAGCAACTAGAAGGATATGCAAGAATGACATACAACTATCTACTGTGGCTTTGGGGAGAATAAAGGAGGAAGATTGGCAATAGATGTTAGCTCAGAGCCGGTCTTCCTCAGCAAAAAGAGGAGGATTATCACAGATGTAAGCTCAGGGCTGATTTTCCTAAAAAAAAAAAATGGAAATTACAAGGGTTTTAGGGTCTCTGTGTCAGGAATGGTGTCAAAGACAAATATTAGAATAAGAGTTGCTCCTAGTGTTCTTATCATTTAGGAAATTACAAAGTTTTAGGAGCTCTGTGCCAGGAACTGGAGGCAGAGACTGATAAATATATTTTCTATTATTTCAGAACCCATAAGTGGAATTGCTAGGTCATATGGTGAATTCTATTTTTAATTTTTGAAGGAACTGCCATACTGTTTTCCAGTTTTACGTTCTCACCTTCATTGCACAAGTGGTCTAATTTCTCAACATCCTTGCCAACACTTGTTATTTTCTGATTTTGTGATAGTAACTATGCTAATGGGTGTGAACATGTATCTCATTGTGGTTTTATTTTTCATTTTCCTGATACTTAGTGATGTTGAACAACTTTTCATGTGTTTACTGGCCATTTTATATCTTGTTTGGAGAAATGTCTATTCAAGTCCTTTGTGCATTTTTAAATTGGGTTTTTTTTTATTGTTGAGTTGTAGGAGTTCTTTATATATGCTAGATATTAATCCCTTATCAGATATGTGATTTGCAAATCTTTTCAACCATTCTGTGCATTACCTTTTTACTCTGTTACTAGTATCTTGTGATACAGAAAACGTTTCATTTTGATGAAGTGCAATTTGTTATTTTTTTTGTTGCTTATGTCTTTGGTGTCATAGTAAAGAAATCATTGTTGGCAATGGCATTTGGACCCAATGACATGCAGCTTTTACCCTGTGTTTTCGTCTAAGGATTTTATATCTTCAACTCCAACATTTATATCTTGGATCCATTTTGAGTTAATTTTTGTATATGGTGTAAGGTAAGTGTCCAACATCATTCTATTGCATGTGGGTATCCAGTTTTCCAGCACCATTTGTTGAAAAACTTATCCTTTCTCCAGTGAATGATCTTTGCACCCTTGTCAAAAATCATTTGACCATATATGCAAAGGTTTATTTCAGGGCTCTCTCTAATATTTCATTAGTATATTGTGTGTATTTATGCCAGTACTGCACTGTTTTGATTACTTTGTAGTAAGTTTTGAAATCAGGAAGTGTGTGTTCTCTAACTTTGTTCTTTTTCTAGATTGTTATGGCTATTCAGGGTCCCTTGAGAGTCCATATGAATTTTAGGATAGATTTTTCTATTTTTGCAAAAAAATCATTGGGATTTTTACCTCCATGAGTAAGTTGATTCTTAAGTATTTTACTCTTTTTGATGCTATTGTAAATAAAAATGTAAATTTTTTAAATTTCTTTTTCAGATTACTTGTTATTAATGTATAGAAGAACAACTAATTTTTGCAAGTTAATTTTCTGTCCCACTACTCTGCATAATTTATTAGTTCTAAAATTTTTTGTGAAATTTTTAGGGGTTTCAACATATAAGATATTATGTGTAAACAAATATAATATCACTTCTTCCTTTCCAATTTGAATGCTATTTCTTTCTTTTTCTTATCTAATTGCTTTGGCTAGAACTTCTAATACCATGTTGAATAGAAGGGTGAAAGTGGGCCTTCTTGCCTTTCTCCTGATCTTAGATAAAAACATTTCAGTCTTTCACCCTTGAATTCGATGTTCTCTGTGGATTTCTGTATATGGCTTTTATTATGTTGAAGTAGCTTCCTTTTACTCTGAGGGTTTTTTAGTGTTTTTAACATGAAAGCATGTTTAGTTTTGTCAAACGCCTTTTCTGCATCCATTGAGGTGATCACTTTTTTTCCTTCATTCTGTTAATGTGGTTAATTACATTGATTCATTTTCATATATTGAAACATCCTTGTATTCCAGGAATAAATCCCACTTAAAAATGATGTATAATCCTTTCAATATGCTGCTGAATTTGCTTTGTTACTATTTTATTGAGAATTTTTGTATCAATATTCATGAAAGATATTGACCTATAGTTTTCTTTTCTCTTAGTGTCTTTGGCTTTGATATCAGTGTAGTATTAACCCCATAGGATGACTTTAGAAGTATTCTCTCCTCTTCAACTTTTTGAAAGAGTTTGAAAAGAATTGGTGTTAGTTAATTAAAAAAAAGTCTTTGAGCCTAGGAATAAATTCAGCATAAAATAAATACAAATAAATATTTTTTAAAATGTGAAAAAGTCTTTTCCTAAAAAAATTAAAAATTAAGCAAGTAGGGGCCGGCCCGGTGGCGCAAGCGGTTAAGTGCGCGCGCTCCGCTGCGGCGGCCCGGGGTTCGCTGGTTCGGATCCCGGGCGCGCACCGACGCACTGCTTGGTAAGCCATGCTGTGGCGGCGTCCCATATAAAGTGGAGGAAGATAGGCACAGATGTTAGCCCAGGGCCGTCTTCCTCAGCAAAAAAAGAGGAGAATTGGCGGATGTTAGCTCAGGGCTGATCTCCTCACAAAAAAAAAAAAAATAATAAAAATAAAAAAAAATAAAAAAATAAAAAAAAAAAAAATTAAGCAAGTACATCATTTATCACTTTATTTCTAAAAATTGTTTGTAACCTAATAGTAAGCATGAACAAATTATTAGAATTAAAATGACTCAAGTGTTAATTTTCTTCATTGTAAATTTTCTGACATAAGTATTTGATGCCATCATGTATGACATTTTTTATGAAAAAATGGCCATTTTTTGTAGTATTTGAAAACATTATGAATTTTTCCAGTGGCCTCTCACAATACTCTGATATGCAAAGTTATCTTTTCAGCATGTATATCTTATCATCATCTTTAACAAATTAACAAACTCTGTCAGGTGTTAATTAATCAACTACTTTTCATATGATTCAGGTTCTCCACCATCAACTTCTCTAACCATCAGGAAATTCTACAACTTCTGCAAGATTAACAATTTTACCATATTGTATTCATCTCGTGTGGTTTAAAACGTGTGGTTTAAAACATCCAAAAATCATTGATAAACTGACCCTGCCCAAACTAAAGTATGGTGAATTATGAAAGATGGTCTCTGTTAAGTGGGGAGGGATTTCAGGTTGAACTTAATTTTATAATTGGTCAATTTATTACAGTGTATTGTTCTGTTATGTATTTCACTTCCTTTTTTAAAAAAGTGATAGTTGAGGGCCCTTAGATAATAAAAAGTTGAGGAAATAAGAAACACTATAAGCTTCAAATATTTTCAAGCATAAGATGCAGTAAGAACTAAAACTAAGAAATGGCAGAGGAAATAGAGATAAGATGATAAAATTTCAAAACTGAATCTATAATAACATCTCAATGGCTACTGTTGTGGTGCCAAGAAGATGGTGAAATCAAAGCATTCGTAAAAATGATAATAAACAGACAGCAAAGAAAAAAGACTGAATTTTTTTTTGTGTGTGTGTGTGTCAGGAAGATCAGCCCTGAGCTAACATCTGTGCTAATCCTCCTCTTTTTGCTGAGGAAGACTGGCTCTGAGCTAAGATCTATTGCCAATCTTCCTCCTTTTTTTCCTCAAAGCCCCAATAGATAGTTGTATGTCATATTTGCACATCCTTCTAGTTGCTGTATGTGGGACGTGGCGACAGCATGGCCGGAGAAGCAGTGCATCCGTGTGCGCCCGGGATCCGAACCCGGGCCGTCAGTAGCGGACCGCACGCACTTAACCACTAAGCCATGGGGCCGGCCTGAAATGGTTTTTTAGACATAGCAGATTTCAGAGCATATTACTTGAAAATAAAACAATCAGTTAGTGAGGTTTAAGCAATGTGGTTTTCTTTTAAACTTGCTCATTCCATGGGAGCATCAATAAAACCCCTCCAGGAGTAGCTGACACTTGCCTTCCGCCTGAGCACCAGCTGTAATTTCTTTAAGCATGAGACTCTCGGGCAACACCATAGCCCTCAACTCTGTTTAGTTGAGAAAAGGCTTTATGAGTCCTGTGTTTTTTCTAGAGTTATGGAGCTCCCAGACTTATTAACTACAGGGAGAGAGTAAGAGTCAGAACACATTCAATAAACTCCAGTGTGCTCAGGTGAGAGGACAGGTGCCTGAACTCACATCTGAAGAATTTAGAGGATGCTTTCTGACTCTGCTTCGTGCCTCTGACTAAGCAGTCCTGGACATCCCCGTTACAGCCACGGAATGACACAGGCAGCCTTGATGGAGCAGAAGTCCTCCTATGTCCATCATTTGTGCAGAGCAAACTGGCTTAAGACCTCTCGTTTCCTGCTGCAGTGGTAATTTACAGAGATACAGAACTGTCATCTAGTGAATAAGAATAAAACAGCAAGGTGTTTGACACGAAAAGTGACATTCTGAGTTTTTTCAAAAAGAACAGTGAAGCACTAAAGTTGGTAAAGTTGACACGATGTGGCACACGAAAGTTATAGTAAACATTAATAATGTGTGGGTGAACTAATCAGTTGCTCTCTATGTCTCTAAAACATGTCTTGACATCTGACTCATAAATAGTACAGTTTAAATATAATAGAATATCTTTGGAAATAACTTCTCATCTCATCTCATCCAATGCTGTTGGCAGGAGCCAGTAATAAATAGCCAGATGGTGAGAACCCATGTTGAAGCACCATTTTTATCACAGTGGGGAGAATATGAGGCAGAACCCAATGGACTGATGTTCAGATCTTCCCTCTTACCCTTGATCAATTTTGTAAACATGGTTTTCTTTATCAAATATGAATTATAACAGTTACTTTAAAGGATTATTGTAAGAATTGCATAAGGGAATACAGTAAAGGAACTGGCGCACAGTAGATTGATAGTTAATTCTCCTTCCCTGTTTCTCTTCTAAGAAACATACAGAAATAATCTAAGAAGAGAACCCGTGTATAAAGTAAACTTATGACAAAAATTCAATGGCTCCTGAAGTAAGGGACATCATTGTTGAATGCTTAACCTCAACTGCCTCCAAATACTGTTAACTCTCAATTAATTTTATGTGTTTTCTGTCTTCCAGACACTTCACTGGCTACAAGGAAAGGAGAAGTGTGAAATTGAAATTGATTTCACCCATGAATGGTCTAGCTGTAACATCAGGTTTTTTAAATCACCTAGTTTTTCAGGTTTCCTGCTTATTCCTGTATATTTTACCATGGTTCACAGCCCGAGAAAATTAGAAAATCATTATAATTTTACACACATGAGTATATATCTTGACTATTACAGCTCGACTCTTAATATATAGAGCAATGTTGTACATGTTTTGTCCTTGTGGATAGTACAGAATACTTTTGTCCAGGTTTTCTTTGGCATTATCATTTATAATGAAAAACTCAGTAATATATGCCCTGGAGATAAGGGTTTAGAAAAATCTAACATACTATCCTCGTCATGCCTCAAAAAAAATAAAATAAAATAAATAAAAAGCTATAAAAATAATGAGAGGATATTTTGAAGGCACTATTTTTCTTAATTATTTCCAACTTTATTTCCCTTTACCTCTTTTTAATCGTTCTCTGTCTTATTTGCTATTGGCTAATCATCTTACAGTAATTAAACCACCCTCAGCTGAGTCCCCCATGCCTCTTCAAGTGCCCCAGCCTGATGTAGGTCTCAGCTCTGACAAAAAGAAGCTGGAAAACCAGTTTTGTGGCACTATTCTTAAGAATATCTTTACTATGACAATAATAGCTATATTTTTGAAAGGCACCAGTGGGTTACAAAATGAAGTACTCGACCAATGTTGTATCCTCATTTTCCCTCCAGGGGGAGCACAACTTTCATGTGTAATGCAGGGCTGCTGCTTTATTGTTTTTTCCTTTCAAGACATTTTATTTCTTGTAAAACATAATAGGGTTAATAGTGATATATGAGTAACAATATAAACTTACAGACAGCAAAAAGATACTATTTTAGAGTCATAATTTTATATACTGTAACAAACAGTAATACTTTCATAATGTAATATCTTGATTGATCATAAAATTTTTCCTGGCTCATTTTTATGCTAATTCATTTATTAGATTACCAAATATATACTTTTACGATCTTTATTTTCAATCAATATAATTGAGGGGACATCAGTTGTTCTTGGTACGTGAAAGGTCACAAAAAATTTTTGATAATTTATAAGTTTGAGAAGGATCTTTCTACTTTTTATAAGAGAAGTCATTTAATATTTGGGAAAGTTCTCAAAAATCATCAATTCTTTAATTTTACAGAAAGGAATACTACGTTCCAGAGAGCCTAAGTACGTTGTCACACACTAACCAGAAACAGACCTGGGCCTAGAACTCAGGTCTGAGTCACCTGACTTCTACTGGACCACACTCAAGGGCGCACACCCTCTTCTTACTGGTAATTTCTAATACTAAGTTATTTTCAAAAGCGCCGTTGATAGAAAGTGTAAATAAATAAAACAGATGATTTTATATAAAAAAGTAGCAATTGTTACTCACAATTTCTATTCCATATGAGTGTTTCCTTTCTTGAAGTTTTCTTTTTTTTAATAGTAAGCCCATTTTGGTAACAAGAAAAAAGACATGAAATTTGGCTTCTTTAGTAACAAAAAAAAAAGCTTCTGTTGAAATTAAAAAGACACTAACTAATGTTTCATCTACTACAGCAACTTAAGAATATTATTGGATTTTGGAAAAGCTCTGAGAGATTTTTTTAAAACTCATATCCATGTGACTATTAGTCCAGCCAGGCACATCTGCACATGACATCTCCTAGAGTGTCCAGTTTTCTACTGGATCCAGCTGTTGTCAGGCCCAATGCTCTGGCTGGGTAGAGAATGATGCAGCTTCTGAAAAGCATGTGCTCAGTTCCACTTCAAGGCTGATTTTCTCTGCAAAGTCTAAGTGGAAGAAAACATCCCTTTCCACCTGACTGGATTCCCCTGCAGGCTTAGAGAAACAAGGTGGCCTAGTCAGATGGGCAGACAGGAAGATAAATGAGAGTCTGTCACAATTTTATGATAAATAAGAGAGAAAAGTATTTGACATCCTAACAAGATTTTCTTACCTGTTGAACAGCATCTGAACATATTTTTCAGAGTTTCCAAAATAGCAGATTGAGATTCTAGGTTGGAAAGGAAGAAGATAGTCAATATATTAAAAAATAAATTTTCTCATTTCCTCAATCGGAAAACAAAACTAAATAAAATATATCTTTAACCATAAGTACCAAAAACATCCAGTTTATCTTCCAGTTATAATTCTGTGTTATGAGAACATGAATACTTTTCAATATATTTAATATGTACAGTGACTAACACTCATGCCTTTAATTACTTTTGAATTAGACTAGCCCTATGCCCTTATTGACAGACATCAATCATAATTACTTTTCTCAATTCCTAGTTTCTATTTTGTGTCAGAGAGTACCTGCTGAGACATTCACTTTTTATATTATTCACTTAGAATAAGTCTGTAAAATGATGGACGACAACTCAGCCATCTTGAAGGATGGGGTCTCAAATGCTATATCTCACTATTGACAAATCACCTTCTGGTTTAAATGAGCGACAATGAGCACTGTCACAAGAGACACTCGGAAAAAAGGGATCTTGCTCCTTTTGTCTGTCCTTTGGGAGTCTGTGAGACTGCAAACTCTTCGTACTGGAAAACCTAAGTGAGGACCAAGTCCAGGAATCTTTTTAAAGCTAAGGGACACTCTCTTCTATGTGAAGCTTGCATCGAAGTTTATAAACATAAGAAAAAAAACAAAGAGCCTTCAGGGCCAGCTGGGTGGGGAAGCGGTTAAGTGCGCGCGCTCTGCTGCAGCGGCCCAGGGTTCACCGGTTCGGATCCTGGGCGCGCACCGACGCACCGCTTGTCAGGCCATGGTGTGGTGACATCCCATATAAAGTGGAGGAAGATGTGCATGGATGTTAGCCCAGGGCCAGTCTTTCTCAGCAAAAAGAGGAGGAGTGATAGATGTTAGCTCAGGACCGATCTTCCTCACAAAAACAAACAAACAAACAAACAAAAACCAAGAGCCTTCAGGAATATCCAGCGCTCCATGGATCGGAGTCTGAAAACCACTCATCTTTTCCGTCCTTCGCATGTTACAGATGAAACATAACACAAACTGTTTGTGACAACCTGAAGACTAGAGCTCCTCTCCTGACTGTCACATCACTCCCACCCCCGACTGCTGTGCAGACCAGACGCCTGACAAGATACAGCAGTCACTCCTGGGGATAATTTAGACATTCCCAATTTAGCAGCATTTTAGTTGATGTGCTTAACAAGACTATAGAAAAACAAAAGGTATTTACTACTTAAATTGTATAACGTATAGTTAAATGACATTGAAAGTTTTCATTTCACTTACAGAACAATTTTGATGGGCCCAGGGGCCTTCTTTCATCTGCTCACCCTCCCTGGCATCTCAAACCTTCTCTGCCTTTCTCCTCTTGCTCACTGTGCTCCAGCCACACTGGCTTCTTGCTGCCCAACAACATCCGAGTCATAATTCCTCCACAGCATCTCTGCAGCCCTGGGATATCTGCATGTCCTCCTGCTCTGTCCCTTCCCTCTGGGCCTTGCTCCAGCCTCCCTGTGCTCTCTAATTAAAGTAGCAACCCACTCACTCTCTAGCTCTCCCCATTGCCTGTCGCTTACCTTCTTCTTGACACAGATCATCACACGATAGACTATGTAATTCACTTGTCTGCCTACTTATCCATTATCTCACTTAGCCAACAAAAACAAGTTCTGTGAAGACAGAGAATTTGTAGAAAAATTTTTCCTTAGTGTATCCCAAGCCTGGCATACAGTAGGTGTTTAAATATTTGTTGAGTAATTGTAAGAGGGAATGAAAGTAGTGATCAGAAGAATGATCACACCATGGAAGTCGGTGCCACCATGAAGAGTGGGTATCCTGGGAAGGGAAAGAGGGAGGAAAGATTTTATATCGGGCAACACGAGTACCACTGTGCCTTTACTGCTTCCTACACCTCAGCTTGTCGACGTAAATAATCCATAATCAATCTATAAATCAAAATTGGGGTGAGTTTATTATGAGCCAACTTTTGAGGACCATGACCTGTGGCCTTCCTTCCCTAAGGAAGGAAGGTCACCGAAGAAGTGGGGTGTACAGAGCGGTTATATACCATCAAAGAGCATGTATTGCAAGTGATTGCAATGTCCCTTTTACAATAGCCACGAGATCAGCCCTGCCAGATTGCCCTGCCAGAACAGCTATTGATGGACACAGCGGGGAGCAGATCTGTTGTCTCAATGGGCATGGCTGGTGTCACGTCTGTTGTCTGGAGCTGGGTGATCACAGGATGACTGCAACAATCAAATCCTAGCCTAGGGAGAAATGCTTATCCTTAAGGAAATGCCAATGAGGGGGAAGTTACATTCTTATCTTAAGGGCATTTACTCTTCTCTTTGGGACATGGCAAAGCAGATACACAGTGCAGGCGACAGACCCTTTTGGAAAAACAAATTCAGACTGAATTAGCTTTACCCCAAATGGCTTCCTCATGTGTTCCATTATATCCTATTGCTTGCCATTTATTTATCAAGCTCAGTATGTCTTTCAAACAGAAATCATCGAGAATAGCATGAAGTAGTCACTTACCAACAGATGTCACTGTGGCAACAGAATATGAACAAGTGACCTTCAAATATAACCATTCTCCCAAATACTGTATTTCAGTGATATAATCAAAAAGGGATTCTTCTCTCTTATACTGACACATCTCCACTCTGAACTTAGCATTAGAGGTAGTCAATTTTGAATAAAGACCTTTAACATCAAAGCCAGCAAATAGTTCTTGTTAAAGCAAATCCAAACTCGGGAAAACTTTTGTTTTCAGTCACCTCCAATCCTCTCAAACTCAAGATAAGGTCTTGGTTTTGTGCAGATGGAGAAAAGCTTCTCTTCCTCTTTTTCTATTCAGATAGTGCAGGGAAGATCCCAAGGTGTCTCCTGGTGGAACACTAACAGTTCTTCACATTAGAAATGCATGTAATGTTTCCTAGCTTCTTTTCTATAGGCCAAGGTCTGATGAGCTGCCCCAAGGAGCAAACATCTGGGCTCCAGCAGTAAATAAGACTCTGTGCAGTTTACCACAACAATGAACTACGAAGATGTATCAGGAAATATTTTGAACACCTACACTTAAGCTCTCAGTTTCCCTCTGTCTAATTCCATGGCTACCTGAACTGAATTCACTCTTCATCCCCATCCCATTTGTGATAGTTTTTATTTCCTTGAATCAGCATGTTATAACATCTAAGAGAAATTTATCAAAATACTCTCTTCAAAATAGCGAGCTGAGGGCCAGCCCCGTGGCTTAGCGGTTAAGTGCGCGTGCTCCGCTGCTGTTGGCCCGGGTTCGGATCCCGGGCGCGCACCAACGCACTGCTTCACTGGTCATGCTGGGGCTGCGTCCCACGTGCAGCAACTGGAAGGATGTGCAGCTGTGACATACAACTATCTACTGGGGCTTTGGGGGGGAAAAATAAAAAATAGATAAAATCTTTAAAAAACATAGCTAGCTGAAGTATAGGAGTTGTAGAGGATCAAGATTTTAAGGTGAATGTGATGTACAGAGTAACTGTACTACAAAATAAAAAGAAAATGAATGAGAACAATAAGAGACTGAGAAAAATGATAAGGAGAAGGAATATAATAGAGAGTAAAAGTAAGAAAAAGAGAAAAAAGAAGAAAGAAGGTGTAGGAAAGAGAGAGAGTCAGGAGAAGCATGAGAAATGGCAGAAAGGGGCACGAGCAGAGGGCAGACACCAGGCTCAGAGCGAATGAAAAGTCAACTGGTTTCTGAGCAGGGCTCAGTTCTAGAGTCACTGGGCTGCATCTGAGAACTCCACTCAGTTCTAACATCCTGAGAAAGACCATGCCTCATCCAAACTCAAACAACACTGGCTACCAGCGCTCTCCTCTCCCAGGACCTGCTGGAGCTTTGAGAACTGCCTCTCTCAGCTCTGGGACTGACAGAGTCCCCATTAAATATTCATCAACTGGGATGGTTGTTTTGAAAGAGTAACCCAGAGGGAGCTCTATCAAGGGTAAATTTAAACCTGCCAACTCCTTCACTCATCCTTTCAAAGAATTAAGAAACCAAAAAAAAAAAAAAACCCTACTGTTAAGCAAAGTAGCAGAAAACTTTCCTGGCAAACGTTAAATGTTCCATCTTTTTTGAAGTTACCTCACAAAATTCTGAGCATAGTCTAAAATTCTGGGCTCCCTACAGTTCCAAACATGTTTCAGAAATGATCTCTTTTTCATTCACAAAGTAAGCCTATGCCTTATAAAGCAAAATAAACTTGGATGAGTTTTAACTTGTAGAGAGAGGACAGCAAGAAAAAGAGTAGGATGTGCCTCTCTGCTATGAAGGATAATAAATAAAATCACACCAAAATATACAAAATATGGGCCGGCCCTGTGGCTTAGCGGTTAAGTGCACGCGTTCCGCTGCTGGCGGCCCGGGTTCAGATCCCGGGCGTGCACCGACGCACCGCTTCTCCGGCCATGCTGAGGCTGCGTCCCACATACAGCAACTAGAAGGATGTGCAGCTATGACATACAACTATCTGCTGGGGCTTTGGGGGAAAAAATAAATAAATAAAATCTTTAAAAAAAATATATACAAAATATGCCTCTAAAACTGAAAGAAGCAGACTCTAAAGAGTTTTACATTTTAAGTAAAAATGCACTTATATAAAATTATACATCAGTTTGACTAAAATAAAATTAATTTTATAGAAGAAGAATTCATTAAGTTTCATTTAAATAGCATGACATGATTAACTGCATAATAAATGGTAGATATTTTAATTCGGGTATACCATGTTCTTCCACCAATGAGGGTGGGCTTAAACTTGTAGTTTTCCTAAAAGGCACCAACCGTATGTTCTGCTTATTTGATTATTTAATAGTATGGATCTGCTCCTCATTGCCAATGAAGGATGTCTACACACACGCTTTAGCTTGCATATGTAAGGGGAAATGCAGGATGAGTTTATAAAAAGAAAAATTGAAAATGAGCACTGTCTTTAGGAGACGTAGTCAATCTGTTCAAGAACATTTTCTCCCTTGGTCAAGTGAGAAGCTGAAAGAGAGAATGCTATCAGCCTCTTCCTTGGCCCCTTATAGAATTCTGCATTACCTCAATTAAACTTATGCTAAAGTGTTTGTAATAAACTTGGAAATGAGTTGATGATACTGTATTTGCATTACATCACACAGACTATCTTTCATTAGGTATGATTCAAAACACTTTTTTGGACATTAGAGGGCATACAAGTTTTGCTTCTCTGACAGAATGTAGCTTTTAATCTCATGGACATGAAATGATAGAGAATTGTTCCCATTTCCCTTTCTACTTTAAACCTGAGTGATAAATTTCCAACTACCTTTAAAAACTGCAGGTCCTTCTGAAACACATTTTAGTGTGCTGGTTTACCTTAGCTTCATTTCTTTGTTCTATCCTAAACTCCTTTCAGTTTGATCTATGTTCCTTTGTATTCCTTTTGTATACCTAGATATTTAAAATTTGCTCTAACCTATATTGGAGAAATGTTGAGTTACAAATCTTTCAGCCAGCATGTAAACTCAATTTTTAGGATTTCTACACAAAAAGTTTCTGCCATGTTTCTACCAGCTCTCCTTCCATATATTTTCCTCCACGATTTCCTGCAACAAAATTGCCTTTCTAAAAACCAGTCCTCTGTTCACTCTCTTAGCCTGTCACATTTTCATAGAAAAATAAAGGACTGGATTTTCCAAACATGCAACATGAATGATCAAGTGCTGATTCACACCTAGATATCCTGCTCCTGTTCTCCATGAATTTTAAAACTAAAGTTAATTATCTATTTCATTTTGTCTCAATCTATTGAGTAACCTTGGCACTGAGCCCCTAAACTGGTCCACAGCTTGCTTCAGCAGACACAAAACTCTCTCTCAAATGCTTGCATTCATGTGCTGAGTAGGTATTGTATTTATTTAGATCTTATTCAACAAAAGATCTTCATTGATTCACTCAAATACTTATGTATATATTATGTGCCCAAAGGTCTTGAAATGTTGGGGGTCTGCAAGGAAGACAGATATGTATAAACAGATAAATTATGCTATGGAAATAATTTGATAGAAAGAGATATGAATAAAATGCCATGGGACTCCAAGAAAAAGAACCTCCATGGGTTGACCTACAACTAAGATATATAGCAATGTACTGGGGTTTTGAGGGAAAAAAAAAAAAAGCACCATGGGTGGTGGATAGGGTTTATACCATATAACTAAAGGAAAATGAAAAGAGAGAAGATAAAGAGAAAACAAGATAAACGGAAAGGTTTTCTTCTTCTTAATGTTTCTGCCACCAACTTTTGGAGTACACTGCTTGCTGATGTCCTTTCTAGCCAGTCTTATCCTTCAGCCGGCTTCTAAAGACTTCAAAAATTCACTTGTAACAAGCTGGGGTTCTCCGCGCAGACAATGCCAAGTATGTAGGGAGCCAGGAGGTGAGCAAAAGATTCACAGGACTCTGCAGCCATTCTGCAGCTCAATGGTGGGGAAGGACACCGTGGCATCACCTTGGCCTTTCTTTCCAAGTTCACATAAAGGAGGGTCGGTTCCTTCCTCAATATATGAAGGTGGAGATAAACCTCTTTCACAGAATGGATTATGGAAAAATTAATGTGAGAGCCATGAAAAAGGCAGAGGAGATAGCACCATGAATCTGAAGTAACTGGACATGTGAATTAGTAATCAATATAAAGAAGAGCTGAAGACAAGAAAAAGGGCTAAAAACAAGTTCATAATTTTCTAAGATGGAAATGCAAGTCTTTCTTCTTCAAAAGAAAAATGTCATTGAACACTTTCCATTAAAATAAAATTGAAAGGGGCCCCATGTTGCAAATAATGGTTTTAACCATGATGTCCTTACACAATAATGTGTAGCAATCAGCTGTTAAGTGCACTGCAAATTGTTCATTCCTTAACAATCATGTTATCAAAGCTTGCAATTGATATATATATTTTAGTAAATTGTAGACTGTGTGCAAATTTGTCACCATATTATTGACAATGTGACTCTTACAACTGAAATCATGACTAGGAGAGAGAAGGTGGTGTGACCCTAGATTGCTAGAATCACAGCAAGAAAAGTTAAGAAAGTGCCATCAGGTCATTTGGACAAAAGAATGCTATATGCCTGTTGGGTTTATAACAGATTAATTGGAGAAAAACAAGTCACTACAGTAAATTATTGTCTACTTACCTCAGTCACCCTCTCCAAGAACACATATTTTAAAATGAGACAAGTTGTTAAATTTAAAATTACCGGTTCTGGCATTTTAGAAACTATATCAAATAATGAAGTAAAAATTAGCTTACAAACATCCTGGTATCAATTCCAGCTACCATCTTTTACCAAACTAAAACTCTAATTATCACTAATTCACTTGCAATCTAGTCCTCCTCCAATATACAAAATCAACAACTTCAAATGTTTCATAACTTTTTTTAACTTTCCCTAAAATTTGAGAAGATAATATAAATATATCTCTTGGAAAAGTTGAGAAAGATAGAGACACAAGGAAAAGTAAAGATGAAAATATTACCTTAATAAATGATGTAAAACACAAGATATGAACAACTGTTAAAAGAATTCTCTGTGAAATTGATAATTCTACTATCTGTACACCTGCTTATTACCTATCAGTAATTTGATACATAAACAAATAGAATAGTGTATTTAATGGGATCAATTCTTTCAGTTGTGTGCTTTTCCTTTTAAAACTACAACTGCTTTTATGTGCTGGCTTTATTTTCAGGTGGTGTCACATTAGAACACCCTCATCTCTGAAGATTTTTGCAATAAGGAACTCTACCTTGGCCCTTGATCATCTGTACTCTGTGTTATGATAAAATCAGAGCCCTACATGGAACAATGTTTCCTAAATCCTATCTCCCGTGTGTTGTTCATGTCAGGGAGTATATTCCACCAAGTAAACACTAAACAGTATTTCAAAAGCATGGGATATTAAAAGGAGTACATGCAGGGTTGGGTGTGGGACCCCATTCAGTGCCTCAGTGCCAAGAAGAAAGAGTTCCAGAGACTGGGATAAAAATAAGAGGTTATGAGCGGGAGGATCCCTCTGCAGGCCATTAAGCAGGAGCCTGGAATAAAACTGTTGACACCATGGACCATGGTTGGTTTGACAGGGAACTCACGAGGAAGTGAAGGACATGAAATAATGATAATTATAATAACAGCAGCAAACACTTCTACTGAGCCAGGCACTACACTCTGAATGTTAATTCTGTGCTTGAAGATACATTAACACACATAATCCTCAAAATATCCCGACGTAGTAGATGTTGGTCTTTTCACAATTATATAGATGAAGAGACTGGGTGCAGGGGCTAGAAAACTCATCCAGGTTACACAGCTCATAAATGGCAGAGCCCAAGCTCAATGCTGTTATGTTATGCTCTTTTACTACAACTCCAAGTTAAGTCTCTAATGACTATTTCCACTTGGCAAGTGCCAAGACCTTAGTAGTCCCTCCATGGAGGTAGGAATGGGCATGGCGGGGACACAGCTGAGGGAGGCTAAAAGACCCGAGGTGTGGCACAGCAGTTGTCAAGTGGTTCCCTTCGCAGAAGGGGGCAAGAACACACCCCAAAAAATTGGCAGCAGGCACCAAGGCTCTTTCCACCGGACATGATCCCACAAGGAAAGGGGCCCGGCGCAGGTGGATGAGCCAATAGGCAAGCCTCCTTTGGAAAGAGCACGCGATCTGCGCCAGCCTTCATGTCGCCCTGGGTGTGGCACATGCACCCTTAGTCAGAGGGCCTCATGCCACACTCTGGCGAGGATTTCTCCCTAGAGCCATGGCCAAGGACTAGGAAGGCCAGACCTTCCCGACTCCAGAGAGGAGGCTGGGAGCTGTTGTGGGAAGGGATTGCCCAGTAGGGCCAGTAGGGCCAGTAGGGCCCTGGCTCCCTAGCCCTGCAGTGCCATACGCCTGTCTCGGCACTTCTGACTTCAAGAGCCTTTCCTACACCTGGCCTGGCTGCAGTCGCAAAGTGGAGGTGTGGGGTGAAGCAATAGCTTTGTCTTTCCAGGAAGAAATGAGCCAGGGGACGAAGCAGCTGGCCAGGCAGAGCCTTGAGCTTGAAGCCCGGTACGCCTCTGGCCATCAGAGCCAGAGCAATGCTTTCAAGGCAGGGAAGCGGCCTTCAAGCTGAGTGGGAGTGGGGGAGGGGAGGGAGACAGCAGCTGAAGCCAAGTCCAGAAGGGCGGCGATGAAACCGCTGCAGCTGGGTGGCGCCAGCCGGTCAGAGCCTGGCGGGTGGGCGGGGCCTTCACTGCGGACCCCCGAGGCCAGCCCTAGGCCCCGCCGATCGCGCACACGCCCTTGGCCTGTACGGGGGTGTGGAGGGTTGAACCCAAGCCCGCAGGGCTCCTGGAGCGGTCAGAGAAAGAAGGGCCCATGGGAGAGGTAGGCGAGGTGGGCAGGGCGCAGCACCTTACTCTCCTCAGGTCCCCGAGGCGGGGAGAGAGAGAGAGAGGGAGAGAGAGAGAGAGAGACCCCTGACCTCTGAGTCGCTGCCTCCACCGCTGGCTGGTGCCAACTCACACGCCATCCCACTTCCACCCACCACCCCCATGCCTGCCCCGGGGCCAGCCACACCACAGACAGGCCTGTTCCTGGTCACCTCCGTGCTGGCCCTTCTGGACCTGACCCCAGTGCAGGGGAAAGGGTTCAGATAAGCCTTTCCATGTCCCTCTGCATGACAATGGCCTTCTCCCCCTCTCCCATCCCCCAGGCCCACCCAAGACATACACCTTTGTCATTAGCTCAGGAGAGGATGCAAGATGAGAATCTCTGCCCTGTGTGGAGAAACTCAGTTTCCCAGGTTTCTCCCATGGACACATGTTCTTCAGCTGGGTCTGATTTTCTCCAGCCAACCTGTCTTGTTAAGGATTTGGCCAGCCCTAAGATCCTGCAGGGAACGGTCAGAGGGGGATTCTCTCTCCCCCTTTCCTCCCCCTCTCTCTCCTCCTCCAGGTTTGGGGGAGGTGATTCCCCTCTCCCCCTCCCTTGCTGAGATATTTTCTCTCAGAACAGACAGTTTTCTTTTCTTCTTCCTTTCTCTCTCCTCTCTCTCCAGGGCTCCTTGCTACTCCTTCATTTATTTATTTATTTATTTTTAATTTTTGTTTATTGCAGTAACATTGGTTTATAACACTGTATAAATTTTAGGTTTATATCATTATGCTTCTATTTCTGCATAGATTACATCGTGTTCACCACTCAAATACCAATTACAAACCATCACCATTCCTTTCTAATCATTGGTTTGATTTCCTGTTTGACCAAACGGTTATGCATGAGAGTGTTTATTGGCTTATAAATTGTCTGATTTGTTTAAGATATGTTGGCAGTTAATGAGCATTTTTGCGTGCAAGTTGGTTAAGGAACTGGATTTCAATTCTGCCCGTTCCTCTGATGAGCTACTGAGTCAGAATATCTATGGTTGGCCATGTATCTCTCTTCTGGCGGCTTCAGGAATTGATTGCTATGTCGAAATTGCTTGCTGGACAAGGATAGACCTAATTTTATAATAATATGCTTTCTTTGTTTTGAAGTAGGATGTTTGATATTTATATGCAGGCACGTGTGTGTGTATGCTCCAAACATATTTAATGATAAATCAAGATTAACAATATATATGATTCCTATATTGACTTTTTTTGGACAAATACTGAGAAGTTAATTGAATACTCTTACTTTGGTTGTAGTTAGGTTCACTTTACTTCCTATTATTAAATCCTTTTTTAAATATATGATACTATAATTGAACATATACATTTTGACTGCTAACCACCTTTTAGCCCCTAAATATTTTGCCTTCAGATATGTGTACCATTATACACATTCATATATAAAAGTTTCATATTAGTTGTGGCTTTACTTTTGTGAGCACGTGTATGGAATATCACTGACAATCCCCTTTCTTTCAGCATCTATGTTCAATGTTAGTTTCCTATGTCTTTGTGGAATGTAGAGTAACATTCAATATTGAAAAAGTGATTTAAGTAACTTCAGTATAGTATAACTGCTATATGTAGCATTATCTCTGTGGTTTTATTTTTAAATTTTGTACTTTGCTTTTTTTCTTTTTTCCTTGTTTTGCACCATTTAAAGTAATTTTCCTTATTAAACTTTTTTTCACCATGTTGGATATATACATCTTTTTCACATTCTATTTTAGAATTATTTTTTCTGCTGAGGAAAACTGGCCCTGGGCTAACATCCATGACCATCTTCCTCTACTTTATATGCGACACCACCACAGCATGGCTTGATGAGTGGTGCAGAGGTCCGCACCCGGGATCCGAACCCACGCACCCTAGACCACCAAAGCAGAGCGTGCAAACTTAACCACTATGCCACCAGGCTGGCCCCTATTTTACAATATTTTTAATTTGAGAAATAAGAAGAACCCAGAATCTGAAGTCTTGCCTCACTGCCTCCTCAATGTTAGGTGAAAAATTAATTAGTATTCTACTTCTTTTCTTTTTCTCCAAATCCAGTGTCTCTAGGTATAGATTAAGCTCTTGGTTCAGGATGGTTTTAAATTTTATGCACATTCTTTAAAGTAGTTTGTGTTTTGCATTTTTTAAAAATCACATTAACACAAAGTACTGAGACAATTGTTTTAATTTTTCAGTGTTCACTTCTTTGGTACTGTGTTTTTTTTGAAACTCGTCAACCTCAAACTTGATTATGGATCTGAATTATCTGGAAGGCTTGTTAAAACACAGAAGGTTTGCTGTACCCCACCCCAAACATTCTGATTCAGTAGGTCTCGGGTGGAGACTAGCATCTCCACATTGTGATTCAAAGCTCCTCTGCCTAACATTCCTTATTTTTTTTCATTTCAGAGGGAGTAAAATCCGTATCTGAGTGTGCGGGCTGTTCCTACCCAAGCCTTTGATTCTTCACAGGTGTTATGCCACAATAATCTTCTTGTACTCCTAACTCCACCTCAGCATTTTGAGGCCCTAACTGACACAAAAACGTTCTTCATTTTTCCTCTGAAAGGTGTGCTTTATTTTCAGAAATGTGGCACAATCAGCAATACGTTTAATGTGGATGCTGTTCTCTGTTCTTTAGACATTGTAATTTATTTATACAACACCTGCACCATTCTTCCTTGTTCTCAGTATTTAATGCTCTAACATTGGAAACACATGGGGCTTCTGGACATTCTGGACACTCTCCCTTCTTCAAGTTTAATTGATCACATCACACCTGAACTAAGTTGAACTAAAGTTGGCCATATCATGGCTTGTCACATGACGATCAGGTATATGTGTAGTATGTGTGCACCTCACAGAAACAGAATGTTCCTGGAGTGTGCATCTCAATGATTCTTCTCCTAAAACTTGATTAAATATGTTCTAAATAGAGGTTCTTAGTTTCACTTAAATGTACCTAATCCATACATACATTACTGGAAAATTATCTATATCTTAAACTTATTTTGTTGAATAGCGTGTAAATTATTTCTATACTCCCAAGCTCACACATTTGATTTTAAAATTTATTTTCTTTTCAAGTTAAAGAAAGAATTTTTATTAAAAGAAAGAAATGCAAAGAAGTATCCAAAAGAATGAAATACTAGGAGTATGGAGGACTAGATACCTCAAAGGAGTTTCCCTCCACATAACGCTATCTTCCATAAAATATAATGTTATTGCATTCTTGAGTTCACAAGATGTAAGCCAAGTCTCAAAGGACAGAAGAAGGAAATTGTAAGCACTAGACAAATTTGGATTCACCCAGTGGTCAAAGGCCAGTATGATCCTCTAATGAAAGGATTTGTCTTTGAGTCACCAGTGATTTGAGGGAATGAATCTGGGACTCACAGATTAGTTGTGAGTCACACAAAAAAGGCACTTAGCTTGGTGTCATCCCACATGACTGTGAGCAGAAACCAGTGACATTCTTCTCTGGAGGAAAGAATCTAAACTAAAGTCTTACATTCTGTACACATTAAAATCAGACAAATATGAGCTCATAATCAAAGTTCTCCAAACAAATAAGGAATACATGCCATTGTCGATAAGAGTCATAAGACATAAGAAAATTAAAAATAAAACAATAGATTTAAACACTAAAACCTTCATTATTAGACTTACCAACTTCAAGATATAAAATAACTGTGTATAAAAAATGGAACGACAAAAAATGGAATAACAAAATCAAACAGGAGACTCTAGAAATGATATGACATATTTGGCAAAGGGCCTTATAGAACTTTAAGAGATGAAAAATACATAACTGTTGAGTTTTAAAACTTCATAGATGGGTTCTACAACAGAAGAGAGAATAGAAAACCAAATTTGAATTCTGAAGGAAATAGAATGCAGCATAGAAAGACAAGGAACTAAAAAACATGAAAGATAATTTAGATATGGAGATGATGAGAGAGAGTAAAGAAAAAGGAGAAATAAAGTACTGTACAACAAAAACAAGTGAGTCATGAGGGTAAAACTGAAAGTTAAAGGGTCTATAAATTTCTCAGGAGATGAGAAACTATATCCACTTCAGGCAATGTGGGCTGGTGGTAAAATAGAAGTAGAGACTATAACTCTCACCCAAATAGAGGAGATACAATAGAATATGGAAAACAAGTATAAATCAATAAATTTTAAAGGGAAATAACATAATAAAACTTGTGGAAAAAATAGAAGGAAAACATATAGATAGTGGGAGCAAAAGAAGGATATAAATAAAACAAATGTAAATGCAATAAATTCTCCAGTTAAATACAGATTGTTAAATTTGATGCGACAATGATAAATTTAGCTATATCTTGTTTACAAGACTTGTGAAAACTAAAAAACATGGAAAACTAGAAATTCAAAACAGAATAGAAGATATAAAGATATGCTAGGACAAAATCAATCAAAAATCAACCCAGGGTAGCTATAATAATATGAGATAAAACAGATGCGGAACAAAGCATCATTAGGAATTAAGTGGTTAATCCCCAATGGTATATAAGTTCAACTTATCATGAAGATATAGTTGTTATACTACACACGATGTCCTGTGAAGATAATATAGCCTCAACTAGGAAAGGAAGGAGGAGAAGGAAGTGGAGGAGAAGGAGAAGAAGGAGAAGACAAGAAGAAAAAGTCGGAGGAGGAGGAGGAGGAAGTACAAGAGAAGGAGGCAGAGGAAGAGGAGAGGTAGACATAATATATCATCATAGTGAAGAATTTCAACTTTCCTCTGAGACAAAGAATAACATATATCTAATAATAGAGTATTTGAAAAACAAATTAGCAAGTTTGATTTAATGGATACACATCGAACCCTATACCCAACAAGTGAAGAACACCTATTCTTCACAGGGACATGGGGAACATTAATAAGCAGTGAGCATGAACTAGGGTACTAATCAATCCTCAAATAATAGAACACTTGAAATAAGTATAAGAGACTGCTCTATTTTATTCTTGATGCTATTACAAATCCCAGGCAATAGAAATGCAGAGAATTTTCTTTGGCTTAGGTGTTATTTGTGTGCAGAAAGTCTGTAGGAAAGATGAAGACAATATGGGCTATCAGGAATAGGTACCGTTAAAGATGTTAATGATTAATTTTAATTTTATATTTTTAAAATAAGAAATGGATGAGAAGCTTTTTAAACTTTACAATGCTCTCTCTCTTAGATTCCTAAGTGTTTCTAGTCCCTTCAGTCCTTCTTGATTCTTTCAATTGTTCCTGCCTGTTGATGATTCCTCCTTCATTGGATCTCTGAAGTTCACCTTAGTTTCCTGGTTTTGATGGTGGCAGACGCACAGGTTTGAGGGGACAGAGGTTTAGGCAATTTGATTGACAGCCTTCTGTTGCACCATTCTCAACGTGCACATGTCATGCGTCTATGCTTGTCACGTATCTTCCAGTTGCAATTATTCTTCCTCCCCAGGGCTTTCTCCAATCTCATGCTAATATTGTTGCTCTTCTAGGAAGGATTTAATGGTGTGCTCATATAAACAAGCATTTTGGATCCTGAACCAAAGAGCCATTTACAAGTCTACTCTGAATGTGATCTGTTTTTCCATTCATTGTACTTTCTTCTGTGTATTTAACCAGTTTCTTTCATGAGTGTGGAATTCAGTAAGGACGTTCCACAGCTGGAGTCATGTTATTTTCTTTAGTTATAAATTCTAAGGCTTCAAGAGTGTCATCTGTTGCCACAGACATTCGAGTCAATAGCAAATTCATTTTAATAAAGTCATTGTATTGCATTTGAAGGAAATCATTTTGAGTATTTTCCCTAAGGATCCTTATCCCTCTATGCAGGTTTCAGTACAAGAACTACTAGTATGTTCTGTCCTTGGTTTTTGCCATTGAGGAAATCAACAGGGACCCTCATATATTGCCCAACATGTCTCTGGGATTTGATCTCTATAATGCCCTACCCAGTGAAAGGAGGACATTGGAGAGTTCCCTGATTTGGCTCTCAGGGTTGGGCAAGGACATCCCTAATTACGACTGCAGGAGAGAGAGTAAGTCTCTAGCGGTCCTTACAGGAACCACCTGGGCAATTTCTGCCCAGATTGGAACACTGCTAGAACTGTACAAATTTCCACAGGTAAGACTGCATGGGACGGGGAGAGATGAAACCACGTCTCCTTTGGTGCCATTCTCAGGGGCCTAAAAAGGAAGAGAGGAGGAGACTGGGTTTGTGCATCTCTCAAAGGATATGATCTCAAAGGATCCGTGTACAGGACCTCGATGGAGAATGACATTTCCTTTCTTTGGAGTAGAGAGAAGTTTGAGGGGGAAGGAGACAAAGCAGTTTCCTGAAACTCTGGCTGATCTTATTTTATAGAAAGCTTTCAGGGAGTGCAAAATGATTAGAAAATGAAATGAGCAATTGTCCTCTTCTACCACTCCAGGTGTTGCTGAACAGCCTTCAGGACTGAGAGTGTGATTTTTGCCAATCCCCTTCCTAATATTACTTCCAGTTGTCTTTTCCTTTTAGCTTACCTATGGTCCTTTTGATCTTACCCTGAATGATGATAAGCAGTTTCCATCTCTCTATTAGATGGCCCCCAGGGACACATCTCTAGCCATTGGCATGGACTCTTTGCTGCTTCATTTGAGTTGGAGCTGGGTGGGGCTGGTCATCTCAGAAGACAAGAAAGGTGTTGTGTTTCTCTCAGACTTGAGAGGAGAGATGGACAGGAATGGAATCTGTGCAGCCTTTGTGGAAAAGATTCCTGTGACTGAAAGGTCATATTACTCAAGGACATGGCCATATGATTTGCAAGTAGAGGAAACAGAAGGGAATGTGGTTATCATTTCTGGTGATGCCAACTCTCTCATAAGCTTGAGCTTTTCTACTTGGGAGTACTTAGTGATATGGAAAGTCTGGGTCACGACATCAGAGTGGGATTTTATCCACAGTGAGAGAGATTTCATCCTTGACTCATTCCATGGGACTCTCATTTTTTCACACCACCATAGTGAGGTCCCTGGCTTTGAAAATTTTATCCAGATAGTTAACCCTTCCAAATATCCAGAAGACATTTACCTCACTATGTTGTGGTTTCCCTTTATTCCTTGCACGATTTCTGAGTCTTACTGTAAAACACTGGAGAATTGTCCACCTAATGCCTCCTTAGGATGGCTGCCTTGGCAGATGTTTGACACAAGCACGACTGAATGGAGTTACAGTATGTAAAATGTTGTGTATGCTGTGGCCTGGAACCTTCACAAGCTGCTTCTTCAACATGCAGAAATGCAGCCAATGCGAAGTGGGAAGGTCTGGTGTTTTGTCCCTGGCAGGTAAAGTCTCTTCGACTTAACAGAATGTATACTCGCAAAAGTGACTTTCTTATGGTTCCACAGGTGCTCAAACCAAGCAGTTAGGACTCTTTCTCCAAGAAAAGCACAAGAGTTTCTATACTTGTTTCACTCTCTAGGAGGTATATCTAGTCCTGAGTAGTAAGTCATCTACAAGAAGGTTCTAGTGGCAACGAGGAAGTGAGCTATGAGTCAATATCAATGCTTTGTGTTACAAAGGATCCCAACATCCTGCCTGCCTAACGTTTCAATAGGGAATATCCTGTCTTCTCCCATGAAGCTCCTCAATGACAAGAAGAGAACTTGTCCTTTATGTGCCTATCTAGTGCTGAACATCATAGTGAATACTTTACATAAATGATCTCATTTAATTCTGTAACAACTTTAGGTATTGCTAACATCATTTTGCAGATTGATGGTCTGGGAAAATTCAGAGAGTGCATGAGGGTGGCTAGATTGTACCTTGTACTCGAGATTTGTCTGAATCCTATCACCACTGATCATCTTGATATTCTTGTCTTTAGTCATTTTCTCTCGAAACTAACTGATATTTTAGAAACATTATGATATTTTAGTTCTCCATATGATTTCATTTGCTTTACTTCATTGGATACTTGTAATAAAGGTACACTATGAAGCAAAGATTACAGACAATGAAAGGCTGTCCCCAATTCAGGGTTTTTCTCTTTAACACCCGGGCCCACTTCACCACAGGATGATGTGTCTCTTTTAGCTGCACCCTTTTCTGAGGAACATAGAATTTAACAATCCTGCTGGTGACTCAGTGAATTTGGCTGATGAAGGAAAATCAGATTCAGAGTAAACCATTCTCAACTTTTGGAATTTTCCCGAAGGTCTTGGACTTAAGGTGAAAGTAGGAGAATATTCCCAACATGCTCCACGTGGTCAAGAATTGTCTTTATCTGAGGAGGTGATTGAGTGGGACACGGGAATTACTGAGGTGGGTTGAACCCAATCACAATTACTTACACTACACATGAATAACCAAAATCTTGTTGGGTTTTGTGCCCCCTCAGAGCTTCATAAAGGGCCACATATGGGAATTTAACAATTCACTTCCAACTGAAGTAATTTTTTCATTTACCAACAATCCAAGATGGAAGCAAGACCTTCATAAGCAAAAGATTGCAAGTTGCTGAAGGTTCAGAAGGTGGTTAGTAATTTTCAGGAATAATTTTTTAAAAAAAATTAAGTTATGTACATGATTTTTAGAGATAATGTTATTGCACACTTAGTACACTACAGTATAGTGTAAACATAACTTCTTTATACACTAGGAAATCAAAAAATTGGTGTGACTCACTTTATTGCAATATTTGATTTATTGCAGTGCTCTGGAAACAAACCCACAGTATTTCTGAGGTGTACCAGTGTTTTATATCATACAATAAGCATGGCGTCCAACCAATGAATTGGATTTAGATATTTCAAGATTAAGTTTGTTAAGGCCCAATACTCTAAACACTCTAGCTACTTGAAAATTAGGTAAAAGTCACAGCTGTTACCAAGTGTTATCTGATTTTCTCCAGACTCCACATTCTGTATGCAGTGAGAGTTGCAGTCCGGGATTCAGGAAGAGCCCTCAAGAGAGCAAGGCTGCCTGTTGTTTTGCTTGCATTCCCAGCCCAGAGAATGTGATTTCCAATGAAATAGGTGAGTATATGCCTCGCAGCGACATTCTCCACTTCTATTTTTTTTTTGAAGGGAAATATTTGTCCTGAGCTATCTAATATCTGTTGCCAATCTTGCTCTTTTATTATTGTCCCCAAAACTGTAGTACATAGTTTTATATCCTAGTTGTAAATCACTCTGGTTCTTCTATGTGAGCCACCACCAGAGCATGGCAATTCACAGAGAGATGGTGTGGATCCATGACCAGGAAACCAACATGGGCCACCGAAGTGGTGAGCACTGAACTTTCACCACTAGGCTATCAGGGCTGGCTCTCCACCTCTCTTTTGTATGCACCGTTCTCCCAAAGAAATGGAAAAACTCTGATGAGGACTGCAGGGTCAAAATGTTGCCTTCCTCCATTTAGTAATTTAACTTTTATAGCCAATAATATTTCCTCCCAAAATGATACCCTCTCTCTCTACCTTGAACTAGCTTACTTGTCTCATTTTAGCATCATTGCAGGCATTATGATCTCAAGGAAACCCTTTATGACCACTCCACAGTAACTAACTTAAATCTCTCTCATGGAATCTAACACATGGTATTGTAAGTCCTTACTTTTCATCATCTTTAAAGCTACATTTAGATCACATTGAAGAAATCCTTATTTTTCCAGTGTCTGGTGCTGTTCTTGGCACAGAACAGGAGCTCAGAAGGTTGTGTTTGATTTAAGAAGTAAATATTTCTATGGTGTACAATGAGCTTATGGAACTGCTTGGTTTCTGATCTCCTCGAGTTCACAGGTGAGTAGGGGAGACAATATGCAGTGATGCAAATTCAAGGTGGTGACATAGGGCTGCAATATAGGTATGCAGAGACCCATGGGATGAAATAAGTGATAGCATATATGTTTGTGGGGAGGGAAGTGTCATGGACTTTTTCATAGAGGCAGTAGCATTAGTATTATATCAGACTAATGTAAGCAGATTAAATTCTTGGTGGAATTCTTAGAAATGGCAGAAACTGGCAAATTAGCCCTGCATTTAATATTCTAGGGAGCTGAGAAAAGGTTCAACGTGACTAGAACACAGACAATGTGGGTTTGGGAGTTGGGTCATGAAATAGAAGAGGGACAGAAAACCAACACTGAAGATTTTTCATACAATAATTAACATCTTGGAATTACTCAGATTTATGATATTAAACGGTGCAATGTTGAAATAACCTCAATGGTGGCATTATCTAATTTTATTTTTGTGATTGATATGAAGCTTAATTTCACAACATCTTTTGTATAATTTCAATTTATTTGAAATGTACTGAGATTGATGACATAGTCTGGCATATCGTCAATTTGGATAAAGCTTCCACGTGCACATTTGGCATGTGGTGAGTTTGGGTATATGTTCCATATGCACATCTAAAGAACACTACGTCCACTAGCTTCAATTCCTACATGCTTGGATATTAATAAATACACTTGTAAACAACCGATGATTAATGAGTAAACTATGATGGAAATTAGAATGTATTTCCAATTAAAAATATTATTCATCAAATCTTATGGGGTGGAGTTAAATCTATCCTTAAAGAGAAATGTATAATCCTAGATTATATATATTTATATATTATTGTGTATATTTAAATAAAGAAAGGTTGAATTTCTAAGTTCTAAGCATTCATCACAAACTAGAAAAAGAGCAGAAATGTAAACACAAGCAAAAGAGAAAACACAAAGTGATAAATATTAGAGGAAGTGTTAACAAAATAAAAGACAAACATCAAAAGGATAAATAAAACTAATTAGATTCTAATAAATGACAAATATGCTCAATAAAATCCTAGTACTAGTGTTCAAAAAAAGAAAAATTGCAACAAAATAATACCAAGGTAGAAAAGGGAGTAATCTGTGCAGATCACATGGAAAATATTTAACATGAAGAAAACATAAATAACATCATGTTGATACAATGAAAATTTAGAGGAAATTCACGAATTTCTGGCAAATAAAAGTTACCAAACTGCCTCAAGAAAAAATGAAAAATCTGAATATTGCCAGACCTATTACAGAAATTGAGACCATCCTTTAAAACATTTCTACAAAATTTTATTGTAAGCTATTTATTTGGTACAAAGCTGATGAATCTGCCAAAATATTCAAGAAAAAAATAATATACATCTACTCAAACTCTTCCAGAGAATAGGAAAAACTGAAAACTTTTTGACTCACTTTGAGAGACTAGATTAACATTGGTACCAAAATCTAACAAAATCATTGCAGGAAAGGAAATTACAGGCCACATTCTTTGTTGGGTTAAATTCATTTATCCTAAAAAAAAAAAATCAAATCAAATCAAGGTTCCAAATCTAGCTATATTTTATAAGAAGAACATATCATGACCAAGTTAGGTTCATGCAATGTAATTCAGTACACTAATCTCTGAAAAAAGAGAAATAATAATCTCAGTAACTGTAAGAAAAACTAGTAAAATTAAACACCTATTCATATTTTAAAACAAACAACAACAACAGAAAAAACACTTACCAAATCAGGAACAGAACGAAACTCTCTTACTCCCATACACAGTATTCACAGAATGGAACTTTATCTTACACTGATGAAAGCAAGGATAAGAGAAGAATGTTCAACATCACTGCCTCTATAAGCCGTTATGCTGGAGGTCTTGCTTGATAAAATATTGGCAGGAAAAGAAATAAAAGGAATAATTTACTTCAAAGGAAGAAGTAAAATTGATGTTATCTTCAGATGATATTATGGTATAAATGTAAAATCCATATAAATTAAGGTATTAACTGAGTTTATTGGTGGCTGAATACAAGGTTAATATAGAAAGTTTTGCTTCCATCTACCCGTCATAAGCATTCAAAATTTAAATTTAAAAAAATGACATTTACAACATCTTAAAGTATGAAGTACCTAGAAATAACTTTAATGAGACTTTCAAAAGATTTCTGTCCATTAATTTATAGAACAGCATTTAGATAAATGGAGGAAAAGTGAAAGAACTGGAGGGATAAATCAAATTCGTGACTGAACAGACTCAAAATTCTACAGATATCAAAACTCTCCAAATTAATCTACAGCTTCCACAAAATTGCAGCTAAAATGCTGACCTGTTCTGTGGAAATTACAATTGATACAATTCTTATGGAAATGATAAAGGAAAAACTTAGCTAAGAAAATCTTGCAAACAATGAATAGAGTGGGAGGACTTACTCTACCTGACATCAAGTATTATAGCATCACAATAGAGGAGGTTCATCAAGAGGATAAACAAGAAAATCAACGGAACCAAATGGTGAGTTCAGATAAAAGCTGCTCATATAGGGACTCACGTATAGACGTCTGATTTACAAGGAAACACTGAAGAGGAGTGGGAAAATGAAAGCCTTTTCAATAAACCATGTTGGGTAAATTGGCTGTCTTCATGGAGAAGGCAATGACTCACCAACCCTAACTCACACCATCCACAGAAAACGTTATCAGGCAGATTGTACTTCTAAACGTGAAAAGTGAGAGAATTTAAGAGGACGTAAAGAGGAAGGAGCAATGCCCCTGTAGAAGGAAAAAGCATGTATTCATACCTGCAGGGATGAGTGGGCACGGAACACTTTCAGAACCACATGAAGATTTGGGAATCTTAAAAATCAGAGCAGAGGTAGTAGAGGTAGGCATGACCAAGGTTATACAGTCTTTTTGGTCTTCCTACGATTTTGTCGGATTTTTTAATGGAGGATAAACATGATCCCACTTACATGTAGACGTATCACTTGTGATGCAGGACAAGGGCAGGGAACCAGAGTAAAAGGATCTTATGATAACGTAGGAGAGAAGTGACTAAAATCTTAACAGAAGTGGTGGAAGTGAAATTAAGATGAAATGTTTTGTAGATCATTTTAGATGGTAGAAATGGTCTCATTTTGAAACTCCCGAGGAGTGAGGTCTATGACTTGGTCATCTCTGTTTCCCTAGTATGTAGCATATTATCTGCCTCATGGAGGTTTTCCAATAACTGCTTGCTCATTGAATGAGTAAATCTAGGCCATAGTTTACAGGGGTATAGCTCAGAGAGACAGGGAGGACGTTTGGTTTTCTGCTGAGAAAAATGTGCTTTCATGAATATGCAAGATAAATACTGAGATGGATAATAGCTTTACTTAACCATAAATAAGATGGGCAGTATTAACTGGGAATGGTTCTCTGCAGAGCATTCTGTTATTTGGTGCCTGGAGCAACAAAGGAAGACAATTGGCTAAGCTTACCCCATGCCTTCTTTGGGGGCATGCGAATGAGAGAGAATGACTGAACCTGGGCTGAGGACACTTTGCATCTCTCCCCAGACATGGATCAGTGTGTGAAGTGTCCAGATCATCAGTATGCCAACAGAGGGTGAGATTGCTGCCTCAAAAAAAGCTGTGACTTTTCTGGCTTAGGAGGACTCCTTAGGGATGGCCCTGGTGCACAGCTCTGTGCTTTTCTCTCCTCACAGCTGTGGTGCTGGGGGTCTTTGTGAAGCACCAAGACACTCCCATAGTCAAGGCCAATAATCAGACTCTCAGCTACATCTTGCTCATCTCCCTCACCCTCTGCTTCCTCTGCTCCTTACTCTTCATTGGTCGTCCCAACACAGCCACCTGCAGTCTTCAACAAATCACATTTGGAGTTGTATTTACTGTGGCAGTTTTCAGTGTCTTGGCCAAAACTATGACTGTGGCTGTGTCCTTCAAGGTCACTGCACCAAGGAGAAGGATGAGGCAGTGGTTGGTGTCAGAGGAACCTAACTTCATCTTTCCCATCTGCTCCTTTATCCAGCTGAGTCTCTGTGGAATCTGGCTGGGAACCTCTCCTCCCTTCATTGACACAGATGCACACTCTCAACACGGCCACATCTTCATCGTGTGCAACAAGGGCTCGGTCACTGCTTTCTACTGTGTCCTGGGATACCTGGGCTCCTTGGCCCTGGGCAGCTTCATTGTGGCTTTCCTGGCACGGAACCTGCCTGACACCTTTAATGAAGCCAAGTTCCTGACGTTCAGCATGCTGGTGTTCTGCAGTGTCTGGGTCACCTTCCTCCCCATCTACCACAGCACCAAGGGCAAGGTCATGGTGGCCATGGATGTCTGCTCTATCTTGGCCTCCAGTGTGGGGCTATTAGGCTGCATCTTTGCTCCCAAGTGCTACGTTATTTTCCTAAGGCCAGAGAGAAACACATCAAATGTGTTAATGAATAAAACACATTCAGCGAGAAAATAATCGAAATGTAAGTTATTTTCATAGGTCACAAGAACTTGCCTACACTTGAAAAATAAACTACGACATTTGTGCAGACCCACTTTAAGTACCAACTAAACTTACCTTACATCTCCACTTAATTTTTTGCTTTATGTTTCTTTTGGCTTTGTGCAATTTTCCTCGGGCATTCAAATGAACAAATACAAAAACATTCATACTAATTCTCCTCTAAACTTATGTGTTAAAGATTGCAAAAATGGCCACACATTAGTCCTCTCCCACTGTCTCTTTGGTTGTACCATCCCACGTTGACTCTGGGTAAACTTGGCCTTGTAACTTGCTTTGGCCAATGGGACATTAACAAATGACATAAGCAAAGGCTTGAAAAACACTTGCTCATTGTTGGTACTTGTCCTTCTCTGGCTGCCCTTGGGAAGCCTGAGGCCATCAATATGTGAATGAGTCTAGATAGACTGCACATCTCCATCACTCCAGGTGACTTCAAGTCAACAATCAGATATGTGAGTAAGGCCGTCCTAGACCAGCCAATCCTAGCTGAGCAACCAATAGGTCCAGATCAAAATAACTGCCCAGTTAACCCACAGAATCTTGAGAAAAAGTAAACTATTCTTATTTGAAGCCACCAAATTTTAGGATGGTTTGTTATACAGCAAAAGCTAACTGATACATTATGCTACCATTTATATATGTCATCTCATTATTTGTGTAATTATCACAGATTTCTATTTCTTTATCCAATATCGTAGACTGGAATATTCTTCTCTAGATTAAGTCTCTGAAAGAAAATCAGAGACAATATCACGTTCCATTTTACTTTTTCTCCTTCCTCTTTTCAACCAGACATCTTTAAGCATATATATTAAGAATATCTTCACTAATTTTAAGATTATGGATATTCTTCTATATTGTCATCCACTACTGTTATACGCAGGGGATTTTTACTTTTAATTTTAGCCCTTATAATCCATTTGGAATGATTTACTTGTGAATAATGTTAGTTGATGGTCCAGTGTTTTATTTTACAAATGGATATCTTTTAGTCTATAAAACAAACACTACATCATTTTAAAAGTTGATTTGAAGCATATGGAATCTGAATAATGTTTGGAAACATTAAACTTATATCTTTGAAACACTGTTTTCAATCACAAGTATAGTATATCTCTCCATTTAATCAGAGCTTTTACACGCTTTGTATCTTTTTATAATCTTCTTCATATAACTAATGTGTAGTTCCAATTATTTTCACTACTCATCTTAAATAATTCATTGCTCTTATGAATGGAATAATTATTTACATGTTTAAACTAATTCTTGCTCATGTAACAGTATTTTTGATGTTTCATATAGAAATCTAGCTTCCTTACACATTACTGCATTTATTTACCAGTTCTAAACTTTATAAGTTATGTCCCACTAAAATAATAGATTTTCTCTTCTTCTCTAATTTTATTTACCTCTTATTCTGTTGATTCTCGTTTTTTCATGACTGGGCTCTCCAATGCCACACTGAATCACAGTAGTGTTTGCCAGGAGCATTTTCCTCTTCTTAAGTGTAGCGTAAACATCAGATAAATTCCTTGTCAGGGCAGAGCAGGCATCTAAGGGAGAAAAAGTAAAAACGTGAAGGGGAATCATTTCTGCCTGGAAATCAACAGACTTGCTTCTCTTGGCTGTTTGGAGCTGGAGATCTTATGACAATGTGGCCAGCTGAGAATCAGAAGATCTTTCTCTAGTCCCAGGAATTAGTCTTGGTCAAATCTCTCAACCTCTTTAGACCTCATTTTCTTCACCTGTAACATGAAGAGTTGGGCGAGTCTTTTTGAGTTCTCAAATCCAGTGACAACAAGATACCCTTCACCCAGATGCACTTGACAAAGACCAGAGAGAATTTTTAGTTTTCTTCTGCATCAACATTATTATCCATATCACCCCTTAAAGACATGTCAAATGTCTACCTTCGCATGACACTGATAAAACAGGTTCCATAACAAATCGCTGTTCATTGGGATAACAAATCTATAGTTAATTGTTTAGAGGTAAGTATAGAGATGGGCTCTGCTGGAAACAGCAATCAATGGGCCAAAAAGTCTTGCTTTATTTTACAGCAAGGCTGTGGAAACACTCCCTAATAAAACAGAATGCTGAAGTACTTAGAAAGTATGAAATAAATGGGAGCCTTGTATCCATGGTTATGAGCTAATAAGGATATGATTTTTAAAATTTTGTTAATGATGCCATTTGCCTGCTATGGGGCTGTTCTCTGGTGAGTAAAGAGCAGATGTATTCAAGGCCACTTTCATTCCTTTAATAAATATTTACTCAGCGCCTACCACTTGCTGCACGATAGCAGTCATCTACCCTGAGAGCATTTATATTCTAGTAGGGTGACACAGACCATAAACAAAAAGAGAATCTTGAGGTGATCAATAAAGTTACATATACGTCAAACTTTTTTCATTCTGGACTATTTTTCACCCTTTCCCTTCTTTGGCTGTTTACCAGAAGTCTAATCATGGACTTGAAAACCCAGAAAGCATTGGTCCCAAGTTTCTTCTCTCAACACCCTTGTTTCAAAGACATAGTGTTTATCATCTGAGAGTATGTCTCTTTAAGACTAAGTTCCTATGAATCAGCATTATTTCCTCACTTTCCTGAGAGGACAGATGTTATTATGAAGGGGAAATAAAATATCATATGGGATTTATACTTGAAATGATGTTTCCACTCTAATTGTGTTATTTAATGTGGTGTGATTTGGGGAAAGTCAGTTACTCCTTCAGAGACAGTGGTAATAATACCCTGAAAAGCATTCTATAGAGATTAAATGAAACAAAGTATGAGAAACTGCTTTGTAAATTACAAAGCAATCTATTTCAGCTTATTTTTTCTAAAAATATTTTCATTTATCCAATCCTTTTTGACTCTATGCAACCTGCCTTGACTGAGTTTTATCATTTATTCAACAATAATAATGGGTCAAAATGGTTGAATATTAGAAATTTCATATGGTTTAACTTAATTAATAGGCCATCACAATATTTAATTTGGTTATAATTACAGTTAAATTTTTCATGATGCCTTACCATATGCCAGGCACATGCTAGGCATCTGACATGTATTCACTCATTTAATCCTCACAACAATGCCATGGAGACAATACTATTAACCTCTATTGTATGGATGAGGAATATTAGAGGTTATATAATTGACCAAGGTCACACAACCGGTACCCAGGCAGTCCACCTCCAAAATCTGTTTTAGGGATCCATTAGAGGTTGTGGCGCTTACATTGTAAAAGGATCACCCTGGTTCCTGGTTGGCGAATGGATCAGAGGGTACTAAGGAAGAAAGCACATGGCTACTGAAATGATCCAGGCAAGCAATTCTGAATACAGGATTTCCTTCCTTTTTAAGGCTGAATAATATTTCATTGTATAGATGCCCTAGATTTTCTTCATCCTTTCACCCACGGATGCACAATTAGGTAGTTTCCATCTCTTGGCTATTGTGAATAATATTGCAGTGCATTTTGTCAAATAATTTCCTGGCACTTAGTGAGTTTGAAAAAATTCTTCTTATACACATTAGTTACTGTAATGAACTACCTTTCTAAATGTCTAAAGTTTAAATATTTGTCATTCTACAGAAATACCTTGCCTAATCATGATTTGTGTTGTTATCAGTTCATGAATGATCTAAGATTTTTGTACAAAAATTTGTTATAATGGCTTTTTTTGCATGTATTCAGGAACCTTGCATAATATGGGTATTCCCTGATTCTTGATTTTTAGTAGAGTTTTCTAGTAAGCCTTTAGGATAGGAAATATCTTCGTAGATGTGAGGCAGAGAGCAGAAATATAATAAAGTGATTGTTATATTTAATTATATCAAAAGAAAACTGTAGTTTTGCTAAATTGTTTTTACACAGCCTTTGCTTATTTGTAAGAGTGACACATATCATTTTATTAATGAAAAGAAAATTCAATAAACAATTTTAACATAAAACAATATCTATTGAGAACTTATATGAAAATTTTAGCAATCTGTTGTCACCAATTTCCTCATCTGCAAAATGGAGATAGATAATACCATCTTCCTTATGGGTTGCTGTGAGAAAAGTCAAGAGTAATGTATGTAAAATGCTTATCACCATGTGGGTTGGAAAGTGATGCCCCATTCATTTTTCCACCGGGATGATGACAGCTTTTTTAATGCTTGAAGTCTGTAGTTTTCAAAATACATTCTACTGTTGTAAAGTGAATCCTTTTTACAAATTCTTTGTAGAGTTAGATGATCCCTTTGGAATACAAATTCAGGCTCCCGTGTGTGTGCATATGTGTGTATGTATACGCACATCTCTCCAATAATACTTCAAACCTGATAATGAAAAGCTACCTTCCCGACTCTTGACTCTGGTTCCAAAAACAACTTCTTTAATTTTCTGGTTGAAAATCTATATTTCTAAATTAGCTACTCATACAGCTTTTTCATTTTTCAGGTTTTGACTATTTATAGTTTCTTTCTTCTCTGAAAAAAATCAGCATGAAGAGTTCTTACATATGTTAAAAACATAATTCCCCTTGCCCAATATAACTATTTAATGAATTAGGATAACTCAAAATTCGATGTCCTCTGTTTTATGACATAAGTGTTTACAATTTTATAGCAGATGAATCTTATCCAGAGATGTGCTACGTCAGATAGTATGAATACATTTTCTTTCTCACTTTTTCCTTTGACCTTTTAAATGGTAAAATTCTCTTGTTTCTTTGTTGTCTTCCTATGGATTCATCACTGGTTCATCTCCTTCCACCAAAAAATTAAATCTCTTCTCATTAACTTATGATGCATGAGACAATTCATGGGCTTCAGGTTTTGCTTGGGGACATCCCTCTTGGGCTTGAACATATACACAGTCCCACATATACGCAGTATGTCTGGAAGGATAGAGGAGGAAAGGATGTTTATCTCTGTGCAAAAGTACCGGGAGACAGTGGTAGAGTGAGAATATTTTATTGACTTTGCACCACTCTTTGAAGTTTTCGTATACATGCACCTACGACGTGGGCCTACCTCCCCCCAGATTTTTAAAATTAAAATAGCGTTATATCCTTATCTACTGGCTTGGAACATCAAGTTGTAGACAAATGTGAATATATGATCCAATTTTTTAACGAAATTGAGAACAGCAAACGCACAAAAAATTTAGAATTCTAAATATGGGCACATCATTCTATGAGGCTGTGTAAAGGTGGGGAAAGGAATGAAGAACAGCTGTTCAACATCCAGCTACCTGTACAGTCTAGGGGTCCACAGAAAGCCTCGCCTCCAGCCCCGCCCCTGGAGCTGATTTCCTCCCCCTGTGAAGTCTGCCTGAATTATTCCAGCCACACGCCCGCCTCTTCCCGCCCCTGGAACTGGTCTCCGCCCACAACGTTCGGGCCTGGCTCAGCCCACAGCCTGGTCCACGCCCACAGCCTGGTCCCGGCTCATTGCCCCTCCGGGAGCCTTGTTCCCGCCCACAGAAGCGCCTCCCCAGCCTGCTGTCACTCACAGCCTTGTCCCCGCCCACAGCCGGCCCCTAGAACTGGTTCCCGCACACAGCCCCGCCCTAGATTTTGTCCCTGTCCCTGGAGCTGACCCAGACCGCTTTCCAGCTTCTCACTCACTCTAGAAACTAGACACCTACCCCGAGGTTGTGGTGCGTGGCCTCGCCTCGCCCGCCGCCTCAACCGGCATTCCCCAAACGTTCGTCCTCCCCGAACGTCCGCCTGAGACCGGAACCGGAAGCGCGTGCGGCGCCGTGGATGGAGCGGGCGTTCTGCAAGGTGTGTTCCGTCTTCTCGGAGCGGACCGCATTCCCGTGGATGTTCGCCCGAAGGGGCGGAGCGCGGTGAGCGGTGGGCGGTCCCGGCTCCAGTCACGGTCCACGGAGGGGCATGGGCCAGGGGCAGCCCCGCCGGGGCCCGGCTTCCCTCCGTCCTCCCGGAGCCCCATTTCCCCTGGGCTGTTTGCTCAGGGCGCCCGAGGCTGCTGTTCCTCCTGGCTCCAGGCGCCGCCGTCCCCTCTTCAGAGTCCCCGTCATCGTCCTCCGTGTGATTTTGTCCCCAGAGGGCTTATCCGCATCTGCAGACGGTGTTTGTGTTGTTACAAATGGGGCGCTCCTGGCATCTAGAGGGGGGGGCAGGGATGCTGCTCAGCGTCCTCCAGGGCCCAGGACAGCCTGACAGAGAATTATCCAGCCCCAAATGTCAGTGATGCCGAGGTTGGGAAACCTGCTCCAGGGTCTGAAAATCTCCCGAGCCCTGAATGAAGTGTGGAAATTGTTGACAAGTCAGCGAGTCACTTACAGGGTCCCTAAATGACAAGCTTGTTTAAAGGGTCCAGAGTCACCAAAAAGTCTCTGTCCAGCCAAGTGAGTTGAGCGACTCAAGTGCACACAGCACGAAGCTGCTTTCTCCCCTCTCTGGGAGCAGCAGGTGGCTGGATAGGAATCGGGAAAATCCAGTCACAACCAACGGTTACAGTTAAATCAGTAAATACGAAAAAGAAAAGTGAATGGGGTGAACTTTCCATCCAACACCCTATAAAAGGCCTCAAAAGCTTGTTTGTGCTTTTTTTTCCCCCCTCAGACACAAGAAGCATCCGTGGAGATCAAGTTTGAGGTGAAACCAGGCTGAGGGTCCACCTGTCCTCGCTGATCCATGGATTTCTGTGTGACCAGGTGAGTACCCTGTGGACCTGGTACCAACAGGTTCCGGCAGCCTCCGTTGTGCAGAAGACCTGCCAGTGGGCTTTCCTGGGCTCAGGTTCTCACCACAGGGAGTCATTGAGAGTGAGGGTATCTTGAGAAATATTATTGATGTTGGATGGATGGAAATATGGTAAGCTGTGTGTGGTTCTGTGTGGTAAATATTTCAGTAAGTACAGTTATATGCAAGTAAAAACACATGAAACAAACGTAAATAACTGCAAATGTGTATTATAGAAGAAAATATAGATTTACTTGCATTGCATAATACTCAAAAGTCAGGATTTATATATAATATAAATACAGAAATGTTTTGCATGTGTATGTAGTATTAGAAGACATCCCATGAAATATTAGCAGGGATACTCAACAACATTCCTTAGACCCATTCAATTTGAGTTCTAAAGTCCTATAAATCATCCACAAAAATTTGAAATAAAGGAGCATTCAGGGAAAAAGATGATTTGAACTTCTTTGTATTAATAACAAATTTAAAATTGAATTTGCCAGTAGCCAGATTTATTTTGAGCATTTTTTTCTTTATGACATTTCAAATCATTTGGAGGAGTACTAAACAACACTGTAGATTGAAGGGAAGGGCGCTAGTCTCCAAAAAGACTGTCCTCACCACCTTGCCTTTTAAAGGGAATTAACTTTGTTTTTGAAACTTTTCTGAAATAACGGTCTGATGATTCACGTTGCAGAGAATCTTGTTAAGTAATTTTGTATTTAGTTGTTGGCCTCTACTAATTGTGTGTGTATGTGTGTGTGCCTTTTTCATTCTAGCTTTCCTGTGATGTTCTTGAGGGGAATGTGTGCTTGTCATGCAATAGATAGTCTTTGAGTGTATAATTTATGGTGACCAACCATCCTCGTTTATTCAGGACAGTGGGGTTTTCCAGGACACAGGACGTTTAGTGTTCAAACCAGGGCAGTCCTAGACAAACCGGGATGGTTCCTCATCTCATGAGCCAGGCCCTGGGCCACATGCATGGGGACCTGGAGAACCAGAGAGACCTTGTCCCACCTCCATGGAATTTATATTGTATTTGGGAATTTGGATTTTGAAAAGTTAATGTTAAGAGTGATGTGGGAGTTTGGCACAAGGGGAATCAACATGAGCGGGCAGAGAAGCCCTCTTGAGAAGGACTGATATTTAGCTTGAGAGCTGGAGTTGGGACTGGATTTAGCTGGTCGGAGGGTTAGACTGGAGTGAGGGTGTGGGAGTGTGTTCAAGAGAGCGTTTCAGGCAGAGGGACCCGCATGAGGACACCCCTGAAGCAGAGAGCCTGGTGTGTCCATGAACTGAGAACAGGGATGGCCGAGCCGAGTCAACTCAGGGGGAGCGGTGTGAGCCACACTTGCGAGGGGAGGACAGGCAGGACCAGATCAGGGGTGACTTGGGACTCTGTTCTAAGACCAGTGGGAAGACTCTGGAGAGATGCGAGTAGAAGGATGATGTGATTAGCGTTTGGTCTAAGCACGTGGGTTAAAATGGACTTCATGGTTAAGAATGAAGACTTAGTAGGCAAGATGGGAGGTGCTGGGAATAAGATTAGGAATAAGATGATTGTTCCCTAGGCCTGGGTGATGGCTGTGGAGTAGGAAAGAAGTAGAAAGAAAAGACCTTGGAATGTAGAACCGAGAGAACATAACGGTACTTTCTTGCCTGCATGTGTCAGATGGCACAGGGCACTGACTGTTCTCGCTGCTGTCCGTGCAGACCTGCAGGCACCCCCTCACACAGGTCTGTGTGTTCACCCCTCTTTGCCACTCACAGGCCCCCCTCCACATCCTAAAAGAAGCCAGGCCTTACTTGTGAGGGGGGTGTCTCACACGGGAGACACCTAGGAGAGACCCTGCAGGCATCAGAGCAGCCCCTTCAGCATCTCCATCAGCCTCCTCCCTTCCCCTCTCTCGCTATCCACACCCAGAATGACCCTGCTCAGTATTCCACATCCCCATGATCTTCCTCACCCAGGCTTGAGAAGGATGGGGCAGCCACTGGGGTGGACATGATCTGCACCTTCCACTCTGACCTCCACAGGTCCCGGGCTGGACAGAGAGGGACTCTACTGGAAGCTGAGCCATGAGACCCAGTGTGTCACCCACCTGGGCGCCTTCACCCTGGACGGGGACAGCCTCTACGTCGGTGGTGAGGGGCTGTGCTACAGCCACACTCTCTCTCCCAGTCGGAGTTCTGTGTTCCCTCCGTTGCTCTAAAGTGAGCTATGATCCATCTCTCTATCCTCCTGGTCTGGGTTCAGTCTTCTCATCACTGTGTGATCACTGGGTCCAGCCACCTTCCATCTCGTTGCCTTCCCCCTGAACACCCCTCCACTCGTCCCCGCTGCTTTCCCCTCTGCTTTTCCCACAAAGGTCCCTACATCCTTCCTCTCCCTTAATTCTTTATGTTCACCCCAACTCTTGCTCAGCTCCTCTCGCCTTCTCTCCACAGGTTACACCTATGGAGCCGTGGCCCCGACTACCACCAATGAGTATTCCTGGCCCTGATCTCCTGTGTCCCGTCTGCATTTGGGGTTGGGGAGCACTTGTTCTCCTTCACCTGCTGTCCTTGGTGAGGGAAGCACCTGGAAGGGCCCTAAATCATCCCTTCTCTCCCGCCCAGGTTCTGGTGGAGAGTCCCAGCCCAGTGTGAGAAAGCCTTAGACACAAACATGTTCTCCACCACATTCTGACCCCACGTGGTTTTCACTTTAATTCTCCTAAAGCCCCCCCCTTGGTCCTCCTTTTCCAGGTATCCTATCCATCTGCCCATTTTTCTGCCTGTCTATCTGTCTCTCCTCCAAGTTCAGTCTCTCTTGTTCACCTATCTCTCTCTCTTGGGCTCCTCTCACCAACAGGCTTGCTCGTCCCTCTGCTCACACAGTCACCCGTCCCCTCACTCTCATTTATGCTTCATCTGTGAATGGTGGTCCTGAGACAGCCAGTGCTGGAGCCCGTGTGAGCCTGGAGGCTCCTCCCACTCTGTCCCTCCCTGCTGACAGCCCTCTCCACAGCTCCCGAGCCGGCCACCACGTCCCTGCATACTTGATCATCGCCTGTGCCACCAGAAGCCACCACAGGTATCTGGGGGCCCCTTTTCCTTCCCAAGAGAAGCTCTCTGGCCCCACTCCCCCACGAGCCAGTTGTGATCCAGGAGCTGGGAAGCCAGGGTGTGAAATTCTGGTTTTAGAGCAATCATGCTGATCACAAAGATTATACCAACGATTCAGTCTGAGGCCAGCCCTCAGAGAGCCCTTAGTCTTGTGAAATTAACACACCATTATAATACAATGTGGGATATTTTGGGGAGAGGCACCTGGCATAATTTTGAGGGGAAGAGCTTGCTAGAGAAAGTTACACCAGAATGAAGACTTTAAGAATGAGTAGGAGGGTACCTGGCAAATAGAGGATGAAGGGTTTTCCTGGCAGAGAGGATTCCATGAGCAAAGGCTCCGGCCAGAAACAACATGCCCTATGGGGAGAATTGAAACGAATTTGGGTTGCAAGAAGCATAATGTTTAACCTGCAGAAGATGAATAAAATGAGACTGAAAGGTCAGCAGGAGCCAGATTGAGTAGAGCCTTGAGTGCCAGGTCAAGAAGGTTGAACTAAACACTGAAGGCCATAGGGAGCCATGGGTGGTACTAGAGCAGTGGTGGCCCTAGTGAGGTATTCATTTCAGAAAGATTCTTCTAGTAGTCCACGTAGAACATCATTTAGACAGAGCATCGAGTGAGTCTGCTGGGGTGTTGGTCCGGGTGAAGGAAGTTAAGACCTGAGCTAGGACAGGGATGGAGAGAGGGAGTGTATGTGAGGACCAGTGTGCAAGGTGAATGGGTGTTACTGGGAGGGAGGAGGAGCTGAGCAGATATGCTGGTTCTGACTTGGGTGACCACACGGGTGGGTGGTGGTGCCACTGGGACAGAAGACGACAGATTATAATGAGTACAGGACTCTGGTGTGGTCTCAGGCCAGCTTTCAGAGATGGCCATCGCTCTCCCTCTCGTCTTGCAGCTTTGGGGCACAACCTGAAGACCCTCACAGTCAATGTCACCATCTCCACCCTTCGGTATTCATCACACATGAGCAACGGCTCAGCCACGTTCAACTCCACTGAGAGGCTCCTGCAGATCCTGGTGAGACCCTGGTCCCAGCAGCTCCTGGTGGGTTAATTCCCACCCAGCCCCTCCCCCAACCCCTGTCCCTCCTGCTCCTCCTCCTCCTCCTTCCTCCCCAGCTGGATCCTTGTTTAAGAAGAGCAGCCTGGGTCCCTTCTACTCGAGTTGCAGACTGGTCTCCCTCAGGTGAGACCCTCCCCTGAGCATTTGCCCCTAATGACCACTTTTGTGACCACCCTTCTCTGTCTCCCCACTGTCCTCCCATTTCTTCCTTCCTGGTCTGGCCCCCACCCCCAGAGCTTTCAGGACCTCTCTCTAGAGTCCCCACATCCCTCTCTCCCCAGGCCTGAGAAGGATGGGCCAGCCACCAGTGTGGACGCTGTCTGCACCCACCACCCTGACCCCGTGGGCCACCATGCCTCTGTGCAGGGAGCTGAGAATCTCCACCTGTCTGCTCTTCCTCTCGGTGGCTCCAGGCTCTGCAGCCTGGAGTTTATCCATCAAGAAAGAGCACCAGCTACATTTCTACATCATCAGCTGGAACCTCAACAACTCGGAGCCCACATCCTCGGAGTACACTGCCCTGCTGAGGGACACCCAGGACCAGGTGGGGTCTCCCTCTCCCGTCTCTCCTTGCCCTGAGGGCACCGTCATTCCTCTGTCTGACTTATATCTGGTGTGTGATTGTTTCAACCCTTCACTTTCCCTGCATGTCTGGGTTCTCTCAGTGTCCAGATGTGATGTCCTAGCTGCCTTCCCCATTTCTCGCATGGGTAAACTGAAGCTCAGAAAGGGGAGTATTGTGCCAAAGGTCACACAGTGAGTTAGGGGCAGAGCCAGGATTAGAAGTCAGGTCTCCCTTGCCCCAAGGTCTATGATCTTTCACTGGCTCCAGTGGCCCCCTGCGTCCCCGGGAGACCTCCACCTCACCCACTCTCCCTCATGTTTGTTCTAGGTCACCAAGCTCTACAGAGGCAGCCAGCTTTGAGACATATTTCATTCCTGCCTGGTCACCGACTTGATGTAGGTTGAGGAGATTGGAAGCATTGGCTGAGCTGGTGGCTGATGACTCTGAGCTCCCGTGACACATCATTGATCTGGAAGTCACTTACATCGTGACCATTCTGCCCCACATCCCTGTCAGCTAATCCTAACATCTCCTTCCATAGGTTTTGGGGGGATGAGGAAAGCATTAACGTTTAGTGTCACCAACCTCCAGCATCCTCCTCCTCCTCCTCTTCTGGAGACTTTCAACAAATATCAGCAGTCTAACTGTGCTCTCCAATAGTCTAGCCACTAAACACATGGGGCAATTTAAATTTTTTATACACCTATTAGGATACGATTGACATATTATGTGTGGGGAGGAGTGTATTTTTTAGGTTTTTCTATATACAATATCTTCTCATCTGCAAAACAAATAGTTTTACCTCTTCCCTTCCAATCTGGGTTTCTTTATTCCTTTTTCTTGCCTAATTGCCCTCATTAGAACCTCTAGTACCTGTGATTAACATACGAGGTATGGGAAGAATCATTGTCTTGTCCCTGGCCTTAGGGGGAAATTTTCAGTCTTTCACCATTGAATATGGTGTTAGCCGTGGGTTTTTCATCGATGCTGTTTATAGGTTGAGAAAGTTTTTTTCTATTCCTAATTTGTTGAGTGTTTTCTTTTTTAGACATGAAGGGCGTTGTATTTTGTGAAATTCTTTTCTGTATATGTGATGGAGATTGCATGGTATTGGCCCGTATTCTATTAATATTGTGTAATACATAACCAAGTTTTCAGATATTAAGCTAACCCTTCAACTAGAAGTGAGAGATTAAGATGTTCTCAAGTCTTTCCTGGGCGTGCCACAGCCCTGAGCACTTGTGGCCTTCTAGATGCCCGCAAATACACTGGAGCTTTTCAAAGCCCCCTGTGGACATCTCATTCCCCCAATTTTTCTTCTAAGTTTTTGGCTCACCTCTTGCCTGTCTCAGCTGGTATCACTCCCTCAGGCAACTACAATAGAAAACAATTAGCCCTGAATATTTTTATCAAGTGTCCTGGGGACAGACTTTCCTCCCTGGGCAAGCTCTGAGTCAAGTAACGTCAAACCCTGAACATGGGGCTTTTTCGGGGAGCTGCCAGGCAGGTCAGCTAGTGAGAGTTCGATGGGGATGGGTCTTTTCAGAGCTCCAAACCCATTATGGCTGCTGGGCTGCTGGTTGTCTCAGCTACCATGGTTCTGAGACTGATGGCTTTCAAAGTTATGGAGGATATTGTGAGAGCAGGATGGGAATAGTGAAAGTTGTAGTGCCACAAAGTTTGCTCCCTTTATCAAGATTCCACCGTGTGTCTTCACTAAACCCTCAGATTCTTACAAGCCTTTGATTAATTTCTAGACTTCTGAAAAGATGATTTCGACCATTTTTACCAGTGTTCTCATTGTTTTTATGCATTTGCAGAAGTCCTTACTCCAAAGTTTCAAAAATATTCTCCCTGTAGTTATTTATTTATAAATTAATTACTTGAAATGAAATTACATGAGAAATTCAGTTCCTCACTCACACACACTAGCCACATTTTAAGTGCTCGATAACAACATGGGGCTAATAATGAGTGTATTTGGTAGTGCAGACAAGTGTTTACATTATTGCAAAAAGTCCTCTTGGACAGGACCCAGAAGCAGGGAATCTAGAATCAGGGTAGAATTCCAGGCACCCTTGTTCATCCTTTGTGCCCTTCCAGGTCTGTCCCCCACAGTAACCACACTGGAGTGGACTCCCTGTGTACCTTGCCGCCTTGGTACAGAGACTGGACAGAGTTGCCATCTATGAGGAATTCCTGCGGCTGACCCAGAATGGTACCCAGCTGCATAACTTGACTCTGGACAGGAAGAGTGTCCTTGGGGATGGTAAGGCTCCCTGGTCATTGTAAAAGGAAGTGAGGCCTTTCTGGGGACTCTGGATGCCTGGGGCTGAGAGATCATTGAACTTTCTCAGGCTGGCAGGAGGTGGCATAGTCCCCCAGTCTTTACCCACCATTGAGAGAGAGAAAAGGACACCAGTGTAGTATAGGAGGCCCTCACCTTCTCCTAGACAGCTCTGTGACCTCAAACTAATCACCTCCCCTCTCTGGACTTTTGTTTCCTTATCTCTGCACTGAGAGCCACTGGGCCAGATGGTCAGTGAGGGACTCCAGCTGTGTGTGAAGCAGACTTACTGGTTTGGTGGTCATGTGGTTCCTGATCCACAGGATATAGTTTGCCAAGTCCCACTCTAGATGTGCACCAATGCGCTGGAACTTTCTGTAGTGGTGGAATGTTCTATCTGTGCTGTCCAGTGCATAGCTGCATGTGGCTGTTGAGTCCTCAAAGGATGGTATTGTGACTGGTCTTTATTGTTACTGATATTTAATGTTACTGAGGTACTAGAATTTGTATTTTATGTAACTAAAATTAATGTTAATTTAAAAAGAGACTTGTTGCTGCTGCATATCAGACAGCACACCTCTAAGAGGTTGTCTGGATAGAGGTACAAGTAGGGGGACCTGCACCCCTCCCCCCATGCCCACTGGGTGCTGTGTGTCCTACCCTCCTGGAGTTTATGTTGTAGCTGGCAATAACAAGAATAGAGAATTGAAATTTATCAATTATTTGATGTGAACAAACTCATACTTGCAGGTGGAAATCAGAGAAGACTTCCTGCAGGATATTACATTGTAGCTTAATCCTAGAAAATTAATATTAAGCAAATAGATAAAGGAGAAGGGGATGAATGTGTTTCTAGGCACGGAAGAACACTTTTGAGTGGGAATTTACAAATTTAGAGAGATCCCATAAGCTTGCCAACTGTGATGACCCATTCTCCCCCCGGCCGTCATAAGAAAGTCCAGCCCAAATTCAGTCCTCTGTGCCCAGAGGTATGAATTTGGTTTAATTTATTACATTTTTGTTCTGTGATAATGGTCTTGGATTTTGTAGCAAAGTGTGCTCACTTTTTAGAGATGGAAACTAAAATGGGGTGAAACATCATGATGTCTACTTGACTTTAATATTTCATTGAAAACATGGGATGAATCAAGGGTGGCAAGTGTTAATAATTTATAAATTGATGAAATATTGTTTTAATTAGATGGAATATACATGGTTAAATTAGATGATGGATGTTTATGAGACTGTTCCGTTTATTTTTCTGCGTCTAAAAAGTTTAATTAAAAAGAGTGAAACACATTCATATGCCTTCTCCATTTCATTCATTTCCAGAATATTCTCCCAATAGAGATGACACCTTGACTGATAAGCCTGGTAAACCTGCAGGAAGCCCCAGCCCACGGTAGGGGGCGAGTATCTTGATGCTGTGCCTCATCTAAGAGAACCATGCTCACAGCGTCTTGGATGATGAGGAGAGTTGGCCAACCCTTGTCAAGGATGGTTGAGGCACAGTGGGGTCAGCAGGAGCCTTGGGGCGATGACAGGAGGTGGCTCACCCCAGCACATGTCTCCCCAGACCACCCTGTCTGGGCCTTCATCCTCAGCTGTTTGGTGGGAATCCTGGTGCTCATCACAGGCCTGATCTGCTGTCTGCTGGTAAGCCATGACGTGTTGCTTGTCTTCTTACTATTGGGTTGTAAGACCTCTTTATATATTAAAAATACACATCCTTTTCTAGGGATATGTTTTGCAGATGTTTTCTCCCAGTCTGTGTGTGGCTTGCCTTCTCCTTCACTACATGAGTCATTGGGGAAATGTAAGTGACAGTCATCATGAGATTCCACCATACTTGAGAATGGCTATAATTAAAAAAACTGACTATAGCAAGTGTTGTTGAAGATGTCAAGTCACTGAAACTCTCATCGAGTGCTGGTGAAAAATAGCTTGGATGCATCTTTAATAATTATATACGTCTACCCAGCCATTCCTCCCCTAGGAATCCATCCAAGGGAAATAAACCCGTATGTCTATACACAGACTTGTACACACATGTTGATAACAACCAATTTATAGTAGACAAAAACGGAAAACAACCCAAATGTCCATCTACTGGTGAACGGATACACAAAGTGTGGTATATCCCCACAGTGGAATACTATTCAACCATAAAAAAGAATGAATTATTTTTTTTCTTTTTTAATTATTTTATTGAAATTATAAAGGGTTTTAACATTGTGTAATTTCGGGTGTTCATTATTATCTGTGAATTTCTGTATAGACTGCATCCTACTCACCACCAGTAGTCTAACTTTTATCCATCACCATGCATATGTGCCCCTTTAACACTTTCACACAACCCCCAGCCCCAGCCCCCAGCCCCTCTGGTAAGCACTAATCTGTTCTCTTTATCCCTGTGTATGTTTATCTTCTACATATGAGTGAAATCAGGCATATTTGTCTTTGTCTGGCTTATTTCATTTAACTTCATACCCTCAAGGTCCATCCAGGTTGTTGCATACAGGATGATCTTGTCTTTTTTTTCTGGCTTAGTAGTATTCCATTGTATATATACCACATCTTCTTTATCTATTCATCTGTAGCAGGGCACTTGGGTTGCTTCCATGTCTTGGCTATTGTAAATAATGCCGCAGTGAACACAGGGGTGCATAAATCTCTTTGAATTGTTGATTTCAATTTCTTTGGATAAATACCCAGTAGTGGGATAGCTGAAAGGTATGCTATTTCTATTTTTAAGTTTTTGAGAAATCTCCATACTGTTTTCCCTGGTGGCTGCACCAGTTTGCATTCCCACCAGCAGTGTGTGAGGGTGCCCTTTTCTCCTTCTCCTCTCCAACATTTGTTATTTTTTGTCTTGGGAATTATAGCCATTCTGACAGGTGTAAGGTGATCTCTCATTGTAGTTTTGATTTGAATATCCCTAACAATTAGTGATGTTATACATCTTTTCATGTGTCTGTTGACCTTTTGTATATCTTCTTTGGAAAAATGTCTGTTCATACCCTCTGCCCATTTTTAGATTGGATTATCTGTTTTTTTGTTGTTGGGTAGTATGAGTTGTTTATATATTTTGGAGATTAACCCCTTGTCAGATATATGATTTGCAAATATTTTATCCCAGTTTGTGGGTTGTCTTTTCCTTTTTTTTTTTTTTTGTGAGGAAGATCAGCCCTGAGCTAACATCCGTGCTAATCCTCCACTTTTTTTCTGAGGAAGACCGGCTCTGAGCTAACATCTATTGCCAATCCTCCTCCTTTTTTTTTCCCCCAAAGTCCCGGTTGATGGTTGTATGTCATAGTTGCAGATCCTTGTAGTTGATGTATGTGGGACGCGGCCTCAGCATGGCCGGACAGGAGGTGCGTCTATTCGCATCCGGGAACCGAACCTGGGCCGCCAGTAGCGGAGCACGCGCACTTAACCACTAAGCCACGGGGCCGGCCCTGTCTTGTCGTTTTGTTCATCATTTCCTTTGCCTTGCAGAAGGCTTTTAGTCTCATGTAGTCCCATTTGTATATTTTTTCTTTTCTTTCCCTTGCCTGAGTAGACATGGTATTGGAAAAGATGCTGCTAAGACCGATGTCAAAGACTGTACTGCGTATATTTGCTTCTAGGAGTTTTATGGTTTCAAGTGTTAGATTCAAGTCTTTTATCCATTTCGAGTTAATTTTTGTGTATGGTGGAAGATAATGATCTACTTTCATTCATTTGCATGTGGCTGTCCAGTTTTCTCAACAGCATTTATTGAAGAGACTTTCCTTTCTCCATTGTATGATCTTGGCTCCTTTGTCAGAGATTAACTGACCACAGATGTGTGGTTTTTTTCCTGGGCTTTCAGTTCTGCTCCATTGATCTATGAGTCTGTTTTTGTGCCAGTACTGTGCCATTTTGATTACTATAGCTATGTAATATATTTTCAAGTTAGGATTGTGATGCCTCCAGCTTTGTTCTTTCTTCTCAGGATTTCTTTGTCTATTTGAGGTCTTTTGTTATTCCATATATATTTTAGGATTCTGTGTTCTGTTTCTATGAAGAATGTCATTGGGATTTTGATTGGGATTGCTTTGAATCTGTAGATTACTTTAGGTAATATGGACATTTTAACTGTGTTTATTCTTCCAATCCATGTGCATGGAATATCTTCCCATTACTTCAGGTCATCATTGATTTCTTTCAATAATGTCTTATAGTTTTCATTGTATAGGTCTTTAACCTCTTTGGTTAAATTTATCCCTAGACACTTTTTTCTTTTTGTTGCAATTGTAAATGGGATTGTATTCTTGAGTTCTCTTTCTGTTAGTTCATTGTTAGGGTATAGAAATGCAACTGCTTTTTGTAAGTTGATTTTGTACGCTGCAACTTTGCTGTAGTTGTTGATTATTTCTAATAGTTTTCTGATGGATTTTTAGGGTTTTCTATATTTACAATCATGTCATCTGCAAACAGCAAGAGTTTCATTTTTTCTTTTCCAATTGGGATTCCTTTTATTTCTTTTTCCAGCCTAATTGCTCTGGCCAAAACCTCCAGTACTATGTTGAATGCGAGTGGCGAGAGTGGGCACCTTTGTCTTCTTCCTGTTCTCAGAGGAATGGCTTTAAGTTTTTCGCCATTAAGTATGATGTTGGCTGTGGGTTTGTGATATATGGTCTTTATGGTGTTGCAGTACGTTCCTTCTATACCTATTTTATTGAGAGTTTTTATCATAAATGGATGTTGGATCTTGTCAAATCCTTTCTCTGCATCTGTGGAGAGGATCATGTGATTTTTATTCCTCATTTTCTTAATATGGTGTATCACATTGATTGATTTGCGGATGTTGAACCATCCCTGCATCTCTGGTATAAATTCCACTTGATCATGGTATATGATCCTTTTAATATATTGCTGTGTTCGATTTGCTGATATTTAGTTGAGGATTTTTGCATCTGTGTTCATCAGTGATATTGGCCTGTAATATTCCTTCTTTGTGCTGTCCTTGCCTGCTTTTGCTGTCAGAGTGATGTTGACCTCATAGAATGAATTAGGAAGTGTTCCATCTTCTTCAACTGTTTGGAATAGTTTGAGAAGCATAGGTATTAAATCTTGTTTGAATATTTGGTAGAATTCTCCAGAGAAGCCATCCGGTCCTGGACTTCTGTTTTTTTAGGAGGGTTTTGATGACCATTTTGATCTCTTTACTTGTGATTGGTCTGTTCATTTTCTCTATTTCTTCTTGATTCAGTTTTGGGAGGTGGTAAGAATCTAAGAATTTATCTATTTCTTTTAGGTTATCGAAATTGGTGGCATGTAAATTGTCCAGTGTATTCTCTTATTGTCCTTTTTATTTTATTATTTTTTTTAATAAAGATTTAATTTATTTATTTTTCCCCCCAAAGCCCCAGTAGATAGTTGTATGTCATAACTGCACATCCATCTAGTTGCTGTATGTGGGACGCTGCCTCAGCAGCGGTGCATCAGTGCGTGCCCGGGATCCGAACCCTGGCCGCCAGCAGCGGAGCGCACGCACTTAACCGCTAAGCCACGGGGCCGGCCCAAACAATTTTTTTTTTTAAAGATTTTATTTATTTATTTTTTCCCCCAAAGCCCCAGTAGATAGTCGTATGTCATAGCTGCACATCCTTCTAGTTGCTGTATGCGGGACTCAGCCTCAGGATGGATGGAGAAGTGGTGCCTCGGTGCGTGCCCGGGATCCAAACCCGGGCCGCCAGCATCGGAGCGCGCGCACTTAACCACCAAGCCATGGGGCCGGCCCATCTCTTATTGTCCTTTTGATTTCTGTGGTATCTGTTGTAATTTCTCCCCTTTAATTTCTAATTTTAGGTCTTTGAGGCTTCTCTCTTTTTTTCTTAGTGAGTCTGGCTAAGGGTCTGTCAATTTTGTTTCAGTCTTCTCAAAGAACCAGCTCTTTGTTTCATTGATCCTTTCTACTGTTTTTTTAGTCTCTAATTCATTTATTTCTGCTCTAATTTTTATTATTTCCTTCATTCTGCTGACTTTGGGCTTCATTTGTTCTTCATTTTCTGGTTCTATTAGGTGTAGTTTAAGGTTACTTATTTGGTATTTTTCTTGTTTGTTGAGGTGCGCTTGCATTGCTATGAATTTCCGTCTTAGAACTGCTTTTGCTGCATCCCATAAGAGTTGTTTGGTTGTCTTTTCATTTTCCTTTGTCTTCAGGTATTTTTTGATTTCTCCTTTGATTTGTTCATTGATCCAATGGTTCTTCAGTCATGTGTTCTTTAGTCTCCACATATTTGTGACTTCCCCATCTTTTTTCTTGTAGTTGATTTCTAGTGCCATAGCATTGTGGTCAGAAAAGAAGCTTGATATGATTTCAATCTTAAATTTATTCAGGCTTGCCTTGTTTCACAGCATATGGTATATCTTTGAGAAGGTTCCATGTGCACTTAAGAAGAATGTGTATTCTGCTGTTTTGGGAGGGTATGCTCTCTATATATCAATTAAGTTCATCTGATCATATGTTTCATTTAATTCCACTATTTACTTGTTGCCTTTCTCTGCATGATCTATCCGTAGATGTAAGTGGGTTGTTCAGGTCCCCTGCTATTATTGTGTTGCTGTTAATTTCTCCCTTTAGGTCTATTGATAGTTGCTTTATATTCTTTTGTGCTGCTGTGTTAGGTGCATATATCTTTATAAGTGTTATGTCCTCTTGGTGGAAAGTCCCCTTTATCATTATATACTGCCCCTCTTTGTCTCTCATAGTCTTTTTTTATCTTGAAGTCTGCTTTGTCTGATATAAGTATGGAAACACCTACTTTCTTTTATTTGCCATTTGCTTGCAGTATTGTCTCCCATCCATTCATTCTGAGCCTGTTTGTTTTTTGTGCTCAGATGTGTTTCCTGGAGGCAGCGTATTTTTGGGTCTTGTTTTCTAATCCACCCCACCACTCTGTGTCTGTTGATTGGAGAATTCAATCGATTTACATTTAGAGTGATTATTGATACATGAGGGCTTAATCCCACCTAATCTATATTTCCATTGTTTCTCTTCCTTTGTCTTTCTGACTACCATTTCATTTTGGGGGTTTTCTGTGGAGGTTTTATCTTTTTTTATGATCTATGGCTCTGCTCTGACTTTTTGTTTACTGGTTACTGTGAGGTTTGTATGAAGATCTCACAGATGACATAGTCCATCTTCTGAGAGACTCTTATCTCCATTAGTCTAAGCAGGTTCCGTTCCTTTCCTCTTCTCCTTCTGAGTTATTGTTGTCACAAGTTATTTATTTTTGTGTTGTGCATTTGTGACTAAGCTGAAGTGTTTATAGTTACTTTTGATGCTTTCCTTCCCTTCTTCTTTTAAGTTATAATTAAGTATTTGCTACCCTGTTGTGAAGCAGAGCTGTAGCTTTCTGATTTTGTCTGTCTATTTATCTCTTTGCTCAAAGCTTTGTAGACATTTACCTTCTTTTTGTTTCAGGTATGAGGGCGTTCTTGATCATTGCTTGTATGGGAGATCTAGTGGCGATGAACTCCCTCAGCCTTTGTTTATCTGGGAAAACTTTTATTTCTCCATTGTATCATAAGGATCGTTTCACTGGATAGAGTATTCTTGGCTGAAAGTTTTTGTCTTTCAGTATTTTTAATATATCATTCCATTCTTTCCTTGCCTGTAAAGTTTCTACCAAGAAATATGCTGAAAGCCTGATAGGGGTTCATTTTTAGGTTATTTTCTTCTGTCTCGCTTCCCTTAATATTTTTTCTTTGCCATTGGCTTTTGCCAATTTTACTATTATATGCCTTGGAGAAAGTCTTTTAGCATTGATGTAATTAGGCATTCTGTTGTCTTCATGTATTTGTAAGTCCGGTTCTTCCCCAGATTTGGGAAGTTCTCAGCTATTATTCTTTGAACAAGCTCTCTGCTCCTTTCTCCCTCTTTTCTCCCTCTGGAATACGTATAATTCTTAGGCTGCTTTTATAATTGAGTCATATATTTCTCCAAGAATTCCTTCATTTTTTAAAAATCTGAGTCCTCTCTCTTCGTCCACTGGAAGCATTTCTATATTTCTATCCTCTAAATCACTAATTCTTTCATCCATAACATCAGATCTATTTTTTAAGGATTCTAGATTCTTTTTTATCTCATTAATTATGTTCTTCATATCCAGAATTTCTGCTTTTTTTTTAATAGTTTCATTCTCTTTGCTGAAGTATTCCTTTTCCTCATTAATTTTATTTTGAGTTCATCGAACTGTCTGAACATTCTTGTAACTTGGTGAGTTTCTTTATGACAGTTATTTTGAATTCTCTGTCATTTAGATTGTAAATTTCTGTGACTTCAAGGTTGGTTTCTGGAGACTTGTCATTTCCTTCTGCTCTGAATTTTTACTGTAGTTTCTTATGGTGTTTGATGAACTAATCTTTTGCCTGCATATTTGTGCTAGTATCAGGTCACAGATTCCACCTGCTAGCACTGTGGGGGAAGCATGAGCTGTGTTTCTGATCCCACCCCATATGCTGGAAGTTGCATGGGTACTGTGGGTGTTCCCACCCGCTGAGAAAGCATTCACACTGGGCTCAGAGTTGCCGCCACACGGAGGCACGTACCCAGTTGTGTGACCATAGCACTACTACGGGTATTTGTGCCATCTGGGAAAGCACTTGCATGTGCACAGATATCTGCTGCTGCCTTTTCTTATGCTCATGCCAGCCTCTGTGCTTGGTGGGTGGGTCTTCTTCAAGGGTTCTGAGCATTGGCCAATCATTGGGACTCCAGTGGCACGGTGGGCTTTCCAACCATCCAGGAAAGCATTCATGCGTGGGTCCAGGGCTGCTGCCAACCCCTCCCAGAGTTGCACCAAGGCGCCTTCCTACTTTTGGGGATGCAGCAGTACTATTGGCTCTCATGCCAACCTGGGAAGTGCTCGGGTGTGTGCACAGTGCTGCCAGGGAAGGGATGGGGATAGGAATGAATTCATAGTACATGCAGTGACAAGCATAAATCTCAGAATAATTATGCTGAGTGAAAGAAGCCAGTAAAAAATGAGTACATAGTATATGATCTCATTTATAAAAATTCTTGGAAAATACAGGAAAATCTGTAGGGACATATACCGGATCACTGGTTGCCTGGGAATGAGAATGTGTTTGCAAATGGCAGGAAAGGAGGAATTAAAATGAGCATGAGGAAATTTGGGGAGGATGGGCATTCCTTTTCTTGATTGTGGTGTTGGTTGAATAAGTTATAATCAAAATGTATCAAATTGTTCACTTTAAATGTATGCAGTTAATTGTATGTCGTTAATACCTCAATTAAGTTAGAACATGTAGGGGAAAGAGAGGAAGAGAGAGCCAAGAGAGGGAAAAGGGAAGGAAAAGAAGGACTGAGGGTGAAAATTAAGTGGACAAAAGGAAGAGGGAGACACAGGAGGCATCGGGTCTCTGTGACTTTGACATCTCCTTCCCCTGGAGTCTCCCATACTGGGCAACTGACTGGAACATTCTGATGTGCTCTCCTCACCTCACAAGTCACTGTCTGCCAGCGGAGGAAGGAGGGCGACTATGAGGTCCAGTGACGGCGCCTGGGCTATTACCTGCCTCATGGCGACCTATGGAAGCTGCGATGACTAGATCTGACTAGATCTGAGGTCCCCTTTTCCCAGCTTGGGTCCAGAGGAGCTTGGCTGAAACAGAACGAAACCACATTGGATGGACTCAGGCTCCAAGCCTTTCTAGACTTGGCCCCTGACTGGCTCACAGGGGACTAAGCTGAAAGATTTCACCTTCTTTAAGTCCTGAAAGTGACTGCAACTTCTGTCCTGTGGTGTCACACCAGTTCATCCCTCAGGGACACCAGAATTGGTGAAACCAGCACAGACATTGCCATCATGTAAAATCGAATCTCCACATCAGTGCAAGGTTTCCCTTCTCTTAGGAAACTTTGGAACATCCCTCCCCTTGACTCTGTGCAGCCATCACACCCCTCTCGGTTCCTCCATATTCCTCCCCCACTGAAGGCCTGGCAGTCTTAAGTTCCCCTTTTCTGCTTCATTCTCTGAAGCTCAGATTCACCAGGACTTCCAGATCAATCTCCCTCGATGGCTCCTCTCCCCACTCATGGGTCCTCCATGACGGGAAACAGGCCAAGATGGGAGGAGTGGGTGAGACATGACTCTGCAGTCACCTTGGGCCTTGGGAGCTGAAATGACGAGGTGTCTGGGAAGCCTGAATCCCAGAGTAACACCAAGGCTCTGGGAAGAGAGTATCTGCTCTGGATGTAAAACTGAATAAAACTCGGGGGGAGAAATCTGAGGGAAAAGAAAGAGTCTTTTTTCATCTTTCTCTGTACAGAGTCCAACTAGCCTCACAGCAGAGGCTCCCCAAAAAGCAGCCCAGAGCATCCCAAGCATGAGGCAGGCTGCGCTGTTCTGCTGTGGGTCTGTGGGAACAGATTACATTATCTGCACACACTGTGCAGATGACCACAGCTGAAGATACGCAAGGGCTGAGAATTAAAGTCATGGTCATGCCACTCTCTCAGACTTTTTGTGTGTGAGCTTCATATTCTCAATCTTAGGCAGTGATTTTCTGAGAATGCACACTCTGAGGATTATAATGATTAATAATATTAATATATTATTATTATACATTGCATACATTATACACTGTACATTATAATTATAAATTAACGTATAATTATTATTATACATTAATATATTATTATATATTACATTATTATAATAATATCATTATAATGATTAGTAATAATCATTATTGATTATTTAATTTCTGCTAAGCAACATGACTGGCATGCTCTGCGTGTATTATCTCAGTTACAGTCACCATTTTTAGGGTTTTATTCTCATTTTAATCTAAAGATATGGAGGCTCAGATATATTAAATAACTTGACAAAGAAGGAAAAAAATTACTCCAAAGCTAAATTAAATACCTATTCAAACTATGTGTCAAAGAAAGAAAGACGTTATCTGACCTACAAACAGACTCAAAGTTGACCTCCCACAGGCCTGCAGTGAAAGAACCGCTAAAGAATGTACATCAGGAAGAAGAAATGTGAACCCAGGAAAACATAACAGGAGTCACGAGGAAAGGAAAAAACAGTCTGTCTAATTTAGTATTAGTTTTAAAACAAGACATTAAAAACACATTCGAACCAAAATTCCAGATGATTACCACATGGAAGAATAGAGGAGAGAAGATTTAGCTAAAAAATAACTCATTTTTTAGGGAAGATATAAGTACTAAGATACTCTATTATTGTTTAACACATTGCTCTCAGAAACTGATAAATCTGTGGGACAAAAGTAAGTAATGATAAAGAGGATTTGAAGAGTGCAACGTACTCGATCAGACAAATAGACAAATCCCAACACACTGGCTTATTGTGAGACTTGTGATGCTGAAAACAGTCATTCTCCTGAGAGCATGATACCACAATGGCATATCAATTTTCATGAATCAAATTTCCAACACATATAAATCTAAAAAAAGGGAAAATCCAGTATTTCATTATATGCAACTGTGATTCAACATGCAACAAATACCAGAAAAATAGAGACCCAGAAGTAGGTGTCTTTTTTGAGAAGACAGATATAACAGCTCTTTAGTGAAATATGTTGGAATCTATTGGAATATTACACAAAAAGGACAATCCATTTGGACTAGGTATGTTTTCTCTGTGACTGTGAGGGCAAAACTCTAAAGAATCCCCTGACTGTAATAACTCTCTGTTGATCTTAAAATACAAATGCGTAACACTCAGGAAAGGAAAATGAGAGAACAAAATGAGAAGAAAAGCTCTCCTTTCTCTCCTCACCTGAAACCCAATCTCTCACCTCAGAAGGATCACTGTCTGTATCTTCTCTGTCATGCAAAGGAATCAAAGAAAAGAAAACTATTGGTATATACTAAAGTCTCAAGAGCTCAAAGCAAGAAGACATCAGGAGCCCTGCAGAGGCATTAATGTAGTGTGAGCTCCATGTCATCTGCACCGTCTTGTCTTTTCTTCATCGTGTTTGTCGGGACGTCCTTCTTGGCCCCTCACTCTCCCTGCCTCGCTAGCGAGTCTCTCTGCCTCAGTGCTACCGCCAGTCTCTCTCTTGCCGTCTTCACTTTTTTTTCCTGTTTCCTGATATCCTCCTCAGTCACCAGAAGTTGTTTGCAAAGGAGCTGTGGGATGTACAGACCAGCTCCTGGGATCGTCTCTGCTGAATCTGAAGACCAGGCAGGGGTGGGCATGGGGCTGGAGTTCAGACCACCTGTGAACACACCTGGCAGGGATGCATCTGTGCAACTAGGTGCAAGACTCAGCAGGGCTTTGGCAAGGTCCAAAGGTCTTAACAGTTCTCCTGCACTCTGCAGGCTTGGAGACCTTGCAGTCTCTTCTGCCAGCAGAGTTGTTGGGGCTGCTCCAACGTTTCCTCCCATTGATGGCATCTGACCTCATTGCCAGGATAGGATGTGATTCTAGTAACTGGCCTCTTGAATATGTAACTGGACATCCTCAAAGGGATGGAGATGCTCAAACCAGGCTTTGGGTTGGATTGGTTTCCACAATCATGTCGCTTCCTCTGTGATGATTTGACCCTCATACTTCTTTTCCTCTTACCCTATAAAAATAAATTGTGAATGTGGATCAGAGTGATAAATGAAGCCTGCTTTCCCAGGACAATTATGTCAGATGCCTTGTACTTCTACCCTCCCTCTTTCCCTGTGGGGATTAATCTGACCTGTGTCCTGGGACATCATCAAAGAGATTTGTGTAAAGAACAGAAAGCTCGAGGTCAAAACTCAGGACTACGGCAGGTCATTTCTTCTCCCCCATGTTGTTAGACACTTATGAGTATGACTTTATTCTCTTTTTGTCCTTGTCACTCTCAACAAGAAAAGCCCTGGTGCTCCCTGTCAGGACACACGGTCCCCAGTCTTTTTCTAAATCCCAAATCGTACCATTCTTCTGTACTATATGACTATTCATTTGATTAACCCATTGACCAGTTGGTGTTCATAGCTCCATTAGAGCTTAAATCAGTAGTGAAATTATCATCCACCCCACTCCTAGTGACTCTTATTTGACGACTGTGAACATTAAATCTCAGTACAGAGAATGTATGAAAAAACTCAACTTCCAAATGGAGATTGTGCTGAGAGTGGGAAGTACACACTGGATTTATGAAACCCAGGAAAAAAAGGTAAACTTTCTCATTATTAATTTTTGTATAGATTGCACCCACATTGATAATATCTTGGTTCTAGTGGGTTAAAATATACTATTAAAATTAGTTTCACCTGTTTGCTTTCATTTTTTAAAATGTGGCTACTAAGAAAAAAATTAAATTCTATAATATAGAGTGCTTAATGTTACTATTGGACAGTGCCGAGGAAGCCACCAGTGAAAAGAAAGTCCGGAGAAAGTGGTTAGGGAAATTTTTTCCCTAGAAAAGGAGTCTACACTGGCCCACACTGCAAGATGCAGCAAAAACTGTCATACACACACACACACACACACACACACACACACACACACACACTGACAGAAAGAAACAAACCTCTTCCTAGAGTCACCACTTCTCACATGGCATGAGGTTGCACTCCTACTTAGTCCTAAATGCACTAATCTCAAGAAAGAAGGCAGAAGTCAAGGTAATTTACCAGTTAGGAAGATCTAAAACCAGAGACTAAAGCTCAAGATATGTGGTGAATTTCCTGTCGTGGCTTCTGTTATTAATTCAATATGTTAGGGAGACTTTTCCAAGGAGAGTTGTTTTAAAACTCACTTTTTCTTTACTATGTAAAAACAGACAGGCTATGTAAAGAATAATTACTCTAGCCAATCAATGAAAAGGAGATAATAGAACACTAATACCTTTATTATAAGTCACTACTGGATTAGAGAGTCAGGGAACAGCTGACATTGGGTTAACTTGGCCTTAATTAGGCTGATTCTGATTTCATGACCATTATATTGATTGTATTATGCTAGAACCTAGGAAATTTCCCAGCCCCCCTACTATTTAACCACCAAGGCCCACCAACCAGACCAGTCCTTGCTGACACATCCCCTGCCTCCATCCCTTCTGAAAACACCTGGAGGATTTTCCCCAAATCCCACTCTGTCCCTGCGCTCTTCTACCTGCCCCAGGGCCAGGGAATCATTTTCTCCAAGGCTCAGCCTCTGCGTGTGCCCAGCTCTGGGGATGGCACTTCTCCCTCGAGTGAAGACAAGGATCAGAGTGCAGACCCTGTGAGCTGCAGCAATTGGACAAAGACTGGGGTTTGCTGACAGAAAAGAACCTTTAGTGGGCACGGTTACCAGGGTCTAAGAAGCCCCAGTGATTCCTCCAGGAAATGTGATGCAGGACAGAGCAGGAATGTCTGCATGTGGTTCAGCTTGGGAATGCCTGTAGGGTGACATAGGTGACATTGGTAATGCATTCGCCAATGTTGTTCACTCATTTATTCATCGTATGTCATGGAGTGCTTTCTACATACATCCATCAACAGTCTCACACTCTGGGGCACACAGGCAGTGTCAGAAGAATTTCTAAATTTTATTTCTAATATATAGGTACAGCACTGGCAATACACTAGGTGTTCCAAACATTTTTCAAACATTAACTCCTTTAATACTCTCCATAAACCTACAAAGTAGGTATGCTGATCATTATTGCCAACTGAGAGATGAAGAAACTGAGGCACCAATCAGGTAAATAACTCTGCCAATACAAATACCTAGTAAGGGATGCAGCTGGAATTTGGACATGAGGAGTTAGCTCCATAGTCTGCGCTCTTAACCGTGACATTTATTCTCTAAAGACTTCACATCATGAAAAAATTTGATCAGTTATCCATTTTCTTGGTGCATTGAGTAGCCACACTATTTTATATGTGTCTGAAAAACAGGATACCTGCGTAGAAACTACTGCACATACACACTCAAATTACATCTACCAATATCCCCAGTCCCTGAAAATTAATACAGAGAACATTTCAGAATGTTTCTTGCCCAGGTTGGGAGAACTCTGAGGATATTTCGGTGTTACTGTAAGAAGCTAAGGACAGGTTGGGAGTGGGTCTCAGGGGAAAGGTGTCCTCAGGAGTCACCATTGAATGACAAAATTGATGGGAAGGTCTCAGCAGTGCCTGAATTCAGGATATGGTGGTGATTTAAACTTGTGCATATCTTCTGGCTGTGGGATTATGGTGATGCAGCACAGGGAGAGGGGATGGTTCACTGTGTTCTTGGGGGAAACCAGACCCATGAAAGAGAGGGAATGACAGTTTCCTTAAACAGTGGACTCGTGGTGGGAAAAATTTGGCCTGGAAGAGACAGTCATGTGCCTGGTATTACCAGCAGGTATTACCTGCTTCAGACAAAGCAGACAGCTCTTCCTCATGCACTCATTTTATCTCTATGGGAGGAAGGATGCGGAAATCATGTAATGCTCTTCTGATGTGAGATCGGTGATGGTAGAGACTGTGCTAGGTGCTTTTGAAAGGCCTCCCTGAGGCATTTCAGAACTTTGCTGTGACCAGAATGACAAGTGTTAGCACTCCTGCCTAGGTCTGGGAACAGTTAGTGTGACAAGGAGAAGGCACCCTGGTGCAGAGACTCACAGGAAGAAGTGAGTTTGACTAAGGAAGGTCAGAAATGTGGCCAGTGTGACAATGGCCAAACTGGGCAAGCCCCTCCTCTAGGGAGTCGGGAAGGCATGGCCTTCCTAGTGCTCAGGCCAAGGCCCCAGGGAGAAATCCGCCATGGAGGGCACACGTGAGACCCTGAGCCTGGGGTCACAGGTGGCCCACCCTGCCGACCTCGCCTACCTCTCCATGGGCCCTTCTTTCTCTGGCCGCTCCGGGAGCCCTGCGGGCTTGGCTTCAACCCACCACACACTGCCCAGGCCAAGGGTGCATGCGCGACATCCGGGGGCCTAGGGCTGGCCTCGGGGGGTCCTCAGTGAAGGCCCCGCCCTCCCTCCAGGCTCTGACCCAGCTGCAGCTGTCCCATCGCCGCTCTTCTGGACTCGGCTTCAGCTGTTGTCTCCCTCCCCTCCCCCACTCCCACTCAGCTTGGAGGCCGCTTCCCAGCCTTGGAAGCATTACTCTGGCCCTGATGGCCACAGACGTACTGGGCTGCAAACTCAAGTCTCTGCCTGGGCCAGCTGCTTCGGCCAGGGGCTCATTTTTTCCTGGAAAGACAAAGCCATGGCCTCACCCCACGCCTGCACTTTGCCACTGCAGCCAGCCCAGGTGTAGGAAAGGCTCTGTGGAGTCAGAAGCGCCGAGACAGGCAGATGGCACCAGAGGGTTTGGGGGCCAGGGCGCAACTGGGCTAGCCCCTCCTCCCGGGAGTCGGGGAGGCCCGGCCTTCCTAGTGCCCAGGCCACGGCTCCGGGGAGAAATCCGCCATGGAGGGCACGCGGGAGGCCCTCTGCCTGAGGTCGCAGGTGTCACGCCAGGGCCACTGCAAGCCTGGCTCGGCTTGCCTGCTTTCTCCAAAGGAGGCTGGCCGACCCGCCGAACCTGGCACCTGGGCCAGGCCCCCTCCAAGGGGACGAGTTCCAGAGGATAGAGCCCTGGGGGCGGCTGCCAAGTCTCCTGGGGTGTGTGCTGGGCCCCCGTCAGAGGAGGAAGCAGCCTGGTAAACGGTGTGCCAGGCCTGAGATCTGGAGGCCTCCCACACCCGGGTCCCTGTCCTGCCCAGGCCCCCCTAGGGAGGACGATGGTCGGGCAGTGGCGAGCGGGGTGGGGCTGGCGCCGAGCCTGCCCTTGGATGCCTCGGGGAAGGGCGCCAGGGGATGGGCTGCCCCTGGCCAGGTCTGAGGGACCGACCCAGCTCGGGGCTGTCGGGGGCAGAGAGAGAACCCCCCTCCGCCCTTTCCCTTCAGGTGCTTAGGGCTGGCCAAATCCTTAACAAGACAGGCTGTCTGGAGAAAATCAGACCCAGCTGAAGAACATGTGTCCGTGGGGGAAACCCGGGAAACTGAGTCTCCCCACACAATAGCAGAGATTCTCATCTTGCATCCTCTCCTGAGCTAATGACTAAGGTGGATGTTCCAGATGGGCCTGTGGAATGGGAGAGGGGAGGAAGTCTATTGTCATGCAGAGGGACATGGAAAGACTTGTCTGAACCTTCTCCCCTGCACTGGGGTCAGATCGGGAAGGGACGGCACAGAGGTGACCAGGAACCGGCCGCTCTGTGGTGGGGCTGGCCCTGGGGCAGGCATGGGGGTGATGGGCGGAAGTGGGATGGCGTGTGAGTTGGCACCAGCCAGCGGTGGAGGCAGAGACTCAGAGGTCAGGGATCTCTCTCTCTCTCTCCTTCTCTCCCTCTCTGTCTCTCTTCTCTGTCTCTGTCTCTGTCTCTCTCTCTCTCTCTCTCTCCCTCTCCCTAGGGCACCTGTTGCATGGGCCCCCTGTGACATCCTGCTCTGAGCCTCCCAGACCATCCTCCTAATAGCCTGGTGATGTCTCCTTGCCCCTCTGAACAGGCCCTGTTCCAGGCCGCTGCCCCGCACATATGTCTCACCGTGGTCCTTGTGGGTGCCGTCCAAAGTAGTCTGTATTTTCTCAGTAGAGCTAGGGAGGGGGCCCTGGACATGCTGTGGATACCCCAAATCCTCTGTAGAAAGTGACTTGGGCAAGACCTCAGAGTACCCAAGAGGGCCCCAGCTTCTTCCTCAGAGATGGGGCGCTCTTCTCCTTGTCACCTCCTGGAACAGGCAGTTTCTCCTCTCCTGGTTCTGTCCTCTTCTCTCTCCTTGTCTCAGCTCACGCCCTCTAGCTGCATGTCCTCGGTGACAGAGACCTGGACACACGCCGTGGCTGGGCTGGTGTTCCCTGGGAAACACTTTCAGTGAAAGTGAGCTGTGAGTGTGCGTGCGTGTGTGTGTGTGTGCATGTGCGCACATGTATGTCACTTATAAGCATGCCTAAGCCAGCAGTGGCACACAACACACACACGTGCTCATTCTGAGGGTGGGCCCAGTCCCCCTCACGATACCCAGCGTTTCCCACCGTCTTGACTGTGTCCGCCAGCTTCAGACAAGTGCAGTCAACCTTCAAGAAGGAGAGAGCACTTGGTTCCCATAGCTGCTCTCGAGGGGACCAGGATGCAGACAGTTGGAGCAGAGGCTCCGCACGCATGTTCCAGGAGCTCCCGAGTCTGGCCAGTCTGGCTGCTCCCCACTCAGGAACCACATGGCTGGACCAAGTTCTTGAGCGGCTCCAGTCACGGCATTGCATCTGTATGGAGGGCAAGCACCCCCACGAAGCTCGTGTCCTGGCCCTGAGTCCCGGCTGTGGCGTGGCTAGCAGAGCCAGCAGCATCCCCCTCATCTCCTCCCACCGTGTCACCCTGTCAGCTCACCAGGACCATCAGACAACCCCATGGGGTCTACAGGGTCACAGTACTGTCAACCCTTTGTTGGAGACGGGGAAGCTGACCCTCTAAGGCCGGGGATGGCGGAGGTGGCTCTGCATCTAGGCTTCCCGTGGGCCTCATGTGTTCATCTCAAGCTGGACCCTGATGGCTGCCCCGCATCAAAAATGGAGAGGAATCCCCACTTCCGGGAGGTGGTCAGAAGGGGAGGTGGTGCAGGTGAAGCACGGCAGGAGCATGCGCTCGATGCACGGTGGCTGCTGTTACAAGATTTACTGTCTTAACAACAGTGTGTCCGGGTTCTGGGGCCCTGCCGCCCCATCCACAGGAACTGAGTGTGCAGGTGAGACCTCCAGCCCTTAGACCATCACCTGAACACCGAGCCCCCCAGGACCATGACCTGCACCCGCTTTCCTGTCCTGGTAATGTCCCTGGCTGGGCTCCCCGTCAAATCCCTGCTTACCCCCGCCCTCCCATGCTGGATCTCTCCACCTCCTCTCAGCTCCAAACCCAGGACCACAGCCCTTCCCCCAGCACTCGGTGGGGAAATACTGCTGCCGGGATCCTTCTGGCTTGCGTCTACCCCTTTCTGGAGACGCACTGGGCGTGTCAGGGGCTGAGGCTGGATGGGAACTTGTTAATGTTGAGTGAAATGCAGTCGGATCACAACGCTCCTGGCACAACACTCCTCGGTGCCCCAGCTCCTGCTGCCTGCAGAGTGAGGACCACCCTCCTTCCGTGGCACAAGGGGGCCCCCCAACTTCCCTCAGGTGTAACCTCCTCTGGCTTGACCCTCACCCATCTCCCTCTCACCTGGCGTCTGTTAGCATGACTATCTCTGCTGAGCTGTGAGGCAGAAACCAGACTGCTCAGTGGTTTGTCCTTGGATCCTGGGCCCACTCTGACCAGTGGGCATGGTGTCAGGGTAACACTGAATGACTGGCGGGTTGGTGGGGATGGGGGGGGAAGGAGGTTGGCTTTATTTTTCTCTAAGGACATAGAAAGAAGGAGGGGAGGTGGCTTCTGGGCAGGAGCAGACAGCTGTGCTGAGATGGGGACTCTGAAAACAGAATAGGCTCCAGCTGTCCTCTCCTCTTCCCTCCTGTGGTAGCCGGCCCCAACCCCCGTCTAGTGCACCCGTGGCTATTCAGGGGTTCCGTTCACTATGCTGCACTCATGTCCTCTGGAAGATGGTAATCTGTTCCTCAAGTCCCCTGCAGTGAAGCTATCTCGACCTTTGAAACAGATGAAACGTACGCTTTTTCCAACTGGGACTCAAAGGATGTGAGGTTCGTGCACAAGGCAGTTCTAAAAGTGGACAGGTAATTGCTGGTTCTGCGTCCTGAAATGATTTTGTAAGATCATGCCACACTGCCTCCCCCGCAGAGAACAACTAGAAAATCTGTACATAATGCAACCAGGAGCCGCTTGATGGCATTGGGGAATGAACAGCAGCAGACAGATTCCTGGGGAGTAGTTTGAAGTGAATTTCTGTGGCTTCCAGTCTGGGGCCATGTGCAGTCAGAGCAGGGCATGGGAGGCAGTGGCTATGGGAAAACCACAGTCTTCACAGCCCAAGAACGAGAAAAATGAAACTGGGGGGCTGTGGTTGTTACCGAACCAAGTGGGCTTGTTACCAAACCAAGTGGGCTCACCTCCTGGTGAGTTAAACAAGACTATACCAGTGGAAGTTGTCTCACAAAGTAAACTGTATTTGCAGCAAATAGGAGGCCATGAGGAATCATTTCCAAAGTCATGGCGTCCCAGAACGAAGGGAAGCAGGAAATTTTATTTCAGTTGGGGAATAATATTCAAAAGGGAGAGGTGGGTATTCACTTCCACAAGCTCAGTTCGAGAACATGCTTCCACATAATGAGGCCTAAGCTCCTCCTGGAGAGATCTTTGCATTAAAAATAAAGCAAAGGTCATGGGCATAGCTCTTGTGGTGTGGCTTGTTCAGTTTCAGGATGGCTGGTGGTTACATCTCCCTTGAGTGCCTCATTTGGTCAGTTTCAGGATGGCTGGTGGTTACATCTCCTTAACCTACAAAAGGAAAAGAAACAGCTTGGAAAAACAGTTAATTGCTTCCAAACCCACCTTTGAGTTTCTCCAGGCACCTAGTCCCGGACATAGTCACTGAAGAGGGAGGGGGATTGCAGGAGGGGAAGAAATGTGCAGGGGAAACTTCAGACTCTGCCCCCACCTTTCTGACGGACTGAACCACACATGCACAAGCCACCCGCTAACAACAGAAGATCTGAACTGAGGCTGGAGCTGCAGCTAGGAGCCAGTTTGCAGTTGAAGACCAGCTGAGATCACTACCTGCTGAACCAAGAGACACAGTTATTGGTGGAAAATAACAGAATCCAAAATTTCCACCACACCACATTCATAATGTCCAGGACACAGTGCAAAATCACCCAACATCCAAAAATCAAGTAAATGGGACACATTATTAAGAGAAAAGAGGACCAACTGAGGTAGATCCCAAGATGACCCAGGTGTTGGAACTGGCAGATAAGGATTTTTCTTCATGTGCCATGAAGCTCAGTTATTAGGTGCATAAACAGTCTATATTATGTCTTCTTGATAATGGATCCTTTTGGATTTCACAATGACCTCCTTTATTCCTGGTCATATTCACTGCGCCTGAAATCTGCTTTATCTAGTATTAGTATAGCTTCTCCAGCTTTCTTTCAACTAGTGTTAGCATGGCATGTTTTTTCAATCTCTTTATTTTTAATTTATTTGTGTTTTTATATTTAAAGTGGGTTTGGGGTAGGCAGCATATAGTTGAGTTTGCTTTCTTATTCAATCTGACAAATTATGCCTTTTAAATGGGGTTTTTAGACCACTGTCATCTAATGTTACTGCTGATAATAGTTAGATTTGAATCTATCCTGCGATTTGTTTCTTATTTGACCAATCTGTTTTTTGTTTCCTTTTTCCTCTTAGACTGCTTTTTTTTTGGATAATTTAAGTATTTTTTATGATTCCATTTAATCATCTTTTTTGGCTTATTCTGGATAAGTCTTTGCTCTATGTGTGCGTGTGTGTGCATGCCTTAGTGTTTACAGTACACATCTTTAACTTATCACAGTTTATCTTCAAATAATATCAGACCACTTCATGACGTCTGAACAACGTCACAACAGTGCTCTCCCACCCCCACTGCAGCCTCCGTGTCCACGTTTTCACACGTTTTATTCGACGTGTTACATACCCCACAGAAAGTGCTCTCTATCCCTTTCTTCACATAAGGTTTCCATATTGTGTCATTTTCCTTCAGCATCTCTCAGCGCTGATCTGCTGGTGACCATGAATTATCTCAGCTCTTGTGTGTCTGAGAAAGTTGATATTTTATCTTATTTGTACCCTTTGCTGCCAGGCATAGAATCATAAATTAGCAGCTTTTTCTCTCAATTCTCTGAAGACCTTGCTCTACTCTGCTCTGGCCTCAGTTCCAGTAAGAGATCTGCCTTCATCCTAACCTTTGTTTCTCTGCACTCAGCAGGTCTTTTTATCTCCTGTCTGATTTCATGATTATCTTGTTATCACCCTATTTAAGCAATTTAATTATGATGTGCCGTCTTCATACTTCTTAGACTTGGGGTTCATTAAGTGTCTTGGATAAGTGGGTTTATAGTTTTTTTTTAATAAAATATGGAAAATTTTCAGTCATTATTTCCTCAAATTGTTTTTTCTGTTTTCTTCTCTTTCTCTTTCTGATTACACATATTTTAGGTCATTTGAATTTGTCCTACAGTTAACTTTCTGCTCATTTTCTTTGGTCTATTTTCTCTCTGTATTTTATTTTGAATGGTTTCTATTATATGTCTTCAATTTCATTAATCTTTTGACTAATTTGCTCTTAATCTCATCTAGTAAGTTTTTCATTACAGATGTTTAGTTACAGACATTTCATCTCTAAAAGTTTTTGGGTCTTTTTCATATCTTCCATATTTCTACTTAACATCATCAGCCTTTTCTTTTTTTTACTGAAGTATTGACATACAATATTATGATAGTTTCAGGGGCACAACATAGTGATTTGACATTTATATACATTATAAAGTGATCACCGTGATAAATCTAGTTCCATCTGTCACCATACAAAGTTATGACAATATTATTGTCTATGTTCCCCATGATGTAATTCCATCCCCATGACTTATTCATTTTATGACTGGAAGTTTGTACCTCTTATCCCCTCACCTATTTCACCCACTCCCAACCCCCCACATTGTCAATCTTGTCTCTAACTTCTTGAACATGTGGAATATGATGACAGTAATAACATCTCATCTTTGTCTATGAATTACGTCATCTGTGCTATTTGTGGTCAGTATCAGTTGACTGATTTGTCTCCTCATTACATGATGCGTTTTCCTGCGTACCAGGTAATTTTTGGTTGGCTGGTAGACATTGTGTATTTTTCCTTGTTGGAACCTGGATAGTTTGTACTCCTAAAAATATTCTTGAGCTGTTTCCTGGGACAGAGTTGTGTTACTTTGAAACAATTTGAAACATTCAGGCTGATTCTAAGCTTTGTTAGGTGGGATCTGAGTAAACTTTAGTCCAAGGCTGACTGTGTTCCACCACTGAGGCCACTCTGAATACTGGACACAATCTCCTGTGAGTTATGGGGCTTTCCTAAGCCATGTGTGGACTAGTTGAACCCAAACCATTTCTGTCTGTGTGAGCTCCAAGAATTATTTCCTCTAATTTTTTGGTGTTTGATTCTGTAGTGTTGGGTAGTTTCCTCACATGAGTGCACTGGTCAGTACTCAGTGGAAGATGCAGTGGGCCCACTGAGAATCTGTGACGTTCTCTCTTGCTGCAGTTCTCTCTTCTTGGGTGGTCTTCTCTATGTGCTCTAGTCACCTCAGCCTCCCAGGACACCCAGTGCCATCTCTTCAACTCAGGGAGAGTTCAGGGGTCCACCTGGGTTCTCCTTCCTTGTGCTGGAGCCTGGAATTCTCTCTCCAGGCAGCAGGGCCACCACAGGGCCCACCTTGTCGGTTCCAGATCTCTCAGGGATCACTGAACTCTGCTGCCTGAGACCCAATGTGTGAAAACTACTGTTTGATATATGTTCCCCAAGATTTTCAGTTGTTGTGGGAAGAAGGGTAAATGTGTTCCTTGTTATTTCATCTTGGCTGAAAGCATAAGTATTAAACAAAGATTTTAAAGTGATTGTCATAACTATCCTCCGTGAAGGTAAACAAATATGCTTGCAGCAAATGAAAGAGTAGGAAAACTCAGCAGAAAAATTTAAAAAAGAAAATTTTGGAATTGGAAAATACAATATTAGAAATAACAAATTCTTTACATGGAATTTAAGTAGAGCAATAGAAATTAACATGGAAAATAGAATGAAAAAAGGGTGGAAAAATAACAGAGCCCCAGTCACTCTTAGGTAAGATCAAACTTTAATATACATATGGTCGGCTTCAAAGAAGGAATGGAGAGAGAGAATGTGCAGACAAAAATACTTGAAGAAATAGTGGCTGGAATTATCCAAGTGATGGAAGATAGACATTTGCAAATATGATGCTCAACTAACACCAAGCAGAATGAAGACAGTCCCACATAAAGACACATCAGATCAAGCAGCTGGATACCAAGGCCGAAAAGCAAACGTTGGAAGCAACAGAGAAAAATGACACTTCACACAGAGTGGAGTAATGATTTGATTAATAGCTGACTTCTCATCAGAAACTATGGGGACCAGAAGAGAATGAGAAAAGAGATTTAAAGTGTTGAGAGAGAGAAAAAAAAGACCTGTCAATCCAGAATCGTATATCCAGCAAAGATATCTTTTGAAAATCACTGTTGAGAGACAACATTTTCAGATTTAGAAAAACTAAGAGAAATTATTACTAGCAAATCTCTACAATAGAAGATGCTAAAGGAAATTCTTTAGGAGAAGGGAAATTATACCAGAAAAGGAATCTCAGATCCTCAGAATGGAATAAGTAGCTTCAGAAATGGTAAATATCTAAGTAAATGTCAAAGGCTACTCATTTTTTCTGCTTTTTCCTTCTAACTTTTGTATAATACACACAACTTACAGTAAAAACTGTAATATTATGGGGAGGGTAGAAGGATGAATAGGTGAGCATAGAGGGATTTTAGGGCAGTGAAACTATTCTGTATGACACAATAATGGTGGATACATGTCATTAGACATCTGTCCAAACCCACAGAATGCACAACAGCGAGAGTGAACCTGGTGTAAACTGTGATTTTGGGTGATGATGACATGTCAGTGCAGGTTCGTCATCTGTAACAAATACACCATCCGATGGGCAATGTTGATAGTGGGGGGGCTGTGCATATGGGAGCAGGGCATATATGTGCCAAACACTCAATTTTTTTGTGAAACAAAAACTGCTCTAAAAAAATAAAGTCTTTAAAAAATGATAATATTTTCTTCTGAGGTTCATAAGATATGTAGATGCAGTACATACAGTTACTACAGCATAAAGGATGGGCAGGGTGGCCCAATATGGCTGCAATATTTCCATATTTTACCTGAAGTACTAAAATGTTCATTGTAAGTGGAACAGGAAAAGTTAGAGATGGAGATTGTGAACCCTGGAGAAATGACTGGAAAAAAAAATAGACAATAGGACAAAAAATAAAACAATGTAATCCACCACACCACCAGATTAAAGAGGAAAATCATGTGACATGCAGAAAATGCATTTGAAGAAATTCTACATCCATTTATAAAAGTCCAGGAAAGTAGAAGTAGAGGGAACTTTATCTTGATACAAGGCATCCATGAGAACCTGCAGTTATCACAGACAGTAAGACTAAAGGCTTCCCCTGTAAGTCAGGATCAAGGCAGAGACATCCACTCTCATTGTCTCCAGTCAACACCACACTGGATTCTTAGTTGGTGTGAAATAGCAAGAAAATCAAATAAAAGGCATACAGATTGGAAAGGAAGAAGTAAAACTGTCTTTTTTCACAGATGACATGACTGTCTGCGTAAAAAATCCTTAAGAATATAACAAAAAAAAAAGGCCACTGGAATTCATAAATGAGTGTAACAAGGTCATAGGATACAAAGTCAGCATACGAAAATCATTTGTATTTCTATACGGTGGCAATAAATGATTGGAAATTGACATGTTTTTTCTTTTGCTTGAGGAAGATGGTCCCTGAGCTCACATCTGTGCCAATATTCTTCTACTTTGTATGGGATGCTCCCACAGCATGGCTCGATGAGCAGTGTGTAGATCTATGCCCAGGATCCGAACTGGAGGACCAAGGGCCGTGGAAGTGAAGTATGCGAACTTAACAACTGTGCCACCAGGCCAGCCCCCAGAAATTGACATTTTTAAAGTGCAACTTACAATAGCAACAAAAATCATAACATATTTAGGAATAAGTCCTATAATATGCCTGTAGAATCTCTATGCTGAAAACTACAAAACACTGATGGAAGAAGTAAAAGAAAACTTCAATAAGCAGGGAAATGGTCTTAGTCTATTCGGGCTGCTATAACAAAACCCACAGTCTGGATAGCTTATAAACAACAGACATTTATTTCCCACAGTTCTGGAGGCTGAGAGTCCAAGATCAAGGCGCCAGCATGGTCACATTCTGGTGACAGCCCACTTCCTGGTTCATAGCCGGTGACTCCTTGCTGTGTCCTCACACGGTGGAGGGGACAAGGGCTCTCTCTGGAGCCTCTTTTGTTTTAAAGGCACTAATCTTGTTCATGAGGGCTCGACCCACATGACACAAGCACCTCCCAGAGGCCCCATCTTCAAACACTCTCAACCTTGGGGGTTAGGATTTCAACATGGGAATTTTGGGAGGACATAAGCATTCAAACCCCAGCAGAAATATGCTGTGTTCGTGGATTGGAAGACTCGGTATTTTAAATATTAATTCTCCTTAAGTTGATCTATACCAATTACAATTCCAGCATATTTTTGATAGAAACTATGAAGTTGATTCTACAATTTTTTTGAGTAGGCAAAGTAATTAGAATATCCAAAACAATTTTGAAAAGAAGAACAAAGTTGGAGGCCTTAAACTACCTGCTTTCCAGGCATATTATAACATTACGATAATCAATAGTGTGCTGGTGAATGAATAAACACACAGATCAGTGGAACAGAAGAGAGAATCCAGAAACAGAATCACACGTGTATGAGCAATTGATATTTGACAAAGTTGCAAAAATAACTTAATGGAGAAAGAATGGTATTTTCAAAAAGTGGCACTGGAAAAATTGAATATTCATATGCAAAAATATCCACCATAATATATAACTCAAAGCAAAACAAAACCCCAAAATCCTTGGACCCATGTCTCACACCACATACAAAAATTAACTCAAAGTGAATCATAGCAGTAAGTGTAAAATCTAAAACTATAAATCTTCTAGGAGAAAATATTCATGACCTTGAATTAGGCAAAGATTTCTCAGGTGTGAAACCAAAAGCACACCCATAACCAATTGTGTTTAGTTAAACTTTATCAAAACTAAGAACTCCTTCTCTTCAAAAGACACTGTTGAGAGAAGGAAAACAAGTCAAAAACTGGGAGAAACCATTTCTGCAACACATATCTGTGAAGGCTTTTTATTCGGTGTATATGAAGAACCCTTAAATTTGAATAACAAAACAAACAACCTCGTAAAAAATTGACAAAAGATTTGAAGAGGCACTTCAGCAAAAATGATACACAAATGGAATGAAAGTACAGGAAAATATGCTCAACATCATCAGTCATCAGAGAAATTCAAGTTAAAACCACAATGAGATACATGTGTGCACCTTTCAGAATGGCTTAAAAAATTAGCAACAATATCAAGTACTGGCAAGGATGCAGAGCAACCAGAATGCTCGTACACTCCTGCTGGGAAAGCAGAATGTTTCAGCCATATTGGAAAACCTTTTGAGAGTTGCTTGTAAAGTTAAAGAAATGTTGACCATGTAATCTTTCTGATCCAGTAATCTTATTCTTGGATATATGTCAAAGAGAATCAAAAAGTTACGTTCACACAAAAATCTGTATGTTGATGTTTATAGCAGACTTATTCACAATTTCCAAAAACTCGAAACAACCCAAACAGACAAACTGTAGATATAAACGGTCTTCAGCTAGTAAATAAGTGGCACATCCATCCAATGGAATATTATTCAGTAATGAAAAGGAATAAGCATTTTATATGTGAGACGAAATGGATGAATGTCAAATACAATCTGCTAAGTAAAGAAGGTAAATCTCAAGAAGTTGTTACACAGTGTGTGATCCCACCCCTGTGAGATTCAGGAAGAAGCAGAACTACTGATAGGGAGCAGATCAGTGTTGGCTAGTGGGGAGGAGGGGCTGCCACAAGGGGCAGACGGGGAATTTTGGGAGCAGCAGAGCTGTTTTCTGTCTCGATTTCTGTGGTGGTTTATGAATGTATGTGTTCATAACAAATAGTACTGTAAAATAAAAAAACTTGACTTTTATGGCATGTGAATCATGCCTCCATTACTTCTTTTGAAAAAACTAATAGGAAAGTTTTAAAAAGACAAATAAAGCGGAAAAAACTGGAGGAAACGAATAGAAAAAAGAAATAAAATTACAGACCCAAAACTATGTCAATAGCTATTTATTTTTAATTTTACATACTTTTAATAAAAATTATATATTTTAAAGTATCCAATGCTGATTTTATGTACATGTACTTAGTGAAATAATTACTGCAGTCAAGCTAATTGACACCTCATCTCCTCACACAGTTACCATTTTTTTGTGATGAGAGCACCCAGCTACTCTTTTAGCGGATCTCAAGTATTCAGCACAGTAGTATTAACTGTGGTCATCGTGCTGTAAGTGAGATCTCTGGACTTATTCAACCCATGTCACTGCATCTTTGTACCCCTGACCACCATCTCCTCCCCCAACCCCAGCCCCTGGTAACCGTTCTAATCTCTGCTTCTATGAGTTCCATGTGTTTTTTTGTTTTTTTAGATTTCACGTATAAGTGAGATTATACCATATTTGTCTTTCTCTGTCTGGCTTGTTTCGTTTAGCATAATGTCCTCCAGGATCGTCCGTGTTGTCACAAATGGCAGGATTTCCTTCTTTCTCATGATTGAATAATATTCTGTTGTGTATATGTACCACATCTTCCTTATCCATTCATCTGTCAACGGACACTTGGGTTGTTTCCATATCTCTGCTACTGTGATTAATGCTTCAGTGAACATGGGGGTGCAGATATCTCTTTGAAATACTGATTGCATTTCCTTTGGATATATCCCAGGAGTGGGATTGTTGGATCACGTGGTAGTTCTACTGTTAATTTTTTCCCTTATGTTCTTTTATTTATCATATATGTGTAGATCTGTTTTATGTACAATGATTGATTCTATCAATCATACCAAGGTGTTCTATTGATACTATTGCTAATTTTTTGAGGAACCTGCATACTGGTTTCCACAGTGGCCACACCAATTTACATTTCCACCAATGGTGCACAAGTGTTCCCTTTTCTCCACATCCTCAGCAAGACATGTTATTTTTTGTGTTTTTTTGATCATGGCCATTCTAACAGGTGTGAGGTGATATCTGATTGTGGTTTTGATTTGCATTTCCCTGATGACTAGTGATGTTGAGCACCTTTTCATGTATCTGTTGGCCATTCATATGTCTTCTTTTGAGAAATGTTTATTCATATCCTTTGCTCATTTTTCAGCTGAGTTACTTGTTTCTTGCTATTGAGTTGTATGAGTTCTTTATATATTTTGGATATTAACCCCTCATCAGATTACAGTTTGCAAATATTTTCTCCCATTCTGTAGGTTGTCTCTTCACTCTGTTGATGATTTCCTTTGCTGTGCAGAAGCTTTTTAGTTTGAATGCATCCCATTATCTACTTTTACTTTTTTTTGCCACTGCTTTTGGGGTCATGTCCAAAAAAAGCATTGCCCAGACCAATCTCAAGTTTTTCTCCTATATTTTCTTCTAATAGTTTTATGGTCTCAGGTCTTAAATTTAAGTCTTTACTCCATTTTGAGTTAATTTTTACATACGGAGTGAGGTAAGGGTTCAGTTCTTCCATGTGTGGAAAACCAGTTTTCCCAACACTATTTGTTGAAGAGACTATCCTTTCCCCATTGTTTATTCTTGACAACTTTGTCAAAGATCAATTTACCATAAATGCATGGAGTTATTTCTGGGCTCTCTCTTCTGTTTCATTGGTCTGTGTGTCTGTTTTAATGCCAGTGCCATGCTGTTTTGATTACTATGGCTCCTCTATTTTTGGTAAATAAAATGTTCCTCTATTTTTGGTATGTCGGGCACCACCACAGCATGGCTTGATGAGCAGTGTGTAGGTCTGCGCCCAGGATCTGAACCTGTGTACCCTGGGCCTTTGAAGTGGAGCAGGTGAACTTAACCACTATGCTACCGGGCCGGCCCCCATAGCTTTGTAGTATATTTTGAAGTCAGGAAGTGTGATGCCTCCAACTTTGTTCTTTTTGTTCAAGGCTGTTGCTGAACAACCTGTGCTGGAAACTCCTATCCCACCATCTTGTTTGCTCATCATTTTACACATTAGTGGACCGAAGAGTTCAGTTAAAGGCCGAGATTCTTGGGATGGATATAAAAATAAGACCCAAATGTATACTATTTACAAAAATTGCACTTTAAATATAAAGGCACAGACAGTTTGAAATAAAATAAAAATAATAATCACAACAATTGGAAATGCAATAGAGTTGCCTCTTTATGACTCTTTATGCAGATAGAATCATACATGAGGAAAAATCCGAAAAACCCACAGTTAGTACAGGTGCTGGAACAACTGGACACCCACATGCAAAAGGGTGAAGCTGGACCCTTACCTCACACCATCCACAAAATGAGTTCAAAATGGATCCAAGGCCTACATAAGAGAGCCAAAATTATAAAACTCATAGAAGAAAACATAGGAGTAAATCTTTGTGACTTGAATTTGACAATGATTTCTTAGATATAACACCAAAAGCAAAAGCAACAAAAGAAAAATTAGACAAATTGGACTTCTTCAAAATGAAAAACTTTTGTGCATAAAAGGAGAATATTAAGAAGGAAAAAAAGATAATCCACAATCCAAAATGGCAGAAAATATTTGCAAATCCCACATCTGATAAAGGTCTAGTGGCCACCAGGCTAGCCCCCTCTGCCTGGCAGGATGCTCTGAGTGATAGAGGTCTCGACTCCACAGCACCTGGACGCTGGTCATCTTCCGCATTGTCAAGGAGTGAGTGCTGGACTGTTCTGACTTATTCAGAAACAGTGATGGAGCCCAGATTCCTTTCACAATCACCCTAGAGGTCAACGGCTTCAGTCTGCTCCTGAAGAACACATAGTGTTTGCAAGTCTGAGAACCAAAAGAATTGTCTTCACTTTTCTGAAAAGTGTGTCTTATTATTTCACATTAGTGACCATTTTCAAACTGGCTCCCAGTGGTGCCCTCCCACTTTGTTTATTTCTCTGAAAGTGGCCGTGGCACCTTGGCTGTTCCCTGTTCCCAACTCCCACGGTGTGACAAGGCTGATGACATCCGATTCCTGGGATCCTGACCTAGGTGGAGATTAACTCAGCCTCAGCCTGTGATGGGAAGTGATGGTCCCATCTCTTCCTCCTCTCCCTCCCCTGTTCTCATCCTCCTGCTCTGCACAGTCTCAGAGTCGCCTGACATCACGACTGACAAGCCCTGCAGAGCCCAGAGATGTCTCTTTGAAGAAAAGAAAAACTCTGGAGAAATCAGAGGGATAAATAAGGAATGCAGCCAATTCCTGCCTTGTCCTCCTCCCAGACTAATCCTGCTGATGGCCAAGAGGATGAACAATGAGAGAGAGTGGTTTCTCTCATTAGAATTTTAAAATCCTCCAAGTAATGGATCGTTTTGAAGTATCCTGTGTTTTCCTGCTTGTCCCAATAATATGTTATTACTAAACTTGAATAATTTTAACAGGGGAAATTCTTTATCTCATAAAAATGCTGAGCAGGGGATCCATTTAAAAAAATGTTATCAAGGTAACTCCAAGGGTTTACAAGGAACAAGGAGCCTGCATCCCTGTGTTCCAGACATCAGCTGAGACCTTCTTGCAAGGAGCCAGGGCCCTCGGAGGGAGGGGTGGCCATGACCCTCCTCCAGCAGGGCGGGCCTTCTCAGGTGCGTCCCCCCGCATAGGCGCACACACCACAGGATCCTAGGTTGGCCAGTGGCAGGCAGCCAGCTAGGGATATGGGGACAAGCGAAAACTGCTCACTCAGACTGGGACACCCCTGGGCTAAACTCAGGAGCAAGGTGTGATCCAGGCCTGTAGACCCACAAACCTCACCATGAGTTCTTTCCATCTGGATACGGCAGTGGAAAGGAGAAGGTGCTGGGCGGGGAAAAGCATTACGCTGAAAAGAGCTCCTGCCTCTGCCACCCGCCTGGAGTTTGGTCTCCAACAAGCGTGGGTTTTCTCACCTTTAGAGAAACGAGGGGTGGAAGCCATCGAGTTTCCTCGAGTGCTTGAGGGACCTCATTTTCAGATCTGCTCAGCTCCCTTCCCTGCCCTCAGTGCATCCACGGGAGCCCAGCCCACGGCCCCTCCCTTCCGATCTTTCCCTTTGGAAGCTTCAGATGTGCCCACTCAGGCACCCAGTGGTTTGGGGTCCTGAGCTGACGCAATTTTAATGAGTTTCCATCATTTCCAAAGGGAAAAATGGGAGGGAGGTGGCTTGTTACTGAGACAGATAGCAGCGCACCTGGAAGGACAGGACACTCATTTCCATTTACCTCGTCTGATGACCCTCCAGTTCCATCAGTGGTTGAGTGAACGCGGCCTGTTCTTCCCAATCACGGTGCAAGTGTGTAATTTCTCCCAGTGGAATTTGATTTTAATGAGAAGCTAGCTCATAGGAGAGAGTCTTTATTTAGATAGCATGCACGTGTCAGGTTAATTTTAAATCAGCTTTTAGGTCAATCTGTCTTAATTATTCCATTAACTGTTTTCGACTAGCAATTTCAATAATTGTTTTAGCATAATACTTGGCAGTGTAATTGCTTTTTGGATTCTGTTCATTGTGATGTCAGAGTCAGATCCTGGGCTCCCTCCCTATGCCTGAGTTGTGTGTGTGTGTGTGTGTGTGTGTGTGTGTGTGTGTGTGCATGTACAAGCATGTGGGGGGTGCTTCCTCTGATTATTAATGAATGCATTTTCACGAGGCTTATTGATATCAGGGAGCCCTGTCTTTATTTTTAAAAAATTGTTAAATAAAATTTTAATGTTAGAATAGTTTTAGATTTACAGAAAATTGTGATGATAATACAGAGTTCCCATGTACTTCATGCCCAATTTTCCCTGTGATTAGCACCTTACATTAGTATGGCCCCTTTGTCACCATTAAAAAACAGTAGAAAATATCAATGAAACAAAGAGCTGGTTCTTTGAGAAGATAAACAAAATTGTCAAACCTTTAGCCAGACTTACTAAGGAAAAAGGAGACAAGGCTCAAATAAATAAAATTAGAAATGAAAGAGGAGAAATTACAATGGACACCACAAAAATACAAAGGATTATAAGAATACTATGAAAAACCATATGCCAACAAATTGGACATCTAGAACAAATGGATAAATTCTTAGACTCATACAACCTTCCAAAACTGAATCAAGAAGCAATAGAGGATCTGAACAGACCAATCACATGTGAAGAGATTGAAACAGTAATCAAAAACCTCCCCAAAAATAAAAGTCCAGGACCAGATGGCTTCTCTGTAGAATTTTACCAAACATTCAAAGAAGATTTAAAACCTATCCTTCTCAAACTATTCCAAAAAATAGAGGAAGATGGAATACTTCCTAACTCATTCTATGAGGCCAACATCACTCTGATACCAAAGCCAGGCAAGGACAATACAAAGAAGGAAAATTACAGGCCAATATCATTGAGGAACACAGATGCAAAAATCCTCAACAAAACATTGGCATACAGAATCCAGCAATACATTAAAAAGATCATACACCATGATCAAATGGGATTTATCCCAGGGACACAGGGATGGTTCAACATCTGCAAATCAATCAACGTGATACACCACGTTAACAAAATGAGGAATAAAAACTATATGATCATCTCAATAGATGCAGAGAAGGCTTTTGACAAGATCCAACATCCCTTTATGATAAAAAGTCTCAACGAAATGGGTATAGAAGGAAAGTATCTCAACATAATAAAGGCCATATATGACAAACCCACAGCCAACATCATACTCAATGGGGAAAAACTGAAACCCATCCTTCTGAGAACAGGAACAAGACAAGGGTGCCCACTATCACCACTCTTATTCAACACAGTACTGGAGGTTCTGGCCAGAGCAATTAGGCAAGAAAAAGGAATAAAAGGAATCCAAATAAGCAATGAAGAAGTGAAACTCTCGCTGTTTGCAGATGACATGATTTTACATATAGAAAACCCTAAAGAATCCATCAGAAAACTATTAGAAATAATCAACAACGACACCAAAGTTGCAGGGTACAAAATCAGCTTACAAAAATCAGTTGAATTATCTATACTCTAATAACGAACTGTCAGAAAGAGAACTCAAGAATACAATCTCATTTACAATCGCAACAAAAAGAATAAAATATCTAGGAATAAAATTAACCAAGGAGGTGAAAGACCTATACAATGAAAACTATAAGACATTGTTGATAGAAATCGATGATGACATAAAGAAATGGAAAGACAGCCCATACACATGGATTGAAAGAATAAACATGGTTAAAATGTCCATACTAGCTAAAGCCATCTACAGATTCAATGTAATTCCAATCAGAATTCCAATGACATTCTTCACAGAAATAGAACAAGGAATACTAAAATTCATTGGGGCAACAAAAGACCCCAAATAGCTAAAGCAATTCTGAGAAAAAAGAACAAAACAGGAGGCATCACAGTCCCTCACTTCAAAATATACAGCAAAGGTATAATAATCAAAACAACATGGTACTGGTACAAAAACAGACGTACAGATCAGTGGAACAGAATTGAATGTCCAGAAATAAAACCACACATATATGGACAGCTAATCTTCAACAAAGGAGCTAAGAACATAGAATGGAGAAAGGAAAGTCTCTGCAACAAATGGTGCTGGGAAAATTGGACAGCCACATGCAAAAGAATGAAAGTAGACCATTATCTTTTTCCATACACAAAAATTAACTCAAAATGGATCAAACACTTAAAAGTAAGACCTGAAACTATAAAACTCCTAGAAGAAAATATAGGCAGAACACTCTTTGAGATCAGTTTTGGAGGGATCTTTTCAAATTCCATGTCTACTGAGACAAGGGAAACAAAAGAAAAAATAAACAAGTGGGACTTCATCAGACTAAAGGGCTTCTGCAAGGCAAAGGAAATGAGGATCAAAATGAAAAGACAACTGAGTGATGTCAGCATCATAGTGGAGTGAGCTTCCCCCATTGAACACTCCCCCTCTAAGACACAACAAAAATGGCATTCATATTCCAACAGAAGCTATTCACACAACACAGGCGACATCTGAGGCACTCAGGCAGCCATACCCCCGAGGATGGAGGTGCTGGAATCCCCAGAGGAATTGGAAGGGGGTTAGAGGAGCTCCTTTCCTTCCCCAAGGACTGCGTCCCAGAGACTGAGACCACGCAGCTCTCAGAGGAGGGGGAGGGGCGGGTCACCACGTGAAAACCTGGAGCTCTCCAAGACCCCTCACGGCCTGAAGGGATCCCCCTACGGAGGGAGCTGAACTGTTGCGAGGGTAGTTTCAACCAGCTAGCCCCTCAGGAGAGCAGAGAGTGACAGCAAGGTGAGAAACCTCTGAGATAGGGGAGGAGAAAGTAAGCACCCCTCCCCCACCCGGCCCACCCGACTGGCGCTTCAGCACAGTGGTGCTTCAGCTCAACCCCATCCCCAGAATCAGCAGCCCCCAGGAGCCCAGGCCCCACCAACAGGGGCAGCATGACCATGCCCCACCCCCACAGGCAGTGGTCCCCAGGTGCCCGGGCCCAACCACCAGCAAGGCGAACCTGTGTCCCCGCACCAGAGGCAGTGGCAGCTCAGGCCCCACCAGGCCACAGCCCCAGCTGCTCTGGCTGGACCAAGCCACGGCCCCAGCTTTCCTGGCTTCCCCATGTCACGGCCCCAGCTCCTTTGGCTGGACTGCCCCCCATTCCCTGGCTCCAGTGGCTTTGGCTTGGCCTGTGCTTAGGCTCCAGCTAACTTGGCACAAGCAACTTCGGCCCACAGCACTCCAGTTCCAGCTTCTTTGGCCCAGTGGCACCCCAGCTCCTCCTTCTTCAGCTCAGTGCACTCCAGGTCCAGCTTCTTCGGCCCAGTGGCACTCCAGCCCCTGCTTCTTTGGCCGAGCGGCACTTCAGCTGCAGCTGCTTCAACCCACATGCACCCAAGCCCCAGCTGCTTCAGCCTACCTGCACTCCAGTCTCAGCTGTTCCCACACTCCAGCTCCAGCTGTTCCCACACTTACCCCCCCAGCAACCTCCACTCAGCCTCAGATCAGCCAGGGGTGACAAGAGTGCCTGCAGATTGAGGCAGGCCAGAATATACGCCCCTTGACTCCCAACCAGCAGCAGCAAAAGGAAACTGCGACCATATATTTTCACTATGAGGAAAAGTAAGCCAACACTGACAGGCACCATGCAAAAATATATTAAATCTCCAGACCAAAAGGAAAAATGACAAGCACCCAGAAGTCAACCCAGAAAGCACAGAAATGTATCATCTTTGTTTTTATAATTTTATTTATTTATTTTTCCCCCAAAGCCCCAGTAGCTAGTTGTATGTTATAGCTGCACATCCTTCTAGTTACTGTATGTGGGACCCAGCCTCAGCATGGCCAGAGAAGCGGTGCATTGGTGCACGCCTGGGATCCGAACCCAGGCCGCCAGCAGCAGAGCGCATGCACTTAACTGCCAAGCCACGGGGCCGGCCCCAGAAATGTATAATCTTAATGGCAGAGAATTCAAAATAGCCATCATAAAAAAGCTTAATGAAATACAAGAAAACACAGACAGACAATTCAATGAAATCAGGAGTTTCTTCACAAAGGAGATTGAAACCGTAAAAAAAAATCCAATCAGAAATCTTAGAGATGAAAATACAATAGAGGAGATAAAGACACATCTGGAAACCTTAAGCATCAGAGCCGACAATATAGAGGAAAGAATTAGTAATATTGAGGACAGCAATGCAGAAATGTTCCAGATGGAGGAGGAAAGAGCACTAAGACTAAAAAGAAATGAAGAAACTCTCTGAGAAATATCCAACTCTAGGAAATCCAACATAAGGATTATAGATATTCCAAGGGAGAAGAGAGGGAAAAAGGAGCAGAGAACTTGTTCAAAGAAATAATATCTGAGAACTTCCCAAACCTGGGGAAGGAGCTGTAAATACCAGTGAATGAAATCAATAGCTCTCCTAAATATATCAACACAAAAATACCCTCTCCAAGGCATATAGTAGTAAAGGTGGCAAAAGTCAATGACAAAGAAAAAATATTAAGGGCAGCCTGACAAAAATAAATAAATAAATAACATACAAAGGATTTCCTATCAGGATCTCAGCTGATTTCTTGACAGAAACTTTACAAGCTAGGAGAGAGTGGAACGATATATTCAAAATTGTGAGGGACAAAAACTTTCAGCCAAGAATACTCTATCCATCAAAAATATCCTTCAGATATGATGGAGAAATAATAACTATCCCAGATAAACAAAAGCTAAGGGAGTTCATTGCCACAAGACCCCCACTACAAGAAGTGTTCAAGAAGGCCCGCATACCTGAGGAAAAAAAGAGAAAGGGGATTCAAAGTTTTGAACAAGGAGGAAAATAGGTCAACAAAACCAGAAAAAATGCAGTCCTCTATCAAAATAGATTATAATTTTATTTATTTATTGTTCCCCCAAAGCCCCAGTAGATAGTTGTATGTCATAGTTGCACATCCTTCTAGTTGCTGTATGTGGGACGCGGCCTCAGCATGGCCGGAGAAGCAGTGCGTCGGTGTGCGCCCAGGATCCAAACCCAGGCCGCCAGCATCGGAGCGCGAGCACTCAACCGCTAAGCCACAGGGCCGGCCCTATCAAAATAGATTAGCAAACACTTCAATATAAAACCAAAGATCAGGGGCTGGCCCAGTGGCGCAAGTGGTTAAATGCACGTGCTCCAGTGCAGTGACTCGGGGCTTGCCAGTTTGGATCCCAGGCGCACACCCACGCACCGCTTGTCAGGTCATGTGGCCTGTGGCAGGCGTCCCACGTAAAGTGGAGGAAGATGGGCATGGATGTTAACCCAGGGCCAGTCTTCCTCAACAAAAAAAGAAAAAAAAAGAAGATTGGCAGATGCTAGCTCAGGGCCTATCTTCCTCACACACACAAGAAAAAGATCAAGGGAAGGTAAGCACCAAGCATGAATAAAACCTCATCATGTTAAACACAAACTCACAACACAGGAAGGAATAAGATATGACAGCAATAACTTAGAAAGGGAAGAGGAAAGGGATCGAATCAACTTAGTCTAAGAGAATAAGAGTCCATCAAAAAATGGACTATCACATACAAGATATTTTTTATACGAACCTCATGGTAACCACTGATCAAATAACCAGAACAGAATCACACATGATAAAGAAAGAGAAAACTAAGGGAACTCCCTTACAGAACTACCAAACTAAATTGGTAGTCTGAAACACATGGGACAAGAAACAAAAGAAATGCAAAAGAACCAGAAAAAGAGCGATAAAATAACAATAAGCCCCCATATATCAATAAGTACCCTAAATGTAAATGGACTGAACTCTCCAATCAAAAGACACAGAGTGGTGGGATGTATTAAAAAACAAGACCCAATAATATGCTGCCTCCAGGAAACACATCTCAGCTCTAAAGACAAACACAGGCTCAGAGTGAAAGGATGGAAGACAATACTCCAAGCTAATGGCAAACAAAAGAAAGCAGGTGTTGCCATACTCATATCAGACGAAGTTGACTTCAAGATAAAACAGGTAATGAGAGACAAAGAGGGGCAATATATAATGATAAAAGGGACACTCCACCAAGAAGACGTATCACTTTTAAATATATATGCACCCAATACAGGAACACCAAGGTACATAAAGCAACTATTGACAAACCTAAAAGGAGATATTAACAACAACACAATAGTAGCAGGGGATCTTAACACCCCACTCTCATCAATGGACAGATAACCCAGACAGAAAATAAATAAGGAAATAATGGACCCAAACAAAATCTAAATGAGATTGATTTAATAGACATATACAGAGCACTCCATCCAAACACAGCAGATTACACATTCTTCTCAAGTGTGCATGGAACAGTCTCAAGAATAGACTATATGTTGGGAAACAAGGCATGCTTATATAAATTTAAGAAGATTGAAATCATAACAAGCATCTTTTCAGACTATAATGCCATGAAGTTAGAAATCAACTACAAGGAAAAAACTGGGAAAGTGACAAAGCTGTGGAGACTCAACAATATGCTACTAAACCACCAATGGATGATTGATGAAATTAAAGGAGAAATCAAAGCATAGCTGGAGACAAATGAAAATGAAAATACACCGTACCAACTCATATGGGATGCAGCAAAAGCAGTCCTGAGAGGGAAACTCAAAGCAATACAGGCCCACCTTAACAAACAAGGAAAAGCCCAAATAAGCAACCTCAAACTATGCCTAACAGAATTAGAAAAATAAGAAGAAACAAAGCCTAAAGTCAGCAGAAGGGGGGAAATAATAAAAATCAGAACATAAATAAATGAAAATGAAATTTAAAAAACAGTAGAAAGGATCAATGAAACAATGAGCTGGTTCTTTGAGAAGATAAACAAAATTGACAAACCCTTATCCAGACTCACCAAGAAATAAAGAGAGAAGGCTCAAATAAATAAAATTAGAAATGAAAAAGGAGAAATTACAACAGATACCACAGAAATACAAAAGATTATAACAGAATACTATGAAAAACTATATGCCAACAAATTGGAGAATCTAGAAGAAATGGATAAATTGCTAGACTCATACAACCTTCCAAAACTGAATCAAGAAGAAATAGAGAACCTGAATAGACCAATCGCAAGTAAAGAGATTGAAACAGTAATCAAAAACCTCCCAAAAAATAAAAGTCCAGGACCAGATGGCTTCTCTAGAGAATTTGACCAAACATTCAAAGAAGACTTGATACTTATCCTTCTCAAACTATTCCAAAAAATAGAGGAAGATGGAATACTTCCCAACACATTCTACGAGGCCAACATCACTCTGATACCAAAGCCAGGCAAGGACAATACAAAGAAGGAAAATTACAGGCCAACATCGCTGATGAACACAAACAAACATTGGCAAAACATTGGCAATCAGAATCCAGCAATACATTAAAAAGATCATACACCATGATCAAGTGGGATTTATACCAGGGACACAGGGATGGTTCAACATCCACAAATCAATCAATGTGATACACCACATTAACAAAACGAGGAATAAAAACTATATGATCATCTCAATAGATACAGAGAAGGCTTTTGACATGATCCAACATGCACTTATGATAAAAACTCTCAACAAAATGGGTATAGAAGGAAAGTACCTTAACATAATAAAGGCCATATATGACAAACCCACAGCCAACATCATACTCAATGGGGAAAAACTGAAACCCATCCCTCTGAAAACAGGGACAAGCCAAGGGAGCCCACTCTTACCACTCTTATTCAACACAGTACTGGAGGTTCTGGCCAGAGCAATTAGGCAAGAAAAAGGAATAAAAGGAATCCAAATAGGCAATGAAGAAGTGAAACTCTCACTGTTTGCAGATGACGCGATCTTATATACAGAAAACCCTAAAGAATCCATTGGAAAACTATTAGAAATAATCAACAACTACAGCCAAGTGGCAGGGTATAAAATCAACTTACAGAACTCGGTTGCATTTCTATATACCAACAATGAACTAACAGAAAGAGAACTCAGGAAGACAATTCCATTTACAAATGCAACAAAAAGAATAAAATATCTACGAGTAAATTTAACCAAGGAAGTGAAAGACCTATACAAGGAAAACTATAAGACATTACTGAGTGAAATCAATGATGACATAAAGAAATGGAAAAAGATTCCATGCACTTGGATTGGAAGAATAAACATTGTTAAAATGTCCATACTACCTAAAGTCATCTACAGATTCAATGCAATCCCAAATCAGAATCCCAAGGACATTCTTCACAGAAATAAAACAAAGAATAGTAGCATTCATATGGGGCAACAAAAGATCTCGTATAGCTAAAGCAATCCTGAAAAAGAAGAACAAGGCTGGAGGCATCACAATCCCTGACTTCAAAACATACTACGAAGTGATAGTAATTAAAACAGCATGGTACTGGTACAAAAACAGACACACAGATCAATGGAACAGAATTGAAAATCCCGAAATAAAACCTCATATCTACAGGCAGCTAATCTTTGACAAAGGAGCTAAGGACATACAGTGGAGAAAGGAAACTCTTTTCAATAAATGGTGCTGGGAAAACTGGACAGCCACATGAAAAGAATGAAAGTAGACTATCTTCTTTTGCCATACAAAAAAATTAACTCAAAATGGATCAAAGACCTGAAGGTGAGACCTGAAACTATAAAACTCCTGGAGGAAAATATAGGTAGTACACTACTCATCATCAGCCATAAAGGGATGTTTTTGAATTTCATGTCTACTCAGACAAGAGAAACAAAAGAAAAAATAAAAAAGTGGGACTTCATCAGATTAAAGAGCTTCTACAAGGCAAATGAAACCAGGATCAAAATGAATAGGGAAACCACCAGCTGGGAAAAAATACTTGCAAACCATAAATCTGACAAGGGATTAATCTCCATAATATATAAAGAACACTCACAACTGAATAACAAAAAAACAAACAACCCAATCAAAAAATGGGCACAGGAAATGAACAGACACTTCACCAAAGAAGATATACAGATGACCAACAGGCACATGAAAGGATGCTCAACATCACTAATCATCAGGGAAATTTAAATTAAAACCACAACAAGGTATCATCTTACACTCGTTAGAACGGCTATAATCACCAAGACAAAAAGCAACAAATGTTGGAGGAGCTGTGGAGAAATGGGAACCCTAATCCACTACTGGTGGGAATGCAAATTGGTGCAGCCTCTATGGAAAACAGTATGGAGATTCCTCAAAAAATTATAAACAGGGCTGGCCCCATGGTGTAGCAGTTAAGTGCACTTACTCTGTCGCTGGCGGCCCAGGTCTGGGTCCCGGGCGTGCACTGACACACTGTTTGTCAGGCCATGCTGTAGCGGCGTCCCACATAAAGTGGAGGAAGATAGTCATGGATGTTAGCTCAGGGCTGATCTTCCTCACACACACAAAAAATTAAAAACAGGAATACCTTATGATCCAGCTATCCCACTACTGAGTATCTACCCAACAAACCTCAAATCAACAATCCAAAGAGGCTTATGCACCCCTATGTTCATCGCAGCATTATTCACTATAGCTAAGATGTGGAAGCAACCCAAGTGTCCGTCGACAGATGACTGGATAAAGAAGATGTGGTATATATATAAAATGGAATACTACTCAGCCATAAAAAAAGACAAAATCGTCCCATTTGCAACAACATGGATGGGCCTGGAGGGTATTATGTTACGTGAACTAAGCCAGACAGAGAAAGACAAACACTGTATGACTTCACTCATATGTGGAATATCAACTAATACATGGACAGAGAGAACAGTTTGGTGGTTACCAGGGGGAAGGGAGTTGGGGGGTGGGCACAAGGGGTGAAGGGGCACATTTATATGGTGACCGACAAATAATAATGTACAACTGGAATCTCACAATGTTATAAACCATTATGACCTCAATAAAAATTTTTTTTTAAAAGATAGAGTAACTAATCAATATATTATTGCAAAAGACTGTCATAAAAAAGACCTTTTTCTGGAGATTCAAAGCATTATAAAAAGAAACAAATTACAATGGAACAACTTTTAGAGTTTATATATATAGAAAACAATTTTAGGACAAAAGTTAAAAAATTCAGCAAACTAATAGTAAATTATATAACAGTAAATTATATGCTACTATATTATAGGAATTATGTAAATTGCATAGCAGTAATTCTTAAATTTCGATGTTATCGGATGCCTTACCAAAAGTATTATGTTATTGGAAGTGATATTTAGATTAATACTTTACATACATTACTTTCCTCTAAAAGATATTAAAAGTTGGAGGTACTTCATGAGGTAACATTTTAAAGAACTGCTTATCTTTCCAGATACACCTCACTACTTACGAGATCCGGGTACCATATTGGTGTTATTTACTTGGTTGGAATTCCAAAGTGTCTGGACATGAGTGTGCACTAGTGTTGGTAAGATGGCACCCCTACAACATCTCCTGGCTCTGGAGTGTTCTGGTTAAGGGACAGGTGCCTTAAGGCCCCATGCTGACCAGAGGCAGCTATGGCAGCGTGGCGATGGCAGGGGTGGTGGCAGTCATGGTGGGGGTGTGTTACATGAATGAGAGAGGGAGATGCAGAAACCTCCAGGGGTCTGAAGTCTGTCAGGGGAATTGGTTGTTCAAATATGAAGAGGTCCAAAGAAATCAGTTAGATAAACCAGAAAGAAAAGACAGTCTAGAAGTAGAAAGTGGGAAGAATGAGAATTGGCCCGTTAGTATCTTCCTTGTTCTGTTGCTTAGAAGCTGAGCACTGAACCTGGGGTCTTTTGCCGACCCAAGTGGCTGCAGGCAAGGAAGGCTGGGAGGCCTTGTCACAGATCGTCCCTGATTCTCCCGGGGCAGAGTGGAGCCAGGAGCCAGTTTGCAGGTTCCCTTCACAGGTAAACACCTGTGGGGAACAGTCAGCCCGCTGAGGCTGTTCTGAGAAGTGTTCATGCTGTCACACAGGCTGCCCTTGCACTATGGGGCTGGGGCAAAGTGCAAATAGAGACCACGTACCATATAGCTAAATGTTCAAATATATATACATATAAATCAAGCAACAAATGGTTGAATAACATATGTCACTCCTTTTTCTCTGGATAAACTAACCCTTCACACTGACCAGGAAGGCCAGATGCGAATGTAATTCTTAGGCTCCTTGGAGTCTTGCACCAGACATGGTGAGAGGAGGGGAGCCGACCCGGCTAGCTCTTTGCCCCTTCTCTTCTCACTCTCAGCTCTTTCTGACACTGTGAAGGCCCCACCTCTGCGTTCAAATCTGTCCACATTCCTCAAAACTGTCATCTCCTGGGCACACGCAAGCCTAGAGAAACGCACTCCTTAGTGGCAAGATGCCACGTCTCACTATGGCAGACCCGGGGAAGAGAGGCCCTCACAGGCCTACTCTGGGAACGGGGCTGAGGCTGTTTGGGCGTGGAATTCTGGACTTCTTGGTAGCTGGGGCATGGATTAGAAGAGGGGTCAAGCAAACTGACTCATGGGCCAAATATGCGCCGTCCACCTGTTTTTATAAATAAAATTTATTTGAATATAGCCATGCTCATTCATTTACACATTATCTACGGCAGCTTTCTTGCTACAGTAGCAGAGCTGAGTAGTTGTGACAGAGATCATATAGCCTGCAAAGCCTAAAATATTTACTCTCTGGACCAAGTGGGAGTGGGCAGGCTCCAATGGGCTTGCCTCCTTGGCTCCAGGCTTGAGAGATGTGGCTAGAGGGAGGCCAGAGTGGAGTTCCCTAAAGGGTGGAGACCCCAACCTGAATCTGACCGTGAGGAAACTTCAGACAAACCCAAACTGAAGGAAATTCTGCTAAAACAATAGGCCTGTGCTCTTCAAAATGCCCATGTCATGAAAGACAAAAAAGGATTAAGGAACTATTCTCGATTAAGGAAGAGTAAAGGGACATGACAACTAAAAGCAGTGAGATGACTACAAGACTGGATCTGGGAGCAGGGAAAAAATATGCTATAAAAAAAACAATATTGGGACAACTGGAAAAATTTTCACAGGTCTGTTAATTAGGTAATAGCACTGTATTCATTTTAATTCCCAATTTGAGAATTATGCTGTGATAATGTAAGTAGATGCCTTGTTTTTTAGGAAATACACAATAAAATAATAAGGATAAAGGGATATGATGGCTGCAACTTACTCTCAAATAATGATAATAAAAATGCATACATGTAGAGAGAGAAAATAAAAACAAAACAAATGTGGAAAAATGTTAACAGTGAATCTCTGTGAAGTCTTTCTAGGATGTCTTTGTATTCTTGCAACTTTTCTATAAGTTTGAAATTATTTCCAAATAAAAAGTGGAAAAATAAAATATAGGGACAAGGCATTCTGTCTCCCCTCCTCACCCACTGCACCCCTCCTCCCACCATTGTGCTCACTATCATTCAACAAACTATAACAAATAACAAATGAAAAGGACATGAGTATAGTTATGGAAAGGAAAAAGAAAACAAAAGTCATTTTTGGCAGTGGATGTAATGACCACTGCAAGGCCCGCAGCGGTCTTCTTAGGCTTTGCTGACTCCCAAGACGACCCAGGCCTCCTCGGCGCAGCTAGAAGGCTACAGGGCAGGACCTGCAGCAATCACAGAGCAGCCTCAGGTGTTCTTTGCAGCGAGGTCCTTGCTGCACTTCATTCAGTAGGTGCAAGGAGTCGAGATCCACACTGGGGCCTTTACGAGAACTGCTTTGATGTAAAGCCCCATGCCTCACAGAGACGATCTCACAGTTCCACAGGCGTAGCTTCCAGGGTCTCTGCACGAGTCGTGCCCAGTTACAAGAGTTTCACACGCAGGAAGCTCAAAACAATCGTTTCCCCATCGGGTAGTTAGAGGTTCGCCAGTCCAGGTGCAATTTACTAATGATCATTTTTACTGTAAGCAATGTTGCCTAGTTAAATAGTTGACACATACTTTCAGGGAGATAACCTAAGGTTAGATTCTCATGCGGAAGTGTTCGTTAACCCTTTGCCCATAGTCCACCTCCACGACTTTGGCTGACATTTTCAACATAGAAAAGGACAAGTTAGCACATTTTGTGATCACGAGGATTTGTATTAACCAGTGGGGTAAGGATGTCCCCTCCATGTCCTGTGCAACTGGAATAGTCTTTGGCCATCTGTCTTTATAATGCCTAAAATACCCCCTTTATTCTGGGAATTCTAGGCATTTTATATCAAATGATATTACACCATAGTTTTCAGCAAATCAAATATACTACAATGAAATTTATTTAACCTTTTTAGAAAAAGTGTAGTTTTTCCCTATACACTAAGCGCAAATCAAGAGTTTTATCCAGTCTAATAGTAGAGCTTAGGCATTTACAATAACCAATGATTGCTTTAAAAATCTGCGTCGCTTTTGAAAATGTTTGCATTCCCATAAATTTTCACTAGATGGCAGCAGAGGACACTGCTCAGGCTCCAGCGCAGCCTTAAAATGACTCAAGCATTCTGGGTCCAAAGCTGTTGTCAGACTCCAGGATGCTGTTTAGGTGGCCTGGGGTTACCCTTTGCCACACATGGAGAGCTTTCTTTAACCTTGTATTGGTGACCCCAAACCATATTAAACTGCTGTCATTGTAGCTCTGCCTGGAGCTGCTGGCCACCGCACAGCCCTTTGTCTGCTTGGGTGCTCTCAAACCTCTCTCCATGTAGATTCAAGTTTGAGTGGAATTGCAGTCAACTTGGCAGTTCCGCCTGCTTTATCAGGTGGCGGCCCATCACAAGCATGGGGTCTTCAGGTTCATTCTTTTGTCTTCGCAGTCCCCCTCCAAACCTCCCAGCGAGACATTAACCTATCCCGGTAGCTCAGCTGCAGTGGGTTTCGGCCCAGGTCCCCTTCATAAACAGTGAGCAGTGTCTCCTCTTGGTATGAATCTGGTTTTACTCCAGCCCGCTTCTGCCCTAATCTCTTGTCATATGCCGCAGAGTTTTCAACTTCAGAGAACAGGCAGATGGACTCTCCCTCTCAGACATCTAATGCCTTGTCAGCTTTCCTTCCCCACCCCTCTATCTCACAGTCCATTGGTCAAACTGCATCGAGGGTCTGAAAGTCTAGCCCACTGCTCCACCACTCTGCAATGCCCAGGGGGTGGGTCTTCTTAGATTCAACTAATTCAGATTCACAAGACCACTGTGGGCCACATAGCATCCTGGCCTATTCAAGGCCATAGGGCAGGAACCACACATGCTAGCAAGGCAGTGTAGATATTCCTAGCAGTGGGAATCTTTACTGCAGTCCACTCAGCAGACGGCTCAGGTGCAGGAAGACAAGAGCTACACCAGGCAGTCACTCTGATTTAAAAACCTCATGCCCCCGACCCCCGCGAAAATATCTTTGGTGACAACTCCATAGGCATGGTTTCCAGGGTCCCCACAAGGGACTGGTGGGTTAGAAAAGGAACCTAAGGCCATGGTGACTCCCAGTCCAGACAAAAGTTACAAACCAGGAGTCATTTTTATTATAAGCAAAGTTGCCTAGTCACATAGTCTACAGATACCATCTTTCTGTTTTCAGGAAAACATAGTTAGGAAACTAATCAGAAGTCAGATTCTCATATAAAGGAGAAAAGATTTTAATACATTACTTACAACCTAGAAATTAAAAGAATCGAATGGAAAACTCCTAAAATGAATGAAGGAGTTCAGCAAGGTGGCCAGATAGGGGGAAAAAGAGCCTTTTTATATACCAGCAATGATTAGAGAAGTAATGGGACAAATATTTCTCCTATAATAGGAACAGAAACCATAATGACTTAATATACATCATATACATAATATACCAAAACATGTTCTAGCCCTACATAAAGAATAATTTAAATCTTGATTGAAAATTCCTGAATAAACGAACCATGTTGATTGGATGGAAAGAGTCAATACTGGAGAGATGTAAGTGCTCTTCAAATAAACTACAAATATCGCATAATACCAATAAAAATCCCAGTAGAATTTTTCTAAGGAATTTGAAAAACTGATCCTAAAGTTTAGCTTGGAAGCATACAGGTGCAAGAAAATTTTGGAAGAAAAGACTTGAACTTATTTTGTAGATATCAAACCTACTAGAAAGTTATAGTGATCAAAAGTGCAGCTTTGGCTCAGAAATATGTGTACGTATCAGCAGAGCTGAATAATTATGTTCAGAAAAAACACTTCAGTTTTCTTTTATGTTGATATAACATCTATACATAAAACACATAAATCTTATGTGCAGAGCAGTGAATTTTTACATGTGTATACATCTGCTTAGCCACCACACAGATCAAGGTATAGATCATTTCTGGTACCCCAATAGGTTTGCTTGTGCTCTCTCTCAGTCATTATCACTCCCCCATCAAAAGTAACCATGGGTTGGTTTTGCCTGTTTATGAACTTTATACAAATAGAATCATACAGATGTAACCTTTTGTGGTTGGCTTATTTTGATCAACACTGTATTTGTGATATTCATCCAAGTGCGAGCAAGTAGCAGTAGTTTTTCTTTTTCCTTGTTGTAGTATTCCATTCTATACAATAGTATTCTATTATATGAATATAACATAATATAGTTATCCATTCTAATGCTGGTGGACATTGGAGTTGTTTCCAGTTTTTGATCATTATGAATAAAACTGCTATGAACATTCTCATTCGTGTCTTTTGGTGGACATAAGCACTCATTTACATTGGGTATATACCCAGAAATGGCACTGCTATGTCGTAGGATGAACATGTAAGTATAGCTGTAGCAAATACTGCCAGTTTTCCAAAGTGGTTGCACCACAGTGGGGGTTGAGAGTCTTGGTTTGTAGTGGTATCTCAATTGTGGTTTTACTTTGCATGTCCTTGATGACTAATGATACTGAATGACTTCTCATCATGCCTTGCCCTTTGGCTATCCTCTTTTGTAAAGGTCAATGCAAGCCTTCTGCCCCTCCTCTCCTCTAAAAAATTGATTCAGATGTTTTCTTATCAATTTATAGGAGTCCTTCGTCAGATACATTTCACAAATATCTTCTCCTGGCCTGTCATTTACCTTTTACTTTCTTAACGGTGTCTTGATGAATACAAGTTCTACTAATTTAATTAATGTATAAGTTAATCCTATTTAATTTATAAATTAAATTGAATTAATTTGTTAACCTTTTATAGCTACTGTTATTTGTGTCTCATTTAAGAAATCTTTGCCTGCCCTTACAATTAACATTGTCTTATGTTTTCTTTGATAGTATTATTGTCTCATTTTCCACATTCAGGTCCATGAAGGTTCTGAAATTAATTTTTGTGTATTGTGTGAGATGGGGGTCAAGGTTCATGCTTTCTCGTATGACTATCCAATTGACCCAGCCTCATTTATTGGAAAGACCATCCATTCCCCCACTGAATTGTACTGGAGGTTCTAGCTAGTACAATTAAGGTAAGAAAAAGAAATAAAAGGTCCAGATCGAAAAGGAAGAAGATAATGGTCTTTATTCACTGATGACATGATTGTCTACAAATAAAATCCTATAGATTGTATAAAAAGCTACTCAAACTAATGAGCGGGTTTAGCAAGTTTTCAGGATATAAGATCAATATACAAAAATCAATTTTATTTCTATATATTAGCAATAAACCATTAAAAATTTATAAGTAATACTATTTGCAATAGCATAAAAAGTATGAAATAATTAGAGTTAAATCTGACAAAAGATGTGCAAGGCCTGTACATTGAAAACTACAAAACACTTCTGAGAGAAATTACATAATACGTAAGTAAATGCAGATACATACCATTTTCACAGATCACAAGACTCAATATTTTTAAGGTGTCAATTTTCCCTAGGTTTATCTATAGATTCATTGCAATCTCAATCAAAATCTGTGCAATTTTTTTTGTTAAAACTGGCAAACTGATTCTAAAATTCATTTTGAAATGCAAAGGGTATAGGATAGCCAAGCCAACTTCGAGAAAAAAGAACAAAATTGAAAGATTTAAATGACCTGATTTCAAGACTTATTATAAAGCTATGGTAATCAAGACCATGTGATATCAATGCTAATACAGATAAATAAATCAATGAACAGAATAGACATTCCATAAATAAACTCACATTTATATGATCAATTGATTTTCAAAAACGTGGCAAAGGCAATTTGGTAGAGAATAACTAGTCTTTTCAACAAATGGTTGAAACAACTGGGTATCTACATGCAAAGAAATTAACTTCTACCCATATCTCACACTACATATGAAAATTAATACAGCATAGATCGCAGACATAAATTTAAAATTTAGAACTATAAAATTTCTTGAGAAAAAGTGGACAGAATCTTTGGGGCCTTGGGTTAGGAAAAAATTTCTTAGATATGGAACCAACAGCACAATCTATAAATAAAAATTGATAAATTAAACTTTATCAAAATTTAAAAAGTTTGCTTTTGAAGTATTTAAAAAGTCTGCTTCTGAAACATGCTTTTAAGCCACAGACTGGAAGAAAATATTGAGTCATATAACTGGAAAGACATATCCCGATAATGTAAAGAACTTTCAAAACTGAATAGTAAGAAAATGAAGAACCATGTTGATAGCTTTGTTTGTAAAAAAAAAAACCAGAAACTGGAAACAACCTAAAAGTCCAACAATGTGTGAATGGATAAACAAACTGTGGTATATCCATGTAACGGACTACTACTCAGTGATAAAAAGGAAATGAACTATTGATACACTCAGCAACACTACTGAATCTCAAAATAATTAAGCCCGACTCTCCTCCTCCCAAAAAAGCACACAGTAAACATTCATAATACAATTCTATAAAATGCAAACTAATCTATAGTGACAGAAAGAAGATCTATGGTTATCTGAGGAGTGGTCATGGCAGTCTGTGACTGGGAGGAGGAATTGCAAATGGGCAGAAGGAAACTTTTGGGGGTGGTGGCTACGTTCACTCTTGATTGTGGTGACGGTTTCAGGGGCATATACATACATACATAAAAATCAAATTGTACACTTTAAATATGTACAGGCTTTTTGTAAGTCACCTCAATAAAGCCATTTAAGACAAAAGGTGTGGAGGAACACAGAGGCCACATACGGTGTTTTAAATGGCCCAGGTTTTGCCATGAGACAAAGCTGGACTGACAAGTCACTTAGACTCCTCTGTAGAGATAATACCGCCCTCGCAGGGCTTAAGAAACAGTGAAAACTCAGGTAAAGCCCATGGCACTTGGCTAGGCACTCAACTTGGGCGCGCCACGCGAGGTGGAAGGGCGGCGGCAGGCAGCCTGCAATCAACTTCAAGCTGGAGCGCATTTTGGGTCTGTGACTTGAAGCAAGTTCCTTCACTTCTTGGTTTCACTGTCTCAGCTGCAGAGGTGATTAAACGACACGATACACCTAACCAGCCAGGCGCCAGGGACACAGGCGAGGAGGCGTCACGACGTTCTCCAAAGGAGCAGGGGGAGGTAGTCTGACCTCGCGGGGGAGACTCCGGCTGGTTGCTGGCACCTGACGCAGGCGGGCGGAGGGGCGGCAGGAGTGACCAGAGTTGGGCGCCGTGACGGCTGGAAAGCTCAGAGGATCGGAACAGGAGGGGCGGCAAACACCCGGTGGACCCACATCAGCACCGACCACCACGGGGGCACCACCTCCCACCCTGCCCCGCACGCACCCTTGGGCGCAGGCGCAGTGAGGTGGGCGGGGGAAGAGCCCCGGCCCCTAGCCCCGCCCCTCCCTAAGCCACGCCCCTATCCCCGCCTCCTGGTCGGGGCCGCCCGGGGGAGGCGAAGCGGCCGGGCTGCGAGCTGCTGTGCAGCGGCAGGTGAGTGCAGCGAGGCGGTCGCAGGGGCCCCAGGTTATTTGCACCGGCTTGTTTGCAGGAAAGGAAAGCGAGGCGTTGCTGGTGCAGAGTGGGATGGGGTCCCTCCGCTCACTTAGGACCGAGCCCCCAAGTCCTGTCGGGAGTGGGACAACGACGCAGGAGGTGCTTCCTGCATCCTTGCGCCGGCGTCAGGGGGCACTTGCAAAACCAATGCAGCCCCTGGGTGGTTTGCTTCTTCCCTTGTGGAGAGTTTTCCGTTTAAATACAGTTGTTGCTTCCCGAGCTTGTGAAAGATTACCTATTTTAAAGTTAAAACAAAGTCCCCAGTCCCATCTAGAAATGACTTCTTAGGGGCACCTCCATTAGATTGCCACAGTAAAGGTATGTTCTTGTATTTTTTCTTGAAGCAAAACAAAATAAAATACATTCTTATCAAAGTATTTCTCTACTACTCAGTTTCATTTCTGAAGACCCCTGTAAAATATAATATATGAATGCCAATATAGTGTGTGAGCACATGAGGGAACAGGCACAGAGAAGCAAAGTCGCCTCCCAAAGATTTCACACCTATTACGGGCAGAGTCAAGGTCGGAAACTCAACATTCCGGCTTCAGAACTCTGCGCTTCTTGCCTGTTCAATATTGCCTCCAGGCTACGTTCTTGTCAAACTGTGGTTAGACATTTATTTACTTCAATTGCTTTATTTTTCATAAATAATAAAATGGCTGGATCCTGGATACTAATTTGCGTCACTAATAGATGAGGCAAAAGTCACCCAGGGTCACCTGATGTGTTCCATTCATACCTGAATTTAAAAGACGTATGTTAGGAAATTATTTTACTTGCGATCACGTTATGAAAAACTTACTTACTATTGAAAACACTCATCTATTTCATTTTTGTCTTAAGGTAGTCAAATCTGTGTGTGAGAATACTTGCAGTTTTATAGTAGCTTTTGTCCATTCCTTAGAGTTACAGTGGCTCCCTTAAAGAGGAGACCCGTCTTCACTGCGAGCTGGCCCACGGTCCTCTCCAGGGCTGCACGGTGGCTGCCAGCCAGCTAAGTAGACTCACAAGTGGCCGTGACTGTCAGACTCTCTTGATGCTCGGCAGGCTGCTGAGTTTTATTTCCCCACCATAGCAATATCAAACCCTATAGGAACAAGAATAAAAACTCTCTATAGATGACACACCAAAACACAAACTTTGCTTACAAAATAGTACTACAGCTTTTCTTCTGTGTAGGCAAAGCCTTTTAGGTGGACTTGAGAGGTTCTGTCTGTGTTTCATTTCAGTGGGGTGTGTTTCACATGTCAGGAACAGGTGCACAGTTTTATGGATGAGTTGTCTCTTTCCCTCCTGTCTAGCAGTTTTATGGTTTGATAGTTGCCATCACGTGTTGTCCTCCGCCTCCAGCCCAGAACCAGATCTTATGATATTTTGATGCTCTGTTCTGTGATCATATTTGGGAATCTCAGACCCAGTTTAGTTCGGATTCTGTGTTCTTCGCCTCCTCAAGCCCACGGCTTCCTGTGAGGTCAGGGCACCTAGCCCCAGTTGGCAGCTGTCTTTTTCAGCTTCTTTTTAAGAAGAAGGACCTCGAGCCTCAAGTTTGGCTTGAGACTATTGTCTTGCAGAGAGTAAGACTCCTTTACCCCATAGGAATTGAGTTATGGCTGCCAGTGCTGGGCTCCATGCCTAGGTCCCAGTAGGCGTGGGGCTGCCCTCCTGCCACCACTGCGTACATGTGTACCTTGTGCACTGAGACCATTTGTTAATTCTTGAGCCCAACTGGGGCTTATTGGCTTTTCTCTTTTTATATTTATCATTCATTGTCAGCTCCCAGAGGACAGGAGCTGTTAGTTTTGTTCACCAGTGTAACTCTAGCATGCAGAGTGGAACCTGACACATAGTAGATATCCAGTAAATATTCATTGGATAAATAAATATTCCTTGCAGTTTTGTAGGACAGGAATTCAGACAGAAGACAGTGAGGAAGATTCATTTATGCTCCGTGATGTCTGAGACCTCAGCTGGGGCAGGCTGGGCATCTCTCTCTATCGTGTGGTCTCAGGACCTCCCTACGTGTGTCTCCAGCACGGCGGCCTTAGGACAGTTGGAATTTTTACATGGCGGCTGAGGGCTCCAAGAGCAACTGTTTCAAGACACAAGAAATGGAAGCTGCTTGTCTCGTAAGGGCTGGGCCTAGAAGCTGGCACAGCATCACGCTTGAAGTATTCTGTTGGTCAAAGCAGTTATAGAACCTGCCCAAATTTAAAAGGAGGCGACATAGACCCCACCTCTAATAGGAGGAGTGTCAATTTATGGCCATCTTTAATCTACCACCTTGAATATTAGAAAAACATCTGTGTTAGAAGGCATCTCAGAGGTAATATCTTCTCACCTGCCATGCTCTGGACATTTCTTTTATAAACAGCAGCCCCAACAAAGGCAGTTCAATTTTTGCTGAGACATTTTCAATGACATGAAAGTAAGCCTTTGCTGGGATGTTAGACCAGCCTCTGACGTTAACTTTGAGATAAAGTGAGTCATAAAAATGGAGAGTTGATTTGATCACTGGGAGTCCTCATTTTTAAGCTAATCTTTTTGAAATTTGTAATACAAAACTCCAAGTAAAGCAACGGTTATAGTGCTACCCAGGGAAAGTGGGAATCTCTGGGATGTTGAAATCTGAACCATGCAAGATGTTAATGTGTCGGGCGTAAGTCCTCTAAGTTGCATTTAAAGTGGAGAAAACCGGTTGAGAGGCAACGGCCGTAATTACAGAGGGGTGCTGCAGTCCTGACGTTAGAACAAGGCAGGCAGTCAGCTCAATGGATGCTGTTGAGGCTAAATGGGAAGGACTTTTTTGTCTCATCTGGTGTGGCTGATGAGGGGTGGGGAGAACTGGTGCCTCCAGGGTTTGAGTCTTGGTGGCTGGAGTTGGACTCCTTTCACTGAGGCATTAAAGGAGGAGGATGAGAATTTGTCACTCAACTGAGATGATTATGAAATCTAGGCTATATGCTTGAACGTGACACATAAATGCATAGTTCATCAGACAGAAGATGAGACTGCCAGGCCTCTACTTGGGGACCAGACTACTTCGGACATGAAATCTGTTGGGCATGCTCACAGACTAGACTAGGTAACTGTTGCCATGTTGTTCTGCCAGGAATTTAGATAGTCTTTCACAGGTAGTGTAAATCTATTGAAGAAGATTTTAGTGAGGGAATGACATAATAAATTAGGAATTTTAGGAAGATCACTTTATTGGCATTGTAAGGAGTCAATTAGGAAAGGGTAAGTCCAGCTATAAGTCTATTTCATTAGTCCAGGGGTGTGAACTAAGCCCGGGTCATTAGTAATGGAAATGAGGTGACAGATTTGAGAGTTCTCTAGGAGAAGGATTCCAAAGTGTTTGGTGATAGAGGGAGAGACAGTGGCAGGAAGAGGGAGAGAGAAGTCTAGGATGAATTGGGCTTGAAGAATACTAAATAGGTGGTGATGTGTTAACTAAGATAAATGGTAAGAGGAAGAGGTTTGGAAGGAAAAATGATGAGTTTTATTCCTTATCCTAATCAGAGTATAATTTGCATATAGTGAAATGCATGGATCTTAAGTGTACAATTCAATCAATTTTGGCAAATGCATATACCCTTGTAACTCACAGTCCTATCAAAATATAGAGCATGTCCATCAGCCCCAGAGAGTTCCCCTGTGCCCCTTCCCAGTCAGTTCCTCCTCCAAAAGCAACCATTACTCTGATTTCTATCCCTATAGATTACTTTTGTCTGCTAGAATTTCTGAATGGAAGTATGTACTAATGGCAGCATGTACTAGTCTGTGTCGGGCTTTCCTCATTCAGCGTAATACTGCTGAGATTAATCTATATTGTTGTGTGTATTAATAATTCAATCCATTTCATTGCAAAGTAGTTTTCTGTTATATGACCATACCACAGTTTATCTCTTCTATTGATGGACGCCTGAGCTGTTTTCAATTTTGGTACTATTGTGAATGAAACTCCTGCAAGCATTCTTGTACAAGGCTTTGTGGACGTAAATTTTTGTTGCTCTTGGATGTATACCTAGGAGTGGAATTGCTGGGTTTCAGTTAAGAAACTGACTAACACTTTTTTAAAGTGATTGTACCATTTTACACACCAAAATATGAGAGTTCCAGTTGGTTCTCATCTTCACCAACACTTGGTATTGTCAGTCTTTTTCATTTTAACCATCCTAATGGGTGTGTGGAAGTATCTCATGGGGTTAATTTGCATTTTACTGATGACTTATGATGTTGAGAACTTTTTCATGTGTTCACTGGCCATTTCTTCTTTGTTCACTGTCTACTCAAGTTTTTTGTCCTTTTAAAAAAGTTGGATTGTCTGTTTATTATTGAGTTGTAGAAGTTCTTTATATATTCTTGACACAATTCTTTTGTCAGATACATGTGTTGAGAATATTTTCCCCAATCTGTAGCTTGCCTATTCATTTTCTTGATGAGTAAGTGTTGAATCCTGGATCCTAGGAAAGAGCTTGCAAATGGATCAACTCTCCCTTATTCAACTTATCTTCCAGTCCTCTTGATCAAGCACCCTAGACTCCAGTCTCACACACGCTCTCCTGACTTATGCTGGTCCATGCTGGGTAGGTTTTGTAGCTCCTTGGGGCACAGTCCCTTTGCTCCCTTGTGAGCCTCAATGTGTCAGCAGCTGGCTTATGTTGTGACTCAATCCTAATTTTGAGATTAAATCACAGTTGTAGGGATTAAAGTCCTGGTGGCCAGGAAGGGCAGATCCTGAATATCCACACCCCACTGAGATGGAGGTGGGTGGGTGAACATTGTCTTGTGGGGAAGCAGCCTCTGCATCATCTCCAAGCAAGTGGGAGACAGGAGGTTAGTGCATAATGGAAAGGAGTGGGCTGCCTCTGGAGGCTCAGAGGGTTCAGGGGAATCTGGGGATTCAGGATCTTCAGGGACATCAATCTAGATAACTCCATCCATATTTTCCCAACCGGGCCCTGACCTTGGTACAGCAGACCTACATTTGTTGGGAATTTATCCATCTTTGGAGTTTGGCTGTTCTGACCATTAAGTCTTGGGCCTGGTCCCCAGTTTCTCTGCCTTCCCACAGAGGAGATGAGAGCCTGTTTGTATACTGCCAAGGTGGCTATGGTGGTTTTAAGATATGTCCACAAATTCTTTGATATTATTCCCTTCAAAAGGTGGAGCCTAATTCCCCTCTCCTTGAGTGTGGGCAAAACTTGACTACTCACTCCTAACAAATAGAAGAAAGTGAAAGTGATGTTGTACACTTCAGAAACTGGGTCAGAAAAGGCACTGAGGTGTCTTCCTTGCTCTCTCTTGGATTTCTTGCTCAGGAGGAAGTCAGCTGACATGTCATGAGGAAACTCAGGCAACAGATGGAGAAATCCTTGAGGTGAAGAACCGAGGCCTCGTGCCAACAGCCACATGAGTGATTTTAGAAGCAGATCCTTCAGCCTCAATCAAGTCTTCAGATGACTGTAGCCTCAGCTGATATCTTTTATTGTTGTTGTTGTGTGTGTTGATTGTGGAGTGTTGGTTAGAAGTAAGCTCGTTTTACTAATAGAGGCAATTCTCACTTTAAAGAACATTTTTTTGATGCACAGATAAAAGGAGGGCATGTTGGGAGAATAAAAAAATAGTAGATTAAAGATGGACTTTGAAATACTGGACACCAGAGATGTTCTAGAATGATAAACTCAAAGATGATGGTACATTGTACAATAAAACAGGGGTCAGCAAACCATGGCCTTTGTGTTGACAACCTGTTTTTTTTTTTTTTAAATAAACTCCAGATGTTACAATATTATTACGGTGGTAGAGTTTTTATTTTATAACTTTTTTGAGATATATGTCACATACCATACGATTCACCCACTTAGAGTACACAGTGCAGTAGTTTTTAGTATATTTACAGTTTTACAACCATCACTACAGTCTAATTTTAGAACATTTTCAACACCGCAAAATGAAACCCCGAGCACATTAGCATCTCTCCCCATTCCTGCTCCATCACTTGACCTGGCCCCAAGCAACCACTGTTCCCGTCTCTAAGGATTTACTATTCTAGACCTCTGCTCATTGAGTTCTGCAGATCTTCCAAGTGTTGACACGTTTCATTATACGAAAACAAAACAAAACAAAATACCATACAGTGCTTAACACTACCCCCGACCTATCAGAAAAGTCTTACATAGTGGAAAGCTGTCAAGCTCTTTGTATCAAGTGTAAGTTTTCCATAATTTTGGCTGAGAGCTTGAATTTTGTCATTGTCAACAAATACCGTCAGTTGTTTTCCTTGAAGTGATAGGCTCTTGGAGGTAATTTTTGAGAAAATGTGTGCCAAATACCCAAAACTGAATAACCTCAGTTTGTCAGTCATTCTTTTAAGTAAAAATGACGTTCTATCAAGAGTGGCTAGGTCAGCTCAGATTGTCACACAAATGCTTCTCCTCAAGACAGCCATTGTCCTTCAGTGCGTAACAGAAGTGCTTCCCGCCTACTTCCCATTTCATCACATACTACGTACTATATCAAAATACTAAAAAGAGGTATATTCAAGGTCAAGATTTAATAAAGTTAATAACATACGGGCCGGCCCCGTGGCATAGCGGTTAAGTGCGCGTGCTCCGCTGCTGGCAGCCCGGGTTCGGATCCCGGGCGCGCACTGAGGCACCGCTTCTCCGGCCATGCTGAGGCCGTGTCCCACATACAGCAACTAGAAGGATGTGCAACTATGACATACAACTATCTACTGGGGCTTTGGGGGAAAAATAAATAAATAAATAAAATTAAAAAATAAATAATAGTTACTGTTCCATCAAGAACGTTCTTTAGGGGCCGGCCCCGGGCGCAAGCGGTTAAGTGCGTGCGCTCCGTTGCGACGGCCCGGGGTTCACCAGTTTGGATCCTGACACGCACCGATGCACTGCTTGTCGAGCCATGCTGTGGCAGCATCCCATACAAAGTAGAGGAAGATGGGCACGGATGTTAGCCCAGGGCTGATCTTCCTCACAAAAAAAAAGAATGTTCTTTAGTAAAACTTTTTTTTTTTTTCCCAGCGTGAGGTCATGCCTGTGAAGATTACGATGATTCTAATATAGTTTGGTGCCACCACCTTGATTTGTGCTGAGGCGTCATCTCTCTTCAGTCATATCTGCTCCCCTCCACCTGGGGACAGATGACCTCTGTCCCAGCTTCCAGTGGGTCAGCTAAGTTTTGCCTGTTTCTGAACTTCATATAAATGGAATCATAGAGCATATACTTTTTCGTGCCCGGCTTCTTTCACACAGCATTATGTTTGTGAGATTCATACGTGTGTATGGCTATAGTTTGTTCTCATTGTAATTTATATTTTCCTTGTAGAAATATTTGTCCCTTCTGTTGTAGATAGATATTTGGGTTATGCCCATGTTTTTGTTTTTGACTCGTGTGAGTAGTGCTGCTCTGAGTACTGTACCTGTCTTTGATGAACATACGTGCATGTTTCTCTTGGTATTTACCTAGGAGTAGAATTGCTAGGTTGTAAAGTATGTGTATTTCAGCTTAGCAACTGCTGCTGGTTGGTTTTCTATGATGTTATGTTTTTGAAATCATGAAATTAGATTGGACAAACAACTGTGATTTATATATAACAAAATAAAAGATGGGAAAATGTGTACTAGATTGGAGAGGCAGTTTGGGGCCACACTTTTCGGACCCTGAATGCCATGTGAAGGCAGAGTGGACCAGGTGGTACAGTGAAGATGGGGCTAAGTTGAATCCACTCCTTACATTCTGTGTTACCTTGGCCAAGTTACTTAACCTTCTTCAACATTAGTTTCCTCATCAGTAAAATGGGGATAGTACCCACCTAAAAGTGTTGTTTAGAAGATGAAATAAATAATGTATGAAAACTGCTTAGAAGAGGGCCTGGTACCTAAGACATCCCCCAAAGTATTAGTTTCTTTCCTCTCAAAGGATTTTATTTGGAAATATTAGGAGATATTGATAATATTTGAGCAGGAAGATACATCATTAACTGTTATATCCTTTAAAGTGTTTAATAAACTAAAGGTAAGTCTGAGACTGAAGTGTTGGAGTTGCAATCCCCTAGTTTTCTGCTGGCGGGTATATTTTATGCCTGGCACAGAATGGCACTGAGTGCAATTTGAGCTTCATTCTCAAGATATTGTTCTACGGAATGCACAGACCTGCCCATAGATCTACAGGGCTTTGAAGAGTAGAAATAACTTATTGTCATCACATAGCAAAAGCATTTCAGCATTCTTCTTTCTGTAGCATCTGCCCCAGAGGATGAAGCCCTAAAAGGTAAAGAGGAGAGACCAAGATGCAAATAATTGATCTTTGTCTCAGCTGTAAAGTGATGACCATTGTTGTCATAGCCAAAGAAAGGCAAGGCCAAAGGAGCTGAAGTCCCAAAGTCTTAGGACCTAATAACATGACCAGTGATGTCAGATATAAGGAGAACGTAAGGAACAGCATCAGATGAACCTGACTGGAACAAAGGGAGGTGGCCTGGAGATGCTGGTGTTTTGTCTGGATGTAAGGGAGGAGGGAGCAGAGTGGAGGGCACCTCCTGCTTTCCCAGTGGACACAGGCTGAGTAAAGACTTGTCTTCTTCAGTCTCATCATAAAAGTGTCAGCCTGTGATTTAGTTATCTGTGGTCTCTTCCAATTAAACAAGATACGTGCAGCCATGACCATCCTGGAGATGCTCATCCAGAAACTGTTGTTGGAGGATAACTGTTCACAAAGCTTATGTAAAAAAAAATGAGAGCTCCCTATAGGGAGGCTAAGTGGATTAGTGACAGCTTCCTCTCATCCTTCAGTCTCACACCATGCCAGAATAATCTTCCTAAAGTACCACATTGATCATGGGAAGCTCTACATCGAATGCTTAAGTGGCTCTCATTGCCTATAAAATCAGTCAGACTTCTCACCCTGGCATTCATGGTCCTCGCTGAGCTGACCTCATTCTGGTGTGAGCCTTCTTTCTGATGACTCAGTAAACCATACTTTCTTCTTTAGCAAAACTAGTTTACTTGAGCTTTTATGACTTTTTAATTCTTTGTGCTTTTATAAATCCTACTCATTCTTCAGGGGCCAATTCAAATTTATTTTCTGTCTTCCCTGAAGTTTTTTTTTTCCAGTCCAGCTTCCAGTATTTTCCTTCCTGTGAATTTCTGTAGCAAATAATTTGTTCATATTTAATTTGGCAACTAATCTTGTGCCATCTTGTGATGATATTTTATGGTGGACTGTTGTTTACACCTTTTTCTCTTTGCTTACATTTTCATTGTTTTATTTTTTCTCCAAACAATTCATGAGCTCCTTAAGCCAGAGTCCCTGTTATCAAGTTATTTTTTAAAAGAATGAGGTTACTTTTTATGTCTCACTATATCAAGCTAATGATTTACAAGTAATAGGCCCTTAATGAGAGTTTCTGTGTGTGTGTGATTATATGTGTCTTTTGACAGTAAAAATGAAGATAAATAAAACTATATGCCAGAAAACATCAAGGATATTTTACAAAACCAAAGATTTTCATAAGAAAAACAGAACTGAATTTTCCTGGGGCCAGACATGATGAGATGTTGCACAGAACTGAGGATGCCACGTCTACTGTGCAGAGACTGGATTGTTGGAGGCAAGTGTGGAAGCAGAGAGATGAGTGAAGAGACTGTTTCACTCATCCAGGGGAGAGAGAATTGTAGCATATGCCACTGTGTTAGCAGCGGAACTGCAGAGAAGTTGATAGACTTGATGTGTAATTTTTGACAATACAATTGATAGAACTTGATAGATTAAATGTTTGGGGAGAGGTAAAATCAAGGAGATGAGAGAAAAATCAGGGATGACTTTTGGAGGTGGTCAACGTTGTAGAAAGAAAAGTAAGAAAGTGTTGGGTCATGAAAGTTGAATATAGCCGGGAAATCAGCTAAGATGAAGAGAAGAGCATCTATTGGATTTAGCAACGTGGAGCCCAGTGGCGATCTTAGCAGAACATTTTGGGTGTGTTGTAGGAACAGAATACACATCACTGTGTGTTGAATAGTGAATGAAGACTGGGAGGGGAAGAAGTGGAGACATGGTGATGAGAGTCTTTGGAGAAGCTTGTCAGTGAAGGAGAGCAGAGAGCCATCACTGAAGGAGGCCAGAAGGTCAAGGAAGCAGGAGATAAGACAGGCTTACTAAGCAAGTCGGTATTCTGTGTCAAGGACCTCTTGTGGGCAGTGTCAGCAGAAACATGTGGACTGATGATGAGTAACGATGGTTTCTCCACCTTTGTCCTCCATGCAGATACATACCATGGCCCCACAGAAGCCCCCAGTTGAGGACACAGTCCCAGGGCCAGGGTGGACTCAGCCTCTGAATTGAAGGAGATTATTTCTGACACCTAGAGAATGGGGGATCCTAATAGACTTTAAGGTCCCAAAGAAAAAAGGCAATGGCATGGTTTGCCATCTGAGCGTGTGCACTGAAATTTGAAACCATTGCACTTCTGTGGTGTTCCCAGTGGTATTCTTCTGTTATTTCTGCTGCCTGGACTCCTCCCCAACTTACATCGCCCCTTCTCCACTTTCTGTCCTTCAAGAGTCAGCTCAGTGGCCCCAACTTCTGGGGTGAGAGTACCCCTCCATGCTCCGATGGCACCTGGGTGCCCACTTCCATCCGACTTACTGTGTTGGGTTGGGATGGCACCCACCTGTCTCCCGGTGTGCCTTCTCTTTCTCTCTATGCCCCATCATGAGCCTGAAACCTGGAAGCAGAGCAGCTGAAACACAGTTGACATCTGGCAGTTAGGAAGGAGCCCAAACTCCCGAGTCATATTTGAGCGTCACCATTTCTTGACTGTGTGGCCTCAAGCACATTATTTAACTTCTCTGTGTTTTGTTCTTTATCTGTAAAATGGGGGATACTAAAAGCACTTACCTCATAACACTGTTGTGAGGATTAAATGAAATAATACCTATAAAGCAGTAACAGTACCAGGCATATAGTAAGCGCTCAATAAATGTTGCTATCATTATTAAGACATGGTAGATATTGATACATTTTTTATTGAAAGAATAAGTGAGTAAAGGGAAGAATAAAATCTGATGTAAAAGGAACCAGAACATGTGTCAGCCTGTTTTTCAATGCCTCTTCTGCCAGGCCGACTTGAGTACATCTCTGGTGAATTGCATAAGTTCTCTGAGCCAATTTTCAGGCCATGTACAAGGAGGAGTGAGGACAGACAAGCAGTGGTTTCCTGGGGGTGCCTGGAACCCAACAGAGCCGTCTGGCCAGTCTGATCAATGAGGATCAAAGGAAGGCTGCCTCTCCATGAGAAGGACAGTATTACTCATGACCTCTCCCTGCTCTCTCACTCCTGGTACCTCCCAAATTAAGTATCTATGTACAAGACCTTGTCTCCAGCTCTGCCTTTATTGATAAAGCTGAGACACACATTGATAAAGGAGAAGTATGTAAATATGGTTGTGTTAATCAGCGTTCTCCAGAGAAACAGAACAACTAGGAGACATAAGAGTGCCATGACCTTCCGTCTGCAAGCTGGAGACTCAGGAAGGCTGGAGGTGTACTTCCAGTCTGAGTCCACAGGCCTGAGAATCAGGAACAACAATGGTATAAGTTCCAGTTCAAGGGCGGGAGAAGACTGATGTCCCAGCTCAAACCTTCAGGCAGAGAGAGAGAGAGAGAGAGAGAGAGAGACAGATAATTCAAGGTTCCTCGGCATTTTTGTTCTGTTCAGGCCCTCAGTAGGTTGGATGAGGCCCACACACAACAGGGAGGGCAATCTGCTTTACTCAGCCCACCAATTCAACTGCTAATCTCTTCCAGAAACACTTTTACAGACACCCTCAGAAATAACGTTTAGCCAGAGATCTGGGCACCTCATGGCCTGGTGAAGTTGACCTATTTAACAGCCTAACTAATGATCACAATTATTAATATAGTTATGGGATATTTACGTATTTATGAAATGTGTATACCACTTTCAACTGTTCTTTGATAAGCAGGACTGTCTTCTGATACGAGTTTATGGCCTTTCTGATTTCTTGGTTTTAAATAGCTGTTCTTTTACAAACTGGCAATGATGATAGATAGTAGTCTCTTAAAAAATCTTGCCTTGTCAGAATTAAAAAATCCATAACCCTACTTGAGTCTCTTGTATTTCTAAAACATTTAACTTTGAAGGGATATCCAAAAGACAGAACTCTTGGTTTGAGATTTGGGGGCCAAAGGGTATGGTGATGAACCCTGCGATGGGAAGCAGAGCCACGAGGTGGTGATGCTGGCCCGTCAATTTTGTGGCTCTTGTTCGTGGAGAAACAGGCTAAAACAGCTTCAAAGCTGGTTTTGGTTAATGAAGAGGTAGATTTAGAGTGACAACTGGGCTTTTCCATTTTATTTTCAAGATCTTGTTGGTTTTATATCTTGGCTGTATCCTGGCAAATACTTGCACTTTTGTCCCAAGGTTTGCATGGCAAAGATGGTCCTACAGCAAAATATCTGCTCCCCTAATGTGTGAAAAATGTCTGCTCATGTTAGCCAAGCTCAGTTGTCCCCCACCTATGCTGACATTTTCCTGTGGTTGTTCTGATTTCTTAGTTACTTTGGGGTAGCTGAAATTCTCTAGTAGGAAAGAATGAACTTAATTAGTCTTATGTATTTTAATTTTTCATTATACAAATAATATATGAAGCAGTACCTTTGTAAAACACTATAGTTATATATGGATCAAGCTAAAGGCTCCTTTAACCACAGCCCCACATGTATCTGTTGCTGTAGAAAAAATATTCTTTTCTTTTTGTTTTGTGTGTTTAAAGAAAATGGTATAATATGCACCTCATTCTGCAGCCTCCTCTTTTCACCCAAAACTATATGGGAGATAATTCTGTAACAATTTGCTTGGATCTACTCCATTCTTTGTCACTCTGACACGTTACTATGAACAAACTACGTCTTGTTGAACCATTCTTCTTTTGGTGCACATTTGGGTTGTCCCCATTTTTTGCTATTACAATATTATGAATAATATTCTTATACATGTTTCTTTTTGTATCTGTGTGAAGGTATCTCCTGGGCAGATACTAATAAACGAACTGCTGAGTCATAGAAAATGCTCATTTGAAAAACTCAACAGGTATTTTCAATTTGTTCTCCAAAAGTTGTGCTTCAGTACTGTATGAGTGGATTCATTTTTCCATGTAACCAACACCTGAAACAAACTTTGTAAATGTTTGTCAATCTGATATCTAAGGCATGTCTCTTTGTTGATTTATTTTGTATTTCTGTCATCTCTGGGAAGGTTGAACACTTCTTGGTTACTGGAATTTCATATTTCCTCCACTGAGAATTGTTTGGCTGTTCGTATCCTTTGCCACACTTCCACTGGATGGTTTATCTCTCATTAGTTTACAGGAGTTCTTCATATAGTCTGCAGAGAAACCCTTGATTACATGTTGGAGTGTTTTCTTCTGTTTTTTTACTTAATTTACGGTGCCTTTGGTCTTACAAAGTTGTATTTTGCTGTAGTTAGTTTTATGAATCTTATCGACTAGAGTTCTGCTTTCTGAGTCTCGTTTAGCAAGACTGTCTATTATCCAAGATATAAAGATGTTCTATAATCTTTTTAAAACAATCTAATACTTTTAATATTCATTACACTTTTATTGTTTATTATATTCAAATTTGGAGTTGATTTTTAAGGAGTGGTATGAGACCAAATAGAATATTTATTAATGTTTTGTCAAATGAATATCTGATTGTCTCAAAATCATTTATTGGCTATTACCAGACTTTATTAACATACATAGTGAATAGTTATGTCAAGTGCTGGTAGATCAAGTAAATCACAGACTGACAAATGACTGTAGGATTTAGCAATGTGGTGGTCACTTGTGACCTTGGCAAAAAGAGTTGTAGTGGAGTGGTGGGGGTTCATTGGAATGGGTTCAAGAGAGAATGAGAGAAATCAGAGATGGTGAGTACACACAGCCATTCCTGAGGTCAATCAGTTGTTCTTTTAAACCAATCAGAAGATGTTTTTGACATTTTTAACAAATGGCTCAAAACAATGAAACTCTTCATGTAGATTTTAAAGCAGATTAGAAAGCTTTCCATGTTTAAGTTCTGAAGTATGAGTTTCATACACTCATTGTTTTTGGCAACAGAACAGAGTCAATCCTCCTTATTCAGTAATTTGATATTCGTGAATTCACCTAGTCACTAAAATTTACAGGTGAATCCAAACCCAACACACACTGTGTTTTTCCTAGTAATTCCTGGATGGGTGCAGAGTGGCAGAAAGTTGGAGTTGCCTGAGGCGCACATTCCCGGCTGAGGTAGAACAAGGTGACACTCTTGTTTCAGCTCTCAGGTCAACAAGTGTCCTTTTCCTGGTCTATTAAATGGTACAGGGGCTGGCCCCGTGGCTTAGCGGTTAAGTGCGCGCGTTCCGCTGCTGGCGGCCCGGGTTCGGATCCCGCCGCGCACCAATGCACCACTTCTCTGGCCATGCTGAGGCCGCGTCCCACATACAGCAACTAGAAGGATGTGCAGCTATGACATACAACTATCTACTGGGGCTTTGGGGGAAAAAATAAATAAATAAAATTATAAATGGTACATTTTTCACCTTTTTTGCTTCTTGCTGCTGTTTTTCCTCTTTGTAATGATCCGCATAGTGCTGAAGTGTTGTGTAGTGTTCCTAAGCACAAGAAGCCTGTGATGGGCCGTATGTAGAAAACACTTGTGTTAGATGAGATTCCTTCAGGCATGGGTTATGGATAGTGATATTGGCTGGGAGTTCAAATAATGTGTCTACAGTCTATACTAAATAAGATCTTTTCAAAAGAGACAAACATAAAACAAGGCTATGTGTTGATAGGTTCCCAAATATGTCACGACCAAAGGCTGCAGAAATCTAACCTTGTCCTTCCTCTAGGAGCACTGGTTCAGTCTGGCTCATGCAGTGTTTGCTAAAAATTGATAGAATGTAACTCTTCCAAATAGGGAGGATCAATGGTAACATGATGGAGATATTTTCAAACCTCTCTTTAAAAAATGATGTCTAAAAAGCAGGTACTTTCTCAACTAATGGTTGACTTGTCATTTTTATTTTGAAAGGACAAAGTTTTTAACAGCATCTGCTCAGAAACATATCTTTGATAGACACATAAAAAAATCTCAGCAAATTGGGGACAACTGTCTTTTTTCAAAAGAAAATGTGTATAGAATACATATATTAACTTCAAGACAGTAGTTACCTTTGGGGAGGAAAGAGAGAGGAAGAAGAATGGTGCCTTCCACTGTGTATGTAATATTTCTTAAAAAACGACATCAATAAGGTGTGCTCTGTTAAATCTGAGCAAAGAATAAATGGTTTCTATTATCCTATTCTCCTTCTAAGTATATTTAAAATAAATATGTAACTAGAACGGAGATGAAATAACACTAATGTAATATATGTTATTTGCTGGAGTGCTCCCACCATCTGATGGACAGCTCGTGATTGGTTGGTGATGTCACTGACCCCATCCAAAGGTCACGACATGCTGTTTACCAGCTGTGGAGCTAGAGAAGGCTCGGTCACCAGCAGCAGAGCCAGAGTTACCTCGACCTACAAAGTTAGATCCACATAGCACCAGATCCTGCTCCAGCTGTGGACTAGTGACAGCTCTGGCACCAGCTCTAGAGCTCAGTTGCGGCCATCTCCAGAAGGAGAGCTCCCTCCAGCTCCCACACTTGACCAGCTCCAGAGCAGCAGCCATTTCCATCACTGGCTCCTGCACCAAATCTGTCAACAATGCAGAGCTAGAGTCGGTCTCAGCACTGGAGCCAATTCTAGAGGCAGGTCTAGCACCATCACCTGAGACAGACCCAGCTCCAGCCCCAGATCAGGTCCAGCTCCTGGGCCAGTTGCATAGCCAGAGCTGGTGGGATCTCCAGCATCAGCCACAGCAGTGGCTCCAGCACTACGGCAGCTGCAGCACCACCCTCTTCGTCAGCAACTAAGGCCCGGCCGGCTCCAGCTCCACCCCAGAGCTGTCCTTCACCTTGCCTGTGAGGGCAGGATGTCTTTTCCCTTTTCTATGTTTTATGATTTCTTATGTTTTGTGTGTTCCAATTTAGATTCAATAAAGTTTAGTGTTTTCATCACTTAAAGTTGTACAATTCAGGGCCGGCCATTAACTACATCCTCTATGCTGTGTACAGTCACCATTATCTAGTTCCAGATCATTGCATCACCCCACCAGAACCCCTGTACCCATGAAGCAGCCATGCCCCCATATCCACTCTCCCACCCCCTGACAAGCACTGATCTGCTTCCTCTCTCTGTGCATTTCCCTGTCCCTGGTATGGCTGTCCTGAGCACAGCCAACACTCCTTTGGCCCCTCCCCTCCATGTTGAAGACCCCTGAGGATGCCAATGTGTTCAGTGCCATGAACCTGATGCCTAGTATGACTTTGACCTGAAGAAGCCCACTGTCACCAAGGGGGTGAGGTCAGGCATGGAGCCAGCTCAACCCTGCTTCACATGAAGAAGAGGGACTCGATATTGCCAAGGGCACCTTCTCCTCAGTCCCTAGTGCTGTTCAGCCACAGGCCACCCTCCCCAGGGTCTGGCTAGCTGGAGAGACGATCACGTACAGACTAGAGTGACAAAAACCAAGTGGCCATCTTTTCTGTCCAACCTGCTGGCCCAGGCTACCCAGGAGCAGTTTCACCCTGAACCTCTCCTGCTGCAGGCCTGATGCCTGCCAGTCAGCAGGCTGTCCTGGCCTCCCGTGGACCACTGGCAGCCTTAGGTGCCTTCTGCCCTCTAGGGTCCAAAGGACTAGCTGACCTTTGTCAAGGAGTGCTGCCCATGGGCATGAAGCCCTGCCTGCCACTGAGGCACTGCCCTCTGTGCACCTCCCTCACACCTTCCCAGGTGTGGGTCACTTGCATCTGTGACTTCAGGTGTCCCAGAGTCCCCACTCACCCAGGGGGCGTGACCTCTGCAAATGCAGCCCTTCCATCCAGCCTCCAAGCCTCCAGGCCCCAACACAGGCTTCAGGACCAGGGATAGCTCCCACTCCAAGTGCTGGGACACCTCAGGTGGGGCCAGGACATCAGTGGCAGGGACATTGTCCAATGCTCAGCGAGCACTTGGCTGGTTCCTCCAGCTCCAAGGTGGAGGAGAGCAACATGAGTATTGACCCAGAGTCCCCTGATTTCAAGGAAAAGAAGGTGGCTGCCCTACACAGTTTCCCTGACAGCCCATTCCCAGTCCCTTCTTGCCCGGGACCACTGTTCCCCATCGACACCTACAAAGGGGCCAAGAAGCCCAGGAGCTGGATGCCGGCCTAGGGTGTCCTGCCGGGTCAAGAGACTCTGCTGATCATGCCATCCCCCACAGTTATGGAAATCAACCGCCCCCTGGTCCCCGATGGTCTCTGGTTTCATCTTGGCCTCCAGCAGCACCTCTTCCTCCTCAGCCTCCACCACACCCATGGCAGATTTGGTCACACACAAGCGTTGTGTCTCAGGCTCTTCAACCATAGCTCCTCGCTGGCCCTCTGCATCCAGCCAGTGGGTGATGCTGCATCATCCCTGTCCACCTGCAATAAACAACAGCGACATGGACAGGAGCGTCTTTTTAGCCCACTGGTGGGACATGCCCTTGGTCCCATCACTCAGAGCTCTCTGAGCACAGACCTGTCCTGAATGGCTACTTTGACAAGAAGCCCTCTCTGGGCCCTCCAGGCAGCATCCCCAGCCCAGGCAGAAGGTAGGCGACCGCCACAGTGCCCACTGTACATGGGAGGAAATGGAAGCAGCCTTCTCATCCTGTTGGTTCTTGGGGATCTGGGCTTGAGTGGAGGTGGATAAGGTGCCCACCAAGCTCCCTCCAAATCTAGGTCCTAACCGCCTGGGTCTCTGATGAGACTGCTCGTTCAAGTCCACGCAACCTGTAGTGAGGCCCGACTCCTTGCCTGCGTCACGGCCATGGGTGATCTGGTCCAGACACCATCCCCAGAGTGCACCCCTCACCGCACCCCACCCTCCCTAGAGCCTTCGTCCCCAAGGACCCTGCCAAGCCCCTGCCCCCTTCAGAGCTCCTAGCCTGCAGTGCCCCTCTCCCGAGCCCCCATCCAGGATGGACTCACCTCTGTGCTGGGCTCACAGGCCACCTCCTCAGGCTCCTGTGCTAGCAGAGCCTTTAGAGGCAGATTGACCTGGCGTCAAACCCACACCTGGGTCACCTCACAGCCCTGTGACAGGCAAGTTCATGTGGTGTCTTCTCGGAGACTCAGTTTCCTCCATGAAAAATGGGGTCAGTGACTCTGACCTCAGGAGGGTGTGTTGGGATTCAAGCAGGGAGAAGAAGGTGCCCAAAGTGCTTGGACTCAGGAGGTCGCCTGGCTGGAGGAGACCCAACGCAGGACAAGGCCTCGATGGTCAATGCTGGGCTCAATGGTAGTGAAAAGTAAGGATGTCTAGTCCCCTGTTCACGTCTGGACTTGGTCACTTAGAGCAGAGTGACCTTGAACGCTGGTACCACTGGTCATCTGTAAAATGGGGTTTAATAACTCAGCACCCAGGGGGCTTCCTAATAACAGTAACTCCCTCCAATAGTTGCCCAGCTGGGCTCCCTTCAGCTCCTCCTACACCCGCCAGGGCTGCAGGCAGGGATTGGCTGGACCTCATGTGGCCAGGAGGGGGTGTAGAGGAGGAGGGAAAAGAGTGGCCTGGCCTTCTCCCTGCCCAGGGTCTGTGTCCACCACTGTCTTCGTGTCCACAGGACCAGCCATGCATAGAGCTGGACCCTGGGATGCAGTCTGTGGACCAGTACAGTGAGGTCGGTGTATATTCAGTGACTCTCACATCCCCAGATGTCCAACCTACTCAACTGTGCACCGTGTGGCCCACCTGGCTTGTGTGGCGTGTTCCCGGTACGTAGGGGATGTGAGGGTCACCGAGCAGTTGGCTTGGGAGGGGACAGACGAAAGCAGCCATGTCAGGGGACCGTTGTGTTACACGTGTGTGCTGCGGGCTGTGTCACCCAGAAGTGCTGTCTGCAGGGCCCCTCTGTGTGTCTGACCGTGGACAGGAGGCCTGGTTGCCCCACAGGAGAGAGGCCTATGAGACCATGAGGGTATCCCTGCCACACTCACGCGGGCAGAGATCCTGGGTCATGTCCATGTTCATCGGGGCTGATGTTGCTCCATGTCCAACCCTCACAGTATAGTTGGGAAACTGAGGCCAGGAGGAGCAGGGACAGGCCCTGGGCCCACGAGGTGGGCAAAGTCCAGAGGAGAAGAGAGCATTCCAAGCTCTTAGGCCAGCCTCAACACTTCCAAGGGGTTTGCTTTGGGAATGAGAGCTCCTAAGATCCTGGGGGACCCCTGCCAACGTCCCCCATGTAGGGCCCTTTCCTCTATGCATCCCCACGTGGACGCACTCACACACACAAGCATACACACAACACACACTCTGACTGCCCAGCCCTGTGTCAGAAGGGAAGTGCACACTGGGGAGGTGACAGGAGGAAGGAAGAAAGAGGTTGGAGGCTTCTCTGCCATAGGGCAGGGGCATCCGGTCCCCTAGCCACATGCCCAGGCCCATAGCATGAAGGGGAGAGATGCCAGACTGGTGGGCAGGGGGTCCCCAAGGTGCAAAGGGGGATGCAGGGGTTCGGGCCATCCCTAGAGCAGCCTGCAGAGAACCAGGTCTGGTGTCCTGTGTCCACCACTCTGGGCACCGGGAACTAGGATATGACCCCCCCCTAGGGGGGAGGGGCTACATGAGAGAAGGCCTGATCTTCGGACTCTGTAAATTGGGATGCATAGATGGGGTGACTCTAAGGGTCTCACAGGCTTGTAGAAGAGTCTCTTGACCTTCATTCTCCATCCATGACCCACTGTTCTCTGAGTCGTTGTAAAATGCATTCCATTCCTTCTAGATCTTGCTTTGCAGAGGGCAGCCTGAGAGCTTGGGGACTGGGGCCGCGGGCAGTGCAGAACATGGCAGAGCACTGGTCGACTTGTCCGGGGACCAGGGACAAGGTCATCCTTGTTGGAGCCTCGGGGTCCTCCTTTGGAAGTGAGGTGGAGTCATTTTCCTGGCTGGGATGAGGATGCCTTGTGAGTCAACGGGACACGCCAGGGCCAGTGTAAGGAAAGTGGGGAGCAAGAGAGGATTCTGAGGTCCCTCACATCTCTCCTGGAGCCCACGGGTCCTGATCCTTTGCACCCTCGGCCCTGGGGGAACCACTATCTTGAGGACCCCAAACAAAGAAATGTGTGTGTTTTGCTTTCTGCTTTCCTGCCTGGGGCTGCAAGGCTAGGGCTGACCACCAGAGGTGTTCTGTGTCCACTCGTGCTCAATGGAGCAAGTGGAGCAGGGAAGGGACGCCCAGGCCTCGTTCTGGGTGTTCCCCTGTCCAAAGCAACCTTTGATTACTGGCATCCACGTTCACAATGGGAGCTGCTCAGAGGTGGGAGGGTTCTGAGATCCTCTCATGATTCTTTCAGCTACTGTGGCCCCAGCACTCACTCTGAGCAGGGCCCATGTTAGTCCTGAGGGTAGTGCTGAAAGCACCCACATGGTCCCTGCCCTCCAGGAGCTCACACCCTGGAGGTGGAAGGGACAAAATCATGAACAAATCCATGTGAAAAAGAAGAGCAGGTGCTACAGGGCAATGAAGCAGGGTGCTGGAGGAGGGAGGGCCTGGAGCCCCTAGGTGGGTGTAAAGGGCCTCCCTGGGGACATTTGTGCCCTGAGCAGAAGGACAAGAGGAACCAGCCCTGCATCTGTCTGCCAACAGCATGCTGGGGGGAAGCTCAAAGGCACAGAGACTTGGAGGCAGAAGAGAATTTGACGAGAGAGGAGGTGAGAAAAGAGCCAGTGTGGCTAGAGTGAGCTGGGGAGGAGAGAAGTGAGAGAGAGAGGATGGCAGGGCCAGACCCAGGCCTGGAAGGAGGTACTAGCTGTCTATGCTGGGTGACAGCATTAGCCTCACTTAGCACTTACAAGACCTGTCATTGAGCATCTGACAATGTCTCTACCAGGGTCCAGGCTCAGGTCAGCTGGGAGGCTCCCTGTCAAGGTCTAGCAGGAGGCTGGGGCTGTGTTCTCAACTGAAGGTCGATAGAGGCAGGAGCCATCTCGGAGATCATTCGGAAGTATCGGAGCAGTGGTAGGATTCAGTTTGGATGGGGGGTTTCAGGCCTTTTCTGTCTGTGGGCCGGGGCCCTCTGCCAGTTCTTTGCACTTGGGGGTGTCATAGGGATGGAAGCTCATAATATCTGATCTGGCTTCTCCTGAATAGTGGATCCGAGAGACAGAAAGAGAGCGAGAAAGAGAGACAGAGACACACAGAGATAGAAAGATGGGTAGGAGAGACAAAAAGAGGAGACACAGACAGACACAGTGAGACAGAGAGGAGAGACAAAGAGAGAGACAGAGAGACAGGGAGAGACCAAGAGAGATACAGAAAGCCAGAGACACAGAGACAGAGAGAGACAAAGACAGGGAGAGAGATAGAGACAGAGAGATAGAATGAACACAGGAAAGACAGAAACAGGCAGATGTCACAGACTTTTCATTAAACCGACCATGGAAGTGACATCCCATCACTCGGCCCTATTCTGTTGGTTAGAAGCCAGCCGCAAAGTCCATTCTCCTCGAGGAGCGGGGATTACAAAGGATGTGTGCCTAGGAAGTGGGAACGCTGGGGCTACTGTGTGGGCTGCCCACCACATAGGCTGAGATGACAGCCACTCAGGCACTTGGACCTGAGTCTAAGCAGAACAGGAGGCCCTGGAGGGTTGCAAGCCAGAAGGAGATGATGTCTGAACGTCATTTCATTTCAACCCTCCCTAGGGACACTGGGAAACAGGCAAGAGAGGAAGTGCCTCTCCCAGACGCCCAGCAGACCGAAGCCTCTTTGCATTGTATTCTCTGCCACAGCCAGCCCTTTCTGTCATCCTTGCACTGCAAAGTCTGTGCAGGAGCTACGTGTGGGAGCAGCCCATGGTTTCACAGGCTCTGAAGGGATCTCTAGGTCTATGCACCTGATGACATCCCTAGGAAATAGATGTTAGAATGACCCCCACTACACAGACAGGGACACGGGGGAGGCCCTGAGAGGCACAGGGTTGTCCAGGGTGACATCACTGGCAAGAAGCAGGAGCGGGACTGAATTCAACTCTGTGTCCTCAAAGCTGGGGCCCTGGTTGTGTCCAGACCTCCCCAGAGGCTGTGGGGTGGACTGTGTTGGTGTGACTGTGTCTGGACAGGGTGTGGAGATGGAGAGTGAGCAGTCAGCAGCCCGGGGGACCCTTAGGAAGGTCTTGTGTGAGGAGGAAGCTTAGGTAAGGGGATCCCAGGAAGTGACCTCACAGAGCCCAACAGAACTTGGAACCCTGGTAACTAGGCACCCACATCCTAAACACAGCCCCCAAGTGAGCTCACTTGTCTAGCACTTGTCTAGAAGGAGCAACATGTTTAGTTGCTGCTTCCCGATGCCCAGGGGCCGGAGCCCCAGGAAAGCCCCCAAACACCGATGCAGATGCTGGTGCCCCTCAAACGGTCGACGGCTGTGGCCATTTCCCCGGAAGGATGGAAAGGTAACATCGGGAGGCTCAGGGAAGGCCATTCCAAACCAGGCTACCACTGTGGTCCCATCACGGCAGCCCTACATCCCCTCCTCATGTGTGCCTGGAAGGGCGGGTTCATGTGGGTGGACCACCGTGAGCAGGAGCAGTCGGTGAGGTGTTAGAAGCCTGGGGGGGTGTCGGTCAGGTTCAAAGCCCAGGTCAAGGCCGGCTGGGTGGGACGTGGAGTGCTGGGGTGGCGCCCTTCTGCCTGAGGTTTATCACAAGCCCCTGATGTGTATGTTTTTCCTCAGGGGTGGAATACTGTGCAGACACAGGTATGTGCCTGATCTGGGAGAATTAGGTCCAGAGGGCAGAAGCAGCAGCAAAGACAGCTGGGCAGGGCTCTGATGCCTCTGGGACAGAGCCAGTCACTGTCTTTGCAGAGCTCCAGACAGGAGATCAGCGTGGAGCTGGTGGAAGGGGATATTCCATCCATCTCCCCGATGGAGGCGCCGGTGTCCCACAGGACTGGATCAGCAGCTACAGGGAGAGGGTCTGCAGTGGCAGTGATAAAACCCTCAGAGCCACCAGAGGACCCAGCTTCAATCCCGGGAGAACAATCATATCCACCATGTGCTGCAGCAGACCAGGAGGCAGCTGAGAGCCCAGGCTCCAAGCAGGGTGCGCCATCCCCTGCACTGGCTCCTGTAGGATACCAGGAGGCAGAAGAGGCCCAAACCTCTGTGCAGGGAGAGCCATCCCCTGCACAGCCTTCTGCAGGAGATGAGGAGGCAGCTGAGATCTCTGCCTCCATGCTGGGACAGAGATCTCCTGCACAGCCGCCTGCAGGACTCCAAGAGGCAGCTGAGGCCCCAACCTCCGTGCAGGGAGAGTCATCCCCTGCACAGTCTCCTGCAGGAGACCAGGAGGCAACTGAGGCCCCAGCCTCTGTGCAGGGAGAGCCATCCCCTGCACAGGCTCCTGCAGGAGAAGAGGAGGTAGTTGAGGGCCCAGGCTCCAAGCAGGGTGCGCCATCCCCTGTACAGGGGGATGGCGCACCCTGGATCCTGTAGGATACCAGGAGGCAGAAGAGGCCCAAGCCTCTGTGCAGGGAGAGCCATCTCCTGCACAGCCTCCTGCAGGAGACGAGGAGGCATCTGAGGTCCCTGCCTCCGTGCAGGTAGCGCCATCCCCTGCACAGGCTCCTGCAGGAGACAGGGAGGCAGCTGTGGCCCGAATCTCCGTGCAGGGACAGACATCTCCTGCACAGCCTCCTGCAGGAGAATGAGAGGCAGCTGAGGCTCCAGCCTCCACTCAGGCAGAGCCATTCCCTGCACAGGCTCATGCAGGAGAACAGGAGGCAGCTGAGGCCCCAGCCTCTGTGCAGGGAGTGCCATCCACTGCACAGACTCCTGCAGGAGAACAGGAGGCAGCTGAGGCCCCAGCCTCCGTGCAGGGAGAGCCATCCCCTGCACAGGCGCCTGCAGGAGACAGGGAGGCAGCTGAGGCCAAATTCTGCGGCCTGGGAGATCTGGCTCGCGAACCTCCCTCATTAGCACCTCCAATCACACCTGTTCCACCTGCTCCATTACCACACATTTCCTTCCCCACCCTGCTTATTGTATTTGTTTCTTTCTTGGTTCCTTTCATTGCTTTGTTTTTATTGTTTATATCTTGAATATTTAAAATAAATTTAACTTTCATCTTTTAACAATTTACTGTTTTTCATTTTAAATTGTACACTTCATGAGCATCAAGTACATTCACAATGCTGTGCATCCATCACCGTTGTCTGGGTTCAGAATATTTCATTCTCCAAAAGGAAACCCTATTCTAAAAGCAGTCACTCCCCATTTCTCGCTCGGGCCCTGGCAACCCCTGATCTGTTTTCTGTCACTTTTTTTTTTTTAATCTGTTCTGGATGTTTCCTATAAGTGAAATCATGCCGTAGGTGGCCATTGTGTCTGCCCACTCATTTTCACACGGCCTGATAGCTTTTCCTTTTCTGTTTTTATTTGAAATAGAATTTCTCTAAATTGATAGGAAAATCCCAGATGGAGTCTAGACTTGATGTATCAAAGAAAGCCCTTTTGGTAAATATGTGCATAATCTTGGGGTACAGACTGTTGTTTTAAGTGGGACACCAGAGCCAGAAGCCACACACGAAACGCGTTGCTCTTCGTGCGGCCAAAACAAAAACAAGAAAAGGATTGAAAGCTGGAAAGTCAAACCATAAACTGGAACGTATCCTCATAACACAAGGCGAGGGAAAGGTTACGCCTCCTTGTGGTCCAAAAAAATGCTCAAAAGTCAGAGTTTTAAAAAGAGATAAAGAGCAAACACATTCAACGCCAACAAGAGGCGCTACACAGGGGCAGCATGTGTCAGAGATGCTTGAGCTCCCCGAGGAGGAGACGCGCACATGGAGACACTGTGGAGAGGGCACTGGGCCCCATCAGATGAGCAGGGGTCCAATGTGGTGACGACAAGCCCTGGTGACAATGTGAGGAAGCAGAGGCCCCAGTAGACCCCTAGAGACAAGTGTGAAAGGACACTCCTCTCTGGGGACCAGCCTGCAGGACCCATCGCTGTCCCCAGGGGCACGCCTGTACTGGCGGTGCTGATCCCAGGACTTCATCCCACAGAAATTCCTGCCCAACTTTTCAAAGATGTATTTTCCAGACTATTCATCACAGCACTGGTTGCAATAGCAAGCAATTGGAAGGAATGCTACTGTCCATGGCGAGGAGATGGGCTCCATCTGTCCCATCTGTAAGACCACGTATATGTGATATCAGCCGGGAGACACGCATCTATGAAAATGAATCTGTGTGTGAGCAAGAGACAGAGAGAGACAGACAGAAAGAGAGAGACAAAGCCAGAGAGATACGCACCAAATCGTCCACGGGGTTCACCTCTGGAGATGGGAATTCCCACTCGCTTCTCTTCTCCTTTAGGGGCCTGCGTGATGTTTCAACTTGATAGAATGTGCCTCTATTCCTCTTATAATTCTAACAAGAATAAAATCACATGGTTAATGTTATCCATTTATCACTCATCTTTGGACTGAAGTACATTATTTAGTTTTTCTTTGTAAAAGTTTTTATTACAAAGACAATGAACTTTTATTATAGTAAAAGAATGAATTCTAAGGGAATTAAGAATTAAGTGGAAACTGAGGAGTGCCCTTAATAGGCAGTGTTCACCGTTTCAGTCCTTTGCATTTGTATGCACGTGTGTGTGCACGTGTGTGCATGTGCACATTCAGCTGTGTGCATCTGTATGCACATGGGTATGTCTATGTGCAAGTGTGTGTGGGTGTGCACTTGCGGCTATCGTGTGGGAAGGACTGCAGGGAGTGTGCTCTTCTGGAACCTGATTTCCCCAGGGCTGGACCCTGGCCAGTCAATCCTCTTCCTCCCCTGCGTCGGCCTCAGAATTTCCTAAGAGCCTCTGCTGGGCAACACGGATCATTTCTGATTTTTCACTCCCGTCAGCATGCTGAAAGGAACACCTGCATCCATAAATCTCTACTTCTTTAGGACCGATCCCTAGAGGTGGAGATTCTGGCTCATAATGTAAACGTGATGTTAAGGTGTTGGTCACAGTCTGACACCCAAGGTCTCCTTCTACGCTGTGATCTTGTTTGGGAACGGGGATTCCAGAAACCCTGAAGCAGAGACCTGAGGGGGGGAGGGAGAAGGAGGAGCAGCTAGGATGCAGGGGATGAAGGTACCTGGGGTGACCTGCCCAGCTGGAAGGCCCCACTCCTGTTCCTTCTGGCCCTACCACTCCCCTCACCCCTGGCCCCGCCCCTACCACACCTGACTCCGCTTTGGCCTTGCCCATGCCCCTCCTGCTCCCTAACTCACCTGAGCTGAGCAGCCTGGCCTGCCATCCAGGACAGATGATGATGAGGGTCTGGACACTCCTGCCTGCTCCCTCTCCCTCCAAGCAGAGAGCCCCATCCTCAGTAGGGAAAGCACATCTAGGACAGAGCAGTGAGTCACAGGGACCTCCTTGAAGATACTCCCTCCAGGGGGAGTTCTCAGTTGCAACAGCAGGACCCACTTCAGCTTGTGTGAGCAGAAGTGACTTTGACAAGACACAGTGGAGGTGTCATAGAAGGTGCCAGAAGGTCAGAGCATGGGGCTGGACGCTTTGGAGAAGGTCATTGTGCCAAAGCACACCTCAGGGTCTTCCAGGAGTGATGGCTGCCTCAGGCACTGTGCCAGCCCCAGCCCACATATCCAGCACATTCAGCCTCTGCGATGGAGGGCCCCTGCTCAGTGGGGATGAGCGAGAGAGCCCTGGTGACCTCGGAGAGGAACTGCCATTGGAGCCTTGGTTTCCTCAAATGTGAAGTGGGGTGGCAGCCGACCTTTCATGGTGGTGTCAGACAAGTTTGCTCAGGCTGCACCTGGAGTGTCCTGCACCTTTTCAGAGCTCAACAGCTACTAGCTGTAATGAAGAGGAATCACGGGAGGAGAGATGGGGCTGGGTCCTGGATCCCCAGCTGGCTGGCTGACTCCCGTGGGACAAGATGGGGTGGAGAAAGGCATTCCAGAGGAACAGCGGAGTCAGAGCGAGTAGGGCATGCCTGGTGGGAGATCAGAGTGGGCAGAGGCGAAGGGCCCCAGGGGCCTCTCAGTGGGGTGACATCAGCAGGAACAGCTCACGGTGATGAGCACTTACCGGGGCCTCTGTTCTCCTCTTGAGCTATTTCCTTGAATCCTCCCCACAACTCCTTGGGGGAGGATCAATTATTGTCTTCATTTCACTGATGAGGAAACTGAGGCTCAAAGAGACTTGCCCCCTCTGTGCCCTGCAGAGTGGCAGAGCCGGGATTTGAACCCAGTGCCTCTTAGACCCCATGGGGCCTGCCTGAGAAGGGCTCCCCCATGCTGAGGGAGGGACCTCTTTTCCCTAAAGTTCTGACAACTTTTGGTCCTGATGCCCAGAGAGACCTCACTCTGCGGGGGGATAGGCTGGTCCTTGGTACTGGGAGAGCCCACAGCGCCCACGGCTGGCCATTCCCCGGCCACCATACCCAGCCCCAGGCAGACGGAGTGGCCCTGTCCCTTTAGTTCAGTGATGGCTGGAGGCCAGAAGGGTGCAGGCCCCAGGGAGGCCAGGACCCTTGAGCCCGAGGAGGCCGCAGTGCAGGACAGTGGTTTGGAATGATCCAAAGTCAGAGAAACAGGGGTCCTAGCGCCTGCTCAGCCTCTTTCTAGCTGGTGATGCAGGTGATGCTCTCAGCCTCAGCTTCCCCATCTGTACAATGAGGAAATGACTTGGCCTCCTGATGGGCTGTTGGGAGACTTCCCTGAGGAATGGCTTGAGTATTTCTAGCCTGGTGCCTGGAGCGTGTTAAGGGCCCCCTGACAGGCTGTCACAGTGGTCTTCCAGGGCGCAGGGTCTGGGAAGTCCCTCCTCAGGTTCCCTTCCTGCTGCTCTGTTACCGGGAACATTCAACATTGTTTGAGGTGGAGCTGAAGAAGAACCAGGACCACACTGTGTTGCAGGTGACGGAGGCTCAGTGCTGGAAGGAGAGCTGGACATGCTCCATGCCACCGTCTAGGCCTTGTGCTGTGACACCCTGTGAGCCCGCCACAGATAAAGCCTCCTCCTGTGTGGATCCAGCTGCTGTGGTTTATTCACTTATTGCTTCATTCACCCAGTCATTCCTTCACTCATTCCCTCACTCACTCACTCCTGCACTCATGTACTCATTCATGCATTCGTTCATTGTTTACTCACTCATTCACCCAATACGCTCTGGTCCCTGCCATGGGCCGAGCACTGTAACTTCACCAGTATGACCCGATGTGGTCCCTGTCCACCTGGAGCTCACATCCACGGTGTGACCTGAAAGAGGGCTGTCCCTTGGGATAGTAGTGGTGATGAGCACCAGGAATCCACTTCTGAAAGTAGAGGTCACCCATGCAAAGAAAAGAACGGAGAAAACCCATGCTTGGCACTTCATCGACAAAAAAAAAATTAAAAGTTAAGTAAAATAAAGATATCCTATATTTAACAAAATGTGGGTTCTAATCACAAGTGTGCACTCATTCCTACAACCAATGAGAAGTAATCCAGAGTGGACTGGGTATTTGTAACACATTTTTACGGCCAATAATAGCATTTCAGTAACATGTTCCAGGGCCTCACGATTTTCCTAAGGCCTCTGTGATCCTCTAACACTTAAATCTTTCTCCTTGGAAGCCTCTGTCCTGTCACCCTCCTTGTTAATGGCTCTTCCACTGTTCAGGGGCCTACCCTGCACGGCCACACTCGTCAGTGAATCTCCACGTTGTTGGGACAGGCTGCCCGCGTTCCTCCCTCAGCCTCACGAGCTCCTGTTGTTTTGGCAAGGTTGGTGTTTTACTGGGTGATCACCTGGCATCTTTCTTTGCAGCGGTTTGCATCTTCCCATGCTGTGTCTCCTCCGAAGACTCCGGGAGGCAGGCCTTTTGTCCCCATCTTACAGGTGAGGAAGCTCAAGTCCAGAAGGCTGGACGACCTGCTCCAAGTCACAGCCAGCATGGAGCCTCGGCAGGGTTTGGGCCCCCAAAGCAGACAAGGTTGAAGGGCAAGTGGTTTGTTTGCAGGTGATGGAGGAGGCCCGAGGGAGACCATGGGGGAAGGGAGCCTGGGGGAGGAGAGCCAGTGCGGGCCTGACGAGGGAGCACTGAGGTGAGCATCCATCCTAGTCCTGTTGGGAGACGAGATCCCACCCGGACTGGCTCTGTCCCTGTGGGTGGAGGGTTTACCCCGGGTCATGAAGGCTTCTGTGCTACAGGCTGGCACAGGCTTGCAGGAGAGAAAGCTCCCGGTGCAGGAGAGAGCCCTCAGGCAGAGAGTGGATGCAGGTGCTCCAGGGGGACACTGTGGGCCTGCTGGGGACTGGCTCCCAGGGACTGCAGGGACTCAAGTGGGCTGAGGGAACTGAAGGGCAGCAGCAGCAATGTCTGCAGCGGGGGTCTGCACACATGTCCCACACTTATGCCCCCAGAAAGGCTGCTCTGCATGGCATTTCTCCTCCCAGATGCGTAGTTGGCCCAAACCGCCCCTCCACTCCATACTCCCAATTCCTTTGCACTCGTCTCAGGTTACTAGAAATTCAGAATATTTTAGTTGGTGTTGGAGCCCAGAGACTTTTGTTTGTCCTGCCCATGTTCTAACATTGCTGGCTTTTTAAAGACCTCAGGGCTTTGACTCCAAAACAGCAAGATGATGAGGATCCCAGAGAGCTTTCTGGAAGCAAGACTTTATGCTTTGCAATACTGCCATCCCACCAGCTCTTCTCAAAATCCCTCCGGGACACAGACTCACAATCTTGGGTCCTCAGATTGCTGAAAGGATGAGCCTTTAGAAAGTGATCGGGGTGGGGCGGCAGGACACACCAAATGGTTGAGTGAGGAATTCAGCCAATCCTCTTCCCGGAAAGCCATGATCACACTGGACGCGCTGTCAGAAAACAACTTCTGGGAAGAGACCAAAGACATACAACCAACTGAGGAGCATTTGAAGCTGAGGGAAGAACAGTGAGAGTCGTGGTGTTTTGGCCCAGGGCAGGTCCCGTCCCCACCCCCTCAGTGTGACGGCCCTGTGAGTGGCGCAAGACTGAAGGGGGGGGCTTCACTGTCAGAGGTTGTCCACTTGATGTCGCCATGGGTGGACAAAGCCCGGCCCCTAAGCATTTCTGGAAACAGTAGCCATCTCAGTGGCAAGCTGACGTGGCAAGTCAACTTTTCAGCCGCCTGAGGTTGGATCTAGAACAGAGCAGCGAATCAGCCAGGAAAGTGAGACGGACAACCACACAATGAGACAGACACAGCGGCCTTGATGGGCTGCACATGACCCCAGGGGGTCTGAAATGTTGTGTGCTTGTGCAGGCCTGTGCCCAATCAGGTGAGACCAGGAAGATGGGCATTGTGGGGAAGCTTAGAGACCTTCCACCAGCCTAGGCCCTGCCCCCAGGTGTTGCTGCCTCCCAGGAAGTCCAAGTTGACTGAGGGGACAATGCCCAGCCCTGTCGAAGGTCCCTGTCCACTCTGGGGCTCCCATGGAGAGAGGCCTTCCCACCTGCAAACTTCTCCCCAGGTCTTCTTCAGAGGCTGAAACGAGGTGCTCTCAGAGCAGAGAAGATGGTGAGCAGTGAGGAGAGGCTCCTGAGGAGTCGGCCCTCCTGGGGAAGGAAGCAAATGAACTGGGAGGGTGGAGTGGTCCCTGCTTGCTCTGGCCTCAGCCTCTTCAGTGTACATCTCCCTCCTGGAGGAGACAGGAGCCCAGGGAACCCGGGAGAGCACACCCGGGTCACGATGAGCAACACTCCCAAGGAGGAGGATCTGAGCTCAATGCAGGATCAGCCCAGGTAGGAAGGGAGCCTTTCGCAACCAGGACACTCTAGTCAAGGTCAGCGTGCCCCTGCAGGGATGATCTCCCTGCCTGTTCTACACGTCCCTGTGGACCACTGACTGCTTAGGCACTGGCTTCTGACCAACAGACCCAGCACAAGTGACAGGACGACCCTTCTCAGATTCCATCACCGAGGCTGTCATTCTCTCTCACTCGCTCTCTTGTGTTCCCTCTTCCCTCTTCCCTTGTTCCCCTCTCTCAGTCTGTCTAACCCCTGGACCTGGGGACATACATGGATGTCCTGAGCTCCCCTATGCAGAGGCCCACATAGAAGAAAACCAAGGGAGTGCCCTGGCCAACAGACAGAAAGGAGCCGGGCTCTCAGTGAAGCTGCTCCTGACCGAGCCCACAAGAGTAAGCTTGACAGCACATCTCACCCTGTTCCAGCCTCAGTGGAGGCCACAGCCCCAACATGGAAGTCGTCATGAGCAGAGGCTCCAGCTCAGTTGTGCAGGATTCCTGGTCCACAGAGATGGAGAGAGAGAGAATATTTGCGGTTTAAAGATGCAGGGTGGGGAGCAGTGTTCTCAGAGAGGAGGAGACACCTCACACCATCTCCCAGTTCCTGGGTCTGGCCTGCCCTTCTCCCTCCTCTCCCCTCCAGGCTATCTGCAGCCACAGTGCCCACCTCTCTAACCTCCTCTGGCCAAACTCACTTCTGCCTGGGTGTCTCCACACCAGCAGTGCCTTCTCCCTGGCACGCTGATCACAGGTGAGTGCAGCGCTGGGTCCTCCTGTCATTCTGGTCACAGCAAATGTCACCTCAGTCAGGCCTTTCAGACCCTCCTACCCAGTGAGACCCCAGCCCTCCCTGCAGGACACTCTTTATTTTCATTCCAGTTCATGCTCTTCTCTTTCACGTGTCTCTGATTTTGTGCTTTTGTCCATCTGCCTCCAGACTGAGCTCCTGGTGGGCAGGGACCACTGGGTAGATTTCAGTACCACCCTTGGGACCACCAGGGCTCCCGGCCCAGGGTGAGGGCTTGGCACATAGCTGCCGAATGAACAAATAGGGGCATCTTGGATCCCTCCTTCCTGCTTTTGCTCCACTCAGTCGGTGAAGAGGAACACTAGTAATAGGAAGTGCAAGTGGGTCCTGAGGCAGGCGGAGGGTCAGCATGACTTCTGCATGACTCCTCCTTTCTCCAATTGCTCCAACAAAGCTCAGTGGGCACCACTGACACAGGAGGCTGCCACCTGATGGCCAGCACAGGAACTGCAGCCTCGGGCAGTGACAGCACAGCACCAGGCAGGCATGTATTTCTTATGGAGAAATGCCTATCCAAATGCATTGCCCATTTTTCATTGTGCTATTTGTATTTTATTGTTGAGAGGGGAGAATGTATTATATATTGTCAATAGTAGACCCTTATCAGATATGTAAAGATCTGTAAACATGTTCTCCCCTTCTGTGAGTTGTCTTTTCACTTTCTTGATCATGTCTTTCAACGCACTCAAGTTTTAATTTGATGAAGTTGAATTGATCTGTTTTCCCTTTGGTTGCTTATGTGTTGGGTGCCATAATTATAAAAACACTGCCTAATCCAGGGCCATGTTTTCTTCCAAGAGTTTTATAGTTTTAGGTCTTACATTTACATCTTTGATGGTAAGAAGATGTAACATTTTTGTATATGGTGTAGGTAGGGGTTCACCTTTATTCTTTCACATGTGGATATCCACCTGTCCCAGCACTACTTGTTGAAAAGATTATTCCCTCCTCATTGTCCTGGCATCTCAAATAATTCTAGAATCTGTGGTTGTTGCAGGTGGTGTGACTCACAGTTCCTCAGAATTTTTCTTTACACGAAGGTTGCTTTTCTCTGGCCTTGTGGACTTTCACCCACTGCATTTGTAGACTGATCATTAGCAAAATAATCATATCACGTACTTTGACTAGTTTTTTCTTTGCTTGCGGTGAGTATGTAAGTCAACACCCTGTTACTCCCTGATGGCTGGGTGGACCACATTGCACCATTGTTCTGGCCTGGATTATCACTGTATCCTTCTAACTGGGTTCTCTGCCTCTATATTTGACCCACAATCTATCTCCAATGCACCAATTGGAGTGACCCTTTAAAACCAGATGTCACACCCTGACATTGTGAAATCTCTCCAGGGGCTCTCCATTTCTCTCAGGGGGAAAGTTCAAGTCCTTATGCTGGACCTCAAGCACCATACAGTTGGTCCCACACTCTCTCTGACATCATCTTTGGCCAGTCATCCCCTGTACCTCTGCACTCCATTATGCTCCTGGTACATGCCAGGCACTCTCCCACCTGTAGACTTGCACTCTATGTTCCTTCCATTTGGAATCCTCTTCCACATGATGATTTCATGCCTCATCTTCTTCACTATCTTTAATTCTGTGTTCAAATGTCATCTTGCTGAGGCTGTATTGACCATGTCATTTAAAATATAAACTATCCTCTTGTCCTGACACTCCCTATCCAACTTGTTCTCCTTTCATTTTTCCCCTTAGCACTAACACCCTATAAAATAATATATAATGATAAGAATCAGGGTTCAATCAGGACACGGAAACCAACCAATAGATTGAGCAGGGACAGTTTATATAATGAACAATTAACCATAAACCTTTAAAGGGAACTATAGAGAATAGCCCAGAATTACAGTAGAGTAGTTAAGAAAGAAACAATTTTGGGAGAGGACCCCCCTCGCCAAGGCTGCCTTCAGGGCTTGTTGGAGAAGGAATGATTGCAGCACAGGGATGGTAGAGAAGATTGTCATGTTTCCCAAGGCCAGTACCGGTCCCTGGTCAGGGCAGAGCTCAGCAGGTAGGGAACAGCAGGCTGAGACTGGCAAACAGGAAAGCCCTGTCCCCTCCCAGGTGCAGGTAGGCTGAGGCTGGGATGCCTACTGGATTCACTGGGATTCCACTTGCAGGGGTGCCACTCATTCTCCTTATTAAGCCATCAAAGGGGATCCACTGAATCCACTGTGGATCACCCACTGTGGGTGAGTCCCTGTAGACACCCTTGAATTGTGCCACTGTTGGTTGTACTGCAGGAGAAAGAAAAAGAAAAGAATGGAAGCACCCTGGAATTAGGAAGGAAGGCCCTTTGTCCTAAACCTTCTCTGACAAAGCTTAACCCCTGCCAGGTGCAAAAGAGAAATGTCTACTGGGTGCAGCTCCATTATTGCAGAACAGACAATAGAGGCCAACACTCTGATGTTGTTACACAGGGGCAACCCATTGATAACTGGCAACATAATTCCCTTATTATTTTGTTTATGTATTCCATGCTTTTACTTCCAACTTGCCTCTATTGCTTTATTTGAAGTAAGATTTTGAAGACAACATATGGTTGTATCAAGGTTTCTAAAAAAAGGTATTTTGAACCCCCAAAATGCCATTATTAGATCAAAACAACAGAAGAATTAAAAGTAGAAAGTAGCTATACTATCAGTATATGCCTTAAGTAAATAGTTTATTGTCAAATTCCTCTTATATAAGAAAGCACCATGCAGTTACATTTTAATGATGTTAGCCTCAATAATCTAGTATAATAATAAACTCCTTTGTAATGAGTAACTATATAAAATGAAGTTACAATAATTTACAATTTATGTCTGTGACATGACCCAACTACTCTCTACAAGCACCACTGAAATCTTGATTGATGCTTGGCTACCTTGTTCTACTAGAACTAACGGGAATATTTCACTGCCAACAAATTCTGTTTACCTGCTGTGTAGTTTATAAGGGTTGAATTCTTCTCTACTTGAAAATCACCATTTTTATCTCTCCATATGGATACCTGTTTAATGGCAGATAGCTTTGCAGCCAGTATAGTTTTTTTCGGGAGAGTCTTATTTAAGAAGTCATAAAAAATGGGTATAAGTAACTTACATTTAGGAAATTTTTCTTTTTCTTTTTCGTTTCCCTGCTTGGAAAGATTTGCCTTGAGCTAACATCTGTTGCCAATCTGCCTCTCTTCTTTCTCCCTTCCCAAAGCCCCAGTACATAGTTCTATATTCTACGTGTAAGTCCTTCTAGTTCTTCTATATGAGCCACCACCACAGCATAGTCAATGAGAGACGAGTGGTGTGGTTCACGCCTGGGAACTGAACCTGGGACGCCGAAGCGGAGCATGCCAAACTTTAACCACTAGGCCATCAGGGGTTGCTCCAGGAAATTTTTCTAGAAAAAAATTGGAATCAAGATGTATGATTTATTTCTAAAAATTTCATCACATACTTTAAAACATGAAATGCTCAACATGTTTAAAAGCACTTTACCACTCAGTTTACCTTAACAAAGATATAGCAAACATTTTGAGAAATATACTTTCAACAGGAAAGTCCAATTGTAGCTTTATGCTTTTGTAGACCACTCCCAATAACGTGGCTTAAAAAATATAACTGTAAGATTCTCTCAAGAAAATGTATTTCATTTCTATAAAAATCGTTCTTTACAGTGTCTCAATGTTTGTTTCCTACTGAGCTTCTCAATGTTCTTTAGGCTTAACAATATAGTAGAATCAAGCTCCTATAATCTAGCTTTTAATCCCACAATCCGGAAAGCTCTATCTCAAGGTCATCAATGACCTCTTAAATCACCGAATAATATTATTCCCATTTTATAAGTGCGAATACTAGGTTTGAAAGAAGTCAAGTTCATGCCCAATATTGTTTAGCTAGTAAGAGGCAGAGCCCAGATATGACTGACTCCTGCTGTCTGATTCTAAAATCCATAAGCATAACCTCTAGGTATACAGCCAAACGTAACACTCTGTATTCTTGCAACAGAATAAATGCATTTGCTTTTTCCTTAATGTCTGTAACACGGTTCTTAACTATTGCAATGCAGTGGTTTCTCGCTTCCTGTAAATGAGAGTGTTCTTCAAAGTACCTTCCTTCCTCTCTGCTCTTCTCTATACATTCCCTCCACTCCCAGTGCTTGAATTCATTTAACAAGCATTTATTTTATTGAGTCCATACAATTCCAGACCCCATGGAAAAACAATGAAAAAAAACCAGTCCCTGGCCTTGAAGGATTTACAGACTACTAGGGGAGAAAGCACTATAAGCAAGTCCAATACTATTTTCAAAAAAAAAATAAGGTTTGAGTCTGCAGAAACACAGAAGGCATTCTATGCCACACAGCACAGGTTTTCAAGCCTTTTCTGAGGAGGACTACAGTTTTTTAAGAAATAGCGTTTAAAATTTCCAAAAGAGCACGCAAGACCTAGAACTTCCCTGATCCACTGTCCCCTTCCCACTACAAGCCATGTTTTTTCTAAGACTCTTAAGAACATCGTTTGAAAACCACTATATTCTAACATCTTAGTAGTTTTGCCTTTCATGCTTAGGTCTTTAATCTACCTGGAATGGATTTTTGTGTACGGAGTAAAGTAGGATACCAATTTGAATTTTTTCCATACTGATATCTAATAGTCCCAGGACCACTTATAGAAACGCCCCTTCTTTGCCCTCTGCTCTGTAAGAGCACTACTATTAAAAGAAATCAAGTTTCTGGATACACACGGAACTGGATTTGGGTTCTCTACTGTTTTCCACTGGTCTAATACTGTGCTAATACCAAAGTGCTTTAGTTATTATAGCTTTATATATAATAAATCAGGATATCTCATAGAACAAGTCTTCTCACCTTGACCTGCTGCTTAAAAAATATCTTGACTATTCTTAGTCCTTTGTATTTCCATATGTATTTTAGAAAACACACGTAATTTTGAGCTCCCTAATTTCCTGGCAAACTGGTAAAATACCCACAAAACAAATCTAGATCAGTGGTTCTCGACCAGGGCAATTTTAACACCCCCACCTCCCACCCCAGGGACATTCAGCAACGTCTGGAAACATTTTTGGTTGTCACAAAGTGGGGGGTAGGTACTACTGGCCTCTAGTGGGTTGAGGCCTGGGAGATGCTGCTAAGCACCCCACAGTGCACAGGACAGCTGCCACAACAAAGAATTATCCCATTCAAATTTTAATAGTGCCACTTTTGAGAAACCCTGTCCCAAATAAATCAAGGGGCAAATTTGCATGTGCCCATTAAAGGCCAGGGAATGTCTACCAAAAACAATAATTTAATTTTAGAAAAACTGAACTGCCATATGCCACTGAGATTTACCCCAATTCATTAAAAAAAAAATCATATTATTTGCATTGACCAAAAGGCTTATCTTCCTGTTCTCTATAGCAGTGACGTTGGCAGGAAGCTTATTGGAGGGGTTAAGTCTTTAAAATACAAAGTTATAAAGAAACAAGACATAGCCAGAAGATATTAAAAAAAAAAACTCATAGAAATCAGTAATAAACAACTCAATAGAAATATGAACAATCTGAATAGACAATTCACTACAAGGAATATTCAAATGACCAATAAACATATATAAAGATTCTCAACCTCATTAGTCACCAGAGAAATATCAATTCAAACTCACGAGAACACCATCCATGCACCAGAACGGCTAAAATTTTAGAAGACTGGACATATCAAGTGTTAACAAGAATGCTGAACAACATAATACCCATATACAACTGGATGTAGTGAAGGGGTTGCATAAACTGGTTCAACCACTTTGGAAAATGTTGGCAGTCTCTACTATAGCTGAACATATCCATACACTATGACCAGCAATGCCATTCCTAGGGATATATCCAACAGAAAATACTTACCTATTTGCAAAAGAATGAACAAGAATGTTCATAAAAGCATTAAAAGCCCAAAGGAGAAACCATCCAAATGTCTAATAACTGCAGAATGGATTAATAAACTGTGATATGTTCATAGAAGGAAATAATATACCACAACAAGAACTACTACTATATGCAACAACACAAATGAATCCCCAAAATACAATGTTAAGCAAAAGTACGCAGACTCAAGAGTACAGATATCACTCCATTTCTATAAAGAGGCAAAACTCATCAATGGTGACAGAAGGGAGGAGAGCAAATACCTGTGCAGAGAAAGGATAGTGACTAGAAAGAAGCATGAGAAGGGGCTGTAGGGTGTTGAGAATGTCCTATTTTTATCTAGGTGGTAGATACACGAGTGTGTTTACTTTGTGAAAATTCATCAAGCTATACACTTAGGATTTGTATGCTTTTCTGTATTTAGCTTATATCTTATTAAAGAATTTGCTTAAAAATATAAAGAATACAACCCTGATTTACCGCATCTGATGCTTCAAGAGACTATTCTAAACCCTATTCTAGCCCTAACTCACAATGATGTTAAAATGCAAGTTTTGTATATATTGACAACTGATTTTTTACCAAGGCACAAAGGCAATGCAGTGGATAAAGGGTAGCCGTTTCAATAAATGGTGCTGAACAATGAGCTATCCATAGGCAAAATAAATGAACTTGGATCCATACCTCACACCATATACCAAAAATAACTCGAAATGGATTTTAGACTTAATGGTAAAACCTAAAACTATATTTGATAGAAAAACACTTGTATTCAAAATATATAAAGAACTCTCAAAACTTAACAATAAGAAAAAAAAACAGGCAAATATTCGAACAGACATTTTATCAGAGAAGATACACAGATGGCTAATAAGCACACAAAAAGACGCTCAACATCATAAGTTATCAGAGAAATGCTGATTAAAACCACAATGAGATACAACACTACATGCCTATTAGAATGGCTGACAAGACTGACCATACCAAGTGTAAGCAAAGATGTAGAGAAATGGGAACTCTTGGACACTGCTGGTGGGAATGTAAAATGGTATAATGTATAAACACTTTGGGAAACAGTTTGGAAGTTTCTTAAAGAGTTCAACATAAGTGATCCACTCACTCCACTCTTAGGTATTTGCCCATAAAAAGGAAAGCACATGTCCATAACAAAGACTTACATACAAATGTTCATAGCAGCTTTATTTGCAATAACCCAAAACTAGAAACAACTCACATATACATCAACACGTGACTGGATAAACAATTTGTAGTATATCCACAGAACAGAACATTACTCAGCAACACAATGGAACAAATTGTTGATACACACAACATGGGTGAATTTCAAAAGAATTATGTTAAGTGACAGAAGCTAGACAAAATCAGTGTACAAATTGTCTGATTCCATTTATATAAACTCTCGAAAATGCAAACTAATCTCTAGTGATAGAAAGCAAATCAGTGGTTCTTGGGGGAGAGGAAGTCACAGAGGGGTGGGAAGGAGGGATAACAAAGGTGCATGAGAAAACTTTTGAAGGTAATGGATATGTTCACTATCTTGACACTGACTGAAATTTTCATAGAGGTACACCTTATGGTGGAGGTCATAACTTATCAAAGCATACCATTTAAATAAATGCAGTTTGTTTTCTCAAGTATATTACAATAAAGCTTTTCTAAAAATAATACAGGTTGTATATAAATATTGTAAACCAGAGTTCTTATAATTAGCTCAAAATCAACTCCATTCATTCACACAACAAATATTTATCTAGCACCTACTATATGCCAAGCACTCTGCTAGGTTCCAGGGTTACAATGGTGAGCAAACTGACATGGTTCCTGACCTCATGGAGAACACAGTCTGCTAGGGGAAGCAGAGATTAATAAAAGATGCACACAGACACATGGATAATAAAAACTTCACAGACAAGTGCTGTCAAGGAGACAAGCACAGTGAGATGACACAAAATAACAGGGAAACCAAATCTGATCTAACGGAAAGGTCAGTATGGCTCCCTCAAGGAAGCGACATTTAAGCAACACCTAATGGAAGAGGAGGATAACAAGTTGAAGATGTAACTTTCCTCTGAAGAGACACTAACACAAGCAAAGGCTCTGAGGCAGAAGAAAGCATGACCCTTTGAAGGAATGGAAAGAAAGTCAAAAGGGCTAAGGGTCAAAACAGTGTAGACAACACTATTGGTCACCTCTCCAGTACTATCCCATCTCCTCTTTCTCACTCCTAACAGAATCACACTTAGGTTCCAGCAGCCACCCTCCTCCACACATAGTCATGTGCTTTAGAGGAAGATGACTCCATTCTTGATTTTAGGAAGTGGATACTGTTGCGACTTAAGTCAGTCATGGCCACCTCTTTTCTCCCTGCCAGTGATTAGTTAAAGAATGGCATGAGTGAAAGCAGGAAAAGAAGTTATTGCATGCTCTAAACAAGAGATGGTAGTTTGGACCAGGGAGTTGTCAATGGAGATAGAGATTTGCCCGGAGAAATAAGGTAGAGTAACATGTACACGATGTCTCCTAGGTTTCTGGCTTAGGCAAATAAAGATCAATCTTTTCCATATAGTCAAAGCCAGAGAAATATTTTTTAAAAATGAATAGTCTTATGTTATTCTTAATATATTTCTCTTAAATAAACCTAATTAGAACTAGTCAAGGATCATACATAAAACATATCTCATCCTCATGCAGGATACTGGCTTCAGAAGTTCATGCAGACTTATCAAGAATGAATGAGGCTAACTAGATTTTGTCTTACAATACAAATCAATGTTTTCTAAAATTCTAACCTATAATTAACAATCCTGCCTACAAATAACATCAATTTCTGAATATCATTTGTTTTGTCTTGCCTGCTTCAAAAAATGATTTAAGCTAGCAAAATGTCCAAATCAATTAAAAGCCAAACCAAGAATAAAGTAGTCCAAGGATTTCTGACCACTCTTGTGTTATCTAAAAATAATTCCAGAGAAATTAGATGGAGGTACCTAATCAATTATGCTCATCAAATTTATCAAATTAGGTCTCATAACAACAGTAATGAAGGTTCCTGTTACAGATACCAACAGACCCAGGCAAAACTATAACCTACCTTGACAAGTTGATGAAGTGCCATTTCTTTCAGAAGGTGGCGTACTTGGACTGTTGAAATGACGTGAAGTTCCTCGGTCCTCGCCATCATTTGTAAAATTCTTTGAATGGCACATACAACGACTCGACAACAGTACTTCAGCTATTTTGCTTAAGCTTTCATCCACTGGCTTCCCTAAAAGTGAAAGAACCTCTATTTATAATATTTCTAATTCAAAAAACATTAATCATCCTCTGCAGATACAGTGAGCAACTACTCGAATTTGCCCAGGATTGGTAGGTTCCCCAGGCTGTAAGATTTTCAGTGCTAACCCTGGGAAAGTACTTGGCAAATCTGGACAAGTTGGTCACCCCATCTGTAACATCAAATTAGGACAGGAGAGAAACACTTATGGTGTCAGAGACATTTATAGAGAAATTATCATCAATTTGCCTAATTTACAAAAAGATAATAGTCAAAGATTAATAATGTAATAAAGGCACAACCACTTGAGTATTCGTTTATATTGAGACTTATTAAAATATCAAGCAGGGAGGATTAAAAGAAAGACCAAAAGTATATTCTTAGTTACTGCTATTTCTTTAAATGAATCATTCTGGATAAAAAGTACTTTATTATATTTTTTTCAAGTCCCAATAATCAAGCTGAATATATCAACCAAATACTTACCACGAAGAAGAGACTGTTGCCACGCTAAAGCAGCACAAAGTAAGACTAAGCTTTTCCCACTTTCTGTAGGGCTCTCCAACAAACAATGCTGCTTACTTTTTAATCCTTGGACAATCTATTGACACAAAAACAATAAAAAAAAAACTCAGTAAACAATTTACTTCATTAGGGTCTGTCTCCATCACAAGTACAAACACAACAAGAAGTAAGGTTGTACAATAGCAGAAGGGAGAATTAGTATTTAGTTCAATCTAGACCTTATTCCTTTATCTTTCTCCCTAAAATTATGTTGGACTTAAAAGCATATAGGCATAAAAGAAATGAACAAAGCAATTTGTGCCTTAATGATGCAAGCACCGTCATTTCTTTAAAACTAGAGTACACTAATATCTTGGATGAAAACTTAATGGAGGATACTGCTAGGGGGAGTGTAAATCGCTACAACCACTTTGGACAGAAATTAACAATTTCTAGCAAAGTTGAAGATACCCAACACCAGGAAGTACAGTCCTATGTATATATCCAAAAGCTTTCCCACAGGAACATAAGGAAACATGCATAAGAAAGTTCATAGCAGCATTGTTTAGAATTGCAAAAGAATGTAAACAACTTAAATGTCAGTCAAAAGGAAAATGGATAAAAAAATTCTGGTATATTCATACAATGGAATACTACACAGCAATTAAAATAGATGAACAATCAATAAGGCTACTTCTTAAAAATAATGTTAAGCAACTAAAAACACTTCTGAACAAATATGGGTACAGTATCATATCATTGTACAAAGTTTAAAAACAGGTAAAGTAATGCTCTATATTGTTTACGGATACATACATATGTAACAAAAGTATAACAACACGTCTAGGAAAGAAAAAGAATAAATTCAGCATACTAGTAATGTTACTTGCAAACAAGGTATAAAGTAAATATGGCAAAATATTAAGATTGAACAACTCTGGAAAGTTGGCTTACTCATTGGTCTATTAATTTTCTATATGATTGAAACATCTCAAAAAATATGGTGAGAAATATAGTATTCTGTGTAAAAGACAGTAAATACTTTGTAGAAGGTAGTAATTCCGTAAAGTAAATAGAAGTGCCAAATGAGCTGAGAATAGTTTTCAGAATATTCTCCTTTGCCTCCTAACCATATACAGTTCATAGCGATCAGGATTATTTTTTGAAAGGTTACATGTTCTTCCATGAACCCAGCAAATATTTTCAATCCATTTACTATCTGAGAAAATGAATGTAGTCACAGATTCAGTATACGTTATGAATTATCAGCATCTTTATCTTAATGAAGACTTAACTGCTGAAAAATACTTGCAGAATTCATTATAGCAAGCTATGATGGACAAGCTTTACAAGGAAAGTTCATCTTCACCCCACCAACTGTACATTCAGACCATATTGAAGAGTCATGCTTTCCTGTTTACTTAGATTCCTAACTGCAGCAGAAATGAAAATCAAGACTGAAACAATGCAATTCAAAGAAAACCAGATACCCAACTAGACTAGGACAGAAGTCTAGAAATAAAAAGGGGATTTCTAAATGTATCAACAAAACAAATGCAAGTAAAAGAATTTCCTAGTCTTAACCATCACAGTGGTTGAGAACATGTCTCGGAATCTGACAAATCCGGATTTGTATCCCTACTCTGCCAAAGCTGTGGACCAGGAGGTAGAAGTACGAGTTCTAGATCAGGTTCCCACAACTCAGATGTGTTTCCTTGATCATGTCTTCACTTCTCTAGACTAAGATCCTCATCTGTAATAATCCCTAATTGAAAAACTGTTGTAAGGGAGAAAATGCCTTGGCACACAGTAGGTGCTTGATAATTCTGATTTAAAGGTCAGAAGGGTATAATGAAAAGAAGATGGGCTTTGGAGTAAAGCAAGCCTAAGTGTGAGTCCCACTGTGTGAATCACTGAACCTCAGTCTGTTTCTTCATCTGTGCAATGGAGATAAGATTATCTACCCGATAGAGTTTTGACGAAAATTAGCCAGGCATTGAGTTAAGAATTAAGTAAGTTAATGGATAGAACGTGCCTAAACTCCAGTATTTGACACAGAGGAGGTGATCTACATTAATCCCCACCTCTTCTAAACCACCTATGCTTAATCTAGGATCCAGAGACGGAAGTCAGAGACTGTGCTCTCTTGCTATTGCATGCAGAAGTCTTGGTACATGACTGCGTTTCTCTGAAGAGAAAGTCCGTGGATTTCTCATTCCCAAAACTATATCCTAATAAAATAACTGAAAACAGAGGGGAGACTGATATGCACTGTTATCAACTGAGGACTTCCTTGCAATAGTGAAAAAAAACGGCAAATTCGACCTGGGGATGGAGGGATGGTTAAAAGAGTAAGTAATTCAACAGCTTATGAAGCCAATTATACCCTGACCCCTAGCCTACGTGTTCCAAAACAAGCTAAGAACCACTATTCTGAGGCATTTCCCAGTTCTACTATTCTGTGATTCTATCTGTGCAACTCTTGAGTAGAGATTTGGTGGTCTCTAACCCCTTCACCCCAGCCAATAACGCAACGCCAGCTAGTTCCTCAGATACAGCATAGAAATCCATCCCGCCTGCAGTCACCACAACCCCCCAGGGGATAAAGGACGAGCCACGATCCGCCTCCAGCCATCGTCCCCGCTGCCACGAGTCAGCAGAGGGTCAAGGGGGCCCGGGGCCTCTCCTCGGGGTTCAGGACAGGATCCCTCTGGCCTCCGCGTGTTCAGAACCCCGAGGCCCGGGGACGTGGTCACCCCGACGGCCTGCACGGCGGCCAGGCGAGAGCAGAAGGCTCTCTTCGGGCAGGCTGCGCGCCACCCCAGGAGAGACAGGCTGGCCTGTTCTGAGGAAAACCGAGGCAGCGCTGCCTGGGCTCCGAGTCCCGGGAGAAAAGGAAATGGTATCTGCGAGCACACACTGCGGAGCCTGGCAGAGAGGAGAAGCCCCAAACCTCTCGCCTCCTCACCCTGGCCGAGTGCGGACTCCCGGCGCCTCACCCGCTCCCTCCTCCGCTCTCTCCAGGCCGCGCGCAAGCGCTCTTGCGGACGAATTCCTGCCTCCCGCCCCCTCGACTCCCAGCACCCAATCACCCGCCAGAGCAGAAACCAAGAAACCAGTCCCGGCGTGAGTTTAGGGGGCCCCCGAGAGAAGCCTCCGCAATAAAAACCAACGCAAAGTATTTCGTGGCCCGGAGGCGAACGCTTGAACAGCGAAGGATGGGAGCAGAGCGCAGCGTTTAAAGGAAAAGTCTTCTCCATTTTGAGATTTTGAAACCGGCGACTTAACCCATGTATCCGTTTCCTTGGAAACTCGCAGTCTCATTCTTCAGGTCTGTAGACCAAGCGAAAGGAAAGCCTTGCCGAGTTCTTCCCAGAGCGCCCGTCAGTGCCGCTCAGCTCACGTTTCCGAACTTCACGTCGGCCCGGGTGTCGCACAGACCAAACTGCCAGAAGCCTGAGCCCGGCCAGGCGACAAGGCTGGTTGACGAGTGGCCGCAGACCCTCAGGATGTTCCAGGCTTCCCCGGATAGCGACTTCAACCAGAGCAACGCTGTAGAGCGCTCCCGCCCCGGTCACTTCTGCTCCATCAAGGCTCATCCGTCTTCTGTCCCTCCTAAAACCGGGTTGTTATTCTTTGCCACGAAGTACACTTCAGTTTCCTCAAAGGTAGGGAGTTAATCGTGATCTCTCCAAAGTGTGATTTTGTCAATTTCTGAATAGCCTAAGCTTGGCTCCGATACTAGTGTCTCAAAAAAGTAAAACGTGAGACAGTTTCTCAAGTTTGAGCAACTAGTTTGGGGAGAGGTTTGCTGTAGGGGGAGCAGCGGGAGGAGAGTGGATTTGTTTGCTTCCCTTTCAGTTTTACTGCATCTTCCCCAATTGCAAAATGTACAGTGCTAAAAATAAATTCTACCTTTTAATTTAGTAATCTCAGGCTCAAAAATTCATCCTAAAAGAGTAATCCAAAAGAAAGAAAAAGTAAAAATACCTAAATTGATAACATTGCCTATTGTAATCCTGAAAAAAGTCATCAACCTCCCGGTCTAGTAATAGCACCCTATACGGTTATGATACATCAGTTTGATCATTAGGAAGCCAATAAAATAATTATCAAAAGTAAACAACTTGCAAAAAAAATTTCATATAAATTTAAATGAAAGAAAGCAGACTCCCTACTGGGTATTATGAATTCCATTATGTGAAAATATATATGCATAAGCAAAGATGGAGGGAAAGTATAAAAAATGTAACTTACTGTTAAAACAGTGGAATGAAGGATAATTTATCAATACTTAAAAATATCTTCAAATTTTTATTCTGCTTTTACAATTTTTTTAAATATCAAATCCTTTAAGTAACTGCTCCAGGGAAACTACTACGATTTTCGATTTTCCTCCACTCAATTCCTAAGGCTCCCAACCGACTCTAGCCTTGTATGGCCATTTGACGTGTGTGGCGTTAACAGAAGTGGATACACGTAGGCTCTGGAGCCAGACAGTCCTGGATTCCAGTCCCTTGAACTGTTCCTTTCAGGTGAACAGTAGTGAAAGAAAACATAAAAAAACTACAAGTTCATTTGATAAAGAATATGCATGTTTATAAACCAATATTCAAAATAGCTGCACACATCTGTTTTCACTTGAATAAAAAAAATCACATTGTGACAAATTTTGTAACCTTAACTTAAAATACATGAATATTAACATTTACTAATATAGTTACACATTTTGTTTACATCATCAACGGATGTGATGAAAAACAGCATGTTGTTATTTAAACACAGCAGGTTTTGATCAGCCTTTGAAAACTGATCCAAGAATGTGCGCTGCATTTAGTTAGAAACCATTTATTTCAACCTTTTTTGAACTCCTAGAGGTTTCCTACTCACATAAAATATTCCAAAGCCTCAGTTTAAAATAAAACAAAACAAAAGAACACAGGACCGCTGTATTTAATCTTAGAAGACTACAAAACAGCCTTGTTTAAAAATATGAAAATTCTTACAGTATTTTTTAAGTGTATGCTTTTATTTTTCACATCGAACTTACTTGATTGAACATTAAGCATCTGATATCTCAGGGAAGGCCAGCCCAGTATCCTGGTTTTCAGAGCTGAACAGGTGTTTCTGATGCAATCTATGGACCAGCAGAGACCCATTTGACTAAAGAAATAATTAATCAAGTGTTCTCTAAACATTGCTGCATAATGGAATCAACTGGGGAATCTTAAAAAAAGAAAATACTAATGCTTGACTCCCAACCGCAGACATTCTGATTTAATTGGCATGGGTTACAATTGAGGAACAAGAGTTTTAACAGCTGTCCAGGTGATTTTAATGTGCAGCAAAATTTGGAGCCACCACAATGATGCAAGACACACAGTGATTTAAATCACAATTAGCCACAAATGACAGATGCCTATAGAGGAAAACTCACTTTTAAGGAAGTTTCTCAAGTTGGAAATACTTTATAGTTTCTCTCTGTTTCTTAAGATCAAATTTATGCTTTTTCTGAAAGTTATAATGACTCTTTAATTAGTAGTCTTCAGAGGGGATTTATATTGTTAAACACTCAACAATTTTTTTCAACCATTAAGTTTAGGTTATTGTATATAATCACTGCTATACACTTATCTATTACGTGTAACAATACACTGAAATTACCTTCTAGGCATCACAGTATTAAGAACCATCCATAGTTTATTGACTGTTTGAAGCATTCTCCACAGAACCCCTGAATTCAATAGCTGGCTTATATTGGATGTTAATACTTCTGCCTATGGTATAAGTTCACTGGCAGAGAGTAGAGTCAAGCGTTCTAGAATCTGTATCGTTTCCATATGTCTTACTGGGACAGCTGAAAATGCTAAAGGGGAAACTTAGCAGTCATAATCTAAATTCTATACAGCTTAGCAAATAAGAAGTAACATTGCTCTATCAGACTACAGGCCAAACAAATCAAGAAAACAACGTTGCTCTAAACGTAAAACTTTCAATCCTAGCCATAGTTTTGGTCATACTTAAAATAAGGACCTTAAGAAAAATTCATTTAGGTGTAGTTATTTCACAAAGAACAAAACATATCTCATTTAAGAAATCACATTAGTGACCCAAAGACAAGGTTCATTTCCTTGGTGATTCAGAAAGATTTTAAAAATTGATTGAAATATGAAAATATACACAAGTATTGCCTTTGGTAGTCACATTCATTTGAAAGATGGGAGTTTGTTGATACCTATAAAGGTGGCCCCCTTTATAGGTTATAAGCACTCAGCAGATTGCTGTTATTCAATAATATCAATCCTGTGCTCTTCAATAGAACAGACACTAACCACATCTGGCTGTTGAGCACTTGAAATGTAGCTAGTCCAAAATGAGATGTGCAGTAAGTATAAAATATACACTGGATTCCTAAGACTTAGTATGGAACAACAGTAAAATATCTCATTAATCGTTGTTTATATCGAGCACCTGATGAAATAATATATTAGATATATTGGGTTAAATGAAACAATTATTAAAATTAATTTTGCCCTTCTTTTTACTTTAATGTGGCTATAGAAAGTTTCAAATTATATGTTAAAATTATATGTGTCTTGCGTCTTATTTCTATTTGACAGTGGTGATCTAGAACGCTATCCAGTAACCGCAAGTCCGTTGCTCTATTCCATGGCACTTATTTCTGACTTCTTTTTATCGACCTTTCACACAACCTGTTCAGTGATATAACGTAGGACCTATGAGGTAACAGATACAAGCATATCAGAAATAAATGGTTAAAACTCCTTAAACTCAAAGAGAATTATTAAAATTATATTCACGAAAACATTATTATATCCCCAGGGAAATTCTGCATGATTTTAAGATTTCAATGAGCCTAACATCTCTTTGCACTACTAAAGGGGAAAAAGGAGTATCAATCTACTATACCTTCTTGGAGTTGTTTAGGAGAGTGGTTTTTGGCATTATTAGTCAGGAGCATTTCCCTTAACAGGGCGTCAGTCCCTGTGATTTTTTCTTCACAGATCCAATCTTTCACAATGCATAAATGTGAGTAGTTAGTTACAAGGAGACATAGTAAAGCAGAATGCGACCCTTAAAAATTTACAGAAAGTCAACTGGATTCTTCATTCTTAAAGACAAAACTCATCTCTCTCCTCTCTCCCCCTCCCTTCTCCCTTTCACTCTCAGCAATCCAAAGGAAGTTGCACTTCTTGTGCATGCATACTACAGTTTGAGAATTTCTGTTAGGTAGTTCAGCCAGGGAATCTGCTTAGATAAAAATCCCCAAGTGATCTGATACAGGGAAGTTGGAAACTACTACTTTTATCAAAAGTTCTCAAGCTTTCTTCCACTCTATCCCAACATAAAAGTCTTTCATCAGGAAAAGTTGTTTGACATAGCCATAGTTCAAGAGTTGAGAGGGGGAGGAAAGAAAAAGAGGAGAAAAGAATGTCCATTTGGGGGAGATCATATATGATTTTAAAAAGGCCTCACTCAGAAATTCTGATGACTAGTGGTGTAGTGATTTGCATGCTCTGCTGCAGTGGCCCCAGGTTTGCAGGTTCGGATCCCGGGCACAGATCCACACACCATTCATCAAGCCATGCTGTGGCAGCATTCCACATACAAAATAGAGGAAGATGGGCACAGATGTTAGCTCAGGGCCAATTTTCCTCAAGCAAAAAAAAGAGAGGAAGGTTGGCAAAGGATGTTAGCTCATGGCCGATCTTCCTCACCAAAAAAATTTAAAAAAAAGAAATTCTGATAGGTTTCTATAGGAGAACATGTCCTCTCCTCCAACCCAGTTGACAATCATTGCTATACATGGGTAAAATTCAAGTTGCTCACTTTAAATACCTAAAAGTTCTCAGGCACTTTAGGTATATTTTCTCATTTCACCCTAACATTCCTACAAGGTAAGCAATATTGTCTCCATTCTACTGTAAGGAAACAGGCTGAAAGACATTTATTAATATCCCAAAGCCACACAGCTAATTATGTCAGCCAGTCGAAGCAGTACTGGTGATACCCACAAGAGGATGCATTTGTCTTCCTTCAAGAAGGGTTAAGGAAGCCCCAAAGGAATGGGAAAGCTTCCTTTTTGTAAATCTAATGCTTGTTTTTAACCTTTTGCTTATACCATGGTTTGACTATTCATGACTATTATTGTGTAATATCAATAATGAGAAAGTAAATGATGATATTGTAAAAATGCCTATTTAGATATATGAGATACCACTATGCTAAGTGCTTGGCACATAAATACTTAACAAATATTTTTGTTACTATACTACTAGTATCCTTATCAGAGTTGTAAGTATACTAGTAATAATATTAGTAGCAACAATGGTACTTTAGATACAATCATCAACTTCTCATGCAACTTAAATCAAATGTTACCAGTGCTTAGTCCCAGTAGAGATGGTATCTGCTTCCTTTCTCATAGAAACTGCTTAAAATTGATGTTTCTGTTTGAAAAGACACAGTAACAATCAAAAGTGGTATAATTTTAAAGTTCGAAAGTCTCAATGCACAAGTATGTGTACAGTGAAGACTATCCCAGGGCCGGCACCGCAGCATAGTGGTTAAGTGCGTGTGCTGCGCTGCTGGCGGCCTGGGTTCGGATCCCGGATGTACACTGAGGCACCACTTCTGAGGCCGTGCTGTGGCAGCGTCCCACATAAAGTGGAGGAAGATGGGCATGGATGTTAGCTCAGGGCCAGTCTTCCTCAGCAAAAAGAGGAGGATTGGCATGGATGTTAGCTCACAGCTGATCATCCTCACAAAAAAACAAAACAAAACAAAACAAATTTCCAAAAACAGTCATACAAGTGACTGCTTACAATAGTACAAATCAATCTACATTTCATAATCTCTTCAATAAAACAGTTCCCAAATGCTGCCAAATACAACATAATTTCTTTGCAATTAGATTATGCAAAGATACGAGTAAATAAATGAAGACACCTGGCTGAAGATGACCAAAGAAGCTTCATGTTCCTCCTTGAAACCAACCATAACACAGAAAGAAAAAGAAAATTCCAACTTCCAGGAAACAAACCAAAAAAACCACACTCAAACGTTATTAAAAAAAAGAAAATATTATTAAAAAAATTAAATTTCAAAAATATCACTATTTCTATGACAGTTTTACACTAAAACTATTATAGTAATTCTATGCTGTGGAATATTATAGAGCAATTAGAAACAATAAGGTAGATCCACATGTACTGACATGAAAAGATTTCCAAGAAATATATTAAATCTCCAGACCAAAAGGAAAACGACAAGCACCCAGAAATCAACCCTGAAAGCACAGAAATGTATAACCTTAATGACAGAGAATTCAAAATAGCTATCATAAAAAAGCTCAATGAAATATAAGAAAACAGACAATTCAATGAAATCAGGAATTTTTTCACAAAAGAGATTGAAACTATAAAGAAAAATCCATCAGAAATCTTAGAGCAGTTAGTTAGTCTTCACTAAGTGATTTCAGAGATTTGATCAGTTTTAGAACAAGTAGCAAGGATCTTCCTAATGCACACCCCCTCTTTTCCCAGAGTGTGTGTGGCATGAGGGTGGAGGCTGCACGTGCAAGCCGGTCATGGGAAATGTCACTTCAGCACTGGTTTCTGGGCAGAACTGCAAGATTTAGGGTGGTGTTATTTCCTTCTTTCCTCCTTCTAGGGTGCCTCCCTCTCCCCACAGTCCCCCAGGTGGGCTCAAGCACCCAGGATGGCAGCTATGGTGATGGGTGACCCGAGTCCACTTTTGGTTGGAGAGGCCTACAAAAGGCCAGCAGCAGCCTTTTGCAGGCCACATTTCACATGTGGTGCCTCAGAGAGTCTTTGGAGCCGCAGCAGCACAGGACATCTGATTTCGCTTGTTTTAGTCTCAGAGAAACTGACACATGTTGTTTTGCATATAGTAGAATCAAAGGGAATTTGTCCTGCAGTTCTGAGTGTGCCCTGCCCTGCCTGGCTCTCGACTCTTCATTTTTCTTGCCACATCTGCGTCTGTGGGTGCCATCCACCTGTCTTTCTCAGCACCTGAAGCTCAATGAGAAGCGCACACTGGCCTTGCCTCCCTGGAGTTTTCAAGGGCGCCCTGCTCTATGATCACATACTTTGGGACATTAGCTCTAAGCAGCCTGTCCATGGTGGCTATCTGGCTGGTGGCTCACCCTGCCTGGATGCCAACCTGGTTTCCACCCTTCTCCTTGAGCGAGTAGTGGACACCCACCCCAGCCTGCAGAGACTCCTGCCTGGGCTCTGCCAGTGAGCCTGGGGACCACCACTGTGAGTTTTGCAGGAGGAAGAGAGGAAGAAGTCCAATCTCATACCCAACTATGTCTGGCCGTTAGTCCCTTCCAACCTCTTCAGATACTTAACCTGGTCATTTACTGGGAAAGTAACAAGTTTAAAACATGATTCCAGGCCGATGCCCACACCAGGGAGCAGAAGAACAGAGTCTGTCCCCATTAGTCCTGTTACCAGAGGGGCAGGAGCTGGGCAGGGAGCAGGACAGAAGGAAAGACCAGTGCTGCTGCAGCTGCTGTACTTGTCCCTCACCCACGCGTACCAGGTTTCCAAATGAGCCTGTGGGGCCAGCACAGGCCACAGAGGAAAGGCTAGAGAGAAGCAAAATCCTTCTTGACTCTTCTTTTGGGTGCCCACTGGGCTCAGTGGAGGTCCAATGCTTACCCCATTTCTAAGGAAGTGCTTTTGTGGGTCTTCAGACCTCCCCCCAGCTGATGGTCTCTGTCCTCAAGCCCCGGACAGAGGTGATGGTGCTCTGAGCTGACAGCTTGTGACAGCCCTTCAGGCCTGGCCTCTGAGGTCCACTCTCATCATAGGCAGAGTCCCCCTGAAGACAGCTCAGCCTAGGCCTCCTCCCAGCATTCACGCCTGGTGCTTGGGAAGCATGCACAGCCTCACACAGCTCCCTGTGGCCCTGAGGACCTGGGAGTTGGCCAGTCTCTGCCTTTAGAGCCTTGGGACAGGTGTCGGGTACCAGTCTCTGTGAACTTTGAGCCCCAGGGATGCTCCACATGCCTCAGCTCAACCTCACCCAGGGAAGACAGAGGCAGAATGCAGAGACACTGACAACTCACTCAAAAAACAATCTCTCTTTTGGACTTCTGAACCCATAGGCAAGGTGGGACCCCACAGCAGAGGAACCTCTCCTGGAAGGAGGAAACACAGTACTATGGTCTGGTAGCTTGACAACACAAGAGTTATCTGGAGGGGAGAAAAACGTGGAAAGATCAGATGAGAGTGATTAAAAGCTGGTGTCTAATGCACAGCTCATACACGTTTACAAAATTAACATGTCAGAACAAAAATAAGCCTTTGTTCTTACAGCTCCTCACCTCCTTCTGAGATTTACTTGCTGCTGTGGGATCCAGGTGACCATCCAGAGCCCAAATGCAGCCCTGCAGGCTGTAGACATCAGACTGGAAAACCCTGCACCCTGGCATGGGAGGGCCACCGGGGGAATATTTGAGCCCCTGGAGCCATTTAAAATTTAGGAGAAACCAGCCATGAAGACTTGGACACCATCCTCAAGGGCAGTTCCTTGCCTTGGTCTGTGTGGATGCACGGTGAAGGAGGGTGCTCCTAGGCCCCAGTGGGTGTCAGAGTCCCTGGCCCACACCAGGTGTTGTCCAGTCTGTCCCCAACACCTCCACTCGGCCTGATGGAAGAGGAGACCAGCAACCAGTAGGGTGCTTACCTGCTCCCCAAACCTGCTGGTCCAAGTTGCACTGCAGGGATTCCAAAAGAACAGAGGATGTTTTGGGGGGGAAAAATAACATGTTCCATCTGTCATTCATTGCTCCTGACTAGACACATTTCATCTTTACAACTGAGACCAAATGGATGGTGAAGGAGTCCTGAGAGGAGAGGGGAAGTTGGAGATGCATGACAGCTATTGCTGGGTTAGCCGGTGTGAGCAACACCAGAGCACACTTCCTGTGACCCCATTCACTCCCATTCAGCTCTGGGCTCTCTGAAGTCCCAGGGAGCAGAGGCCAAGGCTGGGACCTTAGGAGTCAGACGGGCCCGACCAGCTATGTGACCATGGGCCAAGTGCCTCCTGGATAGGGGGACTCAGGGAGACATAGTATGTGCCGATGCTCACTTATTATTATTCTTCTGATTGCTGTTGTCTTTCCCCACCCCAGACGAGATGCTGGGCTGGATTCAGTGCAACTGCGTCTATGGAGTGTCTGCCTGTGGCAGGTGCCAGAGCGGCAATGATGAAAAGGATGCTAAGGAATACTTTAGACCCATCGCAGGCACTACTCAGGAGGCGTGGAAAAGTAGAGGGTGGAGTTCTCAGGAATGGATTGAGTCTTTAGAATATATGTCCCCAAATGTCCTTAAATAAGACAGACTTTTGGTGCTAATGTGCCGCATTATTAAAACAATATGACAAAATAACCCTGTAGGAATTGTGTTCACGGGTTTCCATATCTGAGGGTCTCATCTTTGCAGGGCCTTGATCGAGTGCCAGGCCTGAGAAATACCAGATTTGCTGCCAGTGGCTGAGGACCCAGATGCCAAGATGTGGGGTTCTGAGCCTGCTGGCTGGGCAGGACACACTGCTAGCACGTGCTGTCTATGGGCATCCGATCCTTTCTTGACCTACTTGGTGTCAACGCCCATACTCTCTAGTTTTGGGGTGGGGCTTTTTCTAGCAGTGACAACTTGGCCCTCAGCTTCAAAAAGTATGAACCAAAGCATATGCTTGCCTTTTGAAATCCTGGGGCCGAAGGCTCTGTGGCCGCCCCATTTGGCCGCACTCTTCATTCTCACACTGGAACATTCACGCTATGTCTGCAAGAACAAGTTACTCCCTACACATGCAATACAGCAAAGCCTTTTTTCCAGGAACACACATGACATCCAGAGAGCTCATCATGGAGACACTGGGACCCCAAGGGGTTTGACCATGTAGAGTTCATCTTTCCTGCAGACACAACATTTCTATTTCTCCCTTTCTACCCCTGGCGCCTTTTTTTGGTTTCTTACTCAGTTGGGTCCTTTGGGAAGTGGGTGCTGAGCTGTGTAGGAGAGCGAGAGGGGTGTGGGGGCTGATGCCTGATATGAAGGAGAAGGAAGCCCAAAGAGGCAGGAGACCCTCCCAGGAGCCTCACTGGCCCAGCAGGGAGGTGGGGGCCATGGCTGCCCCTGGAGGAGCCTGCAGAGTGGAAAGGCCAGCCCAGCGCCCTCCTCCCCAAATCTCCCCATGTGCTCCATCCTGGGGCACTGCCACTGGTGGCCTTCGGCCTGCTGCTGGTCTTGCAGCTCAGTGGCGAGCTCTCTTGTGAAGAGGCTCTGAGCGGTGCTCTGTGAGGACAACACAGCCCATCTGCCGTGTCATGTGTGCAGGTAAATGCCCCTGCTCACCTTTGGGGAGCAGATTCTCCGGGTCCAGGAAATGTACCTCCTGAGGGGACACTCAGAAGAGGGAGGTCAGTGGTCAAACCACAGCCCCGACCTGCTGCAGCTGGTCCTGGGGCCAATCTGACTGTCATTGCCTCCCCTCAGCTGTCCCTTCTCAATGCTACTCACCCTGAGACCCCCTCATCTCAGTCGTTCCCCGGGTAGGTGATGCCAGACTTCCTCCTGCTCACACGCTGGTCAAGAGGGCAGTGCATGTCCACTCATGGTCACTATGCCTAGGAGCAACTGGTCTGCACATACGAGCTGCCTGCCCACTGAAGTCTAGTTACGAAAGTGTTGGGAAGAACCATCTGAAGCAGGAGTCACGCTGGTCTCCTCCCAGAGGAACTCAGTTTGAGTCTGCCCAGCACTTCAAAGGCCCTGCCATCCAACTCAACAGAAAGAAATGACCCACAGCCAAGAAGCTGGCCCTGTGGGGGCTCACTGACCTCAACCCTAACCTTGCTGGGGTCAACCTTGAGAGGTCCCAGCCATAGATGGGGGTTGCAAAGGCCACTAGGCCAGCTAAGGTCGCTGATCACTGCACTTTTGCTCCACATCAAGTTCAGAAACTCCACTCAACTCCTCCACTGCCCCTTCTGAGATGCACAGCCCCCGGCCACACCTCCTCCACCCACTGTCTTAATCCAGAATACTTTCATCATCCTATAAAGCTTCCTCATGCCTATTAGCGGTCACTTCTCACTCCTCCCTCCCTTCCCCACCCCCTGACAAACACTAATCTACTCCCTATCTCTATGGATTTGCTGACTCGGGACATTTCTTATAAATGGAATCCTACAATATGAAAATACCTAGCATGATGTTGTCAAGGTTCATCCATGTTATAAGTGTGTGTCAGAACTTCATTCCTCTTTATGGCTGAATGATATTCCATTGCTTGGAGAGACCACCTTTGGTTATCCATTCTTCCGTTGGTGGACAGTTGGGTTGTTCCCACCCTTTGGCTATTGTGAATAATGCTGCAATGAACATGCTCATTCATGGACTTGTCTGAGTCCCTGTCGCAATTCTTTGGATCACACAAGTTTTGTAGGCTCTCAATGCACCTTCTAGGAGTTTTCTATTTCCCTTCACAAGCTGTACGTTTCATTGTCCTACTGTCTGGCAGACCCAGTCCAAGGACACTGGAAAGCTAGTTTTGACATCGATCTCAAAGTGCAAGGGTCACAGGGGTGAATTTTTTCTTTATGAGCATCTGGACCAATGAGGGTAATTGACTACAAATACCAGAGGAAACTCTAGCTAATTTAAGCAGAAATAAACTACAAGGAGATGATCCTGTAGTTCACAGAATTCACAAATATCTGGACAATCGGCCTGGAGAATGTGCAGGAAGCAGGGGGCCGTGGGATACCCCAGCCCCACCCTAGGAAGAGCTCAGTCAGTAGGCCACCCTGGGCCTTCAGACATGGGGCTGAGGCCACAGGTATCACTCATTGGGATCTGCGCTGTGTTAACACAGCTCCCTGACAACACCTTGATTTCAGACACCTGGTCTCAGAACCGTGAGAGAATGTTTCTGTTATTTTAAACCACCAACATTGTGGTGATTTGTTACAACAGTCCTAAGAAACTTACACACACACACACACACACACTCACACAAGCCAATCTCATGCCCAGGGGTAGTGCTCTCCACCTCAGGCTGAATCACAACCCATTGAAACGCCCACATGAGGACTGGAGAACAACTACTGCCTGTGGTCCTGCAGGGGCTGGGCCAGGTATCTTCACATAGACACACCTCCTGTACCTTTTCTGTGCAGACCACCCCTGCCTCGTTGTCTGCTGGACAACGGGACGCCTTCTTGACTCAGCTGAAGTGGTGCTGCTCAAATCACCAATTTCAACAGACCAGTGTTGTTTTTCTAATTCATGCAGGTTCCCTCTGGAGGCTCTGGGGAGGATCCATTTTCTCACCTTTTCCAGCCTCTAGAGGTCACTGCATCCCTTAGCTCCTGGGCTCTTCCTTCAACTTCAAGGCCGGCAGTGTCCAGCAGAGTCCTCCTCACATCACATCACTCTGACTCTGCCTCCGTCCTCACGTCTTCTCTCCTCTGACCCTCCTGACTCCCTCTTCCACTTGTAAGAAATATGATTACTCCGGGCCCACCTGGACAATCGAGGATGTCTCCCATCTCAAGGTGAGCTGACCAGCCCCTTAATCCATGAGCACTTGCATGTCTCTTTGCCTTGAAACCTAACATATTCAGAGGTTCTGGTCCTTGACTGGATGGGAAGGGCATTGCATGTAGTGTTGTTAGAGAATCAGTGAGGATCCGTGTCTCTGACATGAACAATTCCAAGGGCCTCTGGATAGGGCAGTGCACACAGAATGCAAATATACCTTCCTGCCTACAGCAGCCATGGATGGAGTCATTGGTGTGTGAGGAGCCATGAAAGGGGAACACAACAGGGTGGCTGACCCTCCTCAGGAGCAGCTGGAAGAAGTCTCATAAAAGAGAGCCCTGAGCTTTGTGATTACCATATGCGTGATGCACCCCAGCAGGGGTGCAGCATGGTTGGGGTTAGAGGGTTCACAGAAGGTTATGGGGCCTGGTAAAGTTGGATTCACCCACCCCTTGGAGCAAGAACTTGGTAGCAGTGGGAATGTTCTGGAGCCTTCCCCCTGCCATGCACTGGCACACACACATACACATGCACTCACACACAGACACATATGCAGCACAATATGCACACACAGAGACACACACAACTCTGCATATGCACACACTCAGAAAACACACATGCACACATGCGTCTATGCACATACACGTGGATATGTGTAGGCACAAAAGACATATGCACGTGTACACATGCTGCATACAAATAGAAAGAAACATATGCACAGAAAGACATGTGTACACAGGCATACCCACATGCACACAAACACACAAATGCACCCACACATGCACAGGAGCAAGATGATGCCATTTGCATTTGGTAGAAAGTTCTGGGAGCAGAATGGAGTAGGAAAGAGGGGCAGGGAAAGCAGAGACCACTCAGGGTGTGTCAGTCAGTGCAGTCACCCCAGTACTCACAAGTCTGGAACGGGGGAAGAGCAGCAGTAATAGAGGGAGGAGGTGGATTAGGGGCGTGTGTGGGACCAGCAGACCTGGTGGTATGGGTAGCAGACATGAAGGTCAATGTGGTCCCCCCCCAGGGTCACTGAGGGCACTGACGGGAGTACAGAACACAGGAGCCAGGGTACATTTGAGGGAAAGGAGATCAATTCAGCCTGCAAGGGGTGAGGGGGCTGCAATGGGAGCCATGGACATCATGGTGGGGGCATTTAGAGCAGGCTGGACACTTTGCTTGTAGTTCAAGAGGTCTGGTAGGAAAGGGCGGGGTGGCAACATCAGCTCCAAGGCTGGAGCTGGAGCCTGGACTAGGACCAGCTCTCTCAGGGGAGCTTGGAGTGACCGGGGCTGGTCCAGGATCCCTGGGGCTGGGGCAGCAAAGACCATGGGAGTAGGGGGTACATACGAGGAAGCCATTGCTTTATCTTGCTAGCTCTTAATGCAGAGGTGTACTGCTTCCCATTCTGATAACATTCTCCCTTCCAGATAAGCTTTCTCAGAAGAAATCAAACCCAAGAGTAATGATGGCTAATTATGCAAAATTAAGAACATAAATTCACAGGATCCCCCCCAAAAATGATTTAATCACCACCTACAAGTCAAAATGAGGGGCCTTTATGAAGATGAGGGAGGGGCAGGATCCTGTCTCCAGGTCAGCCCAGGGCCAGACAGGTGAGCAGGGAGGAGGTGTAGGGTCCCCCACCCAGCCCTGCAGCTGTCCCTTGTGACTGCTGGACTGAGTCTGCTCTTCGTGCTGTGAGCTGAGGGACCCAGTTTATTCCTAACCACACTGTGAAGGTCATTTGAGAGTCTCTGGGAGGGCTGGGCAGTGGGCACGTGTGTGTCCCAGGTCAGCCACCTGCACTGGGTTAGGGTCTCAGTCCTGTTGTTCAGAACCCCAGGTGGACTTGGGCCAGAATTTGCTCTCTTGTGTCTTTGATGGTGTCTCCCAGGCAGAGCGGGACATCTTCCTGCCCAGCATGGGAGAGGGGAACTCAGTGAGGCCTTGGACAGATTTCCATCCACAATGGGTCACTGCTAACCCCTTACTCCTGGTGAAGTTATAGGCAAGTCAGGTAGCTTTTCTAAGACATAGTTCCCTCAGAGGCTAAAGTCATGTTTTGGAAGAAACTTTACATATTATAAGCCCATCTATAAATGTGAGGACTGTTGTCCCTATTATGTGTTTATATTTTGCAAGACTACTGCGCTGGGGTTGCCATTAAAAATCAAACACATTGTTACAAAACGTGTTATCAACTTCAAAAATCCATGGTGCTGTTGGAACAATATTTGAGGTCTGCAAATGTCTAGGTGCCACCCAGTCCCTAGTCACTACCCTCCCACAGGGACCGTCACAGCCTCACCTCTTTGTGAGCCCTCTGTGCCTCTTGTTGGTACTCATGTGACCTGGACATCCCTGACACTCAGTACTGGGCTCCAGGCATCCCCAACTGTACAGTGCAAGGTTCCTGCCCCCTGTCTGCCCATTTGCCTCCCTATGCCCACTGTCCCTCTCTCGGAGCTGGTCAACATGCCGGCCTCAGTCTTGTCCACCCGGGCCTGAGGACCCAAGTTCCCCCTCTTTGCCTTTTCCTTCTTAAATGCCCATGTCTAGGTCCTCCATCTCCCCTACCCCTGAAAAAACTGGTCTCATTCAGTTCTGAGAGTTGTCCTCAGCCTCTCAAGGAAAGTGATTCCCAGCAGACCCAGGAGTGAGGTGGGAGCTGGTGCTGGGAAACCAGATCCTGGTGGTTGGTCACACCCAAAACCTGGGGAATATCATGCAATGTGTGCTCATCATCAGAATGAAACTGTACTTGATTTCAGGGGAAACGGTTTGGCAATAGTAATGGTTAGAGGACCTGAGGCCTTCAACCCTGTCAGGACAAAGGAAGGTCTGGACACATAATCATAATAATTTTCATCCCATGTTCCTCAATTAAATGAATGGTCGGATGGATGCTGGATGGATGGATGATGAATGGTTGGATGAAAGGGTAGTTGATGCAAGGATAGTGAGTGGATGGGTGAATGGATGGATGGATGGGTGGGTGGATGTGTGGTTTACCGTTGGATGGATGAATGAGGGATAGATGAATGGATGAATGAATGGTGGATGAATGGATCATGTATGGATGCATGATGGATGGATGGATAGATGGATCGATGGATACCTATGAGGCCAGGATAAATAAAGCACACATGGACACCTCTAAAGTAATGGGGTCTAGATCCACTTGACCATCACTGTGAGCTCCATGCACATTTGCTCCATCCTCTCCTCTTGCTTGCTCACACCTTCCTTAATCTGGATTGGGGGCATGTCCAGTTCTGAGAGGCATCCAATTTCTTTTGGAGTTCTCCTCTCAAAGGGCCCATTAACTGCCCCTCCTCTTCAGGATCTTAGGGCCACGGCAGCTCCTATGGAAATCTTACAGGACGTTTCCTATTAGTGTCAGCTTCCTATGCTGATCAGATGGGAGGGTGAACCCAAGTGTGGGGACACATGGCTGTTTGCCTCCCACAGCTCCCTCAACCATTTGATCTCTCTTTCCCTATTTCATCCAACTTCACAGTCCATATTCCTTGAGCTATGCACATCTGCTCCGATGTTAGTCATTTTAGAGACATCTGGGCTCAGTTCTATCAGCTTTTTGCATTTTTCTCCCTAAAGCCCTTATTACAGACATCCCTTTATTCCAGCTTTGAGGAAAATGGTATAGAAAGCCCTGGGCTAGACCAGTAACCTCGAGGAAAAGTGGCATCAGCCCTGCTGCCCTTCAGCTTCACAATGAACTTCAAGGTCATTTGGTTTTCAAGATGCTCATCATGTGGGTGTTCTTCCCTCCCCTCCTACTTCCAAGCTCCCCAATCCTGAGCCTGGGGTCCTGGAAACAGGCCTCACCCCCTACCTGTGCTCTGGAGCCAGGCCGCAGCCTGCCAAGTTGATCCAACATCCTCTACATTATTAATGTGCTGGTTTTTCTAGCAGACTCAACACAATAAAGATGGTGGTGATGGTAACGAACGTAACCGTGAGTCACCATCGTGTACTGAGAACTAATGTACTGGAGCATAGCATACATACCAGCAAGTACAGAATTCATACTTGCATTGATCCGTGAATTATCCAAAGGGAACAAAACCGCTAACCAGTACCCACAAAAAAATAGAATATGACTAGCCCTCCAACGGCCCTCTTATGTGCCCCTCCCAGGTCACTTCCCTCTCTCTCCCAAGAGAGAGAGGGCCAATATTCTAACTTCTGAATTTGTTTTTCTTGTCTTTGAACTTGATTTAAATGGAATCATACGGAGTGTCTTCTTTGGTGTCTGGCTTCTTTCATTTTGCTTGTAAGATTCATCAATATTCTTGAATGTGGCTGTAGTTAATTTTTATTTCTGTATAGTATTCCACTATAAAACATATAACCCATTTTATTTATCCATTCCACTACTGATGCGGAATGGGTTGTCTACAATTTGATGATATGCCAAAAAATGCTGCTCTGGACATCTTGTACATCTTTTGGTGAACATATGAACATATCTGTGTTGGGTATATACCTAAGCGTGGAATTGTTGGGTCATGGAGTATGTGTACATCCACCTTTAGGAGATACTATCAAAGAGTATCAAAGCAGATTAAATAGTTTGCACTCCCAGCTGTGTATAAAAGTTCCAGTTGCTCCGCATCTCCACCAACCCTTGGTGCCGTCAGAGGTTTGATTTTAACCGTGGTGGTGTATGTGTAGTGGTAGCTCATTGTGGTTTTAATTTGCATTTTCCTCCTGAGTAATTACGTGGAGCCCTTTTCCATTTCATTGTTCCCATTTGGTTATCTTTTTTTTGAAGTGCCTAGCGAAATCTCCCCTTTTATTCTCGTGGATTGTCTGTAATATTTTTATAAATTTATGCCAGTTAGTCAAATATCCTATATGAGAGTCTTGTGTCAGATAAATACATGGCAAGTGTTTATCCCCTTTGTGCCTGCCCTTTTTCCTCTCTTAAAAGTTTCTTTTCACTGACAGTTCTCATTTTTAATAATTTCCTGTTTATCTTTTGGTTCCTTATGTTTACTGTTCTTTGTGTTCTGCGAAATCTTTGGCTGCCCCAAGATCTTGAAACTGTTTTTCTAAGGTACTTACTAGAGAAGTTGTTGTAAAAACCCCCGTTTAGATTTAAAATCCACCTGGAATTGATTTTTGTTGGTACAGCCGGTATGGAAAACAGTGTTTTCTCAAAGATTAAAGATCAGAGTTTTCTCAAAAGATTACAAATGGAACTCTCATATGATGCAGCAATCCCACTACGGGGTATAGTTCCAAAGGAAATGAAATCAGTATCTTCAAGTGATATCTGCCCTCCCATATTCACTGCAGCACTTGTCACAATGTTACCGAACCAAAATGAGTTCCCTATTTGGTGAGTTGAAATCAAAGCCTTTACTAGAAGTTGTTCTCACACAAAGTACGATTCATTTGCCGCAAATAAGGGGACCATAGGGAATCACTTCCAAAGCTGTGGCCCTCTCAGCAAGGGAAAACAAGTGCCTTTTATTTTTGGTAGGGAATAAATATTCAAAAGGAAAGTTTCGTCATCACGTATAGAGGTGGGTATAAGCCAGCCCAGGCGTAGTTTGAAAACGTGCTTTCCCCTACCTTTCATGTTATGCTAATAAGGCTTAAGCTCCTCCTGGGGTGGAGATCTTAACATTAAAATGAAGCAAAAGTAACTTTGGAGACTTCTTGGCCCATCTGTGCAGGCGTTGCTTTTGCAGTTCTGTTTGGACTGGTTCAGGGTGGTTGGTGATTGCGTCTCTTAAAGTAACAGAGAAACAACTTTGAGAAAGAGTTAAGGGGCCGGCCTCGTGGCGTAGTGGTTGGGTTTGGGCGCACCGCTTCAACAGCCTGTGGTTCGCAGGTTCGGATCCATGGTGCCAACCTATGCACCGCTCATCAAGCCATGCCATGACAGGCGTCCCGCATATCAAACGGAGGAAGATGGGCACAGATGTTAGCTCAAGGCAAATCTTCCTCAGCATAAAGAGGAAGATTGGCAACAGATGCTAAGTAAGGGCTAATCTTCCTCACCAAAACAACAAAAAAGAAACAGTTAAGTGCTTTCGAAATTGCCTTTGAATTACTCGGGGCAGTTAGTTGGTGACAACAATAGCCAAGATATGGACACAACTTAAGTGTCTGTTGATGGATGATTAGATTAAGAAACGTTACATGTATCTACAATTAAATATTATCCAGCTTTCAATATGAGAGAAATCCTGCCTTTTCTGACAACACAGTTGAACCTGGAGGACATTATGCTAAGCATAATAAGCCAGACACTGAAAGACAATCACTACATGATCTCATTTACACGTGGAATCTAAAAACGTCAAACTCGTGGAAACAGAGAGTGGAATGTGCCTACAAGGGATGGAGGTTGGTGGGTGCGAGGGGAATGAGAGATGTTGGTCAAAGGGTACAAACTTTCAGTTATAACATGAGGATGTTTTCAAGATCTAATATAGAACAAGGTGACCAGAGTTAATAATAATGCATTGTATACACAAGAGAATTGATCTTAAGAGTTCTTAGCATTAAAAAAAGGGGGAGTTATTACAGGAGGTGACGGAACTCTTCATTAGCTTGATTGTGGTATTCATTTCACAATGTGCACATACATGAAATCATCACATTGTACACCTTCAATATATACAACTTTTCTTTGTTAATCGTACCTCAATACAGCTGGAAAAATATTTGTGCTGACTTCAGAAAATGCTTACGAATTAATGTGAATGAGGAAAACAAGAAGTGAAAGCACAAATGCAGCAGGGCCTGGGAGAAAATTTGCCAAATGTTACCCGTGGGTGATACTGGCCTAGAGCAAGTTGACTCGAGGGAAGCCGTGTTGTAACTTAGAGTAACCTCTGACTAGCTCACTCAAGCTCTGTGTGTTTTACCTTGCACTTAGCCTAGGAGATAAACAGGTCTGGGAAATAATCCTGGCTGACACACGTACATCCCAAGAGTGACAGATGATAACTTTATTCTTTTGAATTTCTTAGGAACATGACGACCTCCTCAGGAAGATCATCTATACCGGCATCCATCATCGATGACAACTGAAAGACCTGGTGTGATGTCTCCAGTCTCCGATGCCAGATGGTCAATGTTCCTGAGCCCCCTTCACAGCCCACTAGTCCCTACAGAACTGCCTCAGATTATGTGCTTGTTTAAGATGGTCTCTGGGACATGAGTCCATCATCTTCCAATTTTGCTAGCTAATCGAGTAATTTCCTTTCCTCACCACCGACTCATCTTGTGATTGATTGGCTTCAAGGTTGCAGCAAGCAGAAGGAGCCTTTGCCCAGTTACACGGGCAGGGATTAGCAGCGATTATTAATTTCTTCTTTACACCTTTCTCAATTTCTCACATTTTTTAAAAGCACATTCACTTCACCAGGAGAAAACCAGCAGCAATTGTGAGTCACAACAAAAGGTGGAGAGATGAGATTGTGCACCCCTATCCCTCCTGGCCCCAGGAGGGCTGGAGGGAGAACAGTGGGCAGTGCAGGCAGCCCTGACCCTGCTTGGCCCAGGGTCTCCTTCCCCAGAGCCTTTCTGGTGTCCATCAGGCCCCACCAGTGTGGGGCTCCTGCTGCAGGTGGCCCCCATCAGGGTGAAACCCAGCTGAGTGGTGGCCTCTGACTGACCAGCAGGACCTAGTTTGTGATCTTGGTCACAGGTGGGCAGGACCGAGGAGGGTTGGTAGCTCAGTTGGAGAGTGGTGGTGGGAGGCTGGACAGGGGCTGGGGCAAAGTAGAGCAGGGGCCTGGGAGGGAGTCCCAGCAAAGGAACCAAGGGTTGGCCAAGGGGCAGGACTATGTCTGAGAGATGCTGAGGAGCACAGTGGGGTCAGTGGGGCTCAAGGAAGCTTCCCAGGGCTGCCCTTGACAAGAGTCTCCCTCAAGGTCACACAAGGCTCCTGGCCCTGTGGCCTTCAACCCAGCTCCAAGGCCAAGGGGATCCTTCCTTACAGAAGGTGAAAGGATCAGAACACTCTGGGGCTCTAAGTGTTTCAAAGTCTTTGTAAATATGCTCCAAGTGCAGAGTGCCCATGCCTTCAGGGACCAGCCACCTGTGCTGATTAGGAGCACCTTCTTTATCCCCAGTGACCAAGCGAGGCCAGAGGTAGAATGTCCTTCCCCAGTTTTCCCAGGGGTTCTTACCTGGGCACCCTGGGTGTGGGTTGGGGGTGGCGACAATTCTTCAGTCTGTGGCATGTTCTGCCTCCTTAAATGACAGTGGTCTCCCCCGTTCACTGGCACAGCCCAAAGAGCCTCCACACATTTCCCAAAACTCGGGAGACACGGTGCCGCCCAGGGCAGTGTGAGAACCCGGCCAAACTCAGCAGGTAGAAACTCCAGGAACACTTTTCCTGACCGTCAGTTCCACACCAGGTGTACTTGCTAGCTGAAGGAGGGCATTGGTGACACTTTTTGCACCTCCAATTCCCCATATGACATGGGGACAATGCTGCTCCCAGGGTGGGGATTCTGTGCCGTTGAATGAGATCAGTGCACGTGGAGCAGGCAGTGCAGCGGTAGTTGTCAAGATGAGTAGAATCAACGCAGGGAGGGCAGATATGTAGACACGACTGCACCTGCTCCTCCAACTCTCCTAAGGATAAAATGTGGTAAAATTCATGCCTTCCCACTCATCTAAAATACCAGCGCCCACCTTGAGCCCCTATCCTGTCCTCCCCACAGCCCTGTGAACTCTACTCCGGGCCATTCATGGGACCAGGGAGTTCTGAGACTCAGGGCCAAGGTTTTCCCGCAGATTTCTCATCTGGGTGGTGGTTAGGGAGGTCCCCAGTCCCTTCTGCTCTGTGCTTGGTGCAGGACACCTGGGGCAGCCCTGAGCTGGACCATCAGTGATCTGAGGCTGTTCTCCTTCACTCTGCTGGGCTGACAAGGGGACCTGCATCTGGCAAGCTCAGCCATCTGCGCAGGGGTGGAAATCCCACATCAGCAAAATGCCAGGGCTGCCAGTGCCATTCTCTACTTCATGCCTCAGCTCTCCTGGGCACCGCTATCTTGCATGACCTTTGCTCTCACTCCCCAGTGGAAGAGCCCATGGCCACATTTCCTACTGGCTGAAGGCAAAGGCAGTGAGGGCAGCCAATGGCTCAGGGAGGCCTGAGGAGTGTGTCCTGTTGGTGTTGAGCATCTCTGGGCCATGGCTGGACAGACACGTGCATGGGAGGGCAATGGTGTTCCTGTGTCCGGCTGCCGAGAGGCGGGGTGGGCCAGTGACTGGAGCCCCCACCTGGGCTCCCGGGTGTGTCTTTGCCTCTGTGCTTCTCCCTGGTGAAGAAAGCTCAGACCCTCTGCACAACCCTCACGCCTCGCTCGTCCCTGCACCATCCCTGTACATTCCAGAGTGGTAAGAGCTCAAGGAGGGGAGAGTGAGGGACGAGGGAGCCCTGACCACCCCTTGTCCCTCACCCCCAATTAGAAAAATGTGCTCTGGCTCAACCGTCAGCATGGCCTCCCCTGGTTCCCAAGAAACCCCTTTCTCCCTCAGCCCCCAACGCTAATCCATTAGAGACGGGCAGTGCCACCTCTGCACCTCCTTACTCCACGGGGGTCTCCAAAGCCGCCAAGCAGGTGTTGCCCATGCCACTGTCCTCAGCCCAGGGCACACATCTGAGCTGGAGAGGCATGTAGAACTCTCCTCCCCAAGATTCAGGGGGTCCAGAGCCCCTCAAGAACCAGCATTCTCCCCCTCCCACCAACTCTAGGCCACAGGCCCCTTGAGGAGAAGGAGGGAGCCTGGTGACCCAGAGCTGCCCACTGTGGCCTCCCACACCAGGCAACACGGCCTCGGGGACCAGTGTAGTGTCCAGAAGAAGATGACTGGTCTTGTGGGGCTTGTCCCCTCTGAGAGGACAGAGGAGGCCATGGAGGTCAGGAGAGAAGGCTCTGGAGAGATAGGAAGGGCCAGGCTCCCACCCCAAGCCAAGGCACCATTTGCCTGATAATCAAAGATGAACTGGCCCACCCAACTGGCAGCATTTCCCTGGAAGAAGTATAGGAGTCCCACGGCCACCCTGGGCCGCCTATCTGAGCCTCTGGATCTGGAGGTGGGGACAACTAGGGCCCTTGCCGGCCCCAGCGAAGAGAGGAGACTTGGGGAGCACCCACATGAGAGCGGAGCACTCCAGCCCCGTGACTGAGGAATTTTTGATGCCACTCTCTGAGTGGACACTGGGCAGGGGTAGGAAGAAAATACCCCCAATATATCTGTGCCTACTGTATGCCAGGGCGGGGAGCAGCCAGCCACTGCTGTCACATCCATGGAGAAATGAAGTAGGTGTGGCTTCGTGAGTGTAACCTGGGGGAGGATGATGGAGTCTCCCAGCAGTGGAAAGACATGAGCTTTGGCCTTTCAGGTTCCTGGATACTGTGCTGAGGGAGGGGCAGCAGCCCTCCATTCACAGAGGCCTCCTGGGAGGGGAGAAACCAGGGTGGTGGATGGTGATCGGCTCAGCAGAGGGCAGGCTTGGGAAGAGTGGCGGGGCTGTCCTGAGGGGAGTGGAGCCCTGCTGAAAGAGAGACCTCTTCCTACCTCTCAGAGCTCATCTGGCTCTTTTCTTTCTTTCATTTTCAAATTAGAGGCAGCAAAAGGACAAGCTTACCTGTCTCTCATCCCCTTTCCATATTTTCAGCTTTGATGTCCACCCCTCCTATGAAGCCTGCTCTCTTGGGAAGGTAAAGGCAGGGGCTGGTGGCTGAGGCAGCCTCTGGCCTTGAGGCAGGCGGCACCAGGAGTGGCTGGAGTGGAGGTAGGAGCCTGCGGCCCGGCCCCTGGCGTCTGTGGGCAGCCTGGTGATGAGGGAGTTTGTGGCTCTTGCTTCAAGAGTGTGGGAGGCTGAGAGAGTCAGGAGTGCAGGTGGCCCCTGCCCTCGGGTCAGGACAGTGTTCTGTGGACAGCCACACGTGTGTTAACACACACATGTTAGGTGTGAGCATGTGCCATGTCATCCACATTAGTGTGTGTGTGAGCACACGTGTGCAGAGCCCAAATCCTAGCTGAGGGACTGACTCATCCAGTATTTTGAGGCCTCGGTAGCACTCTTACCAGGGGGCCACATATGGAGTTGATGGTGGTGTGGCAGGCCTTGCATGCAGGACTGCCCCAGCCTACGTGACTGTGTAAATCTGCTCTGTGGAGGGGGCAGAGGTGTCCCCAGCAGGGGCTCTGCTGTGCAGCACGAGGCCTGGCAGTCCATGCAGCCCAAAGGGGCAAGACCTGCTGAGCCGGCTCTTCAGAAGCGTCCAGTCCTGAGGATAATGTTCACAGGGAGAGGTTTTGGGTGCTGGTGCCCCCTCGCCTACTGGTGATCGTCCCTGGAGAGGGTCCAGCAAGTTGGAGAAGGGGTGGGAAGGGGGTTTGAAAAATAGGCCAAATTCATGTCCCAAGTCACAGGCCAAGCCCAGTGAGTGTCCCTGTCCCCTGCCTCAGTTTAGCTATTCAGGAAATGGTCCAGGGAAGAACTGAGCAGGGTTGGCACCAAAACTGGGGTCAGGGGGTAACAAACAAAAGATCCTGCTCTATGCCAAGATCATTTCTGTTACCCTGAGATGGGGTGAGGGGAAGTTGGGGGTATAGTGGGATTCTGCGGAGCCTTACGCTGCCCAGGACCTCATCTTCGGGGGTCTGGCCCTCACCTGGCCTGCCCTAGGTCACCAGCAGTAGCAGTGGCACTTACATCTGTCCCAAGGTCTGGAGAGGGGAGAAGTGGGCAGCCTTACACCCTGGTGGGGACCCTCACGATTTCTTTCTTTCTTGAAGAAACATGAAACCCTCAAGATTCATGTACTGTGTGATGGAGAGAAACAAATACCAACTGTTTCTCCAAAAAGACAATGTATTTTGTACTTTGTAAAGTATTAATTAAAACGGAGAAAAATATCATGTTGGCTGAGGGCATCTGATTTTGTGCTGCTCCAGGACCACATCTCATCTCTTTCCTTCTCCATTCCATGGTCGAGGAACATGGCCAGGGGCTGGGAGGAAGGCAGAACAACCTTCCCGTCCACACCCAGCATCTGAGAGAGGACACACCCCAGAGCGAGAGGGGCTGTATTAGTTACCTGATGCAGGGTAACAAGTTGCCCCAAATGCAATGGATTAAATTGATTGTATACGTGTCACGGTTTCTGTGGGTTAGGAATTCAGGAGCAGTTTGAGCAGCTGGCTCAGGGTCCCTCAGGATGCTGCGATCATCTGAAGTCCTGGCTGGGACTGCAGGATCTACTTCCCAGGTGGTTTATTCACAGGGCTGGCAAGTTGGGCTCAGCTGTTTGCAGGGAGTCTGTTCCTCTCCACATGGGTCTCCCCATGGGGCTGCTTGAGTGTCCTCACAATACGGTGCCCGGATTCCCACAGGGCAAGTGATTCAAGGGCCAGTATAGGAGCCAAAATGGTTTTTTGGCCCCGAACCTCAGAATTCACACCCCTCTGCCTCCACCATACTCTGTCACCATACAGCCCTGCTCTGATTTGACACAGAAGCAGAACACACAAGGGTGTGAAACCAAGAGGCCAAGGTCACTGCTGCCATCTTGGAGACTGTCTACTGTGCCCACCATTCCTCCTAAACCTCTGGCAGAGGTGGGCCTGGGGGTTAGGGGGCCTGCGGAGCAGGACAGGGCCTTGCTGGTGGCAGGGGGAGGATCAGGGGCTGGATCCCGGGCCACAGGGCTTCTGGCACAAGCCTGGAGCCCTGCTGTGGATGTCACACCAGCAGGAAGGTCCTTGGTGCTAGAAGCCCAGGAGCTGATGCCTCCCAACAAGATACTCTAGGGGCACGAGGGAGGGCTCCATGCCCAGCGTCCCTCCCACAAGGGCTCTGGCATTTGGTTCCTGCCCTTTTGGCAGACAGGCACTTGGGATGCCCAGGCAGGACAGAGGTCTTGGACCTTGGACACCCTTCACTGCCCCTCTCTGACATTTCCCACGAATGGCTGGTGTGAGCAGGGCAGCGCTGAAGGCCTGAGCCTGCACTGAACCCCCCAACCTCCATCCTCACCCGCCTCACCCTTGTCCGCAGGAAAAGCAGACCTGGTGATTGAAGAGAGTGACAATGGCGCTGAAGCTTTCTCACCACCCTGAGCCCAAGAAAGTTCTGGACTCTGTGAATGCTTTCCCATCTGGGGTCTTCAGACTACGCCCCCCCTCATTCCTTCAGAGACCCCCTTGGAGCTAGGACATCTACGGGGACTCTTGATTTCCCCCAAAATCTCAAAAGTTACAAAGGCCTCCAGAGCCCGACCTCCCTTTCCCGCCACTCATTCACAGTCACTGTCACTCGGGCGGTGCTGGACCTTGTGCCAGGTCCTGGGGACCCCGAGGAACCTGCTGTGGCCCCTGCACCTGAGTCTCTCTAGGAGGTGAGAAGACAGGGAAAGGATCTATTCCAGGGAGTGCAGGGCCAGGCTAGACCACAAAGGTGTGCTGTGCCCAGGGGGAGGGAATGACCACTGTCCAGTAGTAGGGGGCAGACCAAGAAGCCAGGACATTAGGGTTGAGCTTGGTAAGATGGGGACCCAGCAGAGGGAGGAGCAAAGTCATAGAGGGCCAGAGGGAACCTTGGCTGGAATGGAGGAGTGCGGCGGGGGAGGGAGGAGTGGATGGGGCAGGTAGGGGATGAGGCTGAAATGCAAGGTGGGTGCTCAGGTCTGCCAGGGGCCTCACCCTCCTACAGGCCATGGGGAGCCACTGAGGACTTCCACGCAGGGGACCAAACTTAGCATCTGAGTGGTGATCTGGGTTATGAAGAGGGCCGATAGGTGGAGGAAAGGGGCACTGCCAGGGTCCTGGCCTCAGTTCTCAGGAGGGGTCCCTGGTGGTTCAAGTGTCTTCTGTGTGCAGAGTTGGGGTGTTGGGGGCAGTGGCGCATGCAGGGGACCAGCAGATATCCAGCCAACCCTCAGAATCATGAATTTGCCCCACGCCCAACCAGGGTATAATTCCTCCTGGAGCAGCTCTGGCTGGTTCTTGGCAGGTTCTCACTGCAGCTCACATTCAGATCCCTGGGGGGGTTACCCATGCCAGGACTCCACCCCCAAGAATCTGATTCAGTTTCTCGTCGATGAACTATCTGTTTAAAACCTCCCCCACCCTCTTTCAAAAGGTAACATAAAGAACTCGGCTACAGGAGGAAAGAGCAGCTTCTGTGGTCACATGGCCCCCCTGGTTTTATCATGTGACATTCCACTGCGGGGACGGGGGCTCATGATGGTGAAAACGAGCTCTCCAAAGGGAATGCGTGGGATAAGATCATGGGGGTGGTTGCACCACATAGACAATACGCTAAAACCACTGAATTGTACACTTTAAAATGGTCTTACATCATGTGACTCACATGTCAATGTTTTAAAAATATCAATGTGGTAGAAAAACCAACAGGAATGGATGCTGGGTGTGAAGGATGGCCAAGAAAAAATGTGAGTTATTCTGACACTCTTGAGGCTTAAAGGAAGTCCCTATCAACATGGTGGAGGCAGCACAGAGAAGGAGGAAGAGGACGGAGGCAAGAAACCGGAGCTCCCACCTCGCAAAGGTTGATGGAGGAGCATCTCATTTGAGCTGTTTTTCCAGGAGCTCTGGACCTGAGCTGACCCAGCGGGAAGCTGTGCAGCATCAACGAGACCCAAGCCCATCTGCCACCCTGATGAGCATGGGGCACCGGGAGGGTCCTGATGTCCAGGGAGAACCTCGGGGAAGCAGGCAGAGCCTCTGAGGAGCCTGTAGGTAATAGCCCGAGGTGTCTTCAGGGAAATCAATACTCGGTGTCTTGGACTCAGGGTCACTGAGCGTGTCATGAATTACGTGGTAAAAGTGTCCAAACTTAAAAAATTAAATGAAGGCACCAGTGATCTCACTCCTTAGGTATACACTCGAGAACACTGAGAACACGTTCACACAGACACTTGTATGCGAATGATCCAAAAAATAAAATGCTGGACCAAGTAAAACTCATACATGAAGTTCTGGCATTATTCATAATAGCCAAAATGTGGAACCAGCCAAATGTCCACCAAATGTTGAATACGGTACATCAAAACAATCAATCAGTAACCTCCCAGATGATTCTATCATACAGGCAAGGTTAGAAGCTCAGGGGGAGGGGTTGAATCTGCCCAAAGGAATCCCCTCATGAACACGGCCTCCTTCGGCTGCTCTGGGGGCAGGTGACCTCATCTTGATTTCCTAGTTTGAGGCCAGACTCATGAGAGGCAGCCAGCCCCGAAATGCGCCAGCTGGAATGAATGCATGCTTCTCACCACCGCATCCCCAGCACCTGGCAGCTCCTGGCGTACAGTCGGTCAGGAACAGGGACTCAATCAGGCCTTTGCTTCATCTTCAGTGTTCTCTCGCTGTAATGAAGGTGGATGACTGCAGCTGAGGAACAGCTTCGGGTCACAAGCCTGAGCCTGTTCACTTTCCATCTCTGAGGGTGGATGCACACATGGCATTTTTCTGATGGGCACAGATTCCTGTGCTCTTCTCTGGCAATTCAGCTGGCACCACCCTACCAGAGCGACAGCAAGAGCAAGTCTCTCCGCTCCTCATGGGCAGCTCCCCCACCAGCTACATCCCACCTGTTTGCCTCCCTAGCAAGACAATAGACTCCTGGTTTGAGAAGGTGACCACAATCTCTGGATTACTCCTTTTAAACTTGACTGCTCAGCGTGCCCTCAGTGTGGCCCCTGAGAAAAGCACAGCGAGAGGGACTCCAAGCACTGTCTCCAGCTCAAGCTGAATCTAGGCTGCTCCGTGTGAAATATCAAGGTTTGTGTGGAAGAAAGGCTGGGTTTCTTGGTCGCCACAGCATGAGCGTCTGAGGGTAGCTGGGTGATGCACCCTGGGAGAGAGAAAGGCAAGTGTGGGGTCCTTTGTGGAGGGGATACATTCCTGGGGCTCAACCACGGGGCAGGACAGGCCCCAGGACAATGGCTGCCTCACAGATCCACCCCAGTGCTGAGGCCGCCAAGGCCATCTGAAGTGGTCTGTGGGAATGTCAGGCTGCACGGTAGGCCGAGGCACCTGAGCAGCTCCCATGCAGCCCCTGCGGGGAGAATGACCCTCAGAAGGTGTGAGTAACTCTAATGCTGGTCAGGAGGTGCTGGGACCTGAGCGTAATCTGTGAGAGAACAGTGTGGATCTTCAGAAATGCAGCCTGAGTGTCTACCCTGTGCCAGGTGCTCAACGAGACTGTCACCTGCTGTGCCAAGTCAGAGCACTCTTCCTGCAGCGTGGTTCTCAGCGTCTGACTGTCACATGAACACAGTGAGTGCACAGTAGGTGTTTCCTGACCTCCTGAAAATGTGAGCCAACCACATATTCAAGAAACAAGCGTGGTCAGGACAGGACTCTCCTGAGTGTGTCAGGGGCGGACCTGACGAGAACGGCAGGCCAAGTGTCTTTTATTCACTGATGTCAGGGTCTGTGTGCTAGCAAGAGCCCCTTCTCCAGAAATCATCATGGAGTGGCAGCCTGCACGTCCGGCGGGGGCTCAGGGGATGGAAGACGGAGACCCAGGCCCCTGGCAACGACTGTCCACTGAGGGAGACAGTGGTGGCCACCGTGTGACAAGAGTCCCTCCACCTTCTCAGGCTGTGCCTGCCACTCGGGCTCTGCACTGGCCTCGCTTCTTCCCCAATATAGGTGGAATGACAGAGTCTGAGTGTAAGAAGACATGACGGCCAGGTGACACGTCACAGTGGCCCGTGGTCACTGCATTCAGGGTGTCCTCACACACTTGCTGAAGTGACAGGAGCCCGGAGCCTGCCAACACTGACTTTTCACAGGAAAAAAGGATAAATCACACAACCAACGTACTGTAGAAGCTTTCTCTCCATGTGTGTCAAATGTTGGGAGTGTCAGAGGCCTTGTTGCGAATTTCTCTGAAGATGAAATGTATTTGTAAAACCACTGGAGTAAAATAATGACTATCTGGCAATGGCAAAAGACTTAACATGATAATGTAATTACAAGGAAATTTGGTTATTTTATAAGCCACATTTTAAGATAACGACTAGAATTATACCAGGACATATCAGATTTTTAGGAATTTTATATAATTTTTAGAATACTGAAAACATGCTTATTTTCATCAAACCAACAAACTTAAATAAGCTTTCATTTACTAAAGATGATATCATGTTAACTTGAAAAACATTTGGGTTAGTTTCCATTACATTTAGAAACAATTTATATAAATGCTTACTTTAAGCCTACTAGTGGAGCTCTTTTAGAAATTACATCATCCAGAGGTAGAAAAATATCACATATATATAACGCGTACACATAGACATACATAGATACACAGACAGACACAAGCGGAGACCTTAAATAGTTTTCATTAAATGTTTCCTATGAATCAGGTACAATACAAAACTCACTAATTTAAAAAAGAATAGTTGGATCCAAACTGTGTTTTTGGCAGTATTAAACAACTCTATTAATTTTTAATTTAAGTTTCCCATTGACTGTTTAAGGGAATAACGTTAAGTTTCCCAGAAAATCTCTCATGATCTCATTAACTCTGAGAGGGGCTCATACTGGGCCCTTCTTAGAAGGTCGATTATGGGGGTGTCTGTAAAGCCATAATTTAATAGACTTTTAGGTAACTTTTATAGCTTAATTTTTATTAGCTTTTTGCAACCAAACTTTCAGTAGGGCTCTTTTGGAATTTTGAAGGCTTTGCTTTTAAGTGCACATCTTAAGCAATCTTATCTAATTAGATCATTCCTTCTAATGGCCAATGTAACACCCCTGAAGCTGGTGGCATTTTGGTAGGACCCTAGCCACAAATGGAGTTCAACCCATATTTCTGTCCAACCATACCTGACTGCAAATTGGGTGCAACCCGCAATTCTGTCTGACCATATTTTGGGGCGCCCAACCTGATGGTTACTAAGCCAAGCTCTCAGGACACAATACAAGCGTAGCAAGATTTTGCTGTTGTTTTAAATATTTACAACTTCTGCAACCTTTAGTTTTCGAGCAGGTGTGCTGGAAGGTGGCATGCTTAACTCTTTAGAGATTAAAGATTGCATTTAATCTGTCTGTTCCACGGTTCTCAAATCTAGTGCACAAAAAGACAAGTTTCGGAAGCTCAAAGGAGCCCCAAAGTGGCCAGTATAATTTTAAATTATCCCAGGTTATCCTGATCCAAAGATTCAGCCAATTACAGCTATCCCCATTTGGTTAAGTACTTGCAAGTAAAGGCTCCATACATATTGTACACAGAGCCAGCCAGAGTTCCAGTGGGTGGGTGCCCATCTGGCATTGTTGGCCTTTAAAGTGTGGTTTCTCATTTTCTTTTAGTTTCATTTTAATATCAAGTCTGAACAATTTCTAAGGACAGTGTAGCTGGTCAAAACTGTGCTGCTTGTGAGTGTCACTTCCTAAAAGGTGATGAACACTCTCTCACGTGTCTTAGCTTCTCCTGCGGGCAGTCTACAACTACCGTAGGGGTGCAGAGCACTGGATGAACAATCCTTGTGTGCGGGCCCCTCGACAAGACATTAATTATTTAAAGTGAATGATGGTGACTGAGTTCCCTATGGGACTGCCACATGTCATGGAGATTGTCCTCAGACACTTACACCAGGTTCTCAGTCACCTGAGAACAACTTGTGGCTGGAAAGAGCAAGTGCCCCTTTTCTTCAGAACGAAACAAATTCAGTCTCTCATTTTGCTGTCAGTTTGTTCAGACTTTATCAACATGTCTCTTTTTCAATTGAAAGCCAAATTAAAGAGGTCAGCTAACCCAGTTCACTCCAAACTTCCCCCTTGGTTCCCCTTACCTAGGAAATGTCTCCCTGTTGGCTCCCCTCACCTAGGAAATGTCCCCCCCAGTTTCCTCTTACCTAGGAAGAGTACCAACACACCCTTAAGATGTTGAAGTCTTCAGACTGTTTTAACAGCTGGAATAACAAGTCAGGACTGTCAACTTAAATAAGGAGGTCCAGATTTCGGGAGAACTCACCAGAGCACCTGAAAAGTGCAGTGAAGCCGGGGGGAGGAGGGGTAGTGGAACGCAACGGTCCCCTGTGGTACCAGTGTTGGTTGAAAGTAGGCTCCACCTGGTCTCATGTGGGTGTCTCAGAAGTCCCTTCGTGGTTGCCAGGAGAAGGTGCCGCAAATAATCAATAATCGTTCTGTAGCACAAAGTTTTATTTGAGCCCAATTTCATTTGAGGACTCTAGCCCGGAGCACATCTTTGCAAGGGAAGAAAGCGCTGTGAAGAAGAGTGCTTTTCAGCAGAGTTACATCCTGTTTCCAAAGACAGAGACACACATCAAGCATGACAGGTGCACATTCTCTCAAGGATTCAAGGAGATATTTTGCTATTGATGAGCACATAGACAGCAAGTCACCATGGCCTCGGCGCTGGGGGAAATGAGGCATTCAGTCTTATCTTGAAAGGGTGCTGACATCAAAGGAAGGGAGGGATGCTTTTTTATCTTCAAAGAGTACATTCTTTACTTTAGGGTAATGATTAAAGCACACAGACAATGCATGTCTGACAAGCCACGAGTCAGGTTTCTTTGGTTCAAATAAATTTCGGGCCAAATCAGGTTCCAACCAGAATGGTTTCCACATATACTTGAAAACATAAAATATCTTATATCGCACCTGATGACATCCCGAGGGAATAGACGCTAGAATGACCCCCACTGCACAGATGGGGACACTGAGGAGGCCCTGAGAGGCACGTGGTTGTCCAGGGTGACATCACTGGCAAGAAGCAGGAGCGGGACTGCATTCAACTCTGTGTCCTCAAAGCTGGGGCCCTGCTTGCGTTCAGACCTCCCCAGAGGCTGTGGGGTGGACTCTGTTGGTGTGACTGTGTCTGGACGTGGTGTGGAGATGGAGAGTGAGCAGTCAGCAGCCCTGGGGGCCCTTAGGGAGGTCTTGTGTGAGGAGGGAGCTTAGGTAAGTTGACCCCAGGAAGTACCCTCATGGAGCCCAAGAGTACTTGGAACCCTGGTAACTAGGCATCCACATCCTAGAGACAGCCCCCAAGCCAGCTCACTTGTCTAGCACTTGTCTAGTGGGAGCAACGTGTTTAGTTGCTTCTTCTCGATGGTCAGGGACCAGAGCACCAGGAAAGCTCCCAAAGACCACCCGCAATGCAGATGCTGGTTCCTTTCTCATGGCCGACAATTGTGGCCATTTAACCGGAGGGACAGAAAGGTAACACAGGGAGTCCTAGGGCAGGCCAATCCAGACAAGACCAGCACTGTGGTCCCATCTGGGCAGCCCTACATCCCCTCCCCATGTGTGTGTGTGGAAGGGCGGTTTCATGAGGGTGGACCACCGTGAGCAGGAGCAGGTCGCTGAGGTGTTAGAAGCCTGGTGGGCTTCTAACATGACCCTGGTGGGTCATGTTCACAGCCCAGGTCAAGGTCGGCTGGGTGGGATGTGGAGTGCTAGAGTGGCACCCTTCTGCCTGAGGTGTATGTCTTTCATCCGGGGTGGAATTCTGTGGAGACACAGGTATGTGCCTGATCTGGGAGAATTAGATCCCGAGGACAGAAGCAGCACAAGGACAGCTGGGCAGCTGGCAGGGCTCGGATGCCTCTGGGTCGGCTACCGGTCACTGCCGTTGCAGAGCTCCATGCAGGAGATCAGCGAGGAGCTGGTAGAAGGGGACATCCAATCCCTCACCCCCAGGGATGAGCAGCTGTGACACAAGACTGCATCAGCAGCTGTGGGGAGAACGTCTGCACTGACTGTTGGACAAGCCTCAGAGCTACCTCAGTACCCATCATCCATCCCGGACAAATATCATTGCCACCAACTTCTTCAGGAAACCAAGAGGCAGCTGGGGCCCCAGCCTCCGTGCAGGGAGACCCATCCCCTGCACAGGCTCCAGCAGGAGACCAGGAGGTAGCTGAGGCCCCAGCCACCGTGCAGGGAGACCCATCCCCTGCACGGGCTCCCGCAGGAGACCAGGAGACAACTGAGGCCCCACCATGCAAGCAGGGAGACACATTCCCTGAAGAGGGTCCTGCAGGAGACCAAGAGGCACCTGAAGCCAAACCATCTGGCCTGGGAGAGCTGGCTCTGCAATGTCTCTCATCAGCAGCTCCTGTACCACCCATTCAAACTGCTCCCTCACCAGAAATTTCCTTCCATACTCTCATTAATGTGTTTGTTTCCTTCTTAGTTGCTCTATTTGATTTTTCTTTATTGTTTAGTTCTTAATAATTATTTAAATTAAATGTTTCGATTTTTTAAAATTTATGTTTTCTCATTTTAAATTGTACACTTTATGAGCATTAAGTACATTCACAATGCTGTGCATCCATCACCGCTATCTGGGCTCAGACAGTTTCACACTCCAAAAGGAAACCCTGTTCTAAAAGCACTCACTCCCCATTTATCCCTCAGGCCCTGGCCAGCCCTAATCTGTTTTCTGTCACTGTTTTTTGTTAAATCTATTCTGGATGTTTCCTATAAGTGAAATCATGCCATAACTGGCCATTTGTGTCTGCCTTCTTATTTTCACAGGGCCTTATAGGTTTTCCTTTTCTGTTTTTATTTGAAATAGAATTTCTCTAATTTGATAGGAAAATCCCAGGTGGATTCTAGATTTGATGTATCAAATAAAGCCCTTTCGGTAAATATGTGCATAATCTTGGGGTACAGACTGCTGTTCTAAGTGGGACACCAGAGCCAGAAGCCAGGCATGAAACGCCTGTGGCCAAAACAAAAACAAGACAAGGGTAGAATGCTGGAAAGACAAACCACAAACCGGAAAGCATTCCTCATAACCCAAGGCCAGGGAAAGGCTACACATCCCTCGCTTCCAAAAAATGCTTGAAATTCAGTATTTTAGTAAGAGATAAAGAGCAAACACACTCAACGCCAATGAGAGGTGATACACAGGGGCAGCATGTGTCAGAGACGCTCGAGCTCCACAAGGGGGACACGCGCACATGGAGACACTGTGGAGAGGGCACTGGGCCCCATCAGATGGGCAGGGTTCCAGTGTGGTGACAACCAGCCCTGGTGACAATGTGAGGAAGCAGAGGCCCCAGCAGACTCCTAGAGACAAGTGTGAAAGGACACTCCTCTCTGGAGACCAGCCTGCAGGACCCATCGCAGCCCCCAGGGGCACGCCTGTGCTGGCGGTGCTGATCCCACGACTTCATCCCACAGAAAGTCTGTACAGTGTGTGCACGTGTGTGCACATGCGTGCATATGTGTGTGTGCACTTGTGGGTGTCAGGAACGGAGCATTCCAGGGTGTGTGCTCTTCTAGAGCCTGATTTGTCCAGGCATGGCCACCGCCAGGTAATCCTCTTCCACTTGGTATTTTCTCTGTCCTGGCATCAGAATTTATGAAGACCCCCTGCTTGGACCAGGAGCCATTTCCAGTTTTTCACTCTCTGAATCGTGCTGAAGGGAACACCTGCAACCACAAATCTCTGTTTAGGACAGAATCCATGACGTGGAGTTTCTGAGTCAAAATGTATACTGTTTTTAATGAATTGGCCCCAGTTTCCAACACCAGAGGGCTCTTTGTCAGCTTTGAGCCTTCTTTGGGAAAGCAGGGGCACAGAGACCCCGGGGCTGGGACCTCATGGAGTGAGGGAGGACTAGGAGCTGGCAGTGGATGTGATCAAGGTACTTGGGAGTGAGCTGCCTGGCAGAAAATGTCCCACCCCTCAGCCCAACACCTGGCCCCACCCATCATGGTGATGTCATGGGCTAGTCCTCTCGCTGGTGCTAGAGCTGGTGCTGGAGCTTGCTTTAGCTCAAAACATGGCTCTGGTTCTAGAACTGGAGCTGAAGGTGGAGCTGGTTCAATCTCAGTAGCTCATGCGAGAGCCTGTGTTAGAGTTGCGCTATCTCTATAGCCGCCAGTATCTCTAGCTCTGGGGAAGGCACTGGAGCTGGAACTACCTCCAGAGATAATCTAGACCTGCTTCTGCAGTTTGATAAAGCTCTTGAGCTGGCTCCAACTCTTGCACTGGAGCTGGTGTAGAGTTATTGCTGTAAGTGGCTCTAACTGTGGTTCTCATTCTAGACCTGGTTCTTGTGTCTCTAGTTGTATAACCAGTCTTAGCTCTAGCTCTGTAGCTGGTGCTAAAACTGGTGGTGGATTGGTTTGTAGCTCTGGCACCGGCTCCACCTCTGGAATTGGTGTTGGGGCAGATTCTGGTACTAGAGCAGCACAGGCTCTGCCTGGGGGGTTGGTGATAGAGATGCCTCCATCTCTGAAATCGGTGGTAGAGCTGGTAGCACAGCATGATCTAGCTCTGATGTTGGTGCTAGAGCTGTTGCCAGAGCTGGTTCTTTCTCCTGAGCTGGCATTGGCTCTAAGTCTGCTACTGGTACCCAAGCCAGCTCTTGCTCCAGCACTTGTGGGGGATCTAGCTCTGCAGCTGGTACTAGATCTGTTGCTGGAGCAGGCTCTGCCTCTGAACTTGGTGCTGACTCTAGCTCTCGAGCTGGTGCCAGAAATGGCTCTAACTCTGGAGCCAGTGTTAGAGCTGATGCTGGAGCTGGCTCTTCCTTGGAACCTGGCACTGGCTGTAAACTAGCTTCAACCTGGTTCTCACTCTAAAGTAAGCACTAGAACCATCACTGGGACTGGCACAGGAGTTGGTGATAGAGCTGCCTCTATCTCCAGCGTTGATGCTACAGCTAGTGTTCAAGCCAGCTCTAGCTCATGAGAGAACCCCGGCCCTGACCCTGCAACTAGCACTGGAGCTGAAGGTGGAGCTTGCTCTATCTCAGGAGTTTGTGCAACTGTGGGAGCTGGGGTTAGCTCTAGCTATGGAGCTGGCCCCAACTCTGGTGCTAGAGCTGTTGGTAGAGCTGGTGTTGGGGCTAGCTCTGGCTATAGACCTATCACTGGCTCTAGTTCTGGAGCTGGTAATAGAACTGGTTTGTGCAGTGGCTTGGGTGCTGAAGCTGGTCCTGAAAATGGCTCTGAGTCAGGAGCCTGGCTAGAGCTGGCTCCAGAGAACACTCAAGCTCTTGAGCTGCTGCTGGAGCTGGTGTTGGACCAGGCCCCAGCTTTTGACCATTTTCTGGAGTTGGCACTAGCTCTGTGGCTGGTACTACATCTAGCTCTTGGGCATGGGCAAGAAATGGCTCGAACTTAAGATTTGGTACTAGAGCTGGTGTGATGTCTGACACTGAAGGCGGTGCTAGCTGTGGAGCTGGTGGTGGAGCTGGCACTAGCTCTGAAGCTTGTTTTAGAGCGGGCACTGGTGCTTCAAGAGGACAAATGTTCAGCAACATGACTGCCTTTCCACGTGCCTTTCCAAAAACAGAAAACACCCCGCTGCCCTCCAGAGAAGCCCCAGCCCAAGGATCCAAGAAGCCTTCCAGGAAGCCTTCCCAGACTGTAGACAGTGTGCATGTATCAAATAAATTTTTTTCTTCTGTTCCTTATCTTCTTATCACAGAACATCATATGTAACTAGATGTATCAATAACAGTTAACTTCACATGATAGTATTTAAGTCATAGGATATCAAGGAAAGGAGTGCACATCACCCAAGAAATTTGCATCCTCCTTGGGGAGAGTATTTGTGTTTTGAGTTGTCCACAGGAGAGGGGTACCATGTTAGAGGGAAGAATGACTTTCTTCCTGTCCTTATTTGGAGATTAAATGCGGCTAAAGGAGATGTGAGTGGGCGCCAAGTTGAGGGAGCGTGGGCTCTGATGGTTAGTCTTGTGTGTCAACCCGACCAGGCCATAGTATGCAGCTGTTTAATCAAACTGGATATTTAATCGCGTCTTGCTGTGAAGGTATTCTGTAGATGTGGTTAACACGTACAATTAGTTGACTTCAAGTAAAAGAGATTACTGTCAATAATTTGGGTGGGCCTCATCAGCTGAGGGCCTTCAGAGCAAACACTGAGGTTTCCCAAAGAAGAAAATCTGCCTCGAGACTCCAGCATCTAGACATCTGCCTGAGTTTCTAGTCTGCAAGCCTGGTCTACAGATTTTGGACTTGCCAGCCCTCATGAGCACATGAGCCAATATATTAAAATCAGTCTCTCTCTCTCTCTACACATACATATACACACATCTGTGTGTGTGTGTGTGTGTGTATGTGTGCACATGCATATGTATCCTGTTGGTTATTTTCTGGAGAACTCTGACAAACACAATGCTGAAATGCCTTTGTCCTTCCTTTTTCCACTTTAGAATCACTGTTCTTTAAGGGCTTCAGAAACTCAGTGCCATAGGAAGTTTGCAGACGAAGTGTCTGTCCAATCCAGACCTCGTACTGCATGTCGGGCTCTGCCGGCACTTCCTGATAATTCTGAGAAAGCGTGGCTGACGCTTTCCTGCTGAAGACATGCAAATGACCCCAAAGGCCTCTTACCTGAAACCGGGCAAAATATGGAACAGAAAGCTCACCCTCGTGAGGCCGGCCGACAACAGGGTCAGCACCCAGACTCCTGCAAGAGAAAAGTGATACACGAGGCCTCAGAAAATTAACCAGACACCGTATTTTCAGAATGTGGGCTTCCACGCCAGGAAGGTCTGTAGAGAATATGTCATATTTCCTTTAACACATTTCTTGAAGAAGTCAAGTTTTTTGCCTATTTATTGTTACCTTTCAGCACACACAATTGATATATGCTCTTTCCTGCACAATCCTCTCCCTTCATGCTAAATATTTTCACTCTACAGTCAGTAAAGAGAAGAGAACACGACGGAGAATGCAATCCAGAGGGAGCCACCACCCTCGGAATTATCATGAGTATGTGAATTTCTGTCGTCACCTGTTTGGAGTGGGCCCACCCCCCAGTTACACAGCAGCCAGGGCAGGGATGATGGGATCAAGAGGTCTAGACTAGTCATTCGACTGGCTTTCAGCAAGTATTTAATATGTGGGTTCTGGTTTGCCTCCAGAGAGGTTCTGTGTGTTTGTGTGAGGGAGAAAGATGGAGGAAGAGGGGAGGGAAGACGATTTCATGGTTTAAAAGCTGCTGCAAAAGCTAATATCCACTAGGTGCAGAAAAACCATATGACAAAATCCAACACCCTTTCGTGATAGAAACACTCAAGAAACTAGAAACAGATGGGAATATCTTGAGCCTCGTCCAGGGCATCTGTGAACAGTCCACAGCTCACCGACGTCATAATCAGTGGGGAAAGACTGGAAATGCCACCCCTGAGGTCAAGAACAAGATGAGCATTAGCCACTCTTGCCAATTCTATGCTACATTTTACTGGAGGTTTTAGCCAGGTCAATTAGGCAAGAAAATGATGTAAAAGGTATCTAGATTGGAGGGGATGAAGTAAAACTATCTCAATTCTCAAATGATGTGACCACATATAGAGGAAATCACAGAGAATACATGGAAAAACTATTGGAACTAAGAAATGAGATTAACAAAGCTGCTGGATACAAGATTAATTTAAAAAATCCATTGTATAGGAATATAAATTGGTGCAGCCACTATGAGAAAGAATATGCAGATTCCTCAAAAAATTAAAAATAGAACTACCATATGATCCAGCAATTCCACTTATGAATATTTATCCAAAGGAAATAAAAACACTAACACAAAAAGATATCTGCACCCCACTGTTCATTGCAGCATTTATTTACAATAGTGAAGACACGGTAAGCAACCTAGTGTCCTTTGATGGATGAACGGGTAAAGAAGATGTGGTGTAAGTATATATATATAACAGAATCTTATTCAGCCATAAAAAGGAAAGAAATCCTGCCACTTGCAACAACATAGACGGGCATTATGCTAAGTGAAATAAGTCAGAGAGAGAAAGACAAATACCATATGATCTCACTTAAATGGCGAATCTAAAATTAAAAAAAAAAACAAAAACTGAGCTAACAGATACAGGGAACAGCTTGGTGGTCGCCAGAGGCAGGGGGTGGGGGTTGGGCAAATGAATGAAGGGGTCAAAAGGTATAAACTTCCACTTAGAAAATAAATGAGTCCTGGAAATATAACAAAAAACATGGTGACTATAGTTAGCAATATTGTATTGTACATCTGAGAGATGCTAAGAGAGCAGATTTTAAAAGTTCTGATAACAAGAAAAAAATCTGTAACTATGTGAGGTGATGGATGTTAACCAGACTTATTGTGTTGATCTTTGGTAATATATACATATATAGAATCATTATGTTATATGCCTGAAACTAATATAATATCATATGTCAAGTTTTAAAATATCAATTTTATTTCTATATACTAGCAAAGGAAAATCTGACAATATAAGTAAGAAAATATGTTAATTTACAATAGCATCCAAAACAATGAAATAATTAGAAATAAATTTATCATAAGAAGTACAAGAGTTGTACAATGAAAGATACAAAACATTATTGGAAGCAATTAATGAAGACCAAAATAAATGGAAAGACATTTCATCTTCATGTATGCGAAGACTTGATACTATTAAGGTGGCAATACTCCACAAATAGAACTAGAGATTCAGTGGAATTCCAAGCAAACTCCCAGCTGCCTGTTTTTGCAGAAACTGACAAGCCAAGGCTAAAATTCATGTGGAAATGCAAGGGAGCCACAAGAGCCACAACAATCTTGAGAAAGAAGTTCAAAGATGGAGTATTCACACTTCCCAATTTCAAAAATTATTACAAAGCTACCATAATGAATACAGCGTGGTGCTGTCATAAAAAATAGACATACAGACCAACGGAATAGAATTGAGAGTCCAGAAATCAACCTACATATTTACAGTCAATTGATTTTTGATGAGTGAAAAGACAATTCAATGGGGAAAGAACAGTGTTGTCCACAAATGGTATTGAAACAACTGGATTTTCACACGCAAAGAAGTTGGACTCCTTGCTTACAGTACTTACAAAAATGAACTCAAAATAGATCCAACAGCTAAATATGAGACAAAACTATACAACTCTTACAAGAAAACACATGGGAATTGTCTTGACATGAGTACAGCCATGTTTGGCCGCTCCATTGACCTATAGCCACCAGCACACAAAGAAATACAAAGCTGCTTTCTGTGTGGTGGGAACTGGCCTTTTCCCGGGAACTGGCCTTTCTCCCATGGAGGGAGTTGCAAGTTGTAACAGTTCAAGGCTCTTGGAGCGTGGTAGCACGGGATGGACTGGCCATCTGTGCCGGGCTAAGATGATAACCAAAGAAAACAATGCACGTACACAACCACTGGGCTGGGACGTTAGCCAAGGGGCTCAGTGCACGTATGCCACTGATAACTGTTTTGGGCATGGGAACACTAGATGCTTGCTCTGTAAACTCTGTAACTGCTTATATAAACTGCTGGAAGCTGAGACCTGGTGAGAGTTCCACCTGTGGAAGGGACACCTTGCCCAGGACGTGTGATCCTTGCCCAGCCGCGTCGATTGACAGGGCTCTCCCGGCAGTGGGGCGTGGATGTTGTGAGTAACTGATTTGATATGAAGTAATTGATTTGATATGAAGTAATTGATTTGATATGAAGTAATTGATTTGATGTGTTCTCTTTTCGGTCAACCTGGTGTTTCTCTTTCCGGTTGATTTGTATCATTTCTCTTCAGCCGATGTGGGTGTTTTCCCTTTCCAATCGAGCTGATGTTTTTTCCCTCTTAATATTTGACCTATTTGATCTGTTTGCAGACTGTCACCTTTACTATCCTCTATATAATAAAATATACCTTCAGTCCATTTGTTTGGAGTGGAAAGTGTATTTTACATCTCCGATCGAATCCCCGAACCTCTCATAACAGGAATAAAACTTTTATTTTATTTATTTTTTTTTGTGAGGAGGACCAGCCCTGAGCTAACACCCAATGCCAATCCTCCTCTTTTTTGCTAAGGAAGACTGGCCCTGGGCTAACATCCATTATCTTCCTCTACTTTATGTGGGACGCCACCACAGCATGGCTTAACAAGCGGTGCGTCGGTGCCCACCCGGGATCCGAACCAGCGAACCCTGGGCTGCCGCAGCAGAGCACGGGCACTTAACCGCTTGCGCCACTGGGCCGGCCCTAGGAATATAACTTTTGACCTTGAGTTAGGTGATGATATCTTAGATAGGACATCAAAAACACACGAATAAAAAATAAACAAATTGGACTTCATCAAAATTAAAAATTTGTGTGTATCAAAAGGCAGTATCAAGAAAGTGAGAAGACAGCCTGCTGAATGGGACACAATACCAGCTCACCATATATATAACAAGCTACTTGCAAATAGAAGATAGAGTGAATGCTTACAACTCAATAATAAAGAAACTAATAACCCAATTTAAAAATGGGGAAAGGAGTTGAGCAGATATTTCTCCAAAGAAGATATACAAATGGCCAATAAAGACATGAAAAACGTTCAACACCATTATCCAGGAAGAAAATGCAATCAAAACCACAATCAATAAGTATCATTTCCCATCCACTAGGATGGTTGTAAATTAAAAATATAGATATTAAGGCGTCTTGTCAAGGATAGGTAGAAACTGGGATCCTCATACATTATTGGCAGGAATAAAGATGGAAAATAGTCTAGCAATTCTTCAAAATTTAGAGAGTTTTCACATGACCCAGCAGTTCCACTCTAGGTGTGTACCCAACAGACATGAAAACATGAAAGCTTGTACGTGAATGTTCATAGCATCATTATTATAATAGCCAAAAGGTGGAGACAACTCCAATGTCCCTCAACCGATGAATGGATCAATAAAATACAGTATATCTATGCAATGGAAAATCATTTGGCACAAAACAGAAAGAATTACCGATACACTACAATCAAGGATGAACCTTGAAAACATGACATATTAAAGGAGCTATCACAAAAGAACACACATTGTACTATTCTGTGTATATAAGAGGTCCAAAATAGACAAATCGAGAGAGAGAAAAAGTAGAGGAGTGGTTGTCTAGGGCTGTGGCGATGGGGGAAGGGGGAGTGACTGCTAATGGGTCCAGGGTTTCATTCTGAGGTGATGAAAATGTTCCACTGTTGTGGTGATGGTTGCCCAACTCTGTGACTCTACTACAAGCCATTGATTTGTACACTTTAAATGGGTGGCTTACACGGCATGTGAGCGATATCTCAACACAGCTGTTTTACGAAAATACAGAGAAAGATAATTTGTTTCAACTTGGAGATGTGTCTTGGTCCCAGGAGCAGCCGGACTAGGCAATTGCTATAACACCAAGACCCAACCCATCCAAACGATATGGGTCACAACCCCACAAAACCCACCTTCACAAAGCCCACCCCCAGGGAAATGGGGAAAGACGTCCTCAGAAGGAATGGATGGAGGGGTTGGCCACTGGAGGAGGGGGTGCAGACTTGGTCCAGCCAGCAGCATGGGCACGAGCAGCCCTAACCCTAACCTTCACACTGATGAAATTTTACCTTGAATTTACGCCTTGATCTTCCCAAGGTGAAGCACGTGCAGCTTAGAGTGTCTCTCTTGGCAGGAGGGTAGCTGGCAGAGGACAGAGAGGAAATTTTATCTTTTGATTTTCAAAGCAGCTATTCCATGTGGGAAATACATCAAAGGGGAGAAAACATGAGTGTACACGGGGATATCTTCACTACAATTCAATTGGACCAAGACACTGAGGTTTGCTTAGACAACTTGCCCAGAACAGGGCTGGAGATGGGATTTTAAAAAATAGGACTTGGAATTAATGAGTAATATTGGGAGTGATTCACTGGGTACGATATTCAGGAACTCATCAAGTTGAACAGAAATCCTCCCAAAAGACCAATGAAAGTGCCCAAGGTCAACGATGAACTCTGGCGATAGGTAAGGAGCAGGACCTGCGCAGGGAGCATGTAAAGGAGAACTTTCCATGACACACAAGGTGTGAAGGAGTTTCACTGGAATCATCCATCTGCGAGCTGGGCCCCTCTCATTTTCATATTTACTAGCTTATGACTGTTAAGCGGTAACAACACCATTTGTGACCCCTCCTTCATGGCTTCAGGAACATTTGGTAGCTTAAGGCATCACTCTCAGAGCTGTAAGAACTTCTGGAAACCACTTACGACCTCCACAATAGCCCTATTTTACAGATGAGGAAACTGACGCCCAGGGAGTGTTCAAGGACACACTGGGAGTGTCTCTGACTTCTGGTCCAGGGCACTTTCTCATTGGGGAGCCACGAAGAACTCTCCTCTCTATGCCAGAAATGGGCTGATCCTTAGGACATTTTCAAAGAAAGCTGCCTTTTTTTAAATTTTTAAAAATTTTTCCCCCAAAGCCCCAGCAGATAGTTGTATGTCATAGCTGCACATCCCTCTAGTTGCTGTATGTGGGACGCGGCCTCAGCATGGTCCGAGAAGCGGTGCGTCGGGCCGCGCCCGGGATCCGAACCCGAGCTGCCAGTAGTGGAGGGCGCGCACTCAAGCGCTGAGCCACGGGGCCAGCCCTATAGGATCATTTTAGTTCTTTCCCTGACACAGAAACAAAACAGGCTACTGGACAAGAGAAAACTCTAGGGCAAGTTGCCATTTTTAGTTCATCCCCACAGAGATTGGAACAAATTGACTGGAGTCCTGACCCCTCAGTCCACATAGTCGACCCACAATAAATGTATCAGCTCGTCATGAATGAGCATCAATGAGCCGAAACACGTTTGTCTCCTCGGCCAAGTAGCATCAACCTTCATGACAGGTATGCTCCTGCCACCAGGTCCCGTCTCTCCCACAGGTGCCCAGACAGTGGGCGGGCACAGTGGGCGGGACGGTGCTGCCTCTGGGGACTGGGACCAGCTCTCTCACCTGCAGGCTGGCGGGGTCAGGGCCCGTCTCCCTCACCGAGGCGATGGAGGTCTCCAGCTGTCCCTGCACACACGAACAAGCAGGCCTCCGTGACAAAGGCCCGGGACACAGAGCAAAGGGTTCACCGTCCCCCCGCGTGCAACCCGGAGGCGGAACCAAAGGCGGGTCTCTCTCGGGCTCGGAGGCCAGTCTCTCCGGGAGCCGCAGCCTCTTCTGAAACCTCTCCCTGGGCGCCAGCTGTACCGAGACGAGGGGCTGGGAGTTCTGGGGAGACAGGAGTCCCCACACGCTGTCCTCCACCCCACAGCACCCACGACCCGGCCCCACACTCGATCCAGGGCCTCTTCCAACGCCCCAACCGATGTGGGGGTCACAGAGCAGTCGGCGGAGTGGGGACCCTCGGGACCAGCCCTGTGGCAGCTGTTGGTGTTGCGCATGTGCGCGGAGGAGCGGGGTCACGTGCATGCGCTGTGCGTGGGCCCCGAGAGCGTGCCCGGCTGGGGACGTGAGGCCCGGCTGCCCCGCGCGGGTCCACCCGCGACCGCCCATTGGAGGGAGGCCCGTGCGCCCCGAGCGCGTCCCTACCGCCCCCACGCCGGGGAGAGCACAAGCCGTGTCCACACTGAGCTGGCTGATGCAGTTCCAAGAGCAGGCTCTCAGGAGACAGTTGGGAAACTGAGGCCAGGAGAGACAGGGACTGGCCCGGGCCCATGAGATGGGCAGAGTCCAGAGGAGAAGAAACAAAGGCTCCTCCTGTTTGGATCACACCTGCTTCTGTGTTTTCATTCACTCACCCATTCACTCATTGTTTCGTTTATTCTCTCATTCCTTCAATCACTCACTCAGTCATTCTCTCATTCATTCCTACACTCATTCATTCAGTCATCACTCATTCATTCACTCATTTGTTCATTCACTGGTTCATTTATTCAATCATTCAGCCAACATCCTCCAGTCCTTGCTGTGTGCCAAGCACTGTGACTTCACCAGGGAGCACAACCTGATGTGGTCCCTGCTCACGTGGAGCTCACGTCCACTGTGTGACATAAAAGAGGGCAGTCCCTGGGGGTACCAGGGGTGATGAGCACCAGAAATCCACACCTGAAAATAGAGGCCAGTCATGCAGAGAAAAGTTCAGAGAAAACCCATGCTGGGCACTGCAGTCTTGCATGATCCTTGACCCCATGCCCCAGCAGAAGAGCTGGAGGCCACATTTCCCAACGGCTGAAGGCGAAGGTGGGTGCTAAGGGCAGCCAATGGCTCAGGGAGACCTGAGGATGATGCCCTGTAGGGGCTGAGGATCTCTGGGCACTGACTGGGGAGGCAGGTGGCACAGGAGGGAAATGGGGCTCCTGGGCCAGGCTGCCAAAAGGCAGGGTGAGCGGGCACTCAGATCCACCACCTGGACTCCCGTGTGTGTCTTTGCCTCCGTGCCTCCCCCTGGTGAGAAAAGCTCAAACCCTCTACACCACCCTCGCTCCTCCCTGCCCCATCCAGAGTGGTGAGAGCTCCAGGAGAGGAGAGTGAGGGGTAGGGGGAGCCCTGACCACCCCTTTCCCTCCCCCACCAAGTAGAAAAATCTGACCTCGCTCAACCTTTGGCATTGGTTCCCCTGGTTCCCAAGAAACATCTTTCTCCCTCAGACCTCAGTCCTGACCCAGGAGAGAGATGGGCAGTGCCAACTCTGCACCTCCTTCCTCCATGGGGGTCTCCAAAGCCCCCAAGAGGTGTTACCCATGCCACTGCCCTCAGCCCAGAGTACTCATCCAAGATGGAGAGGTGTGCAGAACTCTACTCCCAAAGATTCAGAGGGTCCAGAGCCCCCCAAGAACCAGCATTCTCCCCCTCCCACCAACCCCAGGCCACAGACCCCTGGAGGGAAGGGAGGGAGCCAGGTGACTCAGAGCCGCCCACTGTGACCTCCCCCCACCAGTCAGCATGGCCTCAGAGACCAGTGTGGTGTCCAGAAGACGATGCACGCTCTGGTGGAGCCTGGCCCTTTGTGGTGACAGAGGAGGCTATGGAGGTCAGGAGAGAAGGCTCTGGGGAGATAGGAAGGGACAGGCCCCCACCCCATGCCAAGGCACCATTTGCCTGATCATCGAATATGAACCTGTTCACCCACCACCAGCCCCTCCTGGCAGTATTTCCCAGGAAGACTTTTAGGAGTCTCACAGCTACCCTGGGCCACCTCTCTGAGCCTCTGGATCTGGAGGTGGGGACAACTAGGGCCCTTGCCGGCCCCGGCTAAGAGAGGGAACCTTGAGGAGCTCCCATATGAGAACAGAGCACTCCAGTCCTGGGACTGAGAAATTTTTGGTGCCACTCTCTGAGTGAACACTGGGCAGGGTTAGGAAGAAAATACCCCCAATATATGTGTGCCCACTGTAAGCCAGGGCAGGGAGCAGCCAGTCACTGCTGTCACATCCACTGAGAAATGGAGTTGGTGATTGGCTTAGTGAGAGGAGCCTGGGGGAGGATGATGGAGTCTCCCAGCAGTGGAAAGACAGGAGCTTTGGCCTTTCAGGTTCCTGGATACTGTGCTGAGGGAGGGGCAGCAGCCCTCCATTCACAGAGGCCTCCTGGGAGGGGAGAAACTAGAGTGGTGGACGGTGGTCGGCCCAGCAGAGGGCAGGCTTGGGAAGAGTGGCGGGGCTGTCCTGAGGGGAGTGGAGCCCTGCTGTAGGAGAGACCTTTCCCTACCTCTCAGAGCTCATCTGGCTCTTTTCTTTCTTTCATTTTCAAATTAGAGGCAGCAAAAGGACAAGCTTAACTGTCTCTCGTCCCCTTTCCATACCTTCAGCTTTGATGTCCACCCCTCTTATGACGCCTGCTCTCTTGGGAAGGTAAAGGCAGGAGCTGGTGGCTGAGGCAGCCTCTGGCCTTGAGGCAGGCGGCACCAGGAGCGGCTGGATGGGAGGTAGGAGCCTGCGGCCCGGCCCCTGGCGTCTGTGGGCAGCCTGGTGGTGAGGGAGTTTGTGGCTCTTGCTTCAAGGAGGTGGGAGGCTGTGAGAGTCAGGAGTGCAAGGTGGACCTTGCCCTGGGGGCAGGACAGTGTTCTGTACACGGCAAACGTGTGTTCATACACACACATGTAAGTGTGAGCATGTGCTGTGTCATCCACAATAGGGTGTGTGCCAGCACACGTGTGCAGAGCCCAAATCCTAGCTGAGGGATTGGCTTATCCCGTATTTTGAGGCCTCGGTAGCATTCTTATCCGGGGGCCACATGTGGAGCTGATGGTGGTGTGGCAGGCCTTGCATGCAGGACTGCCCCAGCCCACTTGACTGTGTAAATCTGCTCTGTGGAGGGGGCAGAGGTGTCTCCAGCAGGGGCTCTGCTGTGCAGCGCGAGGCCTGGCAGTCCATGCAGCCCAAAGGGGCTAGACCTGCTGAGCTGGCTCTTCAGAAGCATCCAGTCCTGAGGATACTGTTCACAGGGAGAGGTTTTGGGTGCTGGTGCCCCCTCGCCTACTGGGGCTCGTCCCTGAAGAGGGTCCAGCAAGTTGGAGATGGGGCGGGAAGGGGGGATGAAAAATAGGCCAAATTCATGTCCCAAGTCACAGGCTAAGCCCAGTGAATTTCCCTGTTCCCTACCTCAGTTTACCTATTCAGGAAATGTTCCAGAGTGCTGGGCAGGGTAAGCTCCAAAGCTGGGGTCAGGCGGTAACAAACAAAATCTCAAGCCAACCTCCTCCTCTATGCAAAGATCATTTCCGTCACCCTGAGATGGGGTGAGTGGATGTTGGGGGTACAATGGTATTCTGGGGGGCCTTGCCCTGTTCAGGACCTCGTCTTCGGGGGTCTGGCCCTCACCCGGCCTGCCCAAGGTCACCAGCAGTAGCAGTGGCACTTACATCTGTCCCAAAGTCTGGAGAGGGGAGAACTGGGCAGCCTTACACCCTGGTGGGGACCCTCACTATTTCTTTCTTTCTTGAAGAAACACAAGACCCTCAAGATTCACGTACTGTGTGATGGAGAGAAACAAATACCAACTGTTCCCCCCAAAATACAATGTATTTTGTACTTTGTAAAGTGTTAATTAAAATGGAGAAAAATATGTTGGCTGAGGGCGTCTGATTTTGTGCTGCTCCAGGGCCACACCTCATCTCTTTCCTTCTCCATTCCATGGTCGGGGAACATGGCCAGCGGTTGGGAGGAAGGCAGAACAGCCTCCCCGTCCACACTCAGCGGCTGAGAGAGGACACATCCCCAGAGCAAGAGGGGCTGTATTAGTTACCTGATGCAGGGTAACGAGTTGCCCCAAACGCAATGGATTAAAATGATTGTTTACGTGTCACCGTTTCTGTGGGTTAGGAATTCGGGAGCAGTTTGAGCAGCTGGCTCAGGGTCCCTCGGGAGGCTGCAATCATCTGAAGTCCTGGCTGGGACTGGAGGATCTACTTCCCAGGTGGTTTATTCACAGGGCTGGCAAGTTGGGCTCAGCTGTTGGCAGGGAGCCTGTTCCTCTCCACATGGGTCTCCCCATGGGGCTGCTTGAGTGTCCTCACAATACGGTGCCCAGATTCCCCCAGGACAAGGGATTCAAGGGCCAGTGTAGGGACCAAAATGGTTTTTTGGCCCTGAGCCTCAGAATTCACACGCCTCTGCCTCCACCATACTCTGTCACCATACAGCCCTGCTCTGATTTGACACAGGAGGAGAACACACAAGGGTGTGAAACCAAGAGGCCAAGGTCACTGGGGTCATCTTGGAGACCGGCTACTGTGCCCATCATTCCTCCCAAACCTCTGGCAGAGGCAGGCCTGGGGGTGAGGGGGCCTGCGGAGCAGGACAGGGCCTTGCTGGTGCATGGGGAGGATACGGGGCTGGATTCCGGGCCACAGGGCCTCTGGCCCAAGCCTGGAGCCGTGCTGTGGATGTCACACCCCCAGGAAGGTCCTTGGTGCTAGAAGCCCAGGAGCTGACGCCTCCCTACAAGATACCCTGGGGGCACGAGGGAGGGCTCCGTGCCCAGCGTCCCTAACACAGGGCTCTGGCATTTGGTTCCTGCCCTTTTGACAGGTAGGCACGCAGGATGCCCAAGCAGGACAGAGGTCTTGGACCTTGGACACCCTTCACTGCCCCTCTCTGACGTTTTCCATAGAGGGCCAATGTGACCAAGGCAGTGCTGAAGACCTGAGCCTGCACTGAACCCCACCAACCTCCATTCCCACCTGTCTCACCCCTGCCCGCAGGAAAAGTGGACCTGAGGATTGAAGGGAGTGACAATGAGGATGAAGCTCACTCACCACCCTGAGCCCAAGAAAGTTCTGGATGCTGTGAATGCTTTCCCTTCTGGGGTCTTCAGACTACGCCCCCCTCATTCCTTCAGAGACCCCATTGGAGCTGGGACATCCACGGGGACTCTTGATTTCCCCCAAAATCTCAAAAGTTACAAAGAACTCCAGGGCCCGATCTCCCATTCCCACCACTCACTCACAGTCACTGTCACTTGGGCGGTGCTGGACCTTGTGCCAGGTGCTGGGGACCCCGAGGAACAGGCTGTGGCCCCTGGACCTGCGTCTCTCTAGGAGGTGAGAAGACAGGGAAAGGAGCTAGTCCAAAGAGTGCAAGGCCAGGCTAGACCACAAGGGTGTGCTGTGCCCAGGGGGAGGGAATGACCACTGTCCAGTAGTAGGGGGCAGAACAAGAAGCCAGGACATTAGGGTTGAGCTTGGTAAGATGGGGACCCAGCAGAGGGAGGAGCAAAGGCGCAGAGGGCCAGAGGGAACCTTGGCTGGAATGGAGGAGTGCGGCGGGGGAGGGAGGAGTTGATGCGGCAGGTAGGGGATGAGGCTGAAATGCAAGGTGGGTGCTCAGGTCCGCCAGGGGCCTCACCCTCCTATAGGCCATGGGGAGCCACTGAGGACTTCCACGCAGGGGACCAAACTTAGCATCTGAGTGGGAGTCTTGGTTATGAAGAGGGCTGATAGGAGCAGGAAAGGGGGACTGCCAGGGTCCTGGTCTCAGTTCTCAGGAGGAGGCCCCTGGCTGGTTCTAGAGTCGTCCCTGTGCAGAGTTGGGGATGTGGGGGCAGTGGAGTATCAGGGGACCAGCAGATGTCCAGCCAGCCCTCAGAACCATGACTGTGCCCCTCGCCTAACCAGGGCATAATTCCTCCTGGAGCAGCTCTGGCTGCTTGTGGCAGGTTCTCACCACTGCTCACATTCAGACCCCCAGGGGGGTTACCCATGCCAGGACTCCACCCCCAAGAGTCTGATTCAGTTTCTCTTGGATAAAATATCGGTGTAAAACGTCCCCCACCCTCTCTTAAAAGGTAATGTAAAGAACTGGGTCACAGAACAGCAACAACTGTGGTCACATGGCCCCCCGGGTTTATCATGTGACATTCCTCTGGGGGGGCAGGGGGCTCATGATGGTCAAAACGAGCTCTCCAAAGGGAATGTGCGGGATGAGATCGTGGGGGTGGTTGCACCACATAGACAATACGCTAAAACACTTAATTGTACACTTTAAAATGGTCCTACGTCATGTGACTCACATGTCAATGTTTTAAAAATATCGATGTGGTAGAAAAAACAACAGGAATGGATGCTGGGCGTGAAGGATGGCCAAGAAAGAATATGAGTTATTCTGACACTCTTGAGGGTTAGAGGAAGTCCCTATCAACATGGTGGAGGCAGCACAGAGAAGAAGGAGGAGGACGGAGGCAAGAACCGGGAGCTCCCACCTCGCAAATGTTGGTGGGGGAGCATCTCATTTGAGCTGTTTTTCCAGGAGCTCTGGACCTGATCTGATCCAGCGGGAAGCTCTGCAGCGTCAGCGAGACCCAGGCCCATCTCCCACCCTGATGAGCTTGGGACACCGGGAGGGTCCTGTTGTCCCGGGAGAACCTCGGAGAGCAGGCAGAGTCTCTGAGGAGCCTATAGGGAACAGCCCGCGTTGTTTTCAGGGCAATTAATACTCCGTGTCTTGGACTCAAGATCACCGAGCGTGTCATGAAATATGTGGTAAGTGTCCAAACTTAAAAAATTAAATGAAGGCACCAGTGATCCCACTTCTTAGGTATACACTTGAGAAAACTGAGAACACGTTCACACAGACACTTGTACCGAATTCAACAGTTGGTGGACATTTGGGTGGTTCCACTTTTTGGCTATTATGAATAATGCCAGAACTTCATGTACGAGTTTTACATTGGCCCAGCGTTTTATTTTTTTTGGATCATTCGCATACATCAAAACAATCAATCAGTAACCTCCCAGATGATTCTATCATACAGGCAAGGTTGTGAGGCCCAGGGTAAAGGGTTGAATCTGCCCAAAGGAATCCCCTCATGAACATGGCCCCCAGAGCAGGCGGCCTCATCTTGATTCCCTAGTTTGAGGCCAGACTCATTAGAGGCAGCCTGCACCCAGATGCGCCAGCTGGAATGAACGCGTCCTTCTCACCACTGCATCCCCTGCACCTGGCAGCTCCTGGCGTACAGTCAGACAGGAACAGGGACCCAATCAGGCCTTTGCTTCATCTTCAGTGTTCTCCCGCTGTAATGAGGGTGGATGACTTAGCTGTGGAACAGCTTTCGGTCATGAGCCTGAGCCTGTTCAGTTTCCGTCTCTGAGGGTGGACTCACAAGGGCCATTTTTCTGATGGGCACAGATTCCTGTGCTCTTCTCTGGCAATTCAGCTGGCACCACCCTACCAGAGCGACAGCAAGACCAAGTCTCTCTGCTCCTCATGGGCAGCCCCCACACCAGCTACATCCCACATGTTTGCCTCCCTAGCAAGACAATGGACTCCTGGTTCAAGGAGGTGACCACACTCTCGGGATTTTTCCTTTTAAACTTGACTGCTCAGCATGCCCTCAGTGTGGCCCCGAGAAAATCACAGCAAGAGGGACTCCAAGCACTGTCTCCAGCTCAAGCTCAATCTGGGCTGTTCCATGAGAAATATCAAGGTTGGTGTGGAAGAAAGGCTGGGTTTCTTGGTCGCCACAGCATGAGCGTCTGAGGGTAGCTGGGTGATGCACCCTGGGAGAGAGAAAGGCAAGTGTGGGCTCCTTGGGGGAGGGGATACATTCCTGGGGCTCAATCCTGGGGCAGGGCAGGCCCCAGGAGAATGGAGACCTCACAGAGCCACCCCAGTGCTGGGGGCCACCCCCAAGGCCATCTGAAGTGGTCTCTGGGAAGGTCAGGCTGCATGGTTAGGCCGAGGCAATGAGCAGCTCCCATGCTGCCCCTGCGGGGAGAACGGCCCTCAGAGTTGTGAGTAACTCTGCTGCTTGTCAGGAGGTGCTGGGACCTGACCAGGGCTGCCCATGAGGAGAGAGAACAGTGTGGATCTTCAGAAACGCAGCCCGAGTGTCTACCCTGTGCCAGGTGCTCAGCGAGATTGTCACCCGCTGTGCCAAGTCAGAGCACTCTTCCTGCCGCGTGGTTCTCAGCGTCTGACTGTGTCACATGAACACAGTGAGTGCACAGTAGGTGTTTCCTGACCTCGTGAAAATGCGAGCCAACCACATATTCAAGAAACAAGCATGATCAGGACAAGACTCTCCTGAGTGAGTCAGGGGTGGACCTGACGAGAATGGCAGGCCAAGTGTTTTGGATTCACTGATGTCAGGGTCTGTGTGCCAGCAAGAGACCCCCGTCCCCGCCAGAAATCATCATGGACTGGCAGCATGTACACCTGGCGGGTGCTCAGGGAACAGAAGACTGAGACCTATGCCCCTGGGAACGGCTATCCACTGAGGGAGATAATGGTGGCCACCGTGTGATGAGAGTCCCTCCACCTTCTCAGGCCACACCTGCCACTCGGGCTGTGCACTGGCCTCCTCTACAGACCCCAATACATGCAGAAGGACAGAGCCTGAGTGTAAGAAGTCAGGACAGCCAGAAGACACGTCGGAGTGGCCCATGGTCACTGCATTCAGGGTGTCCTCACACACTCGCTGAAGTGACAGGAGCCCGGAGCCTGCAGACAGACTTTTCGCAGGGAAAAAAAGGATAAATTATAGCAACGAAGCTAATGGTGGAAACAGTTTCTGTGTCTGTGGGCCTGCCGAGGTCACAGGGAACCAACAGAGCCAGCGGCAGAGGGAAGGCCCGATGGAAACAGCCCCTGAAACACCAAAGTGCCTCGAAACACTCTGCAGTGGGTTTTTGAAAGATAAATCCTTATTGTATTTAAATTATACATTTTTTTTTGCATTTTTACAAGTGTTTTTTAAAAATGCTTCTCACAATTTCAAAAGACATTATTAGAATCCAGCCTTCAAAGGAAATACTTAGGCCTGTGCGTGCATACGGTCGCGCGCAGGCACACACACGCACTCTCCGCAGTCTGTCTCTGGAGGCAACATGAGAACCAGAACCGGTGGTGCCTCTGGGACAAGAGACGGGAGACTTAGTTTTCATAAGACACTTTGTACCAAGTACGTATGTTCCGTGTTCAAAAACATCAATAGCTTTGTTTAGAAGAACTGATTTAGTAAACAGTAATATAAACTACAATTTAAGAAAGAACACTTTAACACTGAAATGAGCCTTTTGGTCTAATTGCATTCTCCCCGGTATGAAAAACATTATTTTTCACTTTGGTGGCTGTGGTAAGGCACTCTAAATATTAAATATCCTGCTTTCTTTTAAATGCATGTAAAACATTCCTCCAAACGGGCCTCTGCAAACAGCTCCTGGCACGCCAGCTTTGTCATTTCAAATCTTTCCCCCTTGGGAGCCCCTCTGGGCCTTGTGGAGCCTGGCCTGTAGCTTCTGCCTCTCTGAGGCCCCGGGGGGCCTCTGTTTCTCTGCTCCACGTGCCCGTGGACAGCCTCTGACAGGGCCTCTTCCAGGGCACAGGGGGACTGGAACCCTTGGTCAGGCTGCCCCCTGCTTGCACAGGCTGCTCACTCACAGCCCCAGGAAGGAGCGCAGCGCCAGGGAGCCTGCAGCCTGAGAAGCTGCTGCTGGGCGCTCGCTCTGGCTCCTCACCACTACGCGGCCTCTCCTGATGCCCTGGCAGAGGGTGCGCTGGGGCAGGAGGAGGCCAGCGGGGACCCGGGAGGGGAAGCAGTGCCCAGGGAACTGGTCCCGGCCCAGCCGCACACTGGACGCTGCTGCCACATCAGGTAGTCTGCTCTGTGGGCACGCACTCACGCCCGTCCAGTCCAGCCTTACGCTCCATGGCAAATACCGGTCTTCCAGGCAACCGATTCCCAGGCACCCTCGGATGTTCTTGCCTCACACAAACAGCTCTCCTTTGTCTGCACAGAAAGGAAAAGGGTGGCTTGGCTGGGCTAGGCCAGAGGCAAGTCACCAAGAAGAGGAAGGGTCATGAGAATACGCTTTCTAGAACCAGGTACAAACAGAGCCCAATGTTAAACTTCAATTTCTACCAGGCATTAATGCCTCCTTTTGAAGGGAAAGGTATACTACCCCCAAACCAAAGACATGTGCAAGCCCAGAATGACGGTGTGTCCGTCACATGGAGAAGAGTACATGCACAGAGCTGTAGGCCCAGGAGGCTCCTGGACACGGCCCACTCTGCTCGCCCCATATGCACGCCCCTCACCCACAGTCATGGCCCACTCTGCTCGTCCCTTATGCACACCCCTCACCCACAGTCACATCCGACCACACCCTGCCCTCCACACGTCCTGAAGTCTGAGCACCCTCCAGTCCTGGTCATGCCCTAATAGAGGGAGACCTCCATCCGTCATCCCTTGTCTGGGTTTCCACATCTCGGGAGCATTTGGTCAAGGGACACAGGGTGACTGGGCACCTCTTTGGGCCGGGTCGATGTCTGTGTGCTGGGAGCTGGGACACGACAGTGAGTGAACACGTACGGTTCCTGTCCTCATGGGACAAGAGCTAGTCAAACAGTTAGAAAGAAACAAACGATCAAACCAATATATACGTGTTTACAAACTGTAAAAAGTGCCACGAGGGACAAGAACGGACGAAGTGCTCTAGAGGACAGTCCAGGAGAACAAATCTAGACTGGGCTCGGGAATGCCCACCTCTGGACGGGACCCCAGACCTGGTGGGGCAGCCTCCTGCTACCCAGCCTTCAGACCCCACTTCTGTCCACATCAGCTCTGGGCACTCCTTGGCACAGAGGCCCCATTTTACCACCTCCACCTGAGAAGCAGAAGAAGTAGACAAGACATGGAGAAGCCAGGACTAAAATAATCTGGCTGATTAATAAGGAATCCTTTTGTTCCCATCCATCAGAGCCCCTCTGGTCTGACCACCACCCTGGGGACTCCACCCTCAGATTTTACGTGTTTAATAGAACAATTCAGTCTGGCCCCCAAAAGGTTAGCAGATCTCAGGGGAAACCAACCAAGTCCAACTCCCAGCTGACCACATGCAAACGCTGGGCACAGAAGGAGAGATACCCAAGCTCTGATGCTCCCTCTACTGAGGACAGTCACGGCACCTGGAGGGTGGCTGTGGGGTCTCGGGGGAAATCTAGAAGCGGATTTCATTTTGGTGTGACCCAAAACGTCCACATGGCATGACAGCAAACAGAAAACAGTGTACTCTAGTTGAATATTTTGCACATTTCATATGGATTTCCAAGGATGTGACTCTGCACAGTTTAAGCCGTAGATCATTGATACCTCCAGATTGAGTCCATAATGACTCTTAGTTTTTAAATCAAAATAGCTTTAGAAGAGTCTGGCACCCTCAAGACATTAGCATATGGAAGTGCTGACTCCGAGTGACGGTGCTGAGGGACTACCCCGGTCATCACTGCGACCGAGGGTGCTGTGCACACAGTCACCCCCCCACAGTCCACGCCACAGCCCGTGTGTGTTACAGGCCTGAGATCTGAACCTCAGACGACAACTGAAGGGCAGTCAGGACTCTGGGTCGGGGGGGCCTCTGGATAGTCCTCACAGTAGCGTAGGGCCAGAGAACACTAACGAGGATGACCCCACTCTGTCCCGGCCCAGACGCCTAAATAGAAAACAATGACTCACCAGAGATGAGTAATTGAGATTTACAAATTAACATTCTTAGGTGCAAGGAAATAGCGAATTTACGTGAGGATCCCCACAAAATGAAATTAATTTTCTTCAGTCTTACCAGTCAGGTCAACTAAAGAGCAGCAGACTGACCTGACAGTTACTGTGGTGGAACGGGAGAGGCAATCAAGGAAAGCGCACATCCGAGGGCGGGAGGCACTTGGGTGTCTGACGGCTTTGTAACTGGGCAAACCTTCAAGAACAGCTCCATTCCAGCCTTGGCTTTGATCATTCTGTCCTGGCACTTTGGAGAAATGGGGCATATTTCCCTCCACAAAACCCCAGGGTATCTGACAAATCAGCGTCCTGCCGTCCCTCATTCCTGGGTTGGGTCAGGGTTTGGGCTTGGCCAGGAGCGGGATGAGCCCCACACTTTCATTTCCCGATGGCTCTCCCGGGGATTCATCAAACCTCTGCTGGGTTCCCCAGCACCCTGACATTCTCGAGGGTCCACCTCCTACCACCGACTGGCATCCTCTTGAGAAAATTCACTTTCACATGAGCCCAACCACAAACCAAAGGAACCAAAAACAAAACTCCAGGATGAAAAAAGACACACATTATACAACTTCAAGCCAAACAACATCTGGATGAGCTGCTCACTGTAATTATCCACGCGGGGCGCCCCTCCACTGGATGGATGGACACTGAAAGCTGCCCACGGCTTAGGATGAACCCAAGAGAGTGCAGCTCGGCCCGTCACTGGGGCCACACAGGCTTCGCCACTTACTGGTAAGGGGAGCAAAGTGGCTGAGTCCACAGCAAATGCAGGAAACCTGGACTTCTGGGTTGAACTCCATCAAGCTGAAGAGAGTGGGTGGAATCATTTCCGGAAGAGCGGTTTCCACTAGGTTTGTTCCGTTGCCAAGAATTCCGTAGCCTCAGACAAAAACATGTCCTTCTACATGACAGTAAAAACAGCGGTCAGTAAGTCAAACCAAGTGCAGCTCTCCTCACCAGAAATTCAAACTGCACCGCTCGGATGCTTTCGATACACAGGGATTGTTTTCTCCTCCTTGGTTGGCAAAATCACGTTAATTACACTTGGAAAAGAATCAGTTTCTTTTCTCCTCTTTTAAATTCTTACTCTTGGCGTATGTCAAGCAAACAAACCAAGCTCAGAATACAAACTTCCCACACCTGGAGGGCAACCTGGAGGGGCCTAGTCAACAAATCACCCAGAAACCCCATGTGAACACAGGAGAGCCTCAGAAGGGCAGTTATCCCCCTACTAACAGCTCTAAGTTTCACACTGACCAGGAGAGCAAGCCAAATATAAAACAACTTCTGGCCAGATGCTGAAAACTCTCAGAAATGATGTTTTGCTTATAAAAAGTGGAATACTCATCAGTGGTGCCAGATGTTTCATCCCAGGGGCATGGACCTCAGCGTCGAAACCCTAAGGCTCTTCTCCCTCTGTCTCTGTTTCTTGGTGCAGCCTCTCTGGAGAAGGCAGGGCCAGAGTCTCTGGCCCAGGCGACAGGAGGGGAGAAAGCAGTTCCTTCTCCACTCCAGAGGTTTACTACAGAATTACTAAGCTCTGGGCTAGCTATTTGTCTACAGAGAAACCAGGGCTACTATCGTTCTGTCAGGAACGTCACCCTCACCCTCTATTAACTGAACTCACTCTAACTAGGTCTTCCCACAGCCACGTTCCCTCCCTCAGGCTGAGGTCTGTGCCTGTGAATCCAACAGACACCGACCCTTCGCCATCGACCCCTCTACACCTTCCCAATGACCTGCCTGCAAGAGGCTCTCACCATTTCATACAGCACAGCCTGTGCCCCTACATGCCACATGCTTAACCGTCCCCACTCCTGAGAAGGGCAAGTATCGGGGGACATTCACCCGAGTCACAGGAAGGGTCCATACTGTTAGGAAGACAAACTTGTGAGAACTTGGAAGGATTCTGGTGAACGGAAAGAGCAGATAAGTGCCAGGTCATTCATTCACCCCACAAATATGTCCCAAACAGTAAACATAAGCTAAACATCTAACTGGTGATGGGAACATGAGGGGAAGGAAGAGACCCGGTCCCTCTCTCTGAGTTCAGTCTAGTGGAGGAGGCAGAGGTCAGCCAAAATTAACACCCAGTTAATCTGTGCTGACTGCAAGGATGGCAGGACAGGGGCCTCCGTGAGGGAACGTCAGGGAGCCTGATGTAGTTCATGGGCAGGAGCAGTCGGGAGGCTTCACTCTATCCACGTAGTCTGAGGGATGAGTAGGAGTGTGGAGGGGAGGGGAGAGCACGGTATTCCACGTAGGGGAGACAGCACCTGCACAGGGAGGGAAGGGCCATGGCCCACTGAGGGAGTTTAAACAAGGGCCGAGTGGATGAAGCCAGGGGACGAGGGGGAATATTTGCAAGACGCCAGTGGGGAGCAGGGAGGGCAGGTCATGCAGGATGCTGTAGACCACGGAAGGGTCTGGTCTTTATTCTAAGCACAATGGGGAGACGGTAAGGGTTCTAAGTAGGGAAGGGACATGATTCCTAGAGGGGAACGTGAGTGGACGTGGCAAACAGTGGAGAAGGAGCGGGGGGGGGGGGTGACGAGCAGGGGTTCACTTTTGGACCCACTGAACTCACAGTGCTTAGAGACGGCCAAGGGAAAACGTCAAGTGGCACTGAGAGATGTTCGCACCTCCGAACAGCAGGCTTGGCCTCACCAGCCAGCTGGAGAGTCCTGAGCACACAGACGGTGACTGCAACCACGGTGAGGGTGAGACCTTCTGAAGGAGAAGGCAGAGGAAAGGAGGAGAGCACAGTCCCGCCTCGGGGACCTCCGACATGGGAGGGCCTGGCCCAGGAGGAGAGCCAGGAAATGAGTCCAGAAGGAACGAGAAACGAAGAGAGCCCTCGGAGAGCCCAGTCACAGGGGCGAAAGGAAGACTGCTCTTCACCAAGATGCTCAGCACGTCACGGCCAATGTCAAACGCTGCTGAGAGATCAAGAAAGGGAAAGATTGGACAATGGTCTCCAGGTTCTTTATTATTGTTTTCAGCAACATGGAGGTCACCGTAACCCTAGCAAGAGCCACTCAGCAAACTGATCAGTGTGGAAGCTGAGTGGAACGGACAGAGGAATGAGAAGGAGACGAAGAAATGGGGACAGTAAGTCAATGCAGCTCCTGAGAACTCTCGCCTAGAAGGGGAGGCAGGAGGTGAAGCGAAGGGGTGGGACTTGGGGGAATGGGAGGATGTGGAGGGCTCCACACAGGGCCTCTTAAGATGGAAGACACCTGAGTCAGGTGTCAAGACTGATGGCGAGGGACGAGTAGAGAGGGAGAGGCTGAAGTTGTGGGGAAGAAGGCCCAGCAGATGGAGTGAGGCTTCTGAGGAACGGGGGGAGAAGGGATCCAGGGCACAGAGAGAATCATCAGCTTCAGCAGGAAGAGACACGCTTCCCCCACCACTGTAAAGGGAAGGGACCCAGGGCGGGGACAGGTAGAGGCAAGTGTGCAGGAGTCCGAGTGGGAAACTGAGGGCTTTCTCAGCTGACGGCATCTGTTTCCCCTATGAAACAGGAGGCAGGTTCTTCTGCTGAGAGTGAAAGATGGGAGGGTCAGCGGTCTGGAGGACGAAGTGTGGCCAACTTAGCTTTCCAGCAGGATTTGATCTTGGTGCCTCTGCTGAGGGATAACTTTGGAAAGACAGATTCTAAGTGCTTTGGTGAAGACCGCGGCACACCAACGGTCCCTAAGTTGACTCAAAAGGAAAAGAGGGGTTTACTGACCCAGAAAGTGTACACCTAGGTGAGCGAGGCTGGCAGAGCTGGGGCCTGGCCTCTGCTGCCTGGCTCGCAGAGAGCTTCTTTACCTAACTGTGCTCTGGCAAGGGCCACTGGAAAGAAATCACTGTTGTCACTGACAGAGGGAGGCTCAGGCCACAGTCAAGATCATGGTTGTGGCAGGCTACTTCTATAATGGCCCCTAGTGAGCCCCGTCTCCTGCTGTTCACACCCACGTGTACTCCCTTGTGTGGGGGCTGGACCTAGTGACTTGCTTCTCACAAGCAGAAGGCCAGCAAACGTGAAGGTGAGGTCACTGCCCAGATTAAATGAGAGGACACTGGCTTCTGTCTCACTGGCACTCCGTCTTACCCTCTCATTTGGTCACTCTGACGAAGCCAGCTGCCATGTTGGGAGCTGCCACATGGAGAAGCCTACATGGCAAGGAACCGAGGAAGGCTTGGCCAGCAACCATTTGCTGGACAACTACCAGCAAGGAATTGGGGCCCCTGCATCCTGCCAACAACCATCGGTGTGCTCCTGGAAGCAGAGCCTTCCCAGTGGAACCCTACGATGACTGCAGCCTTTGAGAGACTCAGAGCCAAAGACCCAGCTAAGCCCCCCCACGATGCCTCACCCACAAAATTCAAGTGGTACTTCTACCCACTGCTGCTGGCAGTATCAACTGATAAAACTTCTGGAAAGCAATTTAACAATACATACTGACAAGAATAAAAATATCCTACTCCTTTGACACTCCTGGGATTTATTCTAGAGCAATAATCCAAACGAAAGAAAAAGTCACGTATGCACACAAGATAAATGTCATAATATCTCCAACGGCCACCGCACTCCATCTCCAAAGAAGTATGCCACCTGACAACAGGGAAATGCTCATGTAATTTTATAATAAAATGGTTAAATTAATTATTAATTATGATAAATTAAATTGATGCTATATCATACAAATATTAAAAACTGTAACTGTGAAAATATTACCACCATGGAAAAATGCTTTATGTAAGTATAAATGATAAAACAAGCATATAAAACCACACCTATGCTGTGATTACTGTATACTAATGTGCACAAATGGGGGCCGGCCCTGTGGCGGAGCGGTCAAGTGTGCACGCTCCGTTGCGGCGACCTGGGACTCCCAGGTACTGATCCCGGGCGTGCACCGATGCACCACTTGTCAAGCCATGCTGTGGCGGCATCCCATGTGGAGTAGAGGAAGATGGGCACAGATGTTAGCCCAGGGGCAATCTTCGTTAGACAAAAGAGAGGGATTGGCATCGGATGGTAACTCAGGGCGAATCTTTCTCATCAAAAAAAAGGGCCGGCCCCGTGGCTTAGCCCTTAAATGTGCGCGCTCTGCTGCTGGCGGCCCGGGTTCGGATCCTGGGCACGCACCGACGCACCGTTTCTACGGCCATGCTGAAGCCGTGTCCCACATACAGCAACTAGAAGGATGTGCAGCTATGACATACAACTATCTACTGTGGCTTTGGGGGAAAAAATGTGCACATATGAACGAGGATTGGAAGAAAACAGTAGACAATGAACAAAGATGATTTCATCTGCTGGTAGGATTACTGAGGATTTCTACAAGATTTAGTCTTATATTAATGGCCCTCTCTTCAGACCAATATCAGAAACAAAAAGGTTAAATATACAAGCTTGAGAAAATGTCTCAATCATTCCTCCCTGCATTAATCACATTCTTCTCAAATCAGTGAACATCAAGCTCCTTTTAGGGGACACTTGTTTTCTCTTTGAAAGCCTCACACAGCTTCCTGTCTCTGCTGAGAGAAAGGCTCACAGCTCCTCTGCTGAGGGGTGGCTCTAATCCTCCACCCAATCCTTTATTGGTTCCTTTCCATGGGAGCTGGGGATGAGGGAACTGGGAAGGGACAAACAGAACAGTGTCCCCAGGAAGTGATAAGAGAGGTAAGAGTCAAATGAAGGCAGGTGGTTCGAACCCATGAGAGCCCCACTGCTCACAGCTCCAGACTGCACCATCCCAAGGAGGTGTAAGGTCCACTACCTGTTTGCCCAGCTGGGCCCCATCCATCAGAATAGACTTCTCCTTTATCCGTTAGGAACAGACTATGGTCCTGACCACAAGCGATCTATCAGACAAACAGAGGGAAGATTGATGAGAAGAAATCCTTGGCAGCCCAGTGTCCTGCTCAGAGGACCCAAAGCACGGGAGCATTCCCTACTGCTCCTGAACCTGAGGGGGCCAAGTCCAGGCAGGCTGCCCCACACAACCTCCACTTCTTATTCTTTCTCACTCCACTGCAGCCTGGTTTCTGCCTGCCCCTCCACTGATGCGGCTCTTGCTAAAGGAAAGGGCCAGATGTCCTAAGGAGAAGACCCAAGAGCTCCTCCATCCCAGTCCATCCCTGAAGAACCACTCCCTTCTCCACAAGCCTTTCTCTTCCCCATCTCTCTCTTCTGCCTCTCCCATAGCTTCCAGTCTTGCTCCCTAGCTCAGCCTTACTCCTTACCCTTCAGTGTTGGAATCCTTCTCCAAGGTCTGTCTTCTGCCCTTTTCTCTCCTCCTCTTCACACTCCCCTGGGAGGCTGCATCCGTTTCCAAGGCTTTCTCTGTCACCTGTACACTGCTATCTCCATTCCCAACAACTTTACTGAGTTCCAGACCTGCTTTTCTAACTGCCTAATGAAAAGCACCGTTTACTAAATGCTTATTATGCCAGGCACTGTGCTAAGTCAATAACCAAGAACACCTACGAAGAAACTGAATCTCAGAGAAGGTTGGTAACTTGCCCAAAGTCATCCAGTTAATATGTGGGGAAGCAGGGACTTGAATTCGCATCCATGGGACTTTCAAGTCTGTGCAAGACGCACTATACTCTACTGCATACTAAAAACAATTTCACTCTCTACCTCCTCCTTGCTTCTGTCTCCCACTCAACACGAGCCTCCTCCTCTAGGACTCCCCCATCCGGGTTGAGAACATCAGCAGCCACTCATTTGCCAGTGGAGTCAGGCTCCATTCCCTCTAGCTCACTCCCTGGACCTCTTTTCAAGCCCCAAATCTGGTCAATCCTCCTTACATGTCTCTCCACATGTCCCTTCTCCCCACGCCTTCCCAAGTGGCCTTCATCACCTCCTCCCCCAACCCTAGAAAACCCTGCATCGCTCACTCTCCACCTGTCTTCCAGCCTATGCCACAGCACTCCCCTGTAAGCATACCAAACTCCAGCCACCCCACATGCTCTCAGCAGTTAAAGGCTCCACCTGCCACCTCCCCTCTGCCATGAAACCTTTCCCACCACCCATTCCTGGTCTATCTGGTAAATTCCTCTGTCACCTCCTCCACGATGCCTTCTGTGCCTTCCATTCCATCCCCGGAAGACTTAATGACTCCCCTTTGCTACTCTTATAGCACTTTCGGTATGCATTCATTTATGTATTTAAGTATTGATTATAGATATCTACCATGTGCCAGGAACTGCCCCAAACATGGGAATAAATGGTGAACAAGATAAAGCCAGCCTGAAACACACACAGAGCCTGGGCACACTCAGGTACAGCTAGTTTTTTCAACTTGTCTCTCCCACTAGAGTGTTTTCCCCCCAAACCTTATTCAACTTGGTACCCCATGTTCCAGTACTGAACATCCTGGCCTACAGTAGCCAGGCGACCATTTGTATAAAATAATTTATTAATTCAGAAAATCCGCCTAAAAATTTCCCATCACCCCCCCCTAGTTTCCCCCTTTCAAAAGTGCCCTAAGGGGCAGAATGAGTAGCTCTCAGCCCACGCCTCTTACCTGGACCACCTGTCCATCGAAGGCCTGCGTTCTATGGACTTTGTGACTTCTGCTAATGGCTGAGGGCAATCTGGGGAGAAGCAAGACATATGGTCACGGTAAGCATTGTGGGGTTCTGGCCTCTCCTCTGTCATTCCTCACTGGCGGCCCCATACACACACATAGTAACTGTTAGGGAAAATCTCTAGGTCAAAAAGAAGGCAGAGTTAGACACAGGTGCAAAGGTAAAATAATACAAACTAAATCGCTTGGTGATTTTAATATGCTGCCAGAGCTGAGACTGGTGTTTAAACCCACCAGCATAACGCGAGGAACTAGAGGGAAATTTTTTTAAAGACCAACAGAAATAGAACTGAAACAGAGGAATTTTTGAAGTTAATCAATTTGGCTAAAAATAAAGAAGGAATCCAAAGAAGGTCTAGCCATCCCAATCAATGCTCATGCACCTGCCCTCCCACCAGGCTGATGCACGGAGCTCCCCTTGAGATGGAACAACACTCTCCACAGCTCTCCGTGGAGCGCTCACTGCTCCTCTCAGGCCTGAGGAACCTTGCTTGGTACTGCTCTGTGACTCTATCACACAGTAATCACTCCAGAGATGTTTAATGCTCAACACAACTTGGGGAGGGGTAGTCCTTGTGGGAACTCACCTGTAAGGTTCATTTTCCACCACCTTCCTTCCACATTGTCCGTAATAGCTGTTTGCCAGGCTGAAGACTAAAGAATACCACCACCAATGAAATCAGTTCTACAGGTGTGTGGAACCCAAGAATGTCAGGACTGGAAGGGGGTCTGGAAAGTGGTCCTAGTCCAACTGCTCACCCAACTGCCACTGGGTTTCCTTCTCCAATATTCCCAGCCAGTGCAGGCACACCTCCAGGCATGCTGGGGTCCAGACATGCTGCAACAGGCTGGGCCACCTGTACTTTCCCTCTGCTTCTCCTCTGGGCCCTCGTTCTGCCTCTCAGGAATTCCATGAGAGGCTAGCACCTCCTGTGAAAGGACTCAGCACCCCCTTGTCTTGACATGAGTACAGCCATGTTTGGCCACTCCATTGACCTACAGCCACCAGCACAAAAAGAAATATAAAAGCTGCTTTCTGAGTGGTGGGAACTGGCCCTTCTCCCATGAACATAGTTGCAATGTGTAAAAATTTCAAGGCCCTCGGGCGCCACAGCCTGGGCCTGACTGACCATCTGTGCTGGGCTGGGACGATAACCACAAACCAACGCACGTACACAACTACTGGGCTGCGACAACAGCCAGGGTGCTCAGTGCATGTACGCCACTGATAACCTTTTGTGCATGGAAACACTGAATGCTTGCTCTGTAAACTCTGTAACTGCTTATATAAACTGCTGGAAAGCGAGGCCTGGTGAGAGTTCCACTTGTGGAAGGGACGCCTTGCCCAGGACGTGTGATTCCCACACACCCATGTCGATTGACAGGACTCTCTCGGTACTGGGGCGTGGATGTTGTGAGTAATGGATTTATTGTGAAGTAATTGATCTGATGTGTTCTCTTTTCGGTCAACCTGGTGTTTCTCTTTCCGGTTGCCTTGTGTCATTTCCCTTCAGTCGATCTGGTCGAGCCAATGTTTTTCCATTTCTGATCGAGCCAATGTTTTTCCCTCTTATTATATGACCTATTCGAATCTGCCGCTATCTCAGCTGATCAGGGGTTTCCCATTCTGATGGAGCTGGTGTTTTTCCCTCTTATTATTTGACCTATTCTGATCTGTTGGAGGACTACCGCCTTTACTATCCTCTGTATAATAAGATATACCTTCAGTCCATTTGTTTGGAGTGGAGTTTCTTTTACGTCTCCAATCGAATCCCCCGAACCGCTCATAACACCCCATTCCTTGCACCTGTCACCAGGTTGCCCTCAAGGCCAAGTCCCCTCTGGAAAGAGTTCCTAAACACCACCTTCGGCTTTTCCTACAAAGAACCCTAGCCAGAAAATGAAATGTGATGAATTTCATCAAGTTGGCCTTCCCTGGAATAACCACTTTTTTGGAGACGGTCGGGGTTACCCAGGAGCCTGGACTCTGAAAGCCCCGCGTCTTGGAGGAAGTGTTAGCAAACAGGCTTCTCTCAGTACAAGGGAAAAGCCGTTTACACACGTAGCCCAGCTCAGTGACTTCACAACAAAGGCAGGCGTTGATGAGGCTGCCTGGTGTGCACTGTCATGTTTACATATACCTCAGATTTCCCAAGAACCACAGAGAGCAGAGAACAGAAAAGAGTCAGCCAAGTCTGCCCAACATAGTCTCTTGAGCCATGCTCCTGATTTGCTCGGGAAATTCCAACAGCCTCACAATCAGATGTGGGTCAATCAAATGGGCCACTTCAGGCCCTATGGCAAGAAAGTGGTCCCCCCACCATCCATCAATCTTGAACAGGTCAATTCACGTCCTTCACCGTCTTGTCAGGACGACAGTGGGCGCTGCCAAAGGAGACCTGTAGCACCTGTGTCTCCTGAGGTCTGTCCAGAGGCAGTGGGACAGGTGAGAGCTCCAAAACACACGCGTCTCCCCTCGCTGAAACAAACACAACCAGGGCGAGTGCACTGACGCAGAGTCAGAGCACTTCTAACATGAGAGATGACACTGCCCCACCCCTACATTGTTACACAGTGAGATCGGAATGACTTACTCAAGCCACATAAGTTAGTGGCACAGCAAGGACCAGAACCCTGGCCCCCAAGTCCAACCCACTGCACCACACTGCCTCCATGACACATGGGGTTACTGAAAAGCATCCTTAGTCTTATTAAAGAAAGCTCTTCACATGTCATTTCACACCATTTGAATTTTTCAGGAAAGTAAAAGCAATAGCCACTTTCTGCAATAGCCACTAGGATTTCTCAGTATGGTGAAAAACAGCACATGTTATATGACACCACTTCTAATAAAGGAAGCAAAAAGAATACATTTGTAGATGCATTTGCTCGCACATGCATTACATCTCTCCAGAAGGATAAACAGGAAACTGTTAACACAGGTTGTCGACAGGGAGAAAAATCATGATCCTGGGAGGACAGAGGTGGAAAGCAGACTCTTCATCATATGTTCTATGGCGCCATTACGATTCTAAATTATGCAAATATGTTACCTATTCAAAATAGAAAATTTTAATTTTTAAATAAGCATGTAAGATGAAATGTTGTCTAGAAGTCACTCTAAAGAAGAAACTTGGGGCCGGCCAGGTGGCGCAAGCAGTTAAGTGTGTGCGCTGTGCTTCGGCGGCCCGGGATTCGCTGGCTTGGATCCTGGGCGTGCGCCGACGCCCCACTTGTCACGCCATGCTGTGGTGGCGTCCCATATAAAGTAAAGGAAGATGGGCACAGATGTTAGCTCAGGGCCGATCTTTCTCGGCAAAAAGGAGGAGGATCGGCATCGGATGTTAGCTCAGGGCTGATCTTCCTCACAAAAAATAAATAATAAAAAATAAAGGAATTAAAGCAGAAACTTATTCTTCTTTATAATCCTACTGGAGAGGCCAGATTGGTCTATGTATGGAATTCCTCTGACAGGTTTTAAACAATGAACTTTTGACTATTTACAGTGGAGTCTGGAGTTGAGGAGAAGATCTGCAAACGCACTGGTTCTCAACATACTCCTCACTAATGACCCCCTATCTTCTCCTATAATCCTCATCTTTAAAAACATCTCATCCACCAAATAAATGGCATTATGAATGTTATAATAATATACTTGCCCATCCATATTCATCAGTGACTGATATAATTTGCAGACAGAGCTTTTGATCTGCATGAAATAACTGGTTTATCACAATGAGATGATGTGATTCTAGGCAAAATCAAAGAAAATGGACAATGTTGTTAGCTCATATTAGTAGCTGAAAATATGAAGTACTTTAAAATACTGACAAGTGATTCACATCCCCCATTACTATCTGCATGGACCCCTAAGGGCCTGGGAAAAGTTAATATATAACATTGAAAGGGAAACTGGCTCTAGGTCCAACTACCTATTGACAGGAAATACAGAGGACAGAGGATCATGTCAACCAGCACCACAGGGATGCATTCAACAAACTGAAGACTGGAAAATTCTATAGAATAAACAATGAGATTTCTTCGTTAAATGCATTTCAAGGATAAAAGATTCAAACAGACTTAAAAGACTATAAAAGTCTTCTCAACCACTTGCAATGTCTAGAACTTATCCAGCTTTTGATTCAAATAAATTTTTAAAAATAAAATAAAAATCTATTGACACTTATAAGACAACTGTCAGTTTGAACACTGACAAACTATTTGATATTAAGGGATTACATTGTTAATTATTTTTAGGTGTGATGCTATACTTACCACTCTTTTCAGTCCTTATGTTTTTAGATATGTACTGAAATATTTATGAATGAAATCAATTTTCTTATGATTTGCTCTAAATTTGCTGAGGGAGAACATGGGGGAAATGTGTAAAACAAGATCGTCATGAGCTGATGATGGTGGAAGCTGGTGATGGCCCATGCGGTGCATTATCTTATTCCATCCACTTTTGCATATGTCTACAATCATTCTTAACAAAAGGTAAAAAGAAATGTCATTTGGCATCGTACAGCCAATAAAGACTTCAATACTAAGGGTAAAAGGATTCTGATATGAAATTCAGTGAAAAAAGGCAGAAAACAAAATATACACTGTGATCAAAATTCTATAAACAGACATTTGCATACAAATGAGGGAAGAGGGAAAAAAATGAAAAGAAAGATTTGTCCAGTATGTATTTCTGGGTAATTCCCCTTTATTTTAAAAAATGTTTCATATTGTCCTCATCATATTGATTGACTCGTGTCTACTTTTGCAAATATCATAAATCATTTCTAACATTTTATAATCCAATTTCAAATATCTGGAATAAAGCCTCCATCTTAAGGCTTTCATTGAATTTTTTGCCCAGACCACATTCTAGGCACTGTAGAGTGTCTCAGGATATCTCAAGCTAGGAAACAAAGGTCATCACTCTGGGGCCAAAAAATAACATCCCTACTTATCAGCAAAGGACCTTTACCAAACAGGCTGAAAATAATCTAGTCCAGATAGTTCCAAACAATGTGCCTTTCAAGACTCCATCTATGTTGTTGTTACGGTTTGCTTTATGTCATCAGATTCTTGAAAATCAGAGGGAGCTTCCTCAGCAAATCACAGCAGAAAAAGCCAAGGCGAGAGCCTCAATTTTCTCTTTTCGGCTCCTGTGAAATCCAAACTGAGAATCTCTGTTGAGTTCCATCTACCAAACTTTCGTCCCATCCTTAGCTTTAGAGGACAGCAGTGTGAATCCATGGCCACAGGCGGCAGGTGAAATCTGAAAAAAAGTTCCCATAAAGCATTCACTGATCTGGGACGTCCAGTTTTTCCAGCAATAAATGGCAGCTTGTTTACCCATTCCAAGAACACACACTATTAACACAGCAACCAACACTTATGGAATGTTTGCTACATGCTAAGTGCTTGAGATGCACTATCTCATTTCATCTTCACACTCACCCAAGGATCTAGTTATCAGATCCTCCCCATTCACCAAGACACAGTCTCGCAAAGCACTAAAGTTGAACATTACCTTAGTTTGAATCTTGGCAACACCAGAGGGTCTACAGCTGGTAGACCCTGACCAGTTGTGTGATCTGAAACAGACTGCTTGACCTCTCTGTGTCTGTTTCCCTCTATGTGAACTGGAGTTGAGAACAATATCTCTCTTATTGGGTTGTTGTCAGGACTAAATGAGTTAATAGAGCTAAAGCCCCTACAGTGAATAGTACTTGACTTAATGTGTAAGAGCGACGGCACGTACTCACTATCATTACTGGTGGTAGTAAGAGGAGTAGTCGATAGAGGAGAAAATCGAGGCTCCTAGAGATTAAGTAACTTGTCTAATACAGTCACGCGGCTAAGATGTGGAGGCTGTCTGATTCCAGAATGCACCCTCTTGACCCTGATACTGCACTGTGACATTCTCAAAGCCCTGCCATGAAGAAGCATTCATACCACAGCCACAGCGAAAGTGACACATTCACAGCCCAGTGACTCTGTTGGGTGTTTCACCCAAACGCGATGTGATGTTATCAATCCTCACTTTCACTGGCCACATGAGGAAACGGAGGATTTGGTAGGGCTGAAGCCAAGGGCAGCCTGGCTTTAGAATCGGCTCCTTTCCCATAAAACCCAGAGTGAGCACCTTCCCGGGTGGCCTGGGATAGTCCTAGCTTACACCTGATGTCCCAACGTTCACTCTCGAACAAACTGGACAACAAATTCTACAGTGACCCAAATGACGCCCCACTGTCCCTTGGCTGTTTACAGTTTATCACAGGCCTCTGTAGTCAATCTCAGAGACTATATATAAACCTAATCCTTAGGAAAAGCCAGCTGACCAATAACGAGCAAATGTGAAGAATTTTCTTGGCGGGGGTGCCGGCCATGTGGACTAGTTCCCAGTGAGTGAGTTCGGCGCGCTCTGCTAGGGTGGCCTGGGTTTGGTTCCAGGATGCAAACCTACACCACTTTTGGTGGCCAGGCAGGGGCTGCGACCCACATACAAAATAGAGGATGACTGGCACATGTGTTAGCTCAGGGTGACTCTTCCTCAGCAAAAGAAAGATTTTCTTTTTACTTGCAGCATGGCCTGAGGAAAGCTAGCTAAATATTTCCTTTAAATTTGACGTGTTGGTGACTTGTTTAATCAAGTCATCCCAAAGTGACATATCCCTCCTTTTTCCCTGTGATATTTTCTCTCCTCACATTCACAGGGAACATATACACATGCACCCCTGTGTGAGTCAAAAAGCTCAGTTCCCTGGCCTTTGGGAATGGCTTGGGTCCACAGAAACGACCCACTGGGGAGGCAGGAGCCAGCCCCCGACCACACGGCAGGAAACATAGAAAAGAAGCGAGTCCACAGAGGATGCCCAGCACCCTATGCTTTCTCTCATTGCTTGTGGTAGCTGTTGATTCAACACTCAACAAATACTTGGTGAGCACCTACTGTGTTATTAAATCTGCTAGTATGGGAAAAGGCTTCGAACAACACCTGACACAGAGTCAGCATTCGGTAATGTGTGTTATAATAATGTGCCAGCAGAGCACTTCCAACTATGGTGGAGTGAAGAAGTTAGTGAAGCTCTCACCAAAAAAGAACTGCAAAACTGGACAAAATTATTTAAAAAACACCACTTCACGGCCTGGGAAATCAATAAAACACAAAGAAACTGAGGAATTATTCACAGAAGACTGTGAGAACTACAGGTAAGAACAGCTGGAGACTTCAGACTTCCTGTCTTGTGTTGTTCCTTCTGCCCCAGCTCAGTTAGCACAGAAGTTTGAACAGGACAGGGCTGGCCATGAAAACCTTCAGCTTTGTTGCCAGAATGCACAGACCTTCATTGGATGCTGAAACTGGAGGGTGCAAACTCATGCCCATCAGCAAACTAGTAGGAAACAAACAAGTAAAATGCACAACTCGACGAGCCTGATTGCAATGGTGATTGGGGCAAGAGGAGAGGCAGACCAGCCAGAAATTTCATGGGAAAATGCTAGAAAAGAGAGAGCGACAGAAGCCTCTGCCCACATCCACGGCTTTCTGAGAAACTGCACGAATGGACAGATGAGACCTGAGCACCGGTGGAAAGTAAAGATGAGGAGACTGGAGAACAGGCTGAACTTTGATGTGGTTCCAACCTACAGACAATCAAAGGTAGAGAGTAGAAACCTTAGAAGCTCAAGTTGTTTGAGCACAACCTCTGCCCAAATCATTGGCTGACCACAAAGGGATGCAGACTGGGGGCAACCCTCAGGAAGTCAGGCTAAAAAAATAAGAGGAACCGAGCAAAGACATCAGTGGCCACGCACAGCCCAGGAGGCTGAGGCTATAGATCAAGTCCATAAAAATTAAAAAACAAAACAAAAGAAAAAATCCTCAGCATGAAAAATATCAGAATCCAAAATTGTTATAATATATCATGAAAAACTCCAGTTTTTAACAAAAAAAAAAAATACAAGAATTAAGAAAGAGTGACATATACCAGGGGGAAAAAAGCAGCCAACAGAAACTGACACGCAGTTGACCCAGATGTTAGATTTATCAAAGATATCAATGAACTGTTTTTCAAAGACTATTTTAAGACCATGTTAAAAAACCATATGAATACATGATGACAATGACTTGACAAATACGGACGCTGAATACAGAAAAACAAACACAAAAATCCTAAATAGAAATTTTAAAGTTGTAAAGCAAAATAACAAAATAAAGAATTCACTATATAGGCTCAACAGCAGATTTGAGATGGCAGAAGAATCAGTGAACTTGAAGAAATAGCAATAGAAAGTATTCATTCTGAAAAATAGAGAAAAAAAAGACTGAAAAAGAAAACGAATGGTGCTGCAGAGACCTGTGGCACAACATCAATTGTATTAACAGTCAGGAAATGGGAGTCTCAGAAGGGCAAGAGAGAAAGAAAGTAGAACAAAACACTTATAGAAAGAATGGCAGAAAACCCACCAAATTTTATGAAAAAACATAAATCTAAGATCAAAGATGCTCAACAAAACACAGTTAACCTGTTAAAAAACAAACTCTGGAAAGCACCCAAAGAAAATGGACTCATCAGGTACAAGGCAACAACAATCAGATTCACGGCTCACTTCTCATCAGAAACTACGGAGACCAGAAACGAATAGAATGACATATTCAAAGTCTGAAAGACAAAAACTGTCAACCAAGCATTAATTCTATATCCAGCAAAATTACACTTTAAAAAAAATTGAAGCTGGAATAAAGACATGACCAAACAAAGACTGACAGAATTCACTGAGAGCAGACGCGTCTGAACAAGAACTAAAGAAGTCCTTCAGGCTGACAGGAAATGACAGCAGATGGTCAGTAACAATCACAAGAAGAAATGAAGAACATCAGTCAAAGTAATTATAAAGGTAAATATAAAACACTGCACAAATATATTTTGTCTATCTTCATCACTTAAGAGATTTAAAGGACAATCGCACAAAATCATAATTATAAATTGCTTTGCTGGGCTTCAAATGTAGAAAGATGTGGTATAGATCACAACAACCACACAAACGAGAGAGGAGGAAATGGAGCAATGTTGAAACAAAGTTAGTTTCCTCAGGATTAGGTCACTATTAACCTGAAGTAGATTGTGATAAATTAGGACACATATTTTAATCCCAAGAGCAACTACTAAAAAAACAAACAAAATATAGTAAAACACCAAACAAAGGAATTTAAAAAGTCCGCTAGAAAAATAACTATTAACCACAAAAGAGGGCCTCAAAGGAAGAGCAGAGAGAAAAAAATGACATAAAGAAACAGAGCAAAATGGCAGATGTGATCCGACCACATCCGTAACTACATTCAAAGGACATGGATTGAGCAATGTCGGTGAAAATAGTGGAGCAACAAAAACACTGGGAAACTGTCAGAATCCACTTTTCAAAACTCTGACAAAGAACCAAAGACTTCAAGCAATCTGGGGGATGTTTACTCCAGGAAAGCAGCTGACTCTCAGTCAGAACAGCAAGCTTGGTCGCATTTTAATCTGACCTATTCCCATCCACCTCTCCTCAGCTCTGCAGGAGCCCTCAACACAAACAGCTCACAATTTCAGTGGAAATCAGCAATCTGGCAGCCATGGGGGGAGGCAGAAAAGGATTGGAACAACTGCAAAGCCCCACTCCCAGAGAACTCGCGTTTCATCTGTCTGGTAGTGCCCTGCAAGACCCCATTAACAAGGCTCTCTTTTTCTGACCTGATGCAGATATCACCCAAAACAAACAGCCTTTCCTCCTGGAGTGTCTGTTGAAAACAATGAGAGGCTAATAACGAACATTAAAGCTGCCTGGGTGGTGCATAATAGTAGGAGCAAACAATATAGATTAACCCAGAAACTATCAACCAACTTGACCTGACATCTCTAGAACACTGCACCCAAACAACAGCAGAATACACATCCTTTTAGAACACACAGGGAACATTCTCCAGGATAGACCATATTCTAGGCGAAAAAAGAAAGTCTCAATACATTTAAAAGGACTGAAATTAAAGTATGTTCTCTAACCACAACAGAATGAAATTGGAAATCCACAAATAAAGAAATTAGGAAAACCATCAATATTTGGAAAGTAAACACTTCTAAATGACTCCAGGGTCAAAGAAGAAATTCCAAAGAAAACTGAAAACTACTTGAAGGTAAATGAAGACAGAAGAAATACAACATATCCGAATTTATGGGCTGTAGCTAAATAGTGCCTAGAGACAAAATTATAATTTTAGCTTTAAACTTTAGTTTAAAGCTTGTAATGTAGCTTTCAATACCTACATGACAAAAGAAAAAAGACCTCGACAATAGCCAAACCTTCCACCTTAAGAAACTAGAAAGAGCAAACTAAACCGAAAAGCAAGCAAAGAAGGGAAATACTAAAAATACAACTAGAAATCAATCAAACAGAAAACAGAAAATCAATAGTGAAAATCAATTCAACAAAAATTTGGTTCTCTCGAAACATTAATAAAGTTGACAATTCTTTAGCTAGACTGACAAAGGACAAAAGAGAAAATACAAATTACCAAAATCGGGAACTAAAGAAAGAAGATTACTACCAACGTACAGAACTGTGGGAGATCAGAAGTGAATACTAGAAACAACTTTATGCCAACAAATTAGATAACTAACAAGAAAAAACACATTCCTAGGAAGACACAAATTACCCAAGCTGACTCAAGAAGAAATCGAAAATTTTAATGTGCCTATAACAAGCTTAAAAAAATTAAATTAGTAATAAAACAAGCTCTTCTTACCAAGGAAAGTCCAGACCCAGATAACTTACTTCACTGGTAAATTAACCCAACATTTACCTAAGGAATAACACCAATTCTTCACAAACTATTCCAGAAACTCATTCTATGAGGCCAGGAATATCCTGATACCAAAACCAGTCAAAGACATCACAAGAAAAAAATCCTCAATAAGATGTTAGCATAACCAACCCAGTGGAAAAAGGATTATTGTCCAAGAACAAGAGGAATTTCTCCCAGGAATGCAAGCTGGTTTAACATCCAACAATCAACTAACGTAATATATCCTACTCACAGAATAAAGGACAAACATCACATGATCACCTCAACAGATATACAAAAAGCATTTGACAGAATCTAGTCCCTATTCAGGATTTTAAAAAAGAAAAGAAACTCCGCATAAGGTAGGACAAGAAGGGAACTTCCTCAACTTGAGGAAAGACATCTGTGAAAACCTTACAGCTCGCATCACCCGCAATGGTCAAAGACTGAATGCTGTCTCCCTAAGATCAGGAACAGAACACGGACAACACTTCAATTCAACACTGTACTGAAGGCTCTACCCAGTGCAATTAGGCAAGAGAAAGAAACAAAGCCATGCAAATTGGAAATGAAGACGTGAAACTGTCTTGATTCACAGACAACCAGACAACACCATCCTGTATGTAGAAAATCCTAAGGAATACACAACAACATATAAAACTAATATACAAGTTCAGCAAAGTCAAAAGATAGAAGGTCAATGTACAAAAACCAAAGGTATTTCTATATACTAGCAAGGAAAGCTCCAAGAATTACGTTGAGAATACAATTCTATTCAAAATACCATCAAAAAGGATAAAATGCTTAGGAATAACTGTAACAAAAGAAATGCAAGAGTTGTATACTGAAAACTACAAAACATACTTGAGAGAAATTAAAGACCTACTTAAATGAGAGATTCTACGTTCATGGATTGGAAGACAAAAGAATGTTAGAGGGCATTTGTGCCCAAATCAATCTACAAATTCAACATAATCCCTACCAAAATCCCAGCAAGTACTTCTGCAAAAACTGACAAGCTAATCCTAACATTTATGTGGAAAATCAAAAGACTCAGAATAGACAAAACAATTTTTAAAAACAAGAACAAGCTGGAGGACTTACATTTCCCAATTTCAAAATTTATTATAAAGCTACAGTAATCAAAAGAGCATAATTTTAGCATACGGTTAGACATATAGATCAACGGAACAGAACTGACAGTTCAGAAATAAACCCTGACTGTTTACAGGCAACTGACTTGGACAAAGGTGCCAAACAATTCAATAAGGAAAGGATAGTCTTTCAACTAATGATCCTAGGACAATGGGATATCCACATGGAAAAAGGCCCCTACCCCACACCATACACAAATACCAGGTCAAATGGCTGGCTCATAGACCTAAACAGAAGAACTAAAACTATGACGCTCCTACAAGAAAATATAGGAAAACTATCTTTGTGATCTTGGGTTAGGCAAAGACTTCTTACACATACCAA